>NC_090943.1:22122212-22728545 GCF_040807025.1 Struthio camelus | reverse complement strand
AGTCAACAGAACTCTGTATCAAAATAGATCATTGTGTAAGCAGAAAGAAAACATGCAAGTTTTCAATTGCAAAACCAGTTCAGCTGCAGTACAGACATAACAATACTTGCTTTCAATAGCTAAGGGAAAAAACAGATTAATAGACATACCAGTCAAATTGCTGTAACTTCAAATCCAATAGAACAATGGCAAACTGCCCAAAGGAAATGCCCACAATATTTGATTTGAACTATGCTGAAGGACAGTGAATTGCACATCATGAGTTTTAACCTCAACAATCATGATTGAATCCTCTCTGTTTAAAATGGGGAAAAAAATATTGCTACTGCTGAATATTCCTTGTCCAGTGGCAAAATTTAGGCAGAGATGTTTTACAGCACATAGTCTATCTACAAGTGTTTAACACCTCTCTGAGAAATTAATTTACATAACCTTTAGTAGTGTTCTCAGAGTCTAAAGCGTAAAGGAGCTATTATTTTAATTTTCACAGATGCATAATAAATAATTATCTTCTCTTTGTGTTTATATTTTTGTACTATGAATATAAACATTTTATAAAATATTTATTTTATGTTATGTTTAGGGGTGTTTGTTCAGTGTAATTTTAAGGAGTAGAGTAATGAAAACAAAAATTCATTCTCATTAGTGTTTACTTAAATTTATTTCTGCTTATCTTTTTGTTATGATATTTTCTACGTCATTTTTAGTTGGGAAAGTAACAGTGCACAAAGTTGCTGTTATGGCAGTCCTTAAAAAATAATCAAAATAGATTCTGAAGTTATCTGTAAGATGTAATTACACATTCAGTGACACAGTTTATGGTGCACATCATATCTGCAATTGATCGAAAATGAATAGGTACATTAGTTCTGAATTTAACACAAGGATTCTATGAATCTTATCAAATCTTTCATCAATTACTTTTCAACAATGTAGCACTGGCTTAATTTTAAATACATCAGTAGTTCCAGAATGGACCCATAAAAATCAAGGTTATCCAAATGGTTAGAGATAAGCATGAGTAGTTTTTTTGTGTTATTGGGGCTATTACGAACTGTCAAGAATGCTGTTTAGAAAATACATCATATCCTGCTTGATGATATCATGAAATGGATAAGAGTGAATATTTTCAGTTGGGGGCTAGTTTTGTATCAAAAGATGTTCTGGAATGAAAGTGTCAAAATACATATTCAGATATGGGAATTCAGTTCTGGGATGTTCTTGTATGAAATTAGCTTTTTTTGTACGCAGTAATGGATGACTATTGGCTGGCCTAACTAAAACCCCTAAAAGTTGGAGTGCCTATCAACTGCTGTTTAATATCCATGAAATGGTGGCAAGTGCAAGTTTTAGCCATAAAGAGGGAGACTTAACTACGATAAATGATATAATGTTCTAGACCAGTTCTGTTAAAGATTTTAAACACACTTCTAACTTTTAAGCATCTGCTCAAAGCGCTTGCTTAAGCTTTACTGGAATACATACTTAAATTTCGTCACTGTGATTTACATCTTAACTGTCATAAGCAATAAAGGGCCAATCACCTAAGGCCAAAGTTCTTAAATGTTTTAGTCTGAGTAATTTTTTCTTTTCCATATTAGTTACCTTCACCTTCATCTTACATCTCACACACCTAAACCTCTTCACTTCGGCCAGTGCTCCCCTATCACTTTGTATCCACCCTGTGTGCACGTTGCATGTGGGAGCAACTACCTGAACTGCTTTACCCTGGCATGCCTCGGGCAACCTAACACCTACAAATCCTTCATGCCACTTTCTCTGAAGGACTTCTCTCACCAACACCCTTTCCACCTTCAAGGCAACCACTTCGTATTTTCCTTCTCCATTACCACTGCCTTGCAGAGTTCTCTTCCATTAATGCAGACCTGCAGCTGCCTTTGGTGAACTCTCAGGCCTCTGCTGCCTCAGCAGGTAGGAGCACAAGGTTTGTCTCAAGCCCAGCTTCGAGCAAGGAGAAAGTGGGCAAAATTAAAGCAGGAGCCCAAACAGTTGCAACCATCAGAGACAAAGTCTTTATCCATGCTCATCTCCCATCCCTGGATCCCACTGGCTAAAAGCAAATGTGACACTAACTGTCAAAAAAAGAAAGATGTTATAGCGGAGGTCAGAAGGAAAGGAAATAGGAATGAGAGAAACTGTGAGAAGGAAATGGGGAAGGAAATAATAGACAAAGGCTGGGTGAAATTTCCTGGAGTTTCTCTTGATCTCTCTGTGCTACCAAAGAGGCTAAGTGTTCTCCAATTTCAACAAAAATGTTACATTTGTGCTAAGTCTTTTACTTTTACAGATGGAAGTTAGACCATATATTTCCATTACTGATTCCTTGAATCAAAATGCGTAAGTCTAGCGTCTGGGACAAGAGGTACCCTTTCTCCTCAGGATTTCTCAGCGGTTGGCGTGACTGTTTCTGCTGAGTGTGCTGCCTGTTCTGAAGCTTCTTCCTCAGCACTTAACTTACTCCATGTACTTCACTGGGAAACTTGGTTTGTGAATTTACCCATGCCATCCCCAGAGCTGAGCTGAGTGTCCATCACATTCCCTGCTCCGTTGAGATACTGGAGTCTACACCATAGGGATTTGCCCATATTCACAAAAGAAGTATTTTGGAGGCAAAGAGCTGAATCTGGTTGCCCCACATTGTAGGCTACTGATTGACAAGGTTTTTCTCTTACGGCAAACAACAATCTTTTCAAGCGGTCTTGGGTATCGACAGAGCTGAGCAAGCACTAGAAGTTGTATGCGTGATATGGCAAAGAGAGGCCACAGCACTTTGCTGTGGCTCCTTTGAGCACAGAGCCTGCTCAAGACCACAAACCAGCAAGAGACCATTTCCTCTTGGTTCTCATAGCTTATAAAACTGCTGCCCTCAGCTAACGTGGTCAACAGATACAGTGGAACAAAGATTCAGCTGAGCAGTAATGAATGGCATAGGACTTTTTTCCCAAAGCTTTGAAACTTAAAGGTGCTAATGTCTTTGCTGCTAGAATAAACAACAAGAAAGAAGCCTCTGCCAGGATGCTGCCATCTGGAAATGAGAATCCAGACTACATGATGTATACTTGCCTACATCCTTCCTGCTGGTAGAGACTGGGTATGGAAAGTGTCTTCCTATGCAGGGTTAATTCAACTTATTATATAAAATCCACAGAATTCTAAAGTGCTTATCTGTGTCTGCAGATATTGAAGATCTGTCTATCCTGAGAGCAGACAAAATTGTATTTGGGATCCGTATATATATTTTAAAAATTCAATCTGAGATATTGTGCTAGCAATATTTGCAATAGAACATTTTACTAGAGTATCTAAAAGATGTCTTTGTTCATCTTCAGTTCTGAGCATCTAGACATGTTAGTATTTTTTACTTGTGCTATACCTTATTAAATAAAGTGGCTGAGGGTAAGTAGGGTCTAATCACATGTTACTGCATAAGGAACAATGTTTAGCACAGGTTTTCTATTACATAGTTCCCCCTAAACGGTACATTGTGGGTTGTGATCTAAACCAAAATGTGCCTCCACGTACCCAGAATAAAGATGATTTGTCTCATTGACAGGTATTTTTTTTTCTTGTTCTGTTTCTAATCTTAGAATACACACACATAAGCACGCACAAAGATAAGCACAATTTGCACGTGCTTTATACATTTTAAAATGCAATTACTTTCCTGACAGTTGTTTTAATACATGATCAATTCGGAACAAAGATTTTGTGAAATTGCTTTGTTTTCATGAGCATAGCAATCAATCAGAATACAGACTGAGATCTTTTATCATTGATATTTCTGGGCAATTGTCAAAAAAATTGATAGTCAAGATTTTCTTCAACAAAGAATATCCTTACCATGCCACTCTCCATGAAACTCAAACAAGTTGTTTTTGGGGGTTTTCTTTCTGTCTGTCTTTCTTTATTTTTTGATGCGCTGCATACAGAGGAAATCTGTGACTACTATAGTAGTCTGGGAAGGGTTAATAATACCCCTCTGTGTCTCCTGCCCCTTCCTCCCCCACCAAGCAGCTAATGAGGGACAGCTGCTCCAAAGAACTGCACTGCAGCCTGCAGAGGTGATGGACAGGATGCTCCAGGTGCCCTGGGGGCTCCTGTAGCCAGTGTGGGGAGAAGCTTTGTCTCTGTAGGGGGTAGGAAGCAGCAGTGGGAACTGAATTAGCAGGATAACACACAAGGGAGCCTGGAGGAGAGGCTGAACTTGAGCCTGGATTCCCCTGCAAATGAAGAGATGGTGGCTCTGAAATTAAAGGACTAGTAATTATCCATGGCTAATTCATCCTGGTGTTGAAGTTTATGTTACTCAGGGGCAGGTAACATATGTTGTAAAGCATGGGTTGGTGAAGGACAACTGTGTGGACACTTTGGGACATGCCTTGGACATTGATATTGGTTTTTGACACCTATCCTGAGATAATAAGCTGAAATCAGGGTGAAATAGGGCTTCTCTAAAGCAAAGGAATGATGCTCAGTTTACTTTTACATCTTTCTATTACATCTAAGAACTCTATTCAACTCCACCTTTCTCAAAAAAGGCCAGTTCTGTACTGTCACAATGCCCCAGTCCCCAGGGTTAGGCCAAATTCTGCCATCAGTTGCACCAGTGAAGTCATGAGAGAGTGTAGACAAGACATCATATGGATTACTAAGAACAGAATTTTGCTTTCTGTGTCTAAAGTGATTTTTTTTTTTACTTGAACAGTTTTTATGGCAGAGTTTATTTTTTTTGCTGATATGTAGTAAAATATTTTTACTGTAGTTGGTTTAGTTTTCAGAGCTTTAAAAAATCAATTTGTTTCTTTCTACTCAGTATGTTGAAGCTGAAAATCATAATGTACTATTACTTTAGGGTCACTGCTTAACTCTTCTTGACCCTCTTGCCTATGAATTTTCCCTGGAGTTTTTTACTGCCATCTATTTCCTGGATTTTTATAAGTAAACTTCCATGTTTCTTGTTCTTAAGTAACCACTGTTGCAGTCTTTAAGAACAGTGATCGATTTTTAGGGTGAAAGCAATTTACCACATGCAGGAACACAATATCCGTTAGACACTTTTCATGAATACCCACATACATTTCTTTGTACTGCAAAGATTTCAGGAGGAAAGTGAGAGATGTGGCTATTAGACAAAGCAATGCAAAATGAGGAAAGAAAAAGAGGCAGAACACAGTGCATAGGGAAAATAGGACACACTAATAAACATTACTGTGTCCTTTGGGACAATTCTGAGCTAAATACCCGCTGTTGCACATCACAGCTTCTTCAGTCAGAAGCAAGAACAAAATGAAGGTGCTAAAATCCTGCAGGTTGTTAAGCTTCTGGCAAACGCTCAAAGTCTGACAAATTACTGATAATATTACACTTCTCGTGATACAGGGAGGTCTTTAAGAGCTACTTACAGAGTGGCAAGGGAATTGGAAAGTAGCATTAAGAACAGCCCAAGGTTCCTGTCTTAGCTGCACAGAAAGGGTCGGCCAGCAGAATGCTTTCCCCACAGGCAGCCTCCGTGGCGCTGAGCACAGCACAGCATCCGGCTTGCCTCTAGTGCAGAGGGGCTGTATCTACACCTTTTGTTGTTTTGTTTTGACAGCTGTACATATTCTTACAGTTATCACAAGATAACTAAGTAATAAAAGACTCCTGCCTGGGTATTCGTACATCTATATTCACCAAATGGACGCCTGGCAAAACTCCAAGAGAAGAAGGAAGTGTACAGAATGTGGAAAAGGGGACAGGCCGCTTGGGAGGAATACAGGGACGTTGTCAGAGTGTGCAGGGATGCGACAAGGAAGGCTAAGGCCCAGCTGGAATTAAATCTGGCAAGGGATGTCAAGGACAACAAGAAGGGCTTCTTCAAATACATCAAGAGCAAAAGGAAGCCGAGGGAAAATGTGGGCCCGCTGCTGAATGGGGCGGGTGCCCTGGTAACAAAGGATACAGAGAAGGTAGAGTTATTGAATGCTGCCTTTGTTTCAGTCTTCACTGCTAAGGCCAGTCCTGAGGAATTCCAGACCTTGGAGACAAGAGAGGAAGTCTGGAGAAAGGAAGACTCTCCCTTGGTGGAGGAGGATCAGGTTAGAGATCTTTTGTCCAAACTTGACATCCACAAATCCATGGGCCCTGATGGGATGCACCCACGAGTGCTGAGGGAGCTGGCGGATGTTATCGCTAGGCCACTTTCCATCCTCTTTGAAAAGTCCTGGAGATCAGGAGAGGTGCCTGAGGACTGGAAGAAAGCCAATGTCACGCCAGTCTTCAAAAAGGGCAAGAAGGAGGAGCCAGGAAACTACAGGCCTGTCAGCCTCACCTCCATCCCTGGAAAGGTGATGGAACAGCTTATCCTGAAGGTCATCACTAAGCATCTGGAGGACAAGAAGGTGATCAGGAGTAGTCAGCATGGATTCACCAAAGGGAAATCATGCTTGACCAACCTGATAGCCTTCTATGATGGATTGACTGCCTGAGTAGGTGAGGGGAGAGTAGGTGAGGGGACAGCCGTGGATGTTGTCTTCCTGTTGTCTCTCTGGACTTAGCAAGGCTTTTGACACTGCCTCCCATCACGTCCTCCTAGGTAAGCTCAGGAAGTGTGGGCTGGATGAGTGGACAGTGAGGTGGATTGAGAACTGGCTGGATGGCCGAGCTCAGAGGGTTGTGGTCAGTGGTGCAGAGTCAAATTGGAGGCCTGTAGCTAGGGGTGTCCCCCAGGGGTCAGTCCTGGGTCCAGTCTTGTTCAACATATTCCTCGATGACCTGGATGAAGGCACAGAGTGCCCTCTCAGCAAGTTTGCTGATGATACTAAACTGGGGGGAGGGGCTGACACACCAGAAGGCTGTGCTGCCATTCAGAGGGACCTGGACAAGCTAGAGAGCTGGGCGGAGAGGAACTTCCTGAAGTTCAACAAAGGCAAGTGCAAGGTCCTGCCCCTAGGCAGGAATAACCCCATGTACCAGTACAGGCTGGGGGTTGACCTGCTGGAAAGTAGCTCTGCGGAGAAGGACCTGGGAGTGCTGGTGGACAACAAGTTAAGCATGAGGCAGCAGTGTGCCCTTGTGGCCAAGAAGGCCAAGGGTCTCCGGGGGTGCATGAGGCAGAGTGTTGCCAGCAGGTGGAGGGAGGTGATCCTGCCCCTCTACTCTGCCCTGGGGAGGCCTCCCCTGGAGTACTGTGTCCAGTTCTGGGCTCCCCAGTACAAGAGAGACATGGGCGCTACTGGAGAGAGTCCAGCGGAGGGCTACAAAGATGATGAGGGGACTGGAGCATCTCTCCTATGAAGAAAGGCTGTGAGAGCTGGGCCTGTTCAGCCTGGAGAAGAGAAGATTGAGAGGCGATCTCATCAATGTGTATAAGTATCTGAGAGGGGGGTGTCAAGAGGATGAGGCCAGTCTCCTCCAAGATGAATTCCAAGATGTAGCAGTTAGGACTAGCAGTTTGAAAATGTTTTTTCCATGCTTGAATGCAATGAATGAGCCTCTTCTACCTCCTCTAGGGAAAGAGGGCAATGCATGGAGAGTGGGATGAAGAATGACCTGATTTAGTAGAGGAAAACTGCTGTAGGGAGTGATGATAGTATAGAAACAAAAAACCCCAAAAGTAGGGAGGCGGAATAGTTTTTGAGAAAAGTAGAGAAAAATGTTTTAATAACCCTATTCTTTGTCTGAGCATCACAGGAAAAAAAATTCAGACAACCTCACAGTATGGTCTGCAGCTTGAGGGGGTCCCAGTTCACCCAGGTGCTGAGGCATGTGGATGGCCCTATCTATTGCATGGTTGCCTTTCCCAAGCAGTGTCGCACCTCATAGCCTTTTCAGTGTCACCCTCAACCTAACTCTGCAAAGTAAGGACATGGTAACGTCCATGCTTAGGAGAAGGGAATGCTTAGGAGAAGGGAATCTGTATTTCAGGTGGCTTGCAAAAAGTCTGAGAAAGCAAGAAGTGAACTCAGTTCTCCTGAATCCCAAGCTAATCTTGTAACTTCTGGGTCTAGACATTTCCTCTTCTACTTTGAGGTTATATCTGCTTAAGAACCTTGATAAATCACATTAATGAGACTGCTTGTAATTATCTCTTTCTCCACTAATCTTAGAAAACATATTTACCCTCATCTTCCCGTGTATGAGCCATGCTGTCCTTCAATTGCAATTGCATCATGCTTAGTAGGCATTACAAAAAACTGCATGAATGTTTTCTAGATTCATAGATGGAAAGGAAGACAAAACATATATATATATGTACACATATATATAATTTTTATTTAAAATTTAAAGCTTCAAAAACGTCTGTTACTTCAGAAAGAAAAATAAAATGTTGACAATTTTTCTTATTTTGCTGTGATTTGAAAAATTCAAGCAGATAGGAAAAGAGGAGGGTCAGCATGAACAGCTTCTCCTCTGAAAATCAGTATCTGTCCACAAACCATAGATGCCAAGAAGATTTAAAAGCACTTGCATACATCGCACCCACCCATGACTCCATGTATCATTTGTATAGCCCCCTTTTAGTTGTCTTACCTTCCATCATTTGTTCGCTGAAGTAAGAGCTGCAGTTAAAGGAGTCTGCCCAGACAGACAGTGAGCCCTGCAGAAGGGGGTCAATCACTGGAGAAACAAACTAAATTATCCAGCTAGAGGCACTCTTTCTATATTTTGGGCACTGAATTCCTGACTTCTGCAAATTTGAACTACAGTTACTGAAATGGAGAAAATCTGCTAAAGAAAACACAGAAAAAAAAATGAAGAGGAAGTCAGAGATAGTTAAAAGCATGCAGAGCTGTATTTCAACACAACTAGGCAAAAAACTTGTCTTTAAGCTCATGCCAAGAGCTGATAGTATTTCTCAGTGGCTACCTAATAACATTTTAAAATGAACTGTGATACTGTAATGACCCTGCAGAAGATCAGATACTCAGTATGCTAAATAAAACTTGTATCATTCATGTCAGAAAGAATTAATTCAACTCTTTTATTACTAAAGAAATCTGGTCTCACATTGCCTCTCACAGCAGGCAGAAGTGTACACATGCACGCGTGCACACACACACACACATATCCCTACTCCTACCTTTTTTCTCTTCCAAATTAATTTTGTGAAAACCTTCGCATTTTAATCATGCTAGCTGACAGCTACATTTCATCTCACTGTTAATCCAATAAAAGTAAAGGTAGTGCATGGTAACATGTTAGACTTCAGCTCATTTATGTTCATGAAAGCTTAAATGACATATTCTTAAAGGATCAAGAGCATGAAGGAAACGGTGCTCTTCTCATCACTATTTGAACAGCCAGCCTTCACCTGCTGAAAAATTGCAGGCAGGTCATTCAGAGGGTTGTTCCGAAGAAGGACCGTTAAGTCCAGCCATGTACTTCTGTAATATTCAAGTAGTCTCAACTGACATAATTCTCATTGACATCCAAGTAATTCAATTCAGCTCAAACCAGTTGAAGACCTTTCTCTGACACCTTAACCATAAAAGACTTTTCGCCTGGTATGGGACTGCAGTTCCAACACTGATTTCCAGGAAGAGTTTCCATTCAGCATTAGAATGAAGTGAAAATATTCTAAAATCATTGTAGTAAAATAACACAAAGAATCAGGATGCCCAAGTCAGCTGCATAAGCAATTTTTTCTCCCTGGATTGCAACCAGCTATTATTTTGTACACACTAGCTCTGTTGCCTTTCCTAGGTAAATTGCCTCAGCTCTGCTGAAATCACAATGCTCTGTGACCACCGCTAGCCAAGAACCTCTCCCTCTGGTCCTGGACGCTTAATTCTATTTAGGCCGAAGTAATTTTACAAGGAACATAGGTAGATGGAGAATGTAAGACCTCATCCTATTTGTTTCAGTGACTGAAATAAGTATTATTAGCTATATGAACTGGTATGAGTACTAATTGGAGTGCTGAACAAAATACTGAATTACAAAAAAAAAAAAAAACTGTTCTCTTTCATAAGTGAAAACTTTTGTATCCAAAACTTGAAAACTAAAGGAAAGAAAATGCTCATGTACTTTGAAAAGCATTTTGGGAGACCTACTCTACTGTCAAATCTCTAAAAATATATACACAATTCAATTTAATGATAAAAAGATTGTAAATCTTTGAGCTATGTTTGACAGACATATTTGTAGAGTCTACGGTTCATGACTTTCTTGCTTCAAAGCATCATTCTTCGTGAGAAAAAAAAAGGGAATATGCAAAGAGAAAAGAATAAAGAAGGAAAGAAATAGATGATGGATTATAAAGGAGAGAAGTTTCATTTTCAGAATAAAGTTTAACTTGTGCTACTGATTAACCAGTATCTTTAAGGTACATTCCATGGCATGTCAAAATTTGCAGCTGCAGAAAAATGCCTGATAAGATTAATCTAAGATAAATCCTCACACTGTGTCCAAAAGCATTAGTATTAGCTCTTTAGGCCTCTTATTTTATTAGTGAAAGGATGCTTTCGCATCATTTGCTTGCCAGATATTATTCAATAGCTACTTGTTGCCAACATAACAGCACTGGCTGAGGAGAAACCATAACTGAATCATGACTTCATAAGTTAAATAACTTCAGTTAACATTTCCATGTGTCCTCTATTTCTAAAAATTTATTAAGTGCTTCCAAATTTGACAAAAAATAAAGCTTTTTCTTTTGTTTGCTGATATTCAAACACTGCTAGTTTAAGATGTTATTTTGCATTTTCGTTTTAAAAACCCTCTGTTTCGCAATCTATACATGTACAATCTGTCTTCTGTATGAAGCACTCATCATGAACTACAAATAAAGGGGACCTAATTCTTGTTTAGGTTAGTGGAGCAACTCTTGATACTTGTATATGGGCTACTGACAGGCTTCATTGTGAAATGTAAAACTGCAAGGGTTATAATCTCAGAAATTTGTTATTATTTATTGAGTATATATCTTTTGCATGTTTATAATATCTACTTATTTTGGGTATCCAATTTTAGTTGATAATGTGGCCACACTGGCAACCTCTTCAGAGACTTATTTCTTCAGCATGTTAGTGAAATAGATGCAACAAACTGAGACTGCAACCAAGTATTAAAATCCATCCAGAAGTTCATACTCGCTCCTTGAAAAAAAGGAGTGAGTTCTAGTGATTTCATGAGACTTCACTTAATGGCTTTATACATCATTTCTGTAAAATTGTTTTTTGTTGGGTTTTTTTGTTGGGTTTCTTTTTCTGATCATATGATATAAGAGCGTTCAAAATTCATGTCAGGAGAAAGAATTTCCCGGAGAAGCTTCTAAATGAGTCTCAAACCCTACCTTAACAACAGTAACCAGAAAATTTTTTCATGAGCTGCTAGATTGAGTTGGACAACTAACTATGTTACAAGAATAAAGAAGCTTACCGTAATACCAGCTTTCCTGAAGAGGTCAGCTGCCTCACCTTTACTTAAACTAGAGTGGTTTACACTCAGATTTGTTGTAAAAAATGGCACTTGGAGGCAATATCCAGGCACAATTTGATGTGAAATCCAATCCAATTTTTGAGATTTCAGACACCCAATGAGTTTGTCAGCAAAATCAGTTTGTTTAGATAACTAGCAGGAGAAGGACTTCTGATTTATCAGAAGTGCCTGAACTCATTTTAAATACCCCCTCAGATTAACAGGAAAATTAGAAGCTTTATTCTAGCAAAAGTAAAAGACTTAGGTCAACTACAAAATTGGAAACTAAGCTACAAAATAATCAATAAAATATGGTTCTCAGTCATGCTTGCCTGTAAGCTTCCTACTTAACCGCTCCAGTAACTTGGCTGGCACAAGGCAGACCTGGCATGTTAGCATCTCGTATTGTAACGCCTCGCTTATCTTGGCGAACCTTTTGAGTTTGTATCTATGTTGAGGCTGTTGCTGGAATCTCCTTCCCTTCTCTTTTCAGATCTCTCTTCCTGACTCTGTTACCCCGTACAACCACTCTGAGACAGCCCTTCATCAGTTATGACTGCAGTAACTTGGTTTTCTCCTCCCTCTGCTCTCTACGCTGCAAAAAGTAAATGCAGTAATTTTGGACGTTTCCTGGGCTCATCTCTGGGATTTAATGTGTTCATTGATTAACACTAACTAAATAGCCTTTCTATAGGTGTTAATGTTTTCAAGATTGTTAAATAAAAAATATTAGCTGTAAATGCATATTATTAAACTCCTTAATCTCTAGGTCCATAGCAAAGTCAGAGACCACATGTGATATAATACACCTGTCAAACGTATTACTCTTTATAAAAGTGTTTTTTCCCCCCAGAATCATTTTGCTGTCCTCCATCTTTTCACAGTGTTAGATGCCTGCAGTACCATGAAACAAAGCAGCATAAATAGGGTCACCCTGAGGTAAACATATTAAGTAGTTGAACTGTTGCAGTTGAGTTTAAAAGAGGATATAATCATCTCTCTTTCCACCATCTAGACATTTGAAAGGGTTGTCAGGACTACAGATACAGCTGACCAAGAATCTGCTTTTGCTCCACAGGGAGAGCTAAATCTTTGAGATCAAAGTCTCAAGATAAACACTTAGCTGGGGTGGATTTCTGACATGAAAAATTGTCAAATAAGGGCCACCCTTCACCAGACTCTTATGCACAGTTTCTCTCATTAGGCACACAGCCAGGCTCCAGTGTGCATGCAGAAGCTGTAAAGGATCACATCCAGATGGTTATACAGGGGCTGAGCTATTCAGGCAAAGATCAGACCAGCCACAGGGAAACCTAACTGCAAAAAGGAATGGAAGCAGTCAGAAAGCAGGAGTTACTGGCTAGGCCAAGCCCCTTGCCTGGCAGATGGGTACACCTACCTTTGAGGAAATAATTGTTGCATTTCTGAGAGATAGCAACCACTACAGAGACATTTCTAGTCTGCAATATCCAGGCAGGGACCACTTCAACACAAGACAAAATGGGACATTCATCTGCTCTAGCCTCCAAAAGTTTTGGGAGTGTTCTCACTGTCTTAAACACTTCCCTGGCTAAGGAAGCATTTTAATAGCAAGTGGAAGGAAGAAAACATGGTAGGTTATACTCCCCTTTGAAGAAATATCCCCTGCTTGAGCCTGCTGTCAACACGTGTCACAGTGGCATTTTGAAAATCTGCTGTATGTTCCTACACACCTCGTGTGTGTCATGTGTTTTAAGGCTCTCCCTCACAACATGCATAGGGGAAATATGCAACGTAGGTGAAATCTTAGCCAAAGCAGCTTCTAAATAGCTAGTCCTAATGTTACTGTGTATTTCTCATTTCTTTGCAGCCAGACTAGGTCTGTAGTGAAGATGGTTTAGCCTAGTTTGGTGAAACCGGTGTTAACACCTCCAGCAAGCTCTGCTCTCTGTCGGCACAGGCTGCAGCCTCTGTGGCTGGCTTGGCAGACCCCTTCGCCGCTCGCCTGCTGAGGCATGGCCCTCTTGCCAGCTTTTCAGACGCAGGCTGCTGGCACGTTTCCACAGCAGGTTTTGTGGTCTGCATGTGCTGCTCCTACATGATGTTCTGTCTCTGCAGGGCCCAGGCCCCTTCAGGACAATCACATGCAGGAGGCACATGCAGCACTCGAATGAACAGAGGTAGCTGGAGATCAGAGAGGAGTAGGCTGACTGCCCAGCAGCTGAAAATTTGTTCCCTCTCCTTGGAGCAGCGAAAGACTCTTCCAAAGCATTCTGTATGTGTTTAGACCTCAAAATTTTTCTGTTCATTAAAACTGTGCACATGAAAATACAGCGGACCTTAGGATGACCTTAGGTTTTTAGCTAGACTATGTCAGCTGATGAAGTTTGCTTATCCATTTGCTGGTGAACAAAGATCCTCTAATACCACCCCTTGAAAGCAGGGAAATTCCAGTCACCAGGTTTACAGAAGAGCTACTGTGCCTGTAGAGACAAATGCAATACAGGTAAAAATACAGACCCCTAATACAGTGAAATGCTGCACTGTTTTTCAGAAAAGAGCACAAGTTGTCCAATGGGACTTGTGTGCTTTTCTAACCTATGCAAATACCACATTTATATATTGGGCCAGAACAAAAACAGGACTTACATGTTTAATGAGCGAGGGGAAAAAAGGCTGTGGAAAGAGGAAAGGTCAACACACAAAAAGTTTGCATTGTGCTGTCAGGGAGATGAAAATACAAAGGATCTTGGAAGTCAAATATGTAGCTCAGTTCCAGAGAGGATTGGGAGAGACACGGAAAGTGAGATGAGGGGATAAAGTGTTGGAGATGTGTGAGGAAGGAACAGCCTGAGCTGAGAGGTAAAAATGTCTTTTCTCTGTTGCATCACCCAGTACAGCATAGTCATTGGTCAGTGGCTCACTGGATGTGACAGCTGCACCTAGAGATGTCGGTCCATACAGCAGAGAAAAAGCCAAAGTCTGTCCTGCACAGTCCCCACATGGCCAACAGTGTTATTTCTTCCAGGTGATAAACTGAAGAAATAACACCATATAATATGTACATACTTTGCTCATTTGATACAGACCACAGGCAGGACTCTTAAATACGTTCCACACTCTTAAGGCCCAAAATGGAGCAAAACATGGCCACCCAAGCCACACAGATCTTCCCGGCCGTAAACTGCGAGGGCAGTCTGTGTGGTTTCCTCACCTGTGAGGAAACAGAGGGAGGCAAGTGGGCAACGAGCTTACAGATGTGCAGGGAGCGTTGTGGTGTTGTGGCCACTGCACAAAAATGTGCTGGTTGTTTTCATGACTTAACCCTCAAATTTTTGCCACCAGTTGTAGCTTCCCCCCACCCTCATTAACACGACACATGACCCTATTCAGAAATGTCAGGTCTATTCCTCTGTCATTTGTCTGATCTAAACATTCATTAAGATCATTCTAGCACTAAAGTTCACCCAGGCTTGCTGGTCTAAAATCTAATCCCACCCCATCCACCTTTTCTAACACCAGCCACCTTGCCTGGCTTCCCCTGCTGTGCCAAGCAGCTGATTTTGTTCTTTGGCCTCTACTGATTAAGTAAATAAATAACTTTACTCACAACTGTAACTACAGCTATAGCAAATACTCAGGGCCCCTTACCAGCTCCAGGTCATCAGTAAGAAAGGCCTCAATGTGAACTTGCTTGGTGTAGTTCTGCAGATCCTAATAAGGCTTGCTTTCTTGGAAAATGCAGTTACTGAAAAACTATGTTTGAAACTGATTTGCATTTTAGCAGAAACTTTTGACTTTTCAATGTCAAAAGACGTTCCATTTAAAAACTTCCCTCAGTTTTCTTAAAATTAACTAATTCAATGACTACTGGTATCAACATTCACACTACACAAGGTGTGATAGTTCTGTGTACAGTCCTATGCTGGGTCCCACTGCCCAACTGAATAATGAACCCAATGGGTTGGTCTGGCCCCTATACTCTTCCATAGCCCATACCAGCTCCCTTGTGGCCATTCATGATAGAGCCTGGGTATTGGGTATGTATGGTTTATCACACAAAAAAATCTGCCTCCATATGTTTAGTTATCCAGAGAAATGGCACTGACAAAATTGCTCTTCTGTTCTCTCATTTTTATTTCCTTGGTAGCTTTCTCTTCTGTATCATCCTTTAGCCTCTTTCAGGTCTCCTATGGCTTTAACTCAGCCTGCTGACCAGTGCTTTGCTGATTATAAGCTTTCCTGTTAAAATTGGCCCTATCACAAGTATTCAGGGAGCCTTCTGGTTCTTCCTTTATTCCTGGGTCCCATACCTATCACTGTCCTGGGTTATATGTCAAATAAGGGTCACAGCCAGAGCCTTCTGTGGTATTCAACAGATGGTATGGTGCCTTGGAACTCCCAGTCCCTGTTTTGGGCTTTGCATCCTTGTGGTTTTCACAGTTTAGAAACTGCTTGGAGCTTCTGATCACAAGGGCAAAGGTATTGTTTGGTGTAGCATTGCTGGTGCATGTATCAATTTTGCAAATGAAGATTCATTGAAAGAATATGTTTGAAACATCTTTAGTTCAAATATCTTAATTTTAGTTGAAACTTTCAGGTTTCTCATTTTGAGAGGATGTTCCATTTCAAAAATGACTGTCCTTTTAAAAGCACTACAGAGCTCTAATATGAATCAAAATTGGTTTGGATTAAGCTTTTTGTTTAACCTCAAGCATTTTTTTTAATGCTGTCTTGCATTCTGAAATGTTTCTCTTTAATTTTGTTTTCCCCCCAAAATGGTAGTGAACCACAGGCACTTTATCACTACATGAGATAATGGGACTCAGTTCGAGCTTCCCCATCGCAAACTGTCTACCACACCATGAATATGAACTCTCTCTTTACCCCACAGGAAGCTCTCCCTAACCATAGATTGAGGCATAGGCATAAGGCAGTACATATGGGAGGTTTGTCACACTGCTGACCTAGAGATAAGCAGAAAGCTTCACTGAACAAAGCTGCGCTAGCATTAAGCACATAGCTTTCAGAGCCAGAGTGCAGGCGTATTCCAATTAATCACAATTATGCAAACTCATATATTTGCGTATAACACCATGCCCAGAGTTATGGGGAATTTGGCAGTGATGCCCACGGGGTGTGAATCAGCCAGGGAAAGAATCTCAGTTCTTGCCCCAGGAAATCAAGCTGAGTGCTGAGGCTCTCCTAGCTTGGAACGGGGGGAAGGCACGAAGGAATATTTAAAAGCACAGTGCAGCTTCCCCAGAAAGTGAGTGTACTTCCCTAGTTAACACAGAATTTACCCTCCTGCTTCATACTTCATATCTCAGTTTTGCATGGTCGATTAGTGGATCAGCTAGACTGCTACGGTCCTCTCAAACTGGTAGAGACAGAGGCAGCAGTTGGCTGGATGGCACTCTAAGTGTACAGCTCTAACACGCCTTGCTTTGTCAATACCAAAACGAGCATCTCAGCCGAATTCTCAGTAGCAACACTATTCACCTTCTTCAGCCGTAATGAGCTATAAGCACAGCTCCAGTGGGATGGAGGTGAATCACAATGGCAAACTCATTTCAGGGCATTAAAGTCTATGTGCAACTTCAACCTGTGGTACTCAGGAAGGCTGGAGAAAGGAAGACTCTCCCTTGGTGGAGGAGGATCAGGTTAGAGATCTTTTGTCCAAACTTGACATCCACAAATCCATGGGCCCTGACAGGATGCACCCACGAGTGCTGAGGGAGCTGGCAGATGTTATCGCTAGGCCACTCTCCATCATCTTTGAAAGGTCCTGGAGATCAGGAGAGGTGCCTGAGCACTGGAAGAAAGCCAATGTCACGCCAGTCTTCAAAAAGGGCAAGAAGGAGGAGCCAGGAAACTACAGGCCTGTCAGCCTCACCTCCATCCCTGGAAAGGTGATGGAACAGCTCCTCTTGAAGGTCATCACTAAGCATCTGGAGGACAAGAAGGTGATCAGGAGTAGTCAGCATGGCTTCACCAAAGGGAAATCATGCTTGACCAATCTGATAGCCTTCTATGACGGAATGACTGGCTGGGTAGATGAGGGCAGAGCAGTGGATGTTGTCTTTCTGGACTTCAGCAAGGCTTTTGACACTGTCTCCCATCACATCCTCCTAGGTAAGCTCAGGAAGTGTGGGCTAGACGAGTGGACAGTGAGGTGGATTGAGAACTGGCTGGATGGCCGAGCTCAGAGGGTTGTGATCAGTGGTGCAGAGTCAAGTTGGAGGCCTGTAGCTAGTGGTGTCCCCCAGGGGTCAGTCCTGGGCCCAGTCTTGTTCAATATATTCATCAATGACCTGGAGGAAGGGACAGAGTGCACCCTCAGCAAGTTTGCTGATGATACTAAACTGGGGGGAGAGGCTAACACACCAGAAGACTGTGCTGCCATTCAGAGGGACCTGGACAGGCTGGAGAGGTGGGCGGAGAGGAACCTCATGAAGTTCAACAAAGGCAAGTGCAAGGTCCTGCACCTAGGCAGGAATAATCCCATGCACCAGTACAGGCTGGGGACTGACCTGTTGGAAAGTAGCTCTGCAGAGAAGGACCTGGGAGTCCTGGTGGACAACAAGTTAAACATGAGCCAGCAGTGTGCCCTTGTGGCCAAGAAGGCCAATGGGATCCTAGGGTGCATTAGGCAGAGTGTTGCCAGCAGGTCGAGGGAGGTGATCCTGCCCCTCTATTCAGCCCTGGTGAGGCCTCCCCTGGAGTACTGTGTCCAGTTCTGGGCTCCCCAGTCCAAGAGAGACATGGGTGCTACTGGAGAGAGTCCAGCGGAGGGCTACCAAGATGATTAGAGGGCTGGAGCATCTCTCCTATGAAGAAAGACTGCAAGAGCTGGGCCTGTTCAGCCTGGAGAAGAGAAGATTGAGAGGGGATCTCATCAACGTGTACAAGTATCTGAAGGGGGAGTGTCAAGAGGATGAGGCCAGCCTCTTCTCCGTGGTGCCCAGTGACAGGACAAGAGGCAATGGGCAGAAACTGAACCACAGGAAGTTCCATCTGAACCTGAGAAAAAACTTCTTCACTGTGAGGGTGACAGAGCATTGGAACAGGTTGCCCAGAGAGGTGGTGGAGTCTCCTTCGCTGGAGATATTCAAAAGCCGTCTGGACGTGATCCTGGGCAATATGCTCTAGGTGACCCTGCTTGAGCAGGGAGGTTGGACTAGATGATCTCCAGAGGTCCCTTCCAACCTAAACGATTCTGTGATTCTGTGATTCATAACATCAAGCTATGGGCTACTAGCACTGTAAGGGTGACATACTCATTTTTGTCCCTACATGGAACAATCCTGGCAGATCAAGTATTATTATCTATATGCCTTTCTAGGAAAGTAGGTAATTTGTGAGATACTGCTCAGTTGCAGAAGTAGATATTGCTGGTTGTAGTTCATTTATTAACATGCAGGCACAGTTCTCTGCAGAATAACACCAAGGGCAAGTTCACTAAACGGGAAAACTCACTTTGGTTTATTCCTGGAAAGGGAGACAGAGGCATTCTCCCTGCTCTTATGGATGCTGCAATTATCTATCAGTTCCTCTTTCCCAAAAGAAGCAGAGATACTCCCCTGACTTCTCAAAATCAAAAGCAGGCATCCTGCCAGGCTAGCAGTGAACACCTATGGGAGGCTAGTTGATGGGTGTCTCATCTGTACCTATTAGAGCAGAATAGATTAACAACATGTTAAAGAAGGCAGAAAAAAGAAGTTCTAAAACTTGGCTTTTCCTAATCAGATGCAGTGAATTCAGAAGACATGTTGAAAAGACTATGTCGATACGAAAAGAAGAAAAATAAGAAAATTCTTTTGTGAATGTGTGAAGGAGAGTTAGTGCTTGCAAGTGGTATGACAGACCAATACAATAAACAGGGAGAATCTTCCCACCCTTCTGTCCTGAATGATTGATGTTATAATCAGGGATGCTGGAGCTAAGCAAGAAGAGAAAAATACAAGGCCATTTCCTTGACTGCTGAAAATCAAAGCATTCACATTGATTTCTATGGAACCACTGCCGTTTATGCCGCCGCAAGATTTATCCCCAAGAGAGATGAGATAATGTGCAAGGAGGGTGAGGATAAAAGCATGTGAGAGAAATGAAAACTTATCACAGGCACTGTGTTCCAAATAAATACAGCTCATCAACTCAGGAAGCCTTCAAGAAAAGTTTTCATTCAGTTTTACTTGTGCTTTATAAATAACAATGAACAAATACATCTTTTCAGCTGTGAATGCCTCTCCAGCAATGACATGTTGTCATTAATCAAAACAGAATTCATTACTAACTCTCATTTGATTTTTTTCAGTGCGTTACAGTGTTTTGTTTGTGGTTTTACATGCAATTATGCCAAGATATAGGTCTTGATTATCTTTTGGAATAGACAGGGGACAAAGAATGCAGTCTTGCGTGGAGAGCTAGGTTTGATTTTTACCTTGGAGCACAAGAGGTTCCGAACGCAATGACTGGATGCTAACCTCGCAGAGTGCGCATTGCAAAGCTGTCACACAACTGGTAGAGAACTGCAAATTAGGACTGTGGGACCGATGTGTTGCTGGCCTTTGTATCTGCAACTGCATGCTTCCACTGAGTATCACTTACCCTTTCCTTTCTCAAGCACACAGAGGTTTTGTACTGCATCTGTGAAAAATATAAATCTGAAACTATAAACCTTGTGTATAAGACTGAAAAGCAGACTGAAAATGAAAGGAACTTTGACTTGTCCTCTTTTAGGCTTTCCTATACTATACATAGAAAGCTTGAAGGATTTATTATTATCTGTTTTAACAAAGATGTGCATATATTTCTTTCAAAACATTCAAGTCTTTATTTTAAGATTTACTATAACTTGGTGATATGCTAATCTACAATCCAAAAAAATAAACTCCCCAAGCAGATTACATGAGATTTTGAAAGTTCTTACTTCAGCTTTACTATTTTTATTCTCATTTAATAATGAGGCTGAATCTTAACTTATTAACTCCCTGCTCCTTCCATTAAAGGCCAAAAGCTCAATAGCCTTTTCAGCAGCCCCAGCAAAACTTGAGGAACACTTGGCAATATGACCACATTTTTTCTTTGGTCAAGGAAAAAAAAACTGTTATTTGGACAGCAGGAGGAAATGCCTCTTTCCCATTTTATGTAAGGAACAACAATAGCTTTAAAAATAACTTGACCAAATTTGCACAAAAGTCTGTGGCATAATCCAGATCACCTGGTTGGTGACCACACACTCCAAATTCCCACAGGTTTCTGCAAGGCCAGGATTTCATGCCCATTATTACCTAAGATAAGTTCATTTTCCTTCTCCAGTGTCTTCTCTTCTTAAAAGAGAAAATCTAAAGTTATTTTTTAGCAGTATTTGGACTTGCTGATAAGGATCCTTATGTTTTATTTTTAAGTTATATACAAAAAGATTGGACTAAGAAGGGCCCACTGTTAAGAGGATAGAGTCTACTGATATTACCCTCCAGCATCCTTAAGTATTTATACTTTAAAATGTTGAAAAGACTTTGCAAATTTCTGCTTTCACTTCAAATAAACTTCTTAAAACCAGAAGTGTTATGCTTTGATTTACATGTAAGCATGTCAAAGATTAAAGAGCGAGACAATTACAATGGAGCTGATGAATTCTTAATTTCAGAAACAGGGGTAAATTAAGGAAAAACACGGTCCTGTTATTGGCTGTCCTTTTGTGATTAAGTATTAGTTATCCGCTCTGACATTCTGTAGCCCTATTTATTTGATTAATTTAATTGTCGTCCTAATTAATTTAATTATTTTGTAGCAGGGGTTGAGAGCACGGAGCACTCGTGGCTCCCTACGGGGAGCGCAGCGGGTAACGAGAGCGACGGCTCGCTCGAGTGGTGAAAGCCGCCGCCGGTGCCCGCTGCCCCTTCCGCTGGTCGGCGCGCGGGGCTGCTGCGCCCTCTGCTCGCCTCGGCCTGCCGCGCCCTTGTTCGCAGACTAATGCGCGGGATGGGATTATGCACGGTGCGTTAAATGAAGCACGCGGATCCATCCTTGCAGGAGGGGAGCCCCCGGTCCTTGCACCTTTGGAGTGATAAGTGCACATGAGCAACTCTTCCTCTGGCAAAAAGAAAAGAAGGGAGAGGGGGGCGAAGGGAGGCCGGTCTCTCCGGAAGGACGGGGGGATGCGCGCCGAGGGGGATTGAGGGCCGCTTTGATTTGCTGTACTGCGAACCGGGCGCATCTTCGCAAAGCAGCTTTCGCATCACCAGGCGGCTGCGGGCTGCGCTCTCGCCGTCCCGGGCAGCGGTGGGAGCCAGCCGCCCCCGCAGGGACTTTCCGCACTGTCCCTGTCCTGCCCCCGCGCCGGGCCCCGCGGCCGCCCGCGCCCTGTGGGTGTCCTCAGAGCCGGGAGCAGCGCGCCGCTCCGCGCTGGCGGAGGGGGGTCCGCGCGGCGCGCAGCTCCAGCGCCCGCGCCCCACCGCGCTCCCGCTCAGCGAGAAGGGGGGAGGCGCCGCCGGTCCGGGCCGAGGCGAGCTCCCCCTTTCCTCCCCGCGCGGCGGGCGGGCGGCGGCAGCGCGGCCGCGCACAGCTCGCTGCAGGGCCGGGGACCGCCCGCGGGCTGCCCTCGCCCCTGGGGCCGTGCCGAGGGGCAGCTTCGCCCCTGGACTGACACCGCCGGCCGCGGAAACCTCCCAGAGAGAGAGGGAGAACTTGGCGTGCTGCTGCCTGCCTGCCTCCCTCCCTCCGTGCACATCCTCCGCCGCGGCGCATCCGCCCGCCCTCCGGGTCCGCTCCCCCCGGCTCGGGGCCGGGGCTCCGCGGGATCCGGCTGGGAGATTTCCCCGCTCGTTTCCCTTGGAGAGGTTTTGTCGCTAGCAGTGCACAGAGGGGAGGCACCGTCCCCGAGGCACCCTGCCTCACCCTGCGGGGGAAGGGATTTGGGTGGGGGCAGGCCAGGAAGGGAGGATCTCAGTGGCTCTCCTAAAATCTATCAGCAGGCTGCGAGGAGGGAGAGTTTGGCACTTCGCAGGCGAGGCTGGGCTTGCTTTCCCCGGCTGTGATGTCGCTGGACTGAAAGCCGCTACGCCGTGGAAGTTGGGGGGACGAAGACAGACCCCCCCCCCTCCGAGCCCCCGACCCAGTCCAGCGCTTTCAACCCCGGCGGCTTCTTCCCCTGCCACTTCGCTAAATGAAAGCAAGTCCGCGCACAAGGCGACTTGCCGCCTGCTAGGGCTGCTCTCTGCAGCTTCCGGACGTCTCCCACCCCCGAAGAGGAGCGGCGCGCACCCCCGGAGAGTTGTCTCGGCAGGCTCCGTGCTATGGCGAGGCTGCGGAGAAGCAAACTAGCCGCTGGATTTCTATTACTTTTCCAGTGCCTGAGCGAGCGCTGCCAGCTCGCCGGCGGGGAGACGGCGAGGCAGAGCCGCGGTAAGCGACGCCGGTACCTGCCGGGCTCGGCGGGGCCGAGCCGGCCCCGGGGCAGCGCCGCGAGGCCCGGAGCGAGGGGGCTCCGGGGGGCTCCGCGCCGCCGCGCACCGAGGAGCGCCCCTGGGGTTAGGGGCTCCCCCTGCGCTATCTGCCCCCGGGGAGGCTTACTCTTCCCCCCCCCCCCGGCCTGGCGAGGCCCGAGGTGGTCGTGCTGGAGCTGCCTGCTGAGGTTTCCATCCCCCTCCGCCTCGGCTCCTCCGGAAAGAGCACTCTGTAACTTTATTTATTTATTTTAATGATCATTTAGGACTTTTCTCCGCTCAAGTTCGCGCTGTCGGTATAAATCCGCTTCAGGATCAGTAGCAGTCCCCTGCCTGGCCCCTTAACGGGGTGCCCGGAGCCCCGCTCCTGGGTATTCACGGGCGGCTCGCCACCTCCCCCCAGCGGGGCGGGTGGGGGAAGGCGCCCGGTCGCGGGGAGCCTCGGCGCGGCCCCGCTCCGCTGCCGTCGGCGAGCGGCGGAAGGGCAGGCAAACTTTCCCTGCAGCTCCTGACTCGGGGAGCTAGCGGGCACTCTCCTCCCCCGCGGAGCTGGGAGCGTGCAGTGCGCCGTGAAAACCAGAGCTGGGAGAAGGAGCAGCATAGTGGGAGAAGACCCACAGGGCTGGGGGGACCCGTTCTTTAAGAGCAAGAGGCTTATTCTGTTGATTAAGTTTGCCTATGATATTATTGGGGTCCTCTAATTAGTCCTTCCTAGAGACACCTGTTAATGCCTGACACGCAGCACCTGTAGTGCTTTCTCTCTAGGGACTAATTCTCACAGCGTGGGGCTCCCTTTTGATCACTACAGCCTTCTGTACTCTGCATTCCTGTGCTGTGGAGGGGAAAGCTGCCAAAGGGAAGCTTGCTGTGCTTGGGCAGAGCTACTTAATGAACAAACAGGGAAAGTCATGGTTTTTGCTGGTAAGGAGGTTCTGATGCAGCGGCTTCTAGCTTATGTATATATTTTAAAGTTATGCCTTTGTATTCAAAACACCAGCCCGTTTATCATTAGATGAAGCACTGGGTCCACTAGCCTCACGGGTGCAGGAGAGCTGCCCCTTCCTCGTTTCTTAAAAGGTTTGATACAAATCTGAGGAGTTGTGTGGTCACAGAGTAACTGACCCGAACGAGAGAGACTTAGGAGTTTTTTTGAAATGTGCACTGAGATAATGTGCCAGACAGACCAGGGATTTTCCCAGACAGGGACCTACCACTGAGTTGGGGGAACTGCTAAAGGAGGAGGTAGCTCAGCAGGTTGCTGGGGGCTCACATGTCAGTTGAGGCCAAAGAGAAAAACTGGGAGGAGGGTTTTCACGTACTGCTGCAAAATTCATGCTGCTGTTCTCGGGCCTTATAGGCAATAAATGTTGGTATTTGTTAATGTTAATCATCAGGAAAAAAAGCATGGTGGTGAGATTACAAAAAGAAAATAACAAAGCTGTGTAGCAGTGGACTGAGATCATGAAGTTTATTTATCTACCAGCTGTTGTATCTGGAAAAGAAAATGTCAGTGCTGACTAAATGAAATATCAGTAGACAAATGATCACTGCACATTACTGGTTTAGGCAACTGGGTTGTAATAGTCATTAATGTCTGCACCAAGAGGAACTAAATAGAACTGCTTACTGCTTGCTTATCCACAAATCATTTATGAATGTTTTGTGTCTTACTGAACATCACATGAAATATCAAGAGGTTAATAACAGAACAAATATTATTTTGATATTTAATACAATATGAAGACTATATACTAAGAGATTGTTTTGTGCAACTAGTGAGATGGAAAATCTGATGCCAGCTTTGACAGCTAGATGTTTATCACCCTAAAGTCTTCTCCCTTCCCCTTTGGATAAACAGTCTGTATTATGACAGCAACAATTAAATGTCATTAACATAATCAAAGTCATGTTTAACATATATTTTCATCATTACTGTTCTTTTATAATGCTTGTATTTGGGAAAAATACAGAGATGGACTGCTAATCAGCAAAAAGAGGACAATCAGTAAACCAAGCCAGGGGAATTCTATATAATAAAAATATATTCTGAAAACTTTTCTGTAAATTTTGATATCCTTATGTCCAAAACAAACCATTTAAACATGAGCAACTGCATTCAATTTCAGGTTCTGTGAGCCAAAATGAAAAAGGGCCATTTCAAAGTTTCACTGTGTTTAGCTTGTACTGTATCCCTTCGGGCCAGCTCAGACAAAACATTTAAAGAATTAAAGTGGAAAAGAAATCTTTGAAGTAGCTGCAAATTCTTCAAGGGAGGTTGTTTATGGATTTTTGGGTTTTGTTATGATTATTATTTCATTTGTCAGGATGATGTGTTTTTTAAATACTTAATAGCAAAACACCTTACTGAAACTGAAGTGAAGTAACAATATTAAGAAATGCAAAAGTTGAAATGCACTGGTGCAGCCAGAGCCGGGAGAGGATTTCTGAGAACATTACTAAATGGGTATATCATGATTTCAAAAGAAACTGCACAAGGTTTGTAGTTTTTTTCGCCAGCTCTTCAGAATTACTGTGCTGGGTAAAAATCAAGTGAGATCAGTTCAAGTTAAATCAGTTCCTACGCATGCCATAACTTGACTGGCTGCCTTTTGGTGTTTAAAATCCAGGTTTTTTAACAAAGGTGGAAACCTGTTGTGCTGGGGAGCTGCTGGGGGCCAGGGCTGTCCCCGCTAGAGGGCACAGCTGCTAGCGCGCAGCCCTGCCAGACTTGCAGCTCTTCTCGAAAAGTCTTCCTCACCACCTGCATTACATCTTCTACGTTTAGTGTTTGGTCAGGGCTCCATTTTTTTGACAAAAATGCTATAAATCAGGGGTGAAGGTTCTTAAATTTAAGATTTGTGTGTTTTTACAGTAACCAAGCTGAATATGACATGAATTCAGTGAGCTGAAGCAAATGTTCTTATGAAAGCCCACACAGCAATTAAGGCCCCCCGTGGTTTATGTGAGGGCTTACTACTTGTTGAAGTATTCCCAGAAGTTGTCCCCCCTCCCCCCCAACCACAAGAATTAGGAGGCTGTTACTGTAATTCCTCGTCTGTCAAAGCATTTTCAAGAATCCTGGTATAATTTATATTCATTGAACTACTGCTGTCTCCAAGCATCACTGTTCAGAGATGGGTGGAATTATGTTTATGGGATAAACTACTATTAAAGAGTGCCTTATGGCTTTTATCTACTGCTGAACTATTTTTTTTTTTATTGCTTGGTTTCTTTTGCTTATTAGGACCTTCAGTTGAATTATTGCTTATCTTATAAGTATCAAGATAAATACAATATTAGAAAGTATGCATACCAGGTATTTTTTTTCTCTTTGCATTCAAAATTACATTTTTTGTTTGTGTGTGCACTATGTGAATGGAGAAAATAAGACTGGGGAATTCCAGTGACATTCAAAAGTAAACCCTCTTTACATACTGCATTTTTACTAAAAATTCCCACTAAAAAAGTCAAATCTTTGAACTTTCATCCTGGCTCCTCCTTTTATTTTTCACCCTTCTGTCGTTGTCATTTCCCTTGAAAGGGTAGTTTAAAATATTGCTAGAAAGTGAAAGGTAAATTAAAACTGTGCCAAGGTTGATTTAAGTATTAAATTTGCTTTTGTAGTAACTCATTTCCACAAACTAAGAGCAAGATCAATACCTGTAGTTCACTGAAGGTTTAAAAATCCCTTGGGGAAAACAATGCTTTTGTTTGGTTGTAAATAATTCTCTGCAGAGTTGACAACCTCACACAAGCACTTACAACTCAGCAAACACTTGACTCAGGAGCTAGCTTTTGCCTGACACTTAAGGCAGAGCTGATGACAAACAACAGGGAAGCCAGCTCTCTGCACTGTAAACAAATGTAGAAACTGAGAAAGAAGATCTCCATAGTTTGAAAGGTTCTTTCATTATGCATAACGATTTATTAGCAACACATGCAGGACATATAAAACAGAGCGGACATCCTCTGCCTCGCTGAATGCCAGATACCTTGACAAATCTTGCAGGTCAGCAGGAGAGTTTCCCTTACGGGAAGGGACTCCTGAGGCCACAAATGGAGCAGGGGAGGGAGATCATCAAGTCAGATGGTCAGAGGAAAGCCACTGAGAAAAATAGTTGCAGGCCTATGGTGTTGTACCTATGGTATATTTATTAAGAGCTTTTTGCCACATTTCTTGTGAGGCAGCGCTGGCATTGCCTGCACCTGCACAGGCGGCATGAGAGGGAGGCTTGGGACTGGAGTTAGGTCTCCTGAAGGACTCCCAGGTGCTGGCACAGCAGTGCCCCAAAAGCTGGCTTTCCTCTGAGGTAGGCTGGAGACAGCTATCACATAGGAAATATGTTCAGTCTGAATCCTATTGGCTTTCTCCACAAAGCAAGTCAAGATATTCTTAAAAAAAAAATTAGGTTCATCATTTGACTCTGTTCTCGATAAAAGGCACTGTGGGTTTGTCAGCCTCTCTGAACAGCTCTGCTGGTTGTAACTTTGAAAACACTGGAAAGCAGAAAGCTCTGTAGCAGCCCCAGCTTCAAAACCCATCCGTGCTTCATTCCCTTAGACTGAGAGCAGTTGGTGTGACTGGTGCGAGGATGTATTTTGAATTCCCCATGTGGTTCATGCTCCCCAAGGAGACTGAATACTGAAGCAATTGGAGAAGGCAGTAGTTAAGGTAAGCGTGTGCAGGTACCTGTATAGAGGGAACTGAACAAAAGATAATTTGACAGGAGCATTTCTTATCTAGTAAAAGGAAATGTGCTAAGCTTGCCAGCAGTGTGAAACTATATCCAACTGTTAGCAGGTTTGCTGAGGGGTGGGCTGGGAGTGTTAATGTGGTGCAGTTGGCAAATGGCATATTTACTAGGCTGGAGAATTGCACAATCACAGCAGGAACTGAAAGAAGCCCGGAGATTGCATTCCGTGGAGAAGTATGTGGAGAAACCATACTAAGTGCACGTGGGTTTGTTTTTGTTTGTGGCTTTTGACAAATGAGCATAAAACTTTGCAGAACTTGCCTGGAGGTAGCGTTTGTGAGTGCCAAGTGCTCTGTTTCATGGTGAAACACTTCCTCCCTTCCTCCTTTCTTTTTCCTCATCCAACTAATAAACATCACTTTAGTTAGCACTCTGCTGTCAACATTGAGCAATCAGTTGTACTAAGTGTCTTTGTAAATGCTGCGCTTGGAAGGGCTTTGGTAACTTTATATTTCCCTTGCCCAGAAGTCAGCGTGTAGGAGTGTTTTTCCACTTGCGTTCTGCCCAACCTTTTACTCTTTTGAAATGAGCAAACTGAGCAGGCTCTTAGGACAGATCCAGGGGTCCCTCAAGCTTGGTACTTGATTTGAGCGCACAGTCTCAAAAGCAGCAAAACATCACAGTGGGATGTATCACCAGAAACGTAAATATCTTTATGAAGATAGATTACTCCATATGTCTTTATGCTGTACTCACCAATGGAAAGATCCCAACTGCAATATTCTCTCCAGTTTTAGGCGTTAAGAAATATGTGGCTCTATTAGAGAGTCCTAGGAAGAAAAAGGGAAGAATACGTTAAAGAGCAGGAAACTAAGAGGTGACGCAGTAACAACATTCAAGTACATAAAAGGTGTCTGCAAAGAAGAAGGGAATAACTTCCTCTCCACAAGTAGAAGTGTTTTAAATTGCAGCTAGGCAAACTTCTCAATGTTAAGGCTAGGGGAGTAATCATCTTTGAGGAGTCTTCACCACTGAAACGATCTGGATAAATGTATGTCTGAAGTGTCATCTGTCCAGGATGGCAGCTGTTTCTGCCTTGCAGCAAACGCCTGGGCAAAATGACCGTTCAGGGTCTCCCTCAGCTCTCTTTGAATCATTCTGTGTGGGAGCTTTCAGTATCCCAGAATTCACCTTGAACTCGCTGTCCAGCAAAATACAAGCATGACTGCAAGTGCTTTCTTAGCTTGAGAGCTCTGTCCCTCATTTGTCAATGATATATGTGATTTTAATATGATTTTAATACATACTTTCTGTGGCTGCAGACAAGCTAAAGTCACTTAAAAGTGCGGCTTTATTTAGAGTTCCTATATCACGAAAAAAGGCTTTTAAAGACAATTTTGAGTCTTAATTGTTTTAGGCCTCTAACCTTTTAATATTGCCACTACCTAGGTTCCCTTTTAAGTATAGTTTTGTTTGTTGTTGTTCCTTTAAGACATTCTTTTAGTGACTTTTTTGGACTGTAAGCACACATCACTTCCCCCATGCTTCTTTACTGAGTAAAAAATCCTTGACTCCTAAAGGCAAAGTCCCACAAATGGAACATATAAACTTTACCATTTAACCTATCTTTGATAATGTTTCTAATATATATTGTTTCATAGTTGATGCTAGGAGCTCTGGTCCTTTTCTTTATAGGTGTAATTGAGCTGTGTCAAAGGGCTGCTTATATTACTGTAATGCATTACCACTTACAGTTTTTACTGCAGCTTTCCATTACTGTAGTTATTAGGGCAGATTCTGTCAAAAGTTGGTCTGTTCAGCCTAGCTGGTGTTAGAATATCTGAGTATGATGCAGTAGTTGTCTCATAATGAGCAGTTTCTAGTTGCATTTAATGTTTTCTTCTACTCAAGCACTATTATTTTTTCTTTCTTTCTTTTCCTTGATCACTGTGGATCCTGCAAATATTGAACAGGCAATACTGAATCTGAGCGAATAATTATGACTTTCCTCTTCACATGAGTTTTTGCTAGACCGAGAGTAAAAGGCAGGTATCATCCATTGCAACTTTAGTGTTCTCTGAAGGGGGGAGTGTTAAAGAAGCGGGAGTTCATTGCTAAGCAGATTCTGCTCTTGGTGAGTCAGCAGATTATCTAGAAAAATGAAAAATTTACTTGAAAAAATGCTGAAAAATGCCATCTTGGCCTCTGCAGAAAATTTGGAGTGGGTACTCAAGTTGTTTTTGGAGGCCAGCATGAATCTTTATTAATGTAGTTTCTCCATGACATTGCCCAGCTGTATGTTTCGCCTTGCCTGTGTGGGCGTATGCAACTCTCCTTTTGCATTTGCAAGCCACCCTATATGTTTTTGAAAATCATGCCTCAGTCACCCTGAGGTAGAAGGTCATAGTCCTTTGTTGGGAACCCTTTCGTGGCAGAGCTGGCTCTTCTCTCCCATCCTTCATCTTCCAGTTCCTTATTCCTGCCTCCTTCAGAGATTACATCTTCCTTCTATTTTTAATCAGAACAAAAAATTTTGACTTAGGATGAGAAATTTAACTTTCTAGCAATCTCTAATTGAGATTGCCCATTGCTGAAAACTTGGCCACACGCTGTAAGCTCTTTAAGAACTCATCATTTTATCTTGTGGAAATCTTGCTTTTATTTGATGGCAGGAGAGGAGTAAATGACTAGAAAAAACAGTCATCTTGATCATGCAGTCGGTAGGCTTTCCACTTTATAACATATTTTTCATTCAGGTTGCTTCTTGGTTAATATGATATTCATGAGGCAACTAAATTAAAAGAGAGCACATTTTCCAGATTGCAGCTGCTGTAAAGATAATAGATATATGGTTTATTTGCAGTGAAGGCATTTATGGACTAGAAGCTTAGCATTTGGTGTATTGCAAAATCCTGACCTCGATATCAACACAATTTATTACTGGTTCTACTATAAATATGTGTATAGCCATCTAAGTTGTAGTTTCAAGACAAAGTAAATGGGCAGAGTAAATTACTTACCATTATAGCCTAACATCAGTTTTGTTTTTCATTTATTTGATACATCTGTTATTTCTTTTTATTTAAAAAATATTTTTAATGAAGAAAGTATATATAATGCAATACTTTTTAGCTAAGTCTTGCATAACTTGCATAATAAATTGCAATGTACAGTTGTAAAATGTGGAAGTATGGAGCTTTTCGCCTTTACATTCAACCGAGAAAAACCCAGGCAATCTTCCCCAATTAAACATCAAGCTAAGCAAAAAAATAAATGCTTCCAGTTTTGCTGATGTTAATGTTTCTAGGCTTCATAAAACTCCTTTCACTGCTAATGCTGCAAGCTGTACACACTCCCCTCTTTCCAGAGCACAAATAAAATAATAGTAAGTTGTCCTAAAAATTATTTACTTAGAAAACAAAGCTAGAGGGAGCTGCCAAGGCCATCAGGTCTTTCCCTAAGAACAGAGGCCACTGTAAAAGGGGCATCTAGACCAGTCTCTGTTTCGCAGGCCCCTGTGCACCACGGGCCATCAGCAGCGCTCTTCCCAGTACCCCGTAACGATCTTCAGACATATACTAAAATATGACGTACGACGTACCCCAGAAGAGACATAGGGCCTTGAGAACACTCAAAATTTGTACAACAGCAAGGAATTGACTGATTTGAGTATGCCTTGTTGAAAGTTGGTCTGTCTTTACTTGTCTTTGCTTGTGCTGTTTGTGGGGTTTTTTTTCTTTTTTCAATTTAATGTACCTGTGTCAGCCCGTTTTCTTCCATGCACAACCACATGGACAATTATTGGAGAGTTAGTAATACTACTTTGTTTCAAGCCAGAGTCATTTACCAAAATAGAAAAAGTGACATGAAAAATGACTCTTCCCGTAATCAGTTTTTCACTTTGAATGGGGAAAAGGAATTACCGCTGTCTTTTGTCAGTTTCTGTAGCTAGCCGTGTATCCCCAAAAAGGGGCTGGTGTTTAAAACGAGGCAGGTCTATGTGTCAGCTGAGATGCCTGAAGATTAGCATTTCAAACTTTGAATTTACTTATTTTTTTAATTTTTGATGGATATGAATTATGATGGATATGATGGCTTTGTTTAGGTACTTTCTGAGGTTCAGCACCAGATTTTTGGTTCCCTTTGCTCTCGGCATGCAATTTGTACTCTCTACTTCTCCATTTCTGTTTGCAGGCCACACTTGTCTTACAGCTTTCTCAGTTAATCCCGTAATCATCCTAGCTATGTACTTTATATTCATTAGTGTTCTTATTCTTGGAAGACCTTGTAGAGGTAGGGTAATATCCTAATTTTACAAATAGGAAGGCGGTTTTGAGAGAGTGACTACCTTGCCAAATTAAAAAAACACGTCCTTCCCATCTCAGAGTGAATGAGCCGCTTTCTACTGGTATAGTCCAGTTATCTTTCCAATCTCTGCATGGTTCACCAGCATCGGGGCTGTAATTTCTCTCTCTTAAATCTAATCCTTGAATTCCCTAATCTAAGATTTTAAACCCCACTCAAATTTTTGTTCCAATGATCTACATCTATCTTGGAAAAAAAATCAGAGTAGAGATGACTAAGGGCTCTGATTAGGGCACAGGGACAACAAGGCTTAGACTGGGGTTGCTGTTGCCCATGTGCTGTTGCAGAAATGTTGCCATTACTGATGTTCATCTCTTTCAGGCTTGTAACAGGAGAGGGAATGTCCATCTCAGCGGTACAAACAGCAGATCCTAAACTGCCACATTTTATAGTCCAATGTGTTAAGTTTCTTTCCCAAATATACTTGTCTGTAAAACTGACAAATAATTTGGTCAGATTTCTGCTGATGTGCATGCTACTTTGGTGGTTTGGAAACTTTTTGTTCTTTGGTCTTATTTCTTTTTGTTTATGCTGTTGAATTCTTGGAGAGAAGAAAATGATGGTGTTTCACAAATTGTAAAATTACTTTTTTCTGTAATTAAACTTTGAGATTAAGAAACAGGATTCAGTAATCACTGGTCAGAAAGAAAGATTTCCAAACCAATCAGTTTGCAGGACTGCCGATTTGTGAATAACATCTTATTCTTTGACCTTTTAACAAGTTCATCCTCCTCACAAAGAGAGCATTGTAAGAGGTAGAATACTATTATTATACTGCACAAATATGATAGAAGCTTTTATTGGGAATGTATCTTTGTGAACTTTTAAGCAGACACATTGCTGTATAATACATATGTATTTATATAGAGTCCACGTACAATGCTGTACCTCTGATGCTATAAATCATGCTGAAGTTTCCTGAAGAGTGAGTATCTGGCTAAAAACAGAACTGATAGATCTTCTAATACAATCAGTGCTCTTTGGTGTCTGCTGTTTTGTCACTGATGGTGATTTTTTTTGTATTCTGCAGAAATAGCGACAATGAAAAAATAAAAACTAATTTTAAAACGCTATCATTCTTTGCTTGCAAAGCATATGAAACCCTTTCCCCCTTAAATGTGAAAAGGAATTTAAAGAATCTTTTCCAGAACAGTGAAGTCACTGGTGAAAAAATAGATTTTTGTGCTTTGGGACATCTGGGCTTGCATCCTTAGGTTCCAATGACCCCCTATTTACTGCTGCATTTAAACATTTACTTACCAATAACAATGTGTGCAAGTGGTGTCCTGAAGATGGGTGGGCTGAAAAATTTGTAGAGGTTTATGATTTCCTTCTGATCTTGGATCTCAGGATTCAGGTGGCTTAGAGGTTGTCCAAGGCCATCGCTGGAAGCTGTTTGCAATAGTAGCAATAATTGTTTGCTGCTTTTCTGCACATTCTGGAAAGGTTTCTGTAGAAAGGGATCTTTCCGCCTCCAGAATGGACTGACTGCCACTTCCCACATGGTTGCAGTGGGCAAGAGCAGAGGATTATTCAGAGTAATCCAAGCTCTGATGGGCACATGTTGCATTCCCCTGTAAGAGCTAGGCATCAAATTTTTTTGTTTTTTGTTTTTGTCATGTACAAGACATGTTTAGGAGGTGCACAAAGTTAATATGCTCATACATTTTATGGTCTGTCTGCAAATGACTGAAATGTGGACGGAGCTTGAGAAGCAATAAGCACATACAGATCACATCAAAGTTAAGTGTAAACACTTATTACATGATGCTTCTTGGATGCAAATTTATAATCTGTTATTCTACTTTTTACACAAACAAAATTCTCATTAGCTTCAGTAGGTGGCCCAGAGATGATAATGAATCACATTTTCTTTCCCCTGGCAGGCATAGATAATAGCTGAGAGTGAGGTCTTTAGGATAGGAAGTCATGTCTAGCTTTATCTGCAGAGTTTTCTGTAGTTAGTGTAGGCTATATAATAATAATTCTTTTATCTTTAGTGTTTTCCATCCCATGCTTATATTTGAATTTCATTATTTTATCCCCATTCTGCTGTTTTATGGCATAGCTTAGTGGAGGTACATACCAAACCAGTATGCTTACTGAAATTTAAAAAACAGCCAGGGAGGTTGTCCAGTGTTTAGTTATGTCTTGCACTGACACAGTCATGTTTTGTTCATCATCATAAATCCACTTCAGTTTTAACTTCAGCTCTGTAATTATCTGGGAGTCTTTGAGACTGCCACTATTACAGTTGTGGGGCCAGCCAGTTGGCCCCCTGTTTTCAAGAATCTTTCTGGAGATCTGAGGAAAGCTTGTTGGACTTTCATGACTTTCATGTAGAATTCAAACCTATTTTGAGGAGAAGAAGAAGGCAAAGAGAGGAAAGCTGTAAATTTATTATAAGAGTGACAATAGTTGCTATTCTTTTAAGTCTCATGTTGGCACAGCACTTAAAAATGTGATTGAAGTGTGTGCTTAAAGAGAAGTGCGCATGAAAATTCATTGCCAAATTGAGCTATGCTAGATATCTGCATGGTAGGTGTTACCAAAATGCTTAAAGGGTCTTACATACCTAGAATTTAATTTAGGAAAAATGGGGGTTAAATTCTCCTCTCAGATGCATCAGCGCAGCCACAGTTTGCTCCTAAGGGAGCTGTTTGGGCCAATTTGAAAAGAGGCTTGTGCCCTCACAGTCTTTCCTCTAATTCTATACTGTGCTCAACAGCCCTTAATGTGTGTGAAATACTGCCATGTGGGATCTCTGGTCACAGCGCTGGATGCAGCTTTCCCATGGGTAGTAAGCATGGGCAGTATGCTCTGAGGAAGAGAGTAGGTGAGAGGGATTTTACCTTGGTACGAAAATGTTATACTGCATCTCTCAAAGGTGTTCATTATATTCTTTGAAAATATTTGGAATTTGGAGGCTAGAAGGTTCTGGTTCCCTGTTTTTATTGCTGATGATTGTACTATCTACTTATAATTTATGATAATGTGATTTGCTTAATTGGAAGGGCAAAGGAAGTGCATTGCCTTTCAGAGAGCTTGAGCCTCTTGAAACGTGTGTGTTGGGGGGAAGGGGCAAGGAGAGCAGAGTCCTTGGGTCGAATGTGGGAGCTGTTAGACCATTACTGGGAAGGAATGAAAGGCTGATTCAGCTCACACCATACATTTGAGCAGCCCTATTAATTCTGAGGGGCTACTCACATGCTCGAGAGTCTAAGGGGAAGAGATTAAAACATCCATGCTGATATAATCAAATTTCAACAAAAAAATACGTTACTTTGAGGATAAATATTCTACTCCTTTAATTTAAATCTGTAGGAAGCCAGAGACAGGGGAGATGGGAAAAGTTATATTCAGAGGGCTCAGTAGGGAAGCAGCGTCCTTTTAGGGGAAAATAGTGTTTTATATTCTAATTCAGGTTCTTGTTCAATCTTTAAAAACAAACAAACAAAAAAGACTTCTATGATTCTGTACTCCTGAAAGTCACAGAAAGGAGGAACTGTCCATTGCACAGTTTAAGGAATGTCAGAAACTTCTTTAATTAAATAGGACATGTAAACTGGAAAAGGAAGGTTCCCTACCTGTATCTCCGTGCCAGGTGACTGCTCTTGTCAATGGCTGCCTTGTCTGAGGAATGAAAAGGCTGGATCTGTGCCGGGTTGTCCTTCCAGGCATTGCAGAGCAATGCTTCCTTTTGAATTCCTACACACCTGTTTCAGCTAGAGAGTATGGGATGGGGGAGGACAGGCCAGGAGGGCAGAACGGGACCCTGCTGCTGTGTATCACTCCTTTTAAGATTCGTTTGTTCATACAGTCCTATAAACGTGCTTTTCTGCAGAGGAAAAGAGAAAAAAATGAATAATGATGATAATTATAAGTATAGGCTGACTTCATTTGGCCCATGATAATTTTCTGTATATTTACAGCTGTATTGTGGCAACAGTGGTTTAGCTTGTAGTTTGACAGAGTATCCTCTGACCATCATTGTGGCACTGCAAATCACAGCAGAAAGCACTAAGATATAACCCAAAATAATGCCTTCGTTGTAAATAGGATGCTGAATGTAAATATATTCTGCTCTGACTGTTCATCCCTCTGCAATTGCGGGCTGTATTTCCTTAACTTGTTAACTGACATGGTAGATCATTTATCTTCGTTTGCCAAGGCAAATTGCACCAGTCTTCATGCTTTCCCAGGAATCCTAAACCATGTTTCTGGCTTCAGAAATGTTCACCCCCCCACAACTTGCTCTTTTCATCAGTAACGAGGCATCTCCACTCTTACTTGCTTAGGGATTTTGATGCTCACCTGCCAAGGTATTAGCAGAAAGTTCACTGAACTATCGCTATTCCTGCTGTTCAGGTTTATCCAGCCAAACGGCATTTAAAGAATAAGAGCCGTTACTCTCCAAACACACTGAGAAATCCTGCGAGTGTTTCATGATTTAAAGGCATGTCGTGTGCTTTTTCTCACTCCCATCCCTCTGGATATTTATACTGTAATATATTTTACTTAGTATTTTTGAATTTAGAATGGATGGATTTGAATTTTGAAATGATAAGTATTTACTCACAATGTTTTTTGTAGGTTTCATGATCATCATATATTGAAGTACCTTGTAAAGACTGATGGATTTAGCCGCAAAACTGCCATGTCTAATAACTGCTATTATTTATTCTCATTTTACCAGTGGGGCACTAGAGTATTGAATGACTTGCCAAGATTGCAGACACAAAAAAATCTTGTGCTCCTGATTTGTATTTTCATGTTTAACCTTCAGAGCAGACGTGTGTATTCATAGGGATGGAACTACAGACTTAAAATTGAATATACAAGAACTACTAGCTAAAACACAAGCTGATAGCCTCTTCACAATTTCTGTCAGAACTCTACCATCCTGCCAACAGCTTTTTAGCTTCTATTTAAATATTTGGCAATCCAAGACTGGGTCATTCCTCTCTCTGTCGCTACAAGATGCCATTCAAGCTTACTGTTGAGTAGAGCTGTGGCCTCCTGGAATAAGTAAAGAATTTGATTTGCTTCCATGGACATGCCAGTGTATAGTTTTTAAAAAAAGAAAAACTGTGTGTAAAGTTGTGAATTTTATTTCTTAGCCATTCTAGAGTTTAGAAAAACTTCTTAAAAAACTGTCCTCATCTTTCTCATCTTCTTACTTTTCAATTTTCTTTCAATGCTAAGAACAAGAAGTAAAAGTAAGTTATGTTAGGTCAAAGGAACAGGTAGAGATCCTCCCTTTTCTGGAGGAAAGAATTGTCACAGAAGCTGAGGTCTAGAAGAGACTGGGCCTACTTTCAGCATCTCTTGTGCCTATGTGAAGGAGATAACGAAGGCCTTGGATATCTCCTCAGAAGAGGATAAATCTGGATAAATGCCATAGCCCAAGGAGAGTTGCATTACTAAGGCATTTATCCAAACGCTCCCTTCAGATGTGCTTCACTGAGACCATGAGTTTCTCTGCCTCTGTGGACAAGTCCAGAAAAAGTAAGTGATCCTGTGACATTTCTTGCCTGCACATAGGATGTCCCTGATCTTTCACTGAATTACAGTGCACGTTCATAGGCAGCAAAAAAAATCTGACTTGGTATTGTGCTTGAACGTGGCTTTTGACCCAGCAGTATCAGAGGTACTCCAAGACTTAATTGCCCCCGTGCTAGAAGAGCATCTAATTCTGTGGGACGCAGAGCCAGATGCAAGATCTTTTGGATTCTATCCTTACCCTAAAGAGTGCATAGTGTATAGTGTAGAAATAAATATTTAAACCATCTAGGAGCTCAGTTTACCTTGATAGAGATGCACTAAGTTGCTGAAGAGTTGTTCCAAAGAAATTATGACCAAAAAACCCAGCCAAATGTGAAAGTTAATTTTCTTTTGCAATATATGCATCTGAGCATTTCAATCTAATTTATAGGCTTTTTGCAATATAAAATTAATGACCTGTGCCATTTATTTTAAAGTCTGCTATAAATTAAATGCATCAGCTGGATGTTTTTCTTTTCTCTACAGAACAATTATCTGGTTTGGAAATTTAATCAAGTCATCAAGTAAAATTATTGTCTCAGTTCTAAAAAAGGTACATTTTTCTGAATATTTAGACTAGAGTTATAGGGAAAATATATTAAAAGTTTTCTAATCCTCTACTTGATAATATCCATGAAACATGTGTTCCACTTAGCTCGGAATTTCTGGCTTTACAAAAACCATAACACATTTGGAGCCCTCTCAGCAAAACTGAAAATGTGTTAATTTAGTTAATGAGATGAAATTCAGTTATACCATGTAGTTTTGTGGCTGTTACTGTACAGTTTCCTAGGTATTTCATCCTGGGCATTTAACGCTGATGTCCGTGAGAGCTAAATGGCCGAAATCATCTTAAGCAGTTCTGCATGTACATTATACGTGGTTATATTTTGTACTTAGTTTGCATGAGTTTATTTTTTATTCACTTTTAATAATACCAGATAATGTGAAGGCTGCACGGTGAGTTTAGTAAGGCCTTTGCTTGGGAACAAATCGGATTGCAGCCATTTAGCCCTTGAAGTCTCAATATATGGAAAGATAATAGTCAGTCTTGAGACACGATGGCTTCTGCTCAGTAGCCCCATGTGCTTACAGCACATTAGAAGATGTGTTTCTCGAAGAACCCTTCCTGCTGATTCTCAAAGAGCCCAGCTCTGCTGCTGTAACCGGCCCAGGGAGAGCCGCTGCTCCGGGAAGCGCTGTGCGGTATGCACAGAGCACTGCCAGGTCATATGATTCTGGTTGTCTTTGTTCCCCGCTGCTAAAAAATATTTAAAAGAAGTGTAAAAGTATCACAATTCTATCTGAAGGATGCAAAATGAATAGGACATATTTAGAAGGAGCTGCAGGACACTGTGGATTTATATCATGATAATATTAGTTCATGAACCCATTTTCATCAGTGCCCAGTTGCATTTTGTGACAAATGTATGACTTCTTTATATAAATGTACAGATAGAAGGGGTGTGAGTATGTACACATATATGCATCTATGTGTATATATATATATATATATATATATATATATAAAATACATAAAACATTGCATTTTCATTATACAATAAGTTTTCTTTGTCTTCATTTTTCATTCTTTATTTGCTCATTTATAAGTTGAATTTCATGGTCTCCACAATAAGGATATGATTTTGAAATCTTGGTGTATTTATTTCCCAGAGGAACTGTTCCTTTTACTGTTCTGAGAATGTACTCCATTTATTAAAGTTTTACTTTGGTTTATTGATATGATGTTGTGTATTCACAAGAGTATAGCCCTGTTTTTCCTAGCTTAATTACGCCTTCTTGTTTTTTTTTTTATTTTTTCTTATATGCATTAAAGTCTAAGTGATAGATCAGTAGAAGACGACAAACAGCATCTAGCAATTATCTTTTCCTTGAAGCTTACTTCTTACTGAAACATTCAAAAGATGAGGTATTCAGTTTTTTCAGTTTGGACAGGTGTTGCAATTAACATGTGCAGTAGAAATGAGGGAAAAAGCTAGTGCTTCTGGATCAGCTCGAATAAGAAGGCTTGCAATCTCTTTGCCGTTTTAATTTGCTAGTACTTTAAGTTATTTCTAACTTTTCTTTTCTATTAGTACCTCGTACTTTCTAATAATACCTCATAGTGCATGCAAATAAAATGGCTAGATGGATATCAGGGTTCTTGTGACCACCCTATTTTGCAGTCCATAAACAGGCAACTTTGATCATTGCACATGGCTATGCTTAAAGATACTGATCTAAATTTGCTTTCCTTACTCTGGCAAATATCCCAGTGGCTCCAATAACAGTTTGCCTGTTAAGATTTATAGACGTCCCTTAAGGAGCCGCTAGGGTCCAGCTGCTAAGTCATTGACTAAAGCATGAGAGAGGGAAGAAGACGTATGAGGATCCCAGAGCTGTTTAGTCAGGTAGGAAAAAGGGTGCACAGTGCAATATACTGAATTGGGCCTGCACCACCCAAAAGTGTGCTTTGTTTTTGTTTTGCTTTGGTTTTTTGTTATATAACCAATGATTTTAGCTCCCTTTGAAGATTAGGGGAAAGCTGCCTTGCATTCAAAGGCTGTTAGAATCAGGGGCTAAAACTCAGGTTGAAACAAAAGGTTAATCATGGGGTATCAATACCACAGTAGCTGCTGACCACTTCAAAAACAGTACTTAGGCTGCAGGATCAAGTTTCAAGGGAGAAAATCCCCTACTTATGTGTACATCTAATTGGTTTCTCTTTAGCAGGTGTATACTTCTTGTTTGGCATGAGTTATATACTCAGCATATAAAAGCAAATAGTAAGAATAAGCTTAAATTAAAACGAGATGATTTGAATTTCTTGCTCTTAAAATACTACTCTATTATTCGGGGAAGGAGGAACTAAAGAATCGGGAATGCCTAATGACTTTTCATAAGTAGAATATATTGGCAGATATGCCTATCTAATTTCCTGCTCTTGAGAGCTTTATAACCTCCTCAGCCTTGACTATCTGTTTTTTATTGCAGTGCTCCATCTGCTAAAGAGAATGAATCTTGCAAAAAATAGTTGCAAGTAGTGAAGCAGCTTTGTTGCTCTCCCTCAGCAAACTATTACCAGCTTCCTCGAGATTATTCTTCGTTAGGACACCAGAAGTGATGTCTTTTCAGGGAGGTCTAATTATAGGTCTAGTGAAATATGAATAAAGAACAAACTAAGCAGGATCACAGATGTTAAAGCAAATTATACAAGGGGCTCTGTTGAAAGAAGAGCCTTTTTAAAGTTATATTCTCGGGGGATATTTTTATAAGTTTGTTTGCCAGCCGGTTTTAGCAAACAAATTTCCTACCCTCTTCCCCCCGATAATAATATTAAATTAAAAAATGTTCTCACCTGAGTCCAGGCTCAATCTATATTTAAATATTTTTCTTTTGTTTTGCAGAGGCTTTATAAGCTAAAAGTTTTTCTTTATCATTTCTTTAAAACTTGACTATATTGGGAAATGTAGTTCATTGAGGGGGAAACAAATGAAGCTTCCTCTTTCTTACCTTTCACTAATTTTCAGTGTCTCTCTAGGAAAAAAGAATTTAATTCTGTTTTGGTAATAGATGACAAAATGATTCTTGGAGAGCAAAGTGCAAAGATTTTTTTCTTTTTAACTCTCGAGTCAGAATTTTCAGTTCCATTTGTTACAGTATTCAATTTTCTTTCCTCAATTTCAAAAGGGCAAACTTTGAAAAATCAAGGGAACTCATTATCAAAGTCACCTAGAATTGAGTTCAGATATTTGCATGTGTAGGAGGCCTGGAAAGAGAGAGAAGTGAGAGACAGGGAGCAATTTAGTATCAAAGGTGCCAAGGCTTTCAGAAATCTCTAACAAAGAGGAGGGAATTTCTAGGAAGAGACTTTGTCTAACTGAGCGAAAAATCTGTCAAGAAGGTATTTGGAATAAGCAGATATTCTATAAGTAATAGGGGGAAGAGAAGGCTAGGTCAGCAAAGAGATTTATGCCTTAGGGATTCAGAAATGAAGGAAAAAGTGAGAATATCCAAAGTCACCAAAATAAGATCTTGTCAGCAATTATGAAAACAGGTACCATATCAGTAGAAATTAAAAGGGACGAGGGAAGGATATGCACGGTGGAGCATTTATAATTTACCATAATTGCCAAAAAAAAAAAAAAAAAAAAGAAATGCATGCTTTTCATCTGTACTAGTGACGGTGTGGACTGTGCGGGCAGACACAAGAAGATGCAAATGAGCATGGGAAAATGGCAATCCCACCACCAAGCTGAAGCGTAATTTACAAGATGAATGCACTCATTTTGGCAACACATGCTAAATAAATCTGTCATGCTTGGAGTTCTGTGATATGATTAGAGAATAGCAAATACCATTCCTGCATTACAGAATAAGAAAAACAGTGATGCAGGCAATTATACTCTTAGGCTTTACAACACATTTTGAAACAATAATTTCAAAAGTTCATAATAATTTTGAAATAATAAAATTATGATTGAAGTATTATTGACATTATGATTCACCATTAATTTTTAAAAACTAGTGTGAAATGGGAGAGAATGTAACCTGAACTAGCAAAAGTTAGATTTACCTGACTAATCTGAGGGCACCTTTAAAGGCATATTATTATCTTACCCTTTAGTAAAAGGGATTGTGGTAGGTCTTATTTTACTTGCCTTCCCAAAGGCATCTGATACGGTTTGACTTTGTTATTTCAGCTCAAGAAAATGTTTACTAATAAGTGAATTATAGTGGACAAGGAAGGACTCCACAGGGTAGTGTTGAAAGGGAAGGGAGGAGTAGCTTCCCTCCAACCAAGTAGAAATTTTCAGGAGTTGGCATTGAGACTGGTCTTTTTTAGTATTTCCATAATAAATTTGGCAGAAAAAGTGGGAACGTGGCAGTGAATTCTGCTGTTGGCTCAAATTAAAAGGAGTTATCAGTACAGAGGAGAACTAGAAAATCATGTAAAAACTAATTAAAAGATGTTGGAGTATGGAAAGGGCATGAAATAATACAAAGTTAACATTCACATATTTGGTGACTGATAGCCAGAAATTCTGCTGTAAGCTCATCTCTTGAAAAGAATAGAAAAAAACCTATCATCTACCTCATGGCTGCAGAAATATTGGACCTTAAAATGCGCAGCTGATGTAGAAAAAGCCAATGGGATACTAGAAAATATGAGAACTAGCTCTTTCAGCAGAGAGAGCTCTACACTGCTGTAACTGAACCTAGAGTATTGCATGGGGTTCTAATCATTCATTTTGAAGAAAAAAATACTCAACTTACAACAGGTGCAGAAAAGAGCGATTTGGGACGAAAAGGGACAATTTATCCTCTGTGAGGTAGGATGAATTTATTTAGTCTTACATAATAAAGTCTGGAAGAAGATGCAATAGCTTTCTATAAATATATCCAGGGAGAAAAATCAGAGAAGAGATATTTGAGGTAAAGATTAGTTATACATTGGCCATGAATAATTTTATGCTGTAAATGAAAAGATTAGTAACCAGGAAAGTGGTGAGGTTCTGGATGCACTTCCCTTTCAATGTGAAGAGTTAATTTAAGAGTGAGTATGGGAAGTTTATGAAACATAATGGATGCATGTGGTCATAGGGTGCTGAAGTCAATGACATGGACTGCTGCTTTCAGGTCCTGTTGTGCTGTATGGTGGAAGAAGGTCTCTAAGCCAGCTAGGGATGTGGTGAATGAGCAATTTGCTGCTCAATAAATTTTCATCAGGTAAAAACCTGCAGGAGCAATGCAAGGGAAGGGTGTAGCCCAAAGTCTGTAGTTGGAGATACAACTAGGCATGTTCACAGGATGCAGTCCACGTTTTTTGGCATGTTCTCTATCCTTGCAATTCACTTCCTGCCATGATCTGAAAAGATATTTAAATTTTGCGTGCTTGACTCCAAAATAATGTCATAACTTCTGTTGTGGGAGCATGCCAAAGAGGTGTTGTCAATGAGCCTCAGTTTGTAGCTTGTTACTAGGAGTGCTGTCTGCAAGCATGGTTTATATCATAACTTTGTTGCTTCTGCTCCAGTTGTCCTGACAAGAACGGTTTCTTAGCTTCATGGCTTGCTTGTTTGCAGGCTGAAAGACATTGTAACGTGTCTGCACACTGCTGACTCGCTTATGCTGCCGTTTCTTGCATGCTGCCCATGTGTTGTTCCGGTCCCGTAATGACCCCTGACGGGTTGCACTGCCCAGGCTCTTCGTTCAGGCTCCTGGCTCTTCGCTCATCTCACGTATGTCTGCCCTGCTGGCTTCTGCACAGCCTTTACAGCGTAGCCATGTAACTATGGATTTCCCTCCAGGTCTTTTTAATGATACCGTGTTTGGTACTTACATGGCCCTGCTGTACTCCTTTGCGGACTGTACAAACCTTGCAGCATGGTTTTAAATCCTGAGAGGATGGCTGGTCATAGATTTTTAAAACCACTGTGACCCCTGTGTAGTGGAGAATCGTGCAGGGGAGGATGAGAATGCAGCATCATTACTGCCATGCTGGAGGCATGTCACGCATATCACACCGCCATTCCCTAATCCTGGGTTTACCTTATACTCAAGTACCACACTCAGATTGTATTGGCTCCTGAGGGTGAAAAAATTCTGGTTATGTTACTAATGCATGTGTCATTACAAACTTACTATGATAACAATTAGTAAATTTTATCATTTTGTATTATTGGCCTTTAACTAGCAAAAGCAGTTTAAAGTCAAGCCAGGAATTTCATCTGGTTAAGAAAATGAGAGATGTTTAAAAAATGAGAGAGAGAGAGAGAGAGAGAGAGAGAGAGAGAGAGAAGGTCGTTATCATTCTGTGTGTCAGTTAGACAAAAGAAACAAGAAAGGCTCCATCTGAGGTTAAGTTCCTGAGAGCATCTTGAAAAAATGACGGAACAGGCGTCCAGAGGAGCCCCCCCCAGTGAGACCAAGTAAACGTAGCTCCAGAACCTTGCTGGTGCACCTCTGCCCTGTGGTAAGCTTTAGGAGCTAGCTGGTCCGTTAACAAAGTAACTGAACTATTAGAGCTGCTAATAGTGTGTTTTGTTGTTTTTATCTTCTTGGATCTTGTTTCAGTCTTGCAAATAAGTTGTTTAGGGGACAAAGGGCACTTAACCACTTTTCCATTGTCCCAAGCCATGGTGTTTTTCTTCAGAATACCCAAGGGGTAGCAGGGCTGTACAGGCTAGTTCAAAAATTGGAAGAAAGACTTAGGAATATCTGTAAGAAGCATCTGCCCGTTATCAAATTAACGTAGAAAGCTCTGTTGCATGCACCTAAGTCATAGGGTTCCCAGGGAGTTTGCAACTTTGGTATTGTATTGTTAAGGCCTGAGTATACATGTGTGTAAAAAGGCATCCAACTTAGATTTCAAGTAACGAAGACTCCAATATAGTATCCTCCTACAGTTAAGCACCAAACCAATTTTCAGGAAACCCAGGTCCAGTTCTTTCACATGTTGTCTGTGTGAAAGGACTTTGCTCAGTTTTGAGAGCAGTATTTCTTTCCTTCTGCCTTTTGTCCATGCATAATGTGCTCTTTCAGGGTGATCGTAAATTCTTAATACATTTGGATGATTTTTACAGCAAAGAATTCTCCACTACAGTTTGAATCACCAGGTACTACTTTAATGCAAATAATCACAGAGGGAGTACCACCACAGCTGTGGTATTTGGACTCCAGGATTCAAACAAGCTAGCGTTTATGTTCCCCGTGCTTCTCCACAAACAGATAAAGACTTGTGCCAAAAGATTTTACTGGGAGGAGAGATGTCTAAGGGAGCTTTAAGCCCTGCCCTATCAACACCAATTATACACATTTCTGCATCACATGATATGAATCGCTAGTAGGTTAAGCTGCCTCTGCCTTCAGAGCTCCCCGGTAAAACTATGTGTTGCAGTGATTGCTGGAAACACAGGTGTGGTTTGGGAATTGATTTTTGTTAGTACCTCATTTATTTAAGATAAATAGCAGTTTTTTACTGGATATCAGAAACACATCTGGCAACTGGAATGCCTGAGAACCAAAACGTTCATTCCATGTTAGTTTGATACTAAATGCTTTCTTTCGCTTCTGCCTCTTTCTGCTTTTTTTTTTTTCTCATTTGCTGAAGCACTGATTAGATGTACAGTATCCTATCCCATGTCATCATTATCATCCGAGCACTGATTATAACAGGGCAGCAGATGTCAGAAAAACATTATAGTAATAAGGACAGTAATTTAGTTGCCAAATTTTGCTTTGGCTGGAAACCTGCATGAAAACCTTTTGAGGAGCAAATGCTCTGGTATTTTGCGTGATACTACTTTAATATGTTCTTGAAAGTGATTTTTATAAGCCTAATTGGAGAAAATAAGCATGTGAAATTTTGCATTTTCTTTAGGGATGCGAGTGAACAAGCAACAGATTCCCAGTAGTACAGTTTTCAGGCTTTTTCAATATCAGTGATAATCAGACTTTAGTCCTGCCTTCACAGGTCACGCTTTACCATATACCTGTATATTGCTATGATGTCTGCAGTTTTAATGACTCCACAATTTAATGTAATGAGTCATAAGAAGTCATGGTATTTGTTAAAAAATAATCTATTGGCCTTTTTCTTGTATAATTTTGGAGTATTTCAGATTATTATTCTTGTCTTATACAAGCCAAAGAGTAAAAGCTACAATCTTTATTCAGTGTCAGGACATTTGCAACACATCTTTAAGAAAATGAAGCGTGTGTGAGCTAATGGCACTTTGTTTAGTCTGAGATCTTTGAGAGCCCAGTAGGCACATGCACTTTAAAGAAGCTTGATCTTCTGCTTTATTTGTTGCCATTATTAGGCCACCTTTGCCCACTGGGCCTTAGATATTCACAGAATCACAGAATGGTTGAGGCTGGAAGGGACCTCTGGAGATCATCTAGTCCAACCTCCCTGCTCAAGCAGGGTCCTCTAGAGCAGGTTTCCCAGGATCACATCCAGACGGGTTTTGAATATCTCCAGGGAAGGAGACTCCACTACCTCTCTGGGCAACCTGTTCCAATGCTCTGTCACTCTCACAGTGCAGAAGTTTTTTCTCAGGTTTAGATATTCTGAGCAGTTTGTTGTGCTTCCGCATTCTCAGGGGTATTTACACAGTTGGTAGCCCAGCTTGCGTTGCCACAGCTTAGGCTGATAATCCTTCCTCTAAGCCCTCCTAACTGGTGCTACGTGTTGCTATATAGAGAATGTATTTTTCATCCCCATATAATGTACCATGTGCTTTGTGTTGAGCTTAGCATTGTAGAATGCTGCTTCCAAATCTGTAGCTAAATTCTGAGCTCTGATTTAGGTGAAATTCTCACCTCCCTCCATGACTGAGGGACTTGACCCATGGCTTTTTCAGGCAGTTGGCCTGTAACTGTAATGACTGCACTGACTTTATGCAGTGGTAAATGGTGTAAACGGATCTCTGTCCCTGCTGTCCTCGAGAGCAGACTCCTTGTGGCAGTGACAAAACGAAGTTCAGTTGTTGGTGAGGGAACTTTGAAGGCAAGCAATAATCATAGCAAGCTGTTACCTGCTAACGTTTGGAAGAGAAACTCAGAGTGGGGACTACTCCTCTTATTAGGAGTATGAAGCTCTTTTATTATTGTTATTTTAACACTGAATGTCCATGAGAGCTGGCTGGGGAGAAGGCCACAAATTTGATTTCATTATTGACCTTGAAAAAAAAAGTATTGTTCTGTTTCCTTCTCTCTCCAGGAGAGCGATATCACAAGATTTATAAATGAGTGTTTAATTCAGAAATGCTTTTTTTTTTCCATCTACAACTTCCATAAAAATGTTTCTCTCTTTCAGTGAGGCAGCTGTAATATGTGAATTGTCATATTGTGATCTGCTTTGTAAGGCTGGCTTCCGTTTAAGTCTCCATTAGTTTAAAACCAGAGTGTGTGGTTATTCATGTGGTATCTGCTGCATTTATGTACCTGTTATTTCCCCTTTCTTCAGTGTTCCTTTAGAAAACCTGTTTGCATGTGACCTTGAGAACTGTGGTAAAGTTCTGACAACTACAGTTATTGCAAGGCACATAAAAACCTGTTAAGGTATATGAAGCTTCGGGACAGGCCTTGAAAATAGAATTAGAATTTCTTAAAATACAAGCGTTTTTTAGGCATACATTGGATATAGTAAAGTTGAATTTATATGTTTGCATATGCAAGTACTTAAGTGTAGTTTTCCCAAAAGATTGTTCATGCATTTTTTTCTTCCACTTTCTTAATTAGATCTCACTCACTATAACCTTATATTGCTTATTGTATCTTCTTATCTGATGGGTTTTTTTATTAGATAATCTGGGGACGAGTGTTCAAGAAAATCAGCACTATGGTGCTAAGGTTTTAGTTATCTCCTGGAGTGCTGCTTTTGGCAGCGTACTTTCACAGCTTCTGACTTCTTGAGAAGTTCCCAATTGAAAAATAGTCTTGTATTCAGTTAGGAACTGTATGTTTTTCTGAACAGAATATGAGAAAGGTGGCTGTTTTCCCATAAGCACCCTGTTTAATTTTCTTGCAGTCTATCTCCACATTACACATTGGCTGCTCCTGTTGTCATTCGTTAATTTTCCTTTTGAGTTGCTTGTTCATTCATTATTTTCTGCCAAGTCCTGGAGAGTGTATTTATATAGGTTTTTCTTTTAAACTCATCCTTTCTGGAAATTAATTACAAATTGAATCATTTATTATCTCCTTGTCTACCTTCCTAGCAAATGATAGCTGGATGTGCATTTGACTGTATTAGTTATTATTTTGTGTATTTCAATTTCTACAGCAATCAGAATTTGACAAGTGCTGTCCTTTCTTCTGCGTTTCAAAGATTACACAGTTAGGGAAGGCAAATTCCAGAGAAAACAAGCACCGAAACTGAATCTGCTGTCTGACCTGTACAGCTACTTTTCTTTAGCACCCAGTTACAATACAGTTTTTGGTCAACCTGATGAAACGAGTCTACATAAATAAAGTATACAACAGATCATTTGATTTACTGACCAATACTATCTGAGTTAATGGATAACTCCCGGATCAGCAGAACTAGTGCGTATTGTAATGGATTATTTTGTAAGTGTGATTACACTACAGCTACTGTTGTAGAACTATTGTAGAATTGGAAACTTTTTTTTTGTTTTGAAGAGTCTTTGGTGCTGATGGATGACAGTAAAATGAGAGAAGCAGAAACTTAGATTGCTACAGAAGCATCTGAGAGAGTGTTCAGTGCACCGCGATGGCTTTCTGTAGCGTGTTGTGTTGCCATGCAGGGTTCACCTGGTTGCCTGCCTGTTCAGGCCCTGGCCTCTTGACTAAGGCTCCCAAAACCACCGCGACTGGGAGCATAAAGGGTTTTTTTCGGCTCAGATCTTAGGAGATATTTAAGCACCTAACAGCAGTAGATTTGGCATCTAAGTACCTTTCACACTAGGTCTTTTGCACTTTTTGCAATACATAGACATACAGAGAAGTTCATCAAGAGGGACCTCTATACTGAGCAGTCCGGTCCCAGTCCAACATAACCTTTTAAGCCTGTGCTCAGTTGTCAGGCTCTTGGGTAATCCTATTGAAATACCTGTGCAAGTCCTTGGCTGGATCAGAATAGGCTTGGCATCCTTTAGCCTGGTGCTGTATGAAACTGCTTGTGTAGCCAGAAATTGCTCATCATAACTCCAAAAAAAAAAGGACAGTGATTGCCAGCTCCTCTTGTGTCCTTTGGGTCAATGCATGCTTAGTGGACAGAAAAGATATTTTATATCTGATGACCCAGAACTTAAAACTTATGTCACCACTACTAAGCTGCCCAGTCTCTCTCGTGGGGGAGCAGTGAGCGTTCACTGGTGTGTGCTTATTGTCCTTTTGGGTCAATGGCTGGTAAGCCCTTTCAGCTTCATTGAAGTGTTGGCAGTTCAGGCTCTTTTATATAAAACAGCATTGTGCCTCTCCTAAAAACGAACAAATGGGAAGCTATTGATTTCACAGCCTGTTCACTTTACTGAGGCCAGTGTGGATGAACAGAAGGAATGCACTGGTAAACTTAATCCGAGGTCTCAGTAAGCATTTCACATAGCCTAGTGAACAGCAGATATTGTCCTCTGCCCAGTCTGTAAATGGTACGATGTCTGTTCTCGCATTATAGGTGACAAAGCTTTGGCATCCTGTTGCTCTTGTACAGATTACTTTATTTGTAAAGCTGAGCTATAGTTTATAGTTTATTAGAGTTTAATTATCTTGTGCCATGCTGCTGAGATTTCTCTCTTCTGGATCTTGATTCACAGAATAGCAGAGGAAACTGAGGCTGAGCTCTGCTTTTGGGATGCTTGCTGTTGTCTAGAAAAGGGTCTTGATACGTGTTGCATATAAATAACTAAAGGAGGAAACTAAAGTAGTCTCTGCATTACCTCTGATGTAGAAATGAAGAAGCTAAATTGTGCAGGTGGTATTTTTGGCTTAAGTGCACTCATATTCTTTGATATAGATGTTTTGGATTCACCCTTTTATGGTAGAAAAGCAACAGGTTCACCCTCTGAGGTTAGTGCAGTTGGTGTGGTATGCAGAGGAAGCACGGCTTCCTTGCAGTTTAAGTCTTGAGTTGGCTGTTTGCAGATGTCTTTCACAACAGAAGAGGAAAAGCTGAGGCGGGTGAGAGAAGGCGTTAGCTGAAAGTGCCAGCAGCTGAGAATTACAGCCCCAATATTGTGATTACAAAGGCGAAGTCAGGTGCTGCAGAGTGTAACTACAGGGGGTGCTCTGTGGTTTGGGTTTTGTGAAGCTTAACAAAACAGTGGCTTCTTTGTTCACCTAGGAATGGGACTTGTTAGAAAAATTACACAGGATTCTGAATAACTGCAGCTGGGTTGGGTTTGCTTGTTTTTTCTTTCTGATGGTTTTAATTAATGGTTTTAATTTTTATGTTTTTAACAGGGCTTGGTCATGCACCATTAAAGTAACTGGGAGTTTTTTCCAGTGACTTGACTGGGCCCTGGGTTGTAGAGCCCTTGCTCTATAATTAGCTTTAAATTAGCAGTTAATACAAGATAGTGAAACCCGCACTGGAAACTGAAGTTGCTGAGCTACTGCTAAGAGAGGTGTTAAGGAATTTTTAGGTTTTTCTATTAAGGGACAATTTATACCCTCACAAATCATCCACAAGGCTGGATGATGAATCTGTGAAAGAGCATGTGGATCACAGGGATGAAACAGATCCAGATAACCCAGACAGCATTTTACTAACTCCCATATGTTCAGCATCCTCTAGCTGAGGACAGAACTTGCCTTCAATTTCTTTCATATTTTAGTAAAAGTCTCCCAGCGGGGAGATGTTCTCATATACCTTATAACTAGAGTAACTCCACTGAAAGTATAAGCTACTAAATCACCTTAATCTGAGACTTTAAAACTGAAACACCTTACAAGAGCTGAGACATAAAGTAAAATGATTAAGGGGATAGTATAGCCCTTTGCCTCTATAATTTTTCCAATAAAATTTAAGGCACCTGGCAGTAGCCAGTGGCAGTAGCAAAAATCTGTTGCTATTGCTGCAAAAAGCAAATTTTACCAAATTGGTCATTTAATTTAAAGTATGGAAAACAGAATCAGCAAAGCTGTGATTTAATATATCTTAAGAGATAATTTTACCATCTGCTCTCACCATCATAGTTCCATTTTTTCCTATCTATTTGAGAGCTCTTTTAGGGAAAGATCCATTAAAGTCTTCAGTAATCTTTCTTTATGGCTATGAACACTCATTTCAGCCATTCTGATTCTGTGGACACTACTGAATTAGCAATACAAAAAGTTGGAAATATTTACCAGGCCTCCCACAACCGTAACTGCAAGATAGTGTAGCAAGTGTAGAAGATAGTTTTGGTGGAAAGCAAATTACTACCTTGAGGTGCAAGCAGGTCTAATATTTTTTTCCCTCCTTTTGTATTATCCCCACTCATCCTGAAGATCAGGATTGGGTAACGTGGGATTTCATTGTATACTGTTCAGGAGCTTTCTGCAAAGGTGCCTTTCAGTGTTGCATTTTCAGTGTCTTGGGAGGTCACATATTACCAAAGGAGACACTTTCTAGAAAAACTCATTGTATTCTTTGTTTAATCCAGGCTTGGCTCATTTTATCTGTTCTATATATTAACATTCTCCGTGTTGTTTTCTCTTGCTGTTATCTAAAGATATCTCAGTGGCTGTCCTTTCCTTGAATGCTGTATTCACTTAAGGTCATCCTAGGTAAAATGGAAAGACAAGGGGTTCCCAGATGAGCTAGAGAATAACTGGGGGATAAAAGAACTCCCCAGGTAGGTGTTCTCCCTTTGTCCGGGGTTCCGTAGGTCTCAAAAGCAGCAAGGGAGAAAAGGCGGAGAAACTAACAGCAATGGAGTGTGCAAACCAAACACTCTTGTTTAATTTTCATATAATATAGCAAAGACATACTGTGTTAAACCAAAAGGAACAAATAAAAATCTGAAAAAACTACAGTGTTTTTTTTTAATGCGAATCATATTTAACCTATAAGAACTCGTTGCCAAAAGATATCGTGGAGTCTGAGAGCTCTGCTGAATTTCAAAGAGAGTAAGTCACTTACAAGGATAACATGAACATCCTCAAACGTATAGGATAAAAAGGCATTTCAGGGGTATGCACCTTTCTTAGGGTTGTGAGATATAAAGTTCTTAAATACTGCTGTTTCACAGGAATATAAGTATTCCTCACAGGCCACACATCATCCCTTCTTTCTGGATATTCTGCAGGGGAGCAGTAGCTGTTAAAAAACCTTAAAATGTTAGTGTGTGATCTGTTTTTCATCTGCTACCATTTTGAAAATGGCGGCTCTCCATTATAATAAAACAAATAGAAGTCGTAGTGCCTACCTAATGAAATGCAGACCATTTGCGTTAGTTTTCAGGGTAGGGCAGGGAGAGAAAGCTATGAATACACAGGGAATTTTTTAATTAGTGTGACTTTAAATAATGTCATATATTTGTAAAATTTGCCTAGCAAAGATTGTATTAACCCGAGAAATTCTGATTAGGTATTATTACTTTTTTTTTTTTTTTCCATGAGAGTGGTCAAGTACTGGAACAAGTTGCCCAGAGAGGTTATGGAGTCTTCATCCTTGGAGGCGTTCAAGATTAGACTAGACCTGGCCCTGAGCAACCTTGTCTGATTAAACTTGCTGGGAGCAGAGGGTAGGACTAGATGACCTTTGGAGTTTCCTTCCAACCTAAATTATTCTGTGGTTTACCATTTTGAAGAAACTCACTGCTAACTCTGCTTTCAATTAGAGTTCTCTCCCTCTCCCCCTCTTCCCATAATTTGGTGAGATTACAAAGGTTTCTAGTAGGAGCTGTATTATACAGTACACATTAATAAACTGTTCCTGGTGCCATTAAAATATGAGAAACTGCCCTTATTGAAAATATGAAGCAGGTTATTCAGGGATTTATCTGAAGCAATAAATGCATAAAAATATTTTTAAGACTTATTGAAATGAAAATTAATTGAAGTAAGAGCATATTTCCCCTAAATGCTGTGCAGCCAGTAGACATATAAATATAGAAACAGAAGAATAATAGGTAACATTGAACCCTACCTGTTCTGTCACTGAACAATGATTCAGTGTATTGCTTGGACTTCCCATTTTTGAAATGCTTCAGCATTTCATTTGCAAAATGTTTTTAAACAGGTTGTCAGTTTACAGGGAAAAATCGAAGAAAAAGGTGTTTTTGGTGTGGAAGAAAGGGCAACAGAAATAGCAGCTGGTGTTAAACCTGGGAAGTGCATTAGGTAGTCATAACATTTTCAAAAATGAATAAGCAATTTGGGACAGCATGGGGCAGGTGCAAGGCAGGTAAGAATATAATCAATTCAGTAGAAACTGTTTAGCTTCATAAATTAGGTGATTGTTTTTGTGGTGCATCCTGTTCAAGGATGTAGTACCTCCAGATCCAGTTGCATTTCCATGGATTAGTGGGCGGGTCATTGCAGAGCACCTCAACTTTCTTTGGGAGCAAAGCCAGGGACAGCTTATTGAAATGGAATCACCTTTGCGCCTCTCTCTGGTCTGTCATTGGCCGTTACGTATGCCTAGGTCTTTTCTCCATAACGTAGCTGATCAAATACAGTGAAACAATTACAGGGTGCAGTCTCAGGTATAAATTACTTTCTGCAGGCTGCTTGTATTAAGTTCCTCTGAAAATAGCCCAATTGCTTGGTCCTGCTCCAGCTGGCCCCGCTCAGCACTATTCAGTATTCTGTTTTTCACTTGAGAGTCACTTGCAGCTTCCCTCAAAAATGAGTAGCAGATGCCCAGTTTGATGGTGTAGGTCCTCTGATCATTGAGCACATATGCTCTTTTGTCATTCTGTCTGAATAACTGAAAGTACTGTCAGATGAGAAAACAAAACAAAACCCTGCTAGGATCCTAAAGAAAAATTGTTTCTGCCTAATCAGCTGGATGAATTTTGAGTTTACAAACAGTTCTCTGCACATTTGTGTCTCTGTGTTCTCTGTCTTCTTGTGTTAAGGGGAAGTCTGTCTGTACCGAGGACTCTTGGCTTTGCTTCCTGAGTGCCTAAGCCCACTCACTGTTTTTTGTTTTTTTTTCACTATCATCTTGTATTTCATGTAGAGAATTTTGCATTTAGTAATCTAGTTTCTGGATAATGAAGAATTTTCTTCTTATTTTTACTTCTTGCCTTGTTGGATGTATTCCTAAATGTGGAAATATTTATATTTTGGCCGTTTTGATCCGTACTGTTGATCAGAAAAACAGTGTTAATTGAATAAGAATGGTTTTTGGAGCCCTCTTTGCAAAAAATTGTTTTGCATCTTTTGCAGTTACCAGCCCCGTGTTTCCATATGGAATCTACTGAAATGCAAACTCAGCTTCTGAACTGCTGCATGTTTAGTCCTTTTTACTTCAGTGTAAAGATATATTTCGTTTAATATGACTTGAGCTAGATCTTTAGAAATACTAGGATGAAGCCCTTTGTCCATTTGGAGTGGAGAGAAGGAGGGTGAAGAAGGAAAGCGAGAAAATTGATACATGATGCAATTAATAAAAAGGCTATTTGCATGTGCTTTCATCATACAGCAGGGGAAATTTCTTATAGCATATCTCACAGGATACTTCACAGCTGGTTTTAGATGGCATGTCACACTATATTGTTAGAGGAGTATCTTTTGGATTTTATTGCCCTGTAGCATAGGGGTCAAAGGGATGATATGTGGAGAGGGTAACGAATGTGCAGTTTTCCAAAGTCATTTAACGTGTTAGGGAACTGAGACAGTAGTTTCTACTCCTGATTCAGCAGCCGATAATACGGAGCAGGGTGAGGTGTGCAATCATGAATGTTAATTTGCAAAGTTTTGACTTGCAGGATTTGACTCTTCTATCAAAGGGAGTCTAGAAGTTACTAGCTAATGAGAAGTGATGGGACTTGAAGTGGTGTTTGAAAGAACTATGGGAACAAAGAGATACAAATTCCAATTACAGAGTTGATAGCAGTTTGGGGAGATGAATTATGGGGACACGAAAGGTCTGATGTTTGAGGATAAGAGAGGAATATTTTTCTCGTAAAATTAATTGGTTATGATAGATTAGATAAATGAGATCTTTTAGAGCTTTTTTGAATCTGAAGAGAACAGTTATCTACAAGGAAAAATGTATTGTGGACATGAATATTAGAAATCCTAGTCTTACAGTTGAGCTTCCCTTCCTCAGAAGTTGTTACTTGAACCAAAAGAAGCCAACTATATGTAGTAACTGCACAGGAGGAGTCATAACTTTGTTGTTCTGTATTTTATATATCGTTCTGTGGTATATAAATATAACAGATAGGCTTAGGAGCACACATTTTCCTTTTTGAAGTCCATTCTGATCCATTCCAGGTTGAGTATAGGGAGACACCAGTTTGCAACTTCAAAAATAATTGTACAGAAAAGTCAAGGATCATGTCAAACTGCATCTGTTCTTCTTTTACCCCTGCTGTTTCAAACCTCCTTAAATAGATTTATAACAAGATACTTAAGAAATACTAGTAAAATACACAGTGAAACAAGAATAATAATTGCTATGAGAGCAACAGTGAAAAGGCTTTTTTGCTAGTTCAACAAAAGTCAACTAATCAGAATAATTTAAGTCTTGGACACATTTCAGAAAGGCCATTTATATAACTACATGAAGTGAACTGTCTAGCTTAGGAGCTGTTCCTCTGTTGCTAATTTATCAGTTTTCATTCTGTGGAAACAAAAGATACTGCTAATAGTTCTGAAGGATTCTTTAGTAAAGACAAGAGATGAAATGTAGAGCTTTTTATTAGCTAGAGCGGTGGTTTTCTATCTGATAGACTGATTTTTTTTTTCTCACCCATGTGTCATTCTTCAGTGACAGTAATAATAGCTGTGCTTCACATTCCTGCTTTTGAAAAACTCCTTTCCATGAAGATCGGTGGATGGCCTCAAATGACTGAGATGGTGTTGATGGAAGTCACCCTTTCCATCACCCTGAAACATTCCCTAATTACATTCCTTATTTCACAGAACCTCACCATTTTAAATGTCCTTAGGCTCCCTCCACGCTTCAATTAAAAGAGTACTCAAACTAGAACATGATATGTTTATGAAATTAGTTACTATTGACCAGAGCCAGTCCTCCAGGACTTCGTTATAAGAAGGATCAGTTGAAGCAATGAGAGTTTTGTTTGTGTGAAAGTGAAGACCGAAATTCTGTGGTGGGAGGGGCTGGCTTCAATGAGACATGATTTCACCACAGGCACATACCAGGCAACATACATAATGGAGAGTTAGGTATATGTATATCACATATAGGTAGCGCAGCCTAATAGGGTAGGGACTTTATTCAAGTAATATGCATAGCTTTGCTCCAAAAGTATGTCAGTGATAATCACGTTTTGTACTATACATGTGTTAACTTCAAAACCACACAAATAATAGGCTTTTCAGAATTCTTTGTGTAACTCATATCAACAGCTATACTGATTTCAAAGAGATTATCTGCAAGGAGTAAAGGCTACAGCACTGTGCTTCTACAACATGAGAAATATTTTACACTTTTAGAAGTAAATATAATCTTAAGTTGCACGCTATGTGCAATGAGTGTCTTGACATTCACATTCACCCAACAACAAGAGGCTTCATACAGACTATATAACACAATTAGAAAGAACAAAAAAGTTACTCGAGTGATGATGTACGTAGTCGGAAAAACCCCTTAGTGATGTCTAGGATGTCACAGAGGAAAATTAACTGGATTTTGTTCTATAGCCATGGATTCTATAAAATTAAAATGAAACTATAAATAAAGATAAATTCTGTGCTCTTATCTGAGAACTTAGAAGCTATTGCACATGTTATAGACATTTATCAATAGGTTGTCAGCCTTGAAAAGTCAACTGAGAAATACTTACTAAATTTGCAGATGAAGCAAAGGTGAGAGGATTTAAAATAAATCAGAGGGTTGGTTTTGGGATGATCATTACAAATCAGAGTAACAGTCTATATAGAAATGTGTAAGAGTCTATTCCCCTGGATATTACTACACCATTACAGGATGAGAAAAGATTGAACAGACAGAGGATTCGCATTAAAAGTTTTAAAAGCCGTAATGGATCATAAGAGGAACGTGATGTCCTCTTCTCAACTCATAAGGCCTCAGGTAAACTGCTGTGTGCAGGTCTGCATGCTGCATGCAGTTCAGGAAAGATACAAGTCAACTAACTGGACAGAATGAGGAGACAAAAGCTCTAGGAAATGTGGGCTACACAGCTGGAAAGTGTAGAGGAAAGTTAAAGGAATGTGGTTAGCACATAAGGTAGCTGACTGAAGTGGAACACAAAAATATTTTGCAGGTACTTAAAAAGTAGTTGCAAAGAGAAAGGCAATAGTTTGCTCTCCTTTGCCATTGTGGATCGACTAACCAGCACTGTGCTTAGATTGCAGCAAGAGAAATGTAGAGCAGGGGTTAGAAAAACCCTTCTAACTATAAGAGCAGTTAAGCTCTGTAATAAATTGCCTAATGACATGGAAAATCTCCACCAGTAGATACTTGGGAATATGTTAGACAAATGTCTGCCAGGAACACCTGATGTCTAATCGAGCTTGCTTTCATCCAGATGGATGTGATAGACCTCTTCTTGCCCCATTTTCTATGCTTTCAGTGAAATACATAAAGATATTCACATGGCGTTTCTCTGGAGTGTCATTCATATTTCCTAGATCATTTTAATTTGAGGCATTTTGGCTGATTTTAGTGTGGACTAACAACTGTTGGCCAGTTCTTGAGCATTGTTTAGATGTACCCTGTGACTGAGGCAATGAGTTCCAGGTATCCACCCAGCAAGTCCTCTCAGCAGACCCACGGCAAGGAGCGCTTGCAGTTGCGTTTGAGTTTATGTCCTGAGAGGTAGTTATGACATACGGACTTTCACAAGCAGAATCTTCAATAACAAAAGAAAGTGTGAAAGGGGTAGTCATATTCTGTTTCAGACAAAATCTTAGGGAAGTTTTATTACAGGTTTTATTATGGCCAGGCTTTGCAAGAGGAACATACTAAAATGTTGGCAAAACGTCAGTCATCATATCCATACTGAATGACAGAAATACAATTATGAGGGAATCGTAACAGTACTTGCTTCCAGAAGAAATTAGCACAGAAACGGTTTAGGAACTCTTGTGGAGATTCATTGCTTTCACCTTCTGCTTGCCTGCCTGTTTTCCTTTCATTACACTTAAAAATGTCAGCTATGACTGTCTTGTGGGACGCTAACCCATCCTATGTGTGTCAATATATATTGACAGGAGAGGCTTGGAGTAAAATTTTGGTTCCCCTGAGTCAGTGAATTTTGCCAATGGCTTACATGAGCTAACTTTGGCCTCTTCAGGGACCTTCTTGGAAGAATCTCATGGCATTGGGCCCTAGAAGAAAGAGGGATCTGAGAGTGCTGATTAATATTCAAGCATCACTTCCTCCAGGCTCATGAACGGTGCATCCATATGAGCAAGAAGTCGAGCAACGGGGGCAGGAGACCTGCATGGATAAACAAGGAGCTCCTGACAAAACTCAAACATATGTAGGAGGTGTACAGGATGTGGAAGCAGGGACAGGCCACGTGGGATGGATATAAGGACATAGTCAGAGTATGCAGAAATGCAGTGAGGAAGGCCAAGGCCCATTTGGAATGAAATGTGGCAAGGGATGTCAAGGGCAACAAGAAGGCCTTCTTCAAAGGCATCATTAACAAAAGGAAGACTAGGGAAAATGTGGGTCCACTACTGAATGGTGCAGGGACCCTGGCGACAGAGGACAGAGAGAAGGCAGAGGTACTGAATGCCTTCTTCACTTCAGTCTTCACTGCTAAGGTCAGCCCTCAGGATTCCCTGACCTAGAAGACCAGGGAGAAAGTCTGCAGAAAAGAAGACTTTCCCTTGGTGGAGGAGGATTGGGTTAGAGATCATTCAGACAAACTTGACACCCACAGGTCCATGGGCCCTGCTGGGATGCACCCATGAGCGCTGAGAGAGCAATCAGGAGAGGTGTGTGAGGATTGAAAGAAAACAAATGTCTCTCCAGTCTTCAAAAAGGGCAAGAAGGAGGAGCCAGGGAACTACAGGCCAGTCAGCCTCACCTCAATCTCTGGAAAGGTGATAGAACAGCTCATCCTGGAGGTCATATCTAAGTACGTGGAGGGCAAGAAGGTGATGAGGAGTAGTCAGCATGGATTCATTAAAGGGACGTCATGCTTGACCAACCTGATAGCCTTCTATGATGGGACAACTGGCTGGACAGATGAGGAGAGAGCAGGGGATGTGGTCTACCTGGACTTCAGCAAGGCTTTTGACACTGTCTCCCATCACGTCCTCCTAGGTAAGCTCAGGAAGTGTGGGCTGGATGAGTGGACGGTGAGGTGGATTGAGAACTGGCTGGATGGCCGAGCTCAGAGGGTTGTGATCAGTGGTGCAGAGTCTAGTTGGAGGCCTGTAGCTAGTGGTGTCCCCCAGGGGTCAGTCCTGGGTCCAGTCTTGTTCAATATATTCATCAGTGACCTGGAGGAAGGGACAGAGTACACCCTCAGCAAGTTTGCTGATGATACTAAACTGGGGGGAGAGGCTAACACACCAGAAGGCTGTGCTGCCATTCAGAGGGACCTGGACAGGCTGGAGAGGTGGGCGGAGAGGAACCTCCTGAAGTTCAACAAAGGCAAGTGCAAGGTCCTGCCCCTAGGGAGGAATAACTCCATGCACCAGTACAGGCTGGGGGTTGACCTGCTGGAAAGCAGCCCTGCAGAGAAGGACCTGGGAGTGCTGGTGGACAACAAGTTAAGCATGAGGCAGCAATGTGCCCTTGTGGCCAAGAAGGCCAATGGGATCCTGGGGTGCATTAGGCAGAGTGTTGCCAGCAGGTGGAGGGAGGTGATCGTCCCCCTCTACTCAGCCCTGGTGAGGCCTCCCCTGGAGTACTGTGTCCAGTTCTGGGCTCCCCAGTCCAAGAGAGACATGGCGCTACTGGAGAGAGTCCAGCGGAGGGCTACCAAGATGATGAGAGGACTGGAGCATCTCTCCTATGAGGAGAGAGGAAAGGCTGCGAGAGCTGGGCCTGTTCAACCTGGAGAAGGAAAGGCTGAGGGAGGATCTTATAAACGTGTATCTGAAGGGGGAGTGTCAATAGGATGGGGCCAGACTCTTCTCTGTGGTGCCCAGAGGCAATGGGCACAGATGGAAACACAAGAAGTTGCGCCTGACCATGAGGAAACACTTCTTTACTGTGAGAGTGACAGAGCACTGGAACAGATCACCCAGAGAGATAGTGGCGTCTCCTTCCCTGGAGATATTCAAAAGCCATCTGGACACAGTTGGGTGGAATGTGCTTTAGGTAGCCTTGCTTGAGCGGGGGTTTGGACTAGATGATCTCCAGAGATTCCTTCCAACTTCAGCCATTCTATGATTCTGTGAAGACTTTGTCTCCAGTCTTTTTATTTTATCTCTTTTATCTTTTTCTGATCATTTAGTAGGGAGAACTCTCTTAATTTGTACTCCTGCCTGTCAGAATGCTAGATGGAAGTTCCAGAACTTTATGAAACCGAAGAAAGTAAAGTTAAATAAATAAGAACTGGAGCAGTGTTATGTGAATGGGTTTCTGAGAGCTGGCTAGGCTAGTGGCAACTCATTTGCACTTATTTGTTTGTGATATAATCAGACACTGGAACTCAAGTGTTCGAGGCTGCCAGACATGTTTATGCCTTTTTTTCAGAATAGTAAATAATGGGTATGTTTGCAAGCGTCCTTCAGATGCTCTAAATTCCAGGTTTTGTAATCGCCCTATGTTTCAAGTTTGAGAATTAAAGTACATATTACAGTTACTCCTCTGGGATAATTGTTGTCTTGTTTAAAGAGAATCTTGTTGTTTTGCCCAGCCAGTCCTGAAGTATTAAGCCCTTTAAATAACAAATAAAATAATTGAATTCATATTCTATTGAGTGTGGTGCCTTGTATAATCCAAAATATTTTCAGCTGGATTCACATCCTGTGCTGTATTATTCAGCACCACCTCTGGCTCTAAATCTAACCAGCTGCCCTGGCTCCCAACCTTTACCTGGCAAACATCTTCCTTCAGAAAGCCAATGTTTGCACAGATTAAGGAACAGGATGGAACAGCTGCAGATAACTGCATGTGAATCTTCTAGATTCAGTAATATTTGATTACTTGAGAATTTAAGAAAAAACTCATTTCCCATGTATTAGGAGATTTAAGTTTTTATGTTTATTTTGAGGGATTTACTTACTCTACCATTTGATAGGTATGTCCCCAGGATGAGGGAGATGAAGCGAACATCTCTATTTACAGCTGCATTTAGCTGCTTCTTCGTTGTTTCTTCTTATTCCTTCCACAAACAAATAGTTATGGTGCTTCTTGTTTGCACTTTGATGGAACCAAACCTTCTTTGATTAAAGTTTTTCAAAGGCATTTCTAAATGTTTTGTTGCATTTTTCATCTCTGATCCTCCTTTGAACTCTTCTTATTTTCTGTAGTTTACTGAGGTCTTCTCAAGACAAAAGAAACCAAGCCAAATACAAAAAAACACTTTTCCCTTCCTCAAAGACTGGGGGCTAATGATGTCACTATGTGCATCTTTTGAAAGTGAATCAGAATCTGAGTGCTTTTCAAGGAGAGCTAAAGTCCAGATAGAATATTTCATTTTAGTCTATCACTGTGCAAGCCAACAGGAATAAAGAATATAGCAGAGTCTTTGCACTGTGGTTGTATGTCTGGTGGCTTAATGCACAGCCTCTCTAGCATCCAAGGAGAGCCTTGCCTAGTACTTGGTTGAGTACGTAAAGAAGATATTAGGACATGAATTTTTGAGAGAGAACTTGCAGTAAGCCCTTTTTCAAAAGAGAGTAAGGATGTTTGAATAGGAAGTGGCTTCTGAAAGCCTGAGTTAATGAATACACCTCCAAAACAGCTAGGTATGCATAATACTGAAACGACAATATTTTCTCTTTTTCGTTATGCTATTGCTTACAGTTATTTTCTTGGATCCAGAAAGGGAGCATGTATTTATGGTAGGGTGTATTTCACTGAAAGAGGACACTCACCGCTATTGTTGTCAGGTAGGAAGTCAGCAACCTGGGAACTTCCCTTCAGATTCCAGTTCAGATTTCAGCTTTGCCAGAGACGTATGATGATTCTGGATGCTGAAACATTGGTTTTCTTCCAGTGCTGCATTTAAATACAGAGTCTGGATAGCAAATAATCCACTCTGCTCAGATACAGCTTAGGAAAAAAGACTCATACTTGCAGTAGAAACAAACTACAGACATATACATTTTCTCTCCTTCATGCATGAAAGGGGAAGTAATCTGTGTGAAATGCTGATGTGTAAAATCCCCCTCTCTGTATATCTTCCTCTTCCTAGAATACTTAATGTTTACTTGTAAAGTAAATACTGTCAACTGGAGATGTGATTTTTGTGCATACAGAAGAGAACATGTCTTTCACAAATTTGAATTAGTGAGAGATCTTGAAAGCATGTGAAAAACAGACTATTGCTCGAGCTTACAATTTGCAGCCCATTGCTACTTCCCAGCAGGAATCACTGCCTGTCCTCTCCCTTTCCTCTACTGATCGCGGCAAACAAATTCCTTCAGGATAGGAGCAGAAGTTCTGAGTTCTAAACTAGTTGAATAGTCTTTTAACTTATTAAAAAACCCTGCTATTAATTGCCCTTTCTAAAAGATTTACTGACTTGATTGGAGGATTCGTTGAAGTTTTCTCTGTGCTCCCGTAGTTCTCAGTGTTTTGGAGCTGTAAGGGGAAAGCATTCTTTGCTCTCTCATTACTGTTTCTGTGCACGTGATGGATGATGGGCATTCTTTGCTACTTCCCATGAATTATTAGTTCTGTCCACAACGGCAGATATAACACAGGAAAAAGGCAAAATTCATTTTCCTACCTGTAATTTTGCCATCCCTCAGTATTGATTTACTACTAAGGAAATACTGTTCTTATGCTAAATTGGTAATCGGTCTTAGTTTTGGTCTGGCTTAGAATTTTTTTTTTGGGGGTGTGTTTGAGTCAAGGCAAGAGTGAGGATCACATAAGATTTAACGTTCACGTATTGCCACACCGCTATGTCTTTTACTTCCTTGGTTCAAAGCAGTTATTTGTGGATGAGTTTTGTGTATCTTCTGCTCTGGAACTTTGCTTCTAGGAAAGCTCCAGTGGTCAATCGGTTTATTAGAAATATAATGGCATAGTTTTTCAAAAAGTTGCATAAGCCTCTACTCATCTGAGTTATAATAATAACACTTTAATTTGCAATTGGCAAACTCATCATAAAAGAGAACAAAAGATCAAAAAAGAGCCTTTTTCTGTACAACTATGCTACAAAGGAAAATATGCATCTCAACATTAGACATTTGAAGGGCTTTGCTAGAGTTAATCCTAACCTCATTATATGCCAAACATGATAATATATCAGTTTTATTGTTTGAAAGCAATCTTTATTAAAAAAAATTAGGACACATGGCAATGAGATTATAGAAAATAAAAGAATGTATTCAAAAAATCTTGTATTGTTTTCACTGAAAATATTTCTGTCACTTATTTTGGATTTTTTGTCAATGTTATTTTTCACGTTTAGGCTTTGGATATTAAAGAAGTTTAGAACCAGGTTGAATAACTGAAGCCTGTACCAACTGTTAAGGCTCCCTACTTAACCTGTATGGCTACTTTATTTTTCTTTATTTGGACATGTGAAAAGCTTCAAACCTAGCATTCATAGAAAGAACAGTTTTTTCTTCCTGTAGTAAAGGCTAATAGGAAAAGCTGCAGCTAAAATAGGTTAAGCTGATGGATAGTTCCATATCCATGTTATATTTAATTTTTGAATGGCCTCCGAGAAGTAATAGAAAAAAAAAAAATACAGAGGCTTCATTGTTAAAGGAACTTGTTGGTTTTACTTTTTCTTTCCCACTGCTTTCCTGGAGCTGCCTTAAATTATTTTGAAGATTCTTGCTTCGTCTGGTGTTAGATGTTTTTACTAAAGTTGTATTGACATAAACATCTGCACAAATCTCAGTTCAAAAGAATATTTAGTTGAGGGAATTGTTAGGGAAACAGCTGCCAGCTGACATCCTGTTCTGCAGGGCTGGGGAGGCTGGCATACACCTAGCATTTTTCCTTTTCTGCCAGTTGCACACAGACAGCTGAGTTGGCCAGAAGCTGCATTTCACGTAGTATGGAGTGAAAGATTAGGCCGGATATTCTAGGCAGTCTGAGTGTTACTGACTCCTCATTAATTCTTTAGCATGGCTTTGCTCACTCACTGTGACTATTCTTCATCCACGAAAATCAGGAATACATACAAATTCGAAGAAGGCATAGCATAACCCACAACATCCCTGTGCATATGAGCAAACAAATAATATGGGGGGGACAAAGAAGTTAATAACATAATTGTTGATGTTAGTGTAGTTTCTGTCTTGTCAGTGTCTATCACCAGGCAGAGTCAGAAGCAGCACGCTAATTGAATTGATTGTTTTTCACTATCAATTATCAGGGTAAAATTATCATTTTCTTAAGCAATGACATTTTCTTTTCCTGACTGCTTTATAAGCCCCTCACTCCCAATGGCCAAAAGAATATAAGGGGATACCATAGGTTTTGGGGGGAGTGGAAGGGGAGGAGAAGATTAGTTTTTTTCCCTCAACTGAAAAAGATGAAGAAACAGCGGCCTTGGGCTTTGTGCGTGTATTGCAATGCCAGGAGAACATTCTGTTTTCACTGATGTAATGGTGGGAGTTGTCAGGGAGAGGCATCAAGCACTTTTGCTCTAAACACTAGTTAAATCCAGGAATTTGATGGTGCAAGAAACAACACCTGTTTTATTAGATTTCATATTTTATAATGTATTATTACTGTATGCCTCAGGCAATGGCAGTTTTGTCTAATATATGGAGTGAAGGGCAAGGATTTTATATAGACTCAGATGATAATTGCCCAATAAAAGTCACAATTGCAACTAAGGTAGTGCTTAAAGCTTGAAAGATGAAACAGGGAGAGCGAGAGGGAGAGACGATGTCTATCAGTATCTCTTAAAGGGTAACAGGGCAGTATGTTGGTGTTTAGTTTTCAAAGCTCAGAACGATGAGAGGAGATATACAGCTGTTTAGATAGTAAAGTATTCATGGGTTATGCATGTTTCTGTCATGAAGGACATTAAAAAAAATAATCTGGTCTTTATAAGCAGTTTTGATGAAACAAAGATAAAACTCATATCATTCTGTCCAGATTATATTTACTTGTCCATTCTTTCAAGTAGGGTTAAAGGTCTGCCTCTTAAATTCATACTTAAGCATCTAAACACGTGCCGTGTTTGGGGCTTGATTTTCAGCTTTTGTAAATCATGTTGAGTACTTTCATCAGACAATATAAGGTTAGAGATAGCTATGGGTTACATGTGTTTTACTGGTGATGGGCTTGGAAATTAGGAAATTATCTTTCAGAAGTGTGCACTTAATTGAAACAGGGCCATATCTGATAATGTTTGATAATGGAATATTATATAGATCTCTAAATCAAAACGTCACAGTAATATTACCTCACAGAAGTGAGCTTGTTATTTTTTATTTTAAAGGCAGGCAATAACCAAAGAAATGCTGAGCGTCAGTATCTCTTGACAGAGGTAAAGCGTTTGCTGACAAAATCATTCGCCATCCATTCAGGATTATATTTTAGCCGCTCCAGATCTGTCTTCTCAGAGCTGGCATCTCTCTTTCTGAAGAGTCAGTGCTCTAATGCTTGTACCGCCACCTGCGTGGTGTGACAGAGGCTGGAAGGACCCCAAGCAGTGAAGTGGCAGCAGAGTTTCAGAGGGAAGAGAAAGAGGCTGACACTGATTACTTAGGGAAAAAAATATTGTGGCATTAATTACTGTCAACTAAGCAGTCTTTCTCCAAACACAAACTCCACAGAGACTTGCTCAGCTTGAAGTTCCTTGGTTTAATAATAGACAAGAAGAACTGATGCTTTCATGCTCACCTTACATCTAGCTGCAATAAATGTAGCAACCCTGATGTGCAGTGCTAGACACCATACACAGCATCTTCTGGGAGTTACAGTTTATATTTTTTTCTGTCATGTATTTATTTATTTATTCACGATTTTTGTACATCTAAAAAAGAACAGTCCTTGCAGTCTCCTTTGCCTCTTTATAACTTTGCTGAACCTTCAGGGCAAGGAGATCTAAAGAAATTCAGAAGAATTTTCCTGAGATAAATTAGCAGGCTGAAGGAGATAAAGATTATATTTTACTAGTTAAGCAGTGGGCGATCTGTTTAATGGTTTGTTTAGTGATCGTGTTGCTAAAAGATATGTGAGAAATTAATTGTCCGCTTACAGGTAGTCACAGAGCAAATAATGAAAATAACAGAGGAAACAACCCTTATGCATTGGAGGATTTTTTTTTTTTACAAAAGCAGTGAAAAGCAAATGAAAGCTGTACGCCAGTCATCTAAAACAAGCAATACTCTAGTATTTGCTGGCTAGTTGTCAACAAAGTATACTCTTCGATTGTCTAAATTATATGAGGAGTTTAAGAAATGAAGCAAAATTAAATGATGCAGTCATTTCATTTAGAAAATGAGCTAGTGAAGTAATGATATATTGCAACTATATACGGTCTATAACTATACTGATAGACAACTATTATTCTAATGCAGATGAGGAAACTGAGGAACAGATACAGAGGCTAAATAATATGCCACAGGCCAATAGAATTAAACTCAGACCTTTATGAATAGAGTCAAACAGAATGATGCATTGCACTTAGGTCTGATACGCAATTGCCAGATGAAAGTATCTCTACATGCTTTGTGGGTGTTCTGCTCCCCCACTTTCAGGAGAATTTCCTCAAGGTTTTTATGATGTACTTTAAAAACCTTGTTCTCAGTCATCTTTGGTCTTTATGAACGGACTTTGAGATAATAAATAGCTTAGACCTGAAATGTTTGAAAAGTAGCAATAATGGTTGTTTAGTGGTATGATTTTTTACCTGTTACCTGACAATACTGTGAGATATCTAACAGCAACACACTAAAGCAGTTCTGATTCTGCATCCCTAAGCAATATTTGGTTTTGGATCACGTCCTTGAGCTCTAAGTCTGAAAGTTCACATGCTAGCAATGAACAATTAATATTCAGGAATTCAGAAGCTGGTGAGAATATTGTCACAACTACATGCTAATGTATTCACTGGCTAATGAGCACTAATCTTCAGATCTAATCCAGCTACTTTAAGAAAGTCTTATCTAACAAGGTTAAACAAAAAAAAGTCCTAGAAACTAGTGCCTGTGCAAAGAAAAGCATTAAATAACTTCAAAGATTCTCTTCCTTCCTCCACAACCCACTCTATTAAAAACGGAAACATGACACATTATTTGTGTTATATACTTTAAAAGTGGACCAATGGATTATCCGTTTAAAACAACTTGAGTTTCTTAGGGAGAATGCTAATGTAATATGATTGAACACCAATATTCGAAGATGTAATATTCTATTTGTATTGGTCTAGGATTACGAAACTGTAACATTCATTCCTGTCATCGAGTAGGCATACTTAAAACATTGTATTGCACTTTGCTGTGTATTGCACTTTGATTCTGGGTGAAGCTTATCTGGACACTCACCTTTTCCTCTCACACACACTTTTCAAGGAAGACCTCAGTCCCTGCTGTGCGCTATCCATATCCTTGGCTCTCCAGACCCAGAAAATGGTTTGTGGATAATGATATTGTGTTGCTTGGAACAGCAGCACGTTTACTGTCTTCTGCAGCATTTTCGGCCTCTGCCCCGGGAACAGGTGAAACAAGAGCTGGATTCCCACAAGACGGTGCACTATAGTCCGCTGACAAGCAGGAGAGGTCAGATGTTACAGGAATGTCTAGGATGACATATTAAGGACTTGGTGTGTAGTGAGTTGGTCAACATAAAATAGCTCATCTGCTTTCTTGAAATAACAGATCTGTGTGTTAGGAAGTTCTACTGATACAGATGCTATCTAATCACAGGGGAGCACAGGGCATTTTTAATTTATTTGCATACAAGCAAATATGCTCCTTTAAAGTTATTGAACACGAGGTTTTAGGAGACAAGCTGTTATTCAGACTTTGGTGCTATACTGTCAAAACTGCCCAAAAGTTGCATCTGGATTATCAATGTATTCACTTAACTATTTCATTGAAAAAAGGAGAAAAATGCTTTTGAATATAAAGAATTTAGATAGATAGATAGATAGATAGATATAAAATAAATAGAATATATTGTGTATGAAAGGGTTAAACTGGTCAAAAAATGTAAGACTGGTAAATGCTTTGTTTTTTGGAGATGCTGCCTAGGAGCTATGAGATGCTTGTGCTTGTGTGACAGGTATGGGTCAGGAGGCATTAGCACCTGAAGGGGAAAAGTAACTGACAGGTCCAGGAAATGATTCTTCTTGAAGCAACCCTTGATTTTCATTAGAAGAAAATAATTAGCAATGTCAATAGTAAACATGATAGGAGGAAGAGAGCTAGCTAATTACAAGGGATTAAGGATTTTTTGGAGAGGTACCACTAAGCAGAATAGCTTCTTCAGTGAATATTGGTTTGGACAAAGCTCAGAGAACACAAATTCAGGAAGTCTTGGTGGTTAAGCAAAAAGATTCAGACCCCAAAAGACAAGGTGTGGATGTTATTTTTGCTCTTAAGGACTTAGACATTTTTCTTTCATTTAGTAAATGAAAGTCAGGATCCTTTTTTCTTATGAATAATCCATCTGTCTTCCTCAATTTGAGAAATCCACCACAAAGAGATAGGCAGAATTTTTTATTGCCTTATTTCTTAGTGGTAGATCTTTAGTGTTCTCCTAAAATACCCTAGTAAGGTTGTGATGTGATTTGGACAAAAGCACAGGTTTCTGAGTTATCTGGGGTATCTAAAATAATGATATGCACATCAGGCAAAAGCTGTAAGATTGTTTTATCTGAAATATGGTCCTTCTGTAGATCCAGCTCCCATGCAAATTTATCTGGTTAAAAGTTTAGGCATTCAAAACTCCAGTCTGTTGTGCATTCTTAAACATTAAATTTGTCTTGAATTCTCCAGAAGATTTTGTCTAGAAATAAGGGCAGAATAAAACTGAAAGAAAGGCTTCTGCACTTGGTCTCTGTTGCTGATTATTTTTATATTAATAATGTTGATGTCAACTGTGGGCGATGTTTGCTGCAGAGAATCTCAGCCTGTGAAGAACTGGGTACATCGCTCAACTTAAATTTAATTATCTTTTCCTATCGAAGTAGGCAAGGAGGTCATCAATATGCATCAGAAAGTATACAGCACAGTACAATAGTAATCTGAAAAAGTCAATGTTTTTTTTTCTGCAGTGTTGTCAATTTCTTCACAAATCTACAAAAATGATCATCGTAACTGATCATCAAAAAACTCGTAGTGCAAAGAAAAAAAAAGGATCTCAATTAGAGAAGTGATAATTTTTTGTGAAAATAAGGAAAGTAATGAGAAAGTTCATTCTAATTAAGGTGTGTGAAGCGTTAGGTAATGAAAAGGCAAGTATCTTTTTTTTTCCTATCACTCTGTCCACATTTTGTAAATCTCATCTTATTGAAAAACTTTTTTAACTAGAAAGTTTTTAGAAGTCACATTTCCCATAGGAAATGTCAGCTCCCCCAGCATAGCTTGGACTGCCCTTTGGGGATTTTTAAATTCAGGCTGGTTGTGCCTCGAGCTTATGGTCAAGCTTATTTTTCAAGAGGATTGATGGCAGGGGACTGCTGGGAAATGGCTTTCTTCTTCTTCTTTTCCTGATCTAGGACTTAGAATAATTTCCCATAAAGTACCTTTGGAACCCTAGATGAATAACAGGCAGGGAAGAACGGCTAGGATTTTACATTGTGCATATATCAATATTTTTAGAAGGCTTTCTTTTTCTTTCTCTGTCTTAATGAAATCATAAACGCATTGGGTCTTTTCCTTAACGTGGGAACTTAAGGCCTGACTGCTACGTCTGTTTGTACATCTCGGTCATGGGGTTCACACCATTCAAGGTCTTTGTTTGATCATATGTTTCATTTGCAGTAATAAATATCATTAATACATAGAGTTGCAATTAGAAAGAAGAGATTGTCTGAAACTTGAGGTATTGATGCTGTTAGTGTAAATACTGTGTGCTGAGACATCAGTTACAGAACAGTGGTAAAATGGCAGTTTATTTGCCTTTCAAACTTAGTTAAAAAGTTCCTGGCTAATTGCTTATACCTGGAAAACCAGTGTTACAAATCTAATTAGGACTTTGGTTCTTCAAATTTTTAAGCAATATAACCCCTGCTGGGAGGTCCAGGTGCCATTGAAATCTTGGCCCGATTTCTATGAAGTGCGTTGTACAAAACTTTATGGGCACTTTCGTGTGGTTCTCTTAGCACAGGCGCCAATCCCCGTGCCTGCCCGGCGGCAGCCTGCCTCTCGCTGGCGTCTCTCTCTCTGGGAGCTGCTTGGGGAGCGCTGTTTGTGGGTCTGCAATTTAGGGGGCTGCCCTTTTGAAACTAGGTTGTAAGCATGCCTGTGAAAATACAGTGTGGACTTGGCTACATTTCAGTTTTTAGCTGTTACAGTGGAGCAAGCAAAAAACAAAACCGCATGCAGACTCCGTAGAGGCTATGCTTATTGCGAGATTTTTTAGTTAGTGTAATAGAAGTGAGAGCTGGCCGATGCATGTCATCATTTGCCTTTTACGCAGAAAGCAGACACATGTTTATTGTTATTTGGCTAATAAGGCAATACATCCCTGCGCTAATTTGGTGGGAACAAATATATTTAGGCTGGACGAGAGTGCTGCTGTGTGGTAAGATCCTTGAGAGGTTTGGCTGTTCTGACACCAATACTTGTAATAGATATTTATGTAGTTACTGCATTGCTATTAATGTGGAGGTAATAGAAAAGAACTAATGTTTTACTAACAGACCTCCAAATACATTGCAGGGCACACAATAGCTTTTAGTGACTATGGAAATAAGTATAAAGAAGTGAATCTGGAACGTCCTCCAGCATCCTATCTCTAAAGGACACCAATCGGCTTAGCTTGCCAAGCCAAGGACACTGAATATGAAAAAGATCAATAACTGCTAGCAAACTTTTGCTTTTATCAGAAAAGGCTGTTTTTATCATTTTTATTTTTTCTGAAAAAAACCTGTTATTTTTGTAAACATTTTAGTGACACTGGTCAGAGCAGGACTTGGCAAAAGTCATCTGCAACTTGTTTAAAGTCAAATCTGGCCATCAGCAGTTGATAAGTAATGTCATTGTACAAAGTGATGTTTATTCTAGCTGATAAATTACAGGCTTTAGTAGATCTCTGTTACAGTATTATAGAAAAAAGCATGTAAATTAAAAAAGGCGTGAATGTGTAAATCATGTTTCCGAGTCAACAAATAATTGTTACTACTACTTTTGGACTTACAACTAGTTAAGAAAGTTGTAATTGTCAGTACAAGGTATATAAACCAACATTTCTGCAAAGTTTAGTTATTCAGTAGACCAAAAAGTCTACAAAGGGGAATATGAGGCAAAAAAAAAAATTTCTTTAGACCCTTGTATATGCATTTGCCACTTCCCTATGCAGTCTGGGAAATGTAACAAAAGGCAGAATTTGATGCTGTTACTGGTTTCTTGATTAGCTGTTGCCAAAATGCGACAACAAGGAAAGAATAAAATTGAAATGACTTGTTTTGCTTGTAGGTTTCTTCCTTGCAGTGAAGCATCTTAGCACAAGATTAAATGTAAAAGTAACGTCTAGATGCTATGGAAAGGCATAAAATAGTCAACTTTTAAATCAGATATAGTTCCAGAATCCTCATTTAAAAAGCTTTGTTTTCACTGAAATCACTTAACTGATGATTGAAAAAGACTAATGACCCCAAATTCCTCTTTTAAGTCTTCAAACTGTACGTCCTTCTGCATTTATGTGACTATTGAGATATTTAAAAGAAAAGATTAACATTTTGCTATTGGCCATTGCAGAGAGTTTGAGGAAAGAGGAGTACTATTGTGCCCTGAAGGGTAATTCTCACTTGGATCGGATTCCTGCCCTTTCACCCTCTTTAGACATCCAGCAGTTTAGGTGTTGGCATGCATCGTGCGACTGCAGGAAAGAGCGAGGCTCGCTCGGACAGCATGTCCAGCCTGCCTTGCTTGGGGAGACATGGGGAAAAAGGGGGGTAAGCAGGTCCCGCGGGCAAGTGCCAAGGGATCTGCTCTCTGAGCTGGTCCGCCCCCATCCCGGTGGCCCCGGGCTGCCTCCTGTGGGCGCTTTAGTCCCCATGCTGCTGCAAGTATGCACCGGTATTTGGGGGAGTTATAAAGGCAGCGCACTGCTCAAGAGGCTCATGAGCCTTCCTCGGCTCTCCCGGCAGCGCGGTCTCCTCAGCACAAGCAGGTAGATCACAAACGGCGCTTATTAGGTCAGCTGTGACATCACGCTGATGCAATAATGCCGCCTGCAGTTGCAGGCACAGCGGGGCTGGGAGCAGCTCAGTCTCCCTGGCCTCTCTCCTGTCGTGCAGTGCTCACAGAGGCTCTCTGGGGGCTTGCACTAGTTTTAAGAGGACACACCTGGACTAGGGTTAAAAATAAGGAACGGAAAGGGCAAGGAGCTAGCGTGGAGCTTGGAGGTCCGGTGTGTTCAGCTGCTTTCGTGCTGGGAGCCTTCACGAGCAGAAAAGGGCACCTGGGCAGTTTGATTTCTTGCTGGATGTCAGAGGAAGCAGCATGCCTAAACTCGTCCCCTGGAAGCTCGGGGGGGCTAAAGGTGAAGCCGTGGAAACGTAAAGGCCGCTGACACCGTGCAGGTGAGGGTATGATCACACAAGGCCTCTTGTTCTTGTTTGTCCCATGTCCTCCCCCTTTTCTTAATACTAACTGGTGTTATTTTAACAGAGATTTAAATAACGTGTAATTAATTGAAAAACTTGTGATTAATTCTTTGTGACCGAAAATTGTACTTTTTTGCCAAACACCCACGGGAACTGGGAAGTAGAGCTGTGAAGAGGTAGACTACCAGTGGTGATTCTCCTCCTCCGTATTTTGAATTTTCAGGATGTAAACTAGATGATACATTAATGAGGTGGAAGAAGGAAAGAGCATTATTGTCTACAGTGGTATAAAAGATGTTAGTAGGCATTTTATTCTCATGAATTATTTACCTGACTTCTAATTCTGCGGGTAGATTTTTACAACCATTGAGGTTGTGGTTGGATGACATATACATACACTGTCATCGGTATATAGACAAGTGTTAAATATGGAATAATAATGGAAGGATTGCAGCTTCGGACACTGTTCTCCTCCTTCCTTTTTTGAAGTTGTGCTCTCCGTCCTATACTGGCAGCGTTTCGGAAGGCGAAACAGCACTTCTGCGTAGCAAAATCATTAGAAGCCTTTCATTTTCCCTGCACCCATATGCTCACAAACACATACTATACCTTCTGGGAATGGAAGTTAATTTGAGTCTTTTAAAAGTTACTGCCTCAAAATTTTTACATGAAGATACCCACTGTACTTTGTACTTTTGTAGAAAAATCAGAGATTGTAGTACAAGGTATCAAAAAATCAGCTCTTGTTGTAGGCAGCAGACCTTTAGAGCTAAGTCTTCCTATGCTTGCCACTGACTGGTGTTATCCTGCGTCTTGAAGATAAAGCTGTTGAGGTCTATGCTGAAAAGCCTCTTGTCATTCTGTACTGAGTCCTTTTTTTGCATTTTCACTATGCTAAATAGGCTGAATTGAAAAATATAGATCCTAAAAAATGAGAAAAAATGCTGCCACAGTATTTTTTATGGGGGGAACAGGGTATAGTAGAGCATCAAAAGCTTGGAAAACCCCAAAGTAACTCTAGATGCATGGAACAAACATATTATGACGCATATAGGGGGAAAAAATGACAATTTGGGATACTTTTGGCAACAACGTGGAAAATGCAAAGCAATGTTGGAAGTTTTGGGGGGTTTTTTGCAGCTATGACTTACAATTCAAAATGTTTGAAATAGAGAATTGTTGACCAAACTAAATAATGGAGATGAATTGAGATGAGCACAATAAATATAATGAATACATTCGGTAACAGTGGGGAGAGTCATGCGCAATTAGCATGTGTCCACCACGTGCATTTGACTGCACAGACGGCTGAAGCTGACATGAGAGATTCTTGGGAGCAGTTGGGTGTCAGGCGTCCTGTTAATTTCCTCGAATTAATTCTTTCACCTTCTGCACCTTCATTGACCACATCATCTGCTCCATCTGGCAGAGTCTGCAGTGCTGATTGTAGAGACTGTTTCAGCATGCTTTTGTTTTTCTTTTTCCTTTGTACTTCATGGCTTATCTAGTGGCTTACTGCCAAGTGCTAAACCTACAGGCAGAAAAATATGGATATTAACATGGCACAGACTGTGAAAATGAAAATGTCTTGTCTGCTGTGCAAAATCTACATTAATATAATAGTCAGTAGAATATGATAAATGAGTGCTCTGTTTCATTTACCTTTCTGTATATATTTTGTTCCCACTGTTGTAAATAGAAATTACATATGCAGATCCAGAGAAAGATGCCAGAACTCTTAACTAGCTAGATTATGCAACCTATTCTCTTTTTGAAAAATTCTTCCTTTTAAGTTGCCACTCATCACCCATCTTGAGTGGTAGACTAAGATGTATGTGTCCATGAAAGGAATTTTAATGATAAAACGGAGTTACAACACTCACATTTCTCTGTCCCAGCCTTAGGTACACTTCAGATCACTTACGGTCCTCTGATGCACGAGGGAACCTCTGTGTGGTCACAAGTCTCACAGCAAAACCTCACAGAGGCAAGAGGAGACAAAGTACAAGTGTATCCCAAAGGCAAGAAACAACAGCTAAATGGCAGGGCTAACTGCACCACTGCTGCTTCCGGGCTGGGCTGGCCTGGGCGTGCAGCTATGCTTCATGTAATCCAGCAGCTCCCTCTTGATATTCACAGTAGCTTTTGTGCCAGACTGATTCCAGTGCCTGTGTTATGATGCCCCATGAAGGATGCCACACTCGATCAGCACAAGAGTTGGCCATCCTTGCTCTGTGCACTCGTTGAAATAACAGGGAGTAGTAGGACTGAAGCACTGTAATATGAAGCCTCATTTACAGTATATGCTTTTTGAAATGCAAAAGGATAATAGCATTATAATCCCGTGCCATATCTTATTATATCTCATTTCTTGTTATTGTATAGGATAAAATAGGACAAAATATTTTTTGAAGGTTACCGCCACATTGCAATTAGAGTAATTTCCATATTAAAAGGACATAGAAATAATATATTTTATTATTGTATAATTTACTGGAGTGTTCTGTGGAGAATGTTAAATCTTTCAGGGATCGTTGTCCACCAAGAGCTTAGCTAAGTCTTGAGTATTTCTTGCACAGCATAGAATGAAGTTAACCAAGCAGACACCTGAGCTAAAAATGAGGCCTTACTTTCTTGCTTCAAAATGGAAGTGACTCCTCTTGAAGTCAGAGAACAGTCCAGGCCGCTTGAGTTTGCTTTTACATTCTCTTTTGTAGTACAGTCTTACCCTGACTTCAGTTCTTGTGAGTATCTTAGTAGACCAATTGTTTTCAGCAGGCTTTCTTATCTGAATAGCAATTATTTCTGTGAATAAGCATTTGTAGGGTTGAGCTCTTAATCGGTATTGCACTGGCCAAGTGTTAATAATGCACAGCGTGTTCTACATGAAGTTATGCTGACATTTGCCCTCAGCCGCACTATAAAACTCCTCCTTTGCAAGTGAGCTGGTTTCCATGACTTAATTTACCCTTTTTAGCTTTTTACAGTTTTCTAAAGTGATGCTTAATCTTAACAAATATTAGCTGAAGCCTTCCCTAAATTGAAAGCATTGCTTCCAGAAGCTAATCAATGAGGGAAACCTAAACTGGCCTTCAGCTTTCTTCTGCACTTTCTAGGAGTCATATTACTTCATTCTTCCTTTCCCTGTTGATTCCCTGATTAGTTTGATTCAAAACTTCCATCCAGCCAATGTGATCTGTGGACAATAGTAAGTCCAAGTCCAAACTGAAAGTTTCTGGTTTGCACTCATGTCCAGTATGCCGGCTGCTCAGCTTCCACTTTCAATACTGCCCTCGGCGGAATTGTGTCACTCACAGTTTGTCAGTACATAAATAGGATCATCAATAGTCCTAGTCATGGATTTTATAGTTATATGATGAATCATTTAGGAGTAAGGGTAGTTCAGTTCTCTCAAATGGGCGTATTTGGGCTATCAGAGTCCTTTCTGTTCAACAATATGTTAAAGCCAATAGATGAACATTTAATAAAGAATCTAAACTCCAGACCTTTCAGAATGTGTTAAGGATGGACTGTACAGTATGTGTGACTTAGGACAGTGTGAAATGTTACTGCTCCAGCTGTGGTAAGTGTAGGGAAATCTGACCCATTCCTGTATGAAGATTGCTTTTTTGTCTTTACTGGAAAAAAGAAGTCTCTTGTTTCTTCCTTTCTACCTCTAGGGTTGTGCTTTTATATTCTCAGTTAGTCTGACTTAGCTCTGATTTACTCACAAAAGAAATTGCTTGTGATCTTGCTTTGATTTTTCCTCTCCTTTATTTGTAGTAGCGTTGATTTTTTTTTTTTTACATTTTTTATTCAGAGACGAGTCAAATTCTCTGAAGAATGCTGAGAGAAAAGGTGACTAAAAATTCTACTATCTGGATATTTTGAAGTCCTTGTGTAAGCTGCCACTGTGCATTGCAGCAAATATCAAAATTATGATGACTAGTTATATTGTACCATGAGTCATTGAAAGGGAGGTCGGTTTGGGTTCAAAGGCTAACAATTGAATAAAGAGAAATACAAAGATGAAGGTAACTTGGTTTTCTTGCCAAATACAGAACTTTTCCTCCCTTTGTTTTTTTCCTAATAATCATACTTATCTATCTGATGCACTGGATTTAAGACAATTAAAAACCAATAAGGTAGTGATTTTTAACACTGTCCATTTATAGGGTGCTACATTTTTCTAATGACTGCTGACTGCTTGCGGAGCTAATCTTACTTTTTTTGAGAAAGGGTATGCTTTTGTTAATTAACTCTTGAGAACCACTTGGATGAAATTCATCGAGCTTCAGGACTCAGAGACCACAAGTTAAAAAAAACTATGAATTAAGTTAGTTAGCTGAGCTAAAACTAACAAAAATCATTTACATGGAGTTTAGACCTCAGCAATTTTTCTTGGGAGATAGAGGAGGACATGGCATGATATTCCTAACATCATAATAAATCTTACCATGTTTTCTGTGGAACAATTTAAGATCATTTAAGGCTGTGGTTTCTTATCCAGTCTACCTCTGTTTGTGTAGTTTTCTTTGGAGACTAATAAGCTTTCCTGTGTTCTCACAGAGGAGTTTTTTATATTAGTTTGCAAGGTGGGGGTGATGGAAATCTCAAATATTTTATTACATTAATTTTGAGCTAAAGAGACTGTTATTTGTTGACTTGTTAAGACATTAAGATCTGGCATAAAGTTTTCAATTGGATTGTTTGGAATTTTGCTCTTAACACACTCGTAATTCTCACTTTTTTTTTTTTTTTAAGGGAGGTTTATGTTTTCGGTCTGGGCTGTCTTTATCGCACAGTAAGAGAGTAAGCTGCTTTTCCTTCCAACATACAATAAAGCATGGGGAGTTAAATTGTGCTTTTCATCTGGGATTGTCAAGTAGGTACTGGTGGATGCAAAACAGCTTTAAAGCTTAATGTCCTTACTACAGAAAAATGTAATTTTAAATTCAAAAACTTGTATGGAGCTTTTATCAGCTATATGCTTCTATGTTTGCGTGACAGTCTGTACCACAGACATTTATGCGATCATCCAGAAGCATATGTGACTTAAAGATTAAAATCTCACCTAAATGTTTGTCCAGTCCTTTCTTTTAAATGAAAAATGGTTTAGTAAGTGTCATTAGGAAGTAATTACTAAATGATTGCTAAAGACATAAATCTATTCAGGATGAGCACTTCTATAATAGACCAAACTGTGAAATTGCCTCCTGTAGTCTCTTTGCATATATAAGTGAAACTTATTTTATAGCAGATTTCACTGCTTGCTTGCTGAGGATTATGTGCTTTTCCCTCTTTCAGCTGAAGATGACCAGGCAGGATATGGCAGTGCATTTAGAGTTTGGGGCAGGTTGCTTCTCTGTTTTGTGTGTTCACAGATATCTCACAATGCCAACGCCGTTTAGGGACAGCGATAGGGCAGCACAGATGGATCTTCTCACTTTAACTACAATGTATAATCTATATTAAAAAATATATAAAATACCTTATGATTGTTAAATAATTGAGAAAATATTAGTTTGGATGAATAAGATGGTGAATATCATTGAATTGTCCACACTAATGAGAAAAAGCTTGGACAGTTTGTTCTAGCAGGGCTAGCCCTGGCCGTGGATGGAGACAGGGCAGCTGAGCATCAGGGGCACCCATAGCTGTGCTTTATGCTTTGCCTGCGCTGCAGCCGGGGGATATGGAGCTCCGCTAGCCTCACGATGGGCAGTCCTGGGGCAGCGGGAGCAGCCAGCCCACCTCCAGGGCTCATTTACCTTCTCCAAGACACCCCAGCTGAGCCCTCCCCATTCCAGCGCCGGGCCCCACAGTTTCGATGTGGCGATGTTGAGCGTTGCGCTCATTGTCAGCAAGCCTTGGGCTGTCCCTGGCCCTATGCTGTGAATGTGATGGTGAATGGCAACTCATTTGCAATTAGTGTATATAGCTCAGGTCAGTGAAAAACCTCTTACAAAACGTGTAACTTAATCTTTTCTTTTAATTTCTAGGAAATACATATGGGAATATAAGGAGAGAAAGGATAGTTGGATTTGAACACACCCTGGGAGTCAGAATCCCGTTAGAGACCAGTTTAATCATAGCTGTACCTGAACGTTGTTTCTTGTCCATGTTTTTCTTTTCTTGTTGCCCTACGCACAGATCTCAACACTGACTGCTTCCCCTCTGCGCTGTAGGACCAAGCTCCTTTTAGAGCTCGTGACTGCTTGTGGAGAAAGCTGATGATCCCAGTGGAGGTGGCATGGGTCCCCTCCATGAGCCACAGTTGAGAATTACGGAAACCTATTAGTGGTGAGGTTCTGCTCACGCTTTCTTGTCCTTTCTTCTCTACCCAAAGCACAGGTTATATTCGGTCTGTGATATGGGAGTGTGTTATGCACACCCTTAGTGGCAGTCCATCAAAGAGAGACAAACTTGCCTATAGTTGTTAATTTTATGTGCAAGAGTTGCTCTCCAGCCAACATAGAATTTGGGGATATTTTTCAGTGATTTTCTTTTTTGGTCTTTATTATGCAGGGAGCAGTAATAGTCTAATATTAAAGTAATTTTGTATTTTCCTGTTTTACATATATGTATATAGTACATCAGATTGTGTTTTTGAGAAATTCTAATGTATTTAGATATCTGCATGATTTTCAAATTTTGCAGAGGTAGGTTCTCTATTACAGTGATTGTCTCCCTGCTTTGCCAGTGCTGTGTGGATTTAGCTAAGTTGCGTGTTGCTAGAACTTCCCATCTGCAGTGAGCATTGTGCTCAGCTGAGTTTGGCAGCAGCAGCTAGAAAGCCCTCCACAAACCACCAGCCCCAAGCAAACCCCACGAGTTTTGCTCCAGCGTGGTGAACAGCTCAGCACGGCATGGATCCAGGGGGAGCCCAAGATGATTCAGGGCTTGAGAACTGGGACACAAGTGCCAGAGATGGGGTACTCAAAGAGAAGCCCTCTGCTCAGGGACATTTCTGCATAAAAAATAGCATCTAGCATTGATATATGCCTGAGGCAAGGGCAAAGTCCGGTTTTCCTGAGTGCCTGTTATCATCTGCTTTAACACGTGGTTAGGTGAATCAGACAAGCCAATGTGGTGGCCTGCCGCACTTTTGCTCTCTTTCCTCCTTCTCTCCCCTCTGAGTTTGGCTGCTTGGTCCAGCTCCCTCCTGTCCATTGGCTTGTCTCAGCTGATTTGGCTCTTTAAATCTGCAAAAAATCAAGCAGCACTGCTAGCTTGGCAAGGTGACTTGACTGACTGAGGGGCCAAACAAAAGCTAGAGTCAGCACAAGGATGGGGCAGGACCATACCACCAGGAGGAGGAGAGGGAAGGATCACTCTTTTTGGCAACGGTGAACTGTTAGATCAACTCAGCTGTCTTGTCCAGTCATGCTCTTTTTTCACAAAACTACCTATTCCCTCGTTCTTAACCTTTCTTCCAGCTTCTAGAGTTAGTGGAGGAGAGGTCTTGCAGGTAAGAGTTTTATTCAATGTCCGGACTGTATCCACTCACTGAAGATGAGTCTTTGTTGTGAGTGAGATAGTATGTGAATGTATTATATGAATGAGATGAGTAGGGGATTGGACACATGACTGCCAGAGGTCCCTTCCAACTTAAATTATTCTCTTATTAATGATTCTAAAGGTTTCTTAGTTTGTTATGTCAAGTACTGATGACCCATTATATCTCTTTGATAAATCATGCTGGCTCCATTTGGTTTGCTTTGGAGCCATAATTCCTTTAGTCTCTTATACCTTCTGCTGCTTTTGGTGATTGATATTTCCTTTAAAAAAAGGGGGGAGGGGCTTGGCCTGCAGTATCCTATAATTGTGTCTTCTCATACTACATATTGATCACAATAGTTAGTCACAGCAAAATTCTTCTTCACTGTAAGTCCACCAACTTCAGAGTTACACGTTATTGATTTACTCAGATTATTAGATTGCACGTGTCCGGCTCACTGAGTTATGGGTGTTGATGGAGTTTATCTGACAGATGTCCTGGCCATTATCCACATTCCTCCTGTTGTGAAAAATAGAGGACATGAGTCTGCAAGTCTGTCAAGCCAAGCCCTTTTGCAACCTTTAAATCAATTTATTTCCATGTATTTATTTTGGAAAGACATCAGCAGTGAAGTTTGTGTTGTTGCTGACAGACTTATATGCCAAAATCAGAATATAAAGCATTCAAAACTGCCAAATTTTTTAATATTCACAGCCTGATTAATTACATAGCTGCAGCACAGCTCAGTTCGCAAAATGATTTGAGAAAAACGTGACAAAAGTTTTGGAAGAAATAAGTAAAATTGATTTTGAGAGTTCAAATGGGTAAATGACTATTCTCAATTCAAACCTGAAAGCTCAGCTGTTTTAAATCTTTGACTCAAATATGATCTTAATTTAAAGAGAAAGAACAGAAAACATGGAAAGAGAAAAACAAATTTTTGGCAGGAACATGGCTAGACAGTCATTGAAGTAGGGAAAAAAAGAATGCACTGTCTCCAAAATATGGCAGGATCTCACAAATGTCTCTAAAGTGTTCGCTGTCATTCTTTTGAAGATGAGTCTGCACAAAGGTTAGGAGTGGTGGGGAAGACTCCCCGTAGACTAATGAATGAGCTATTTGAAGAAATACGTGTGTCTGTGTGTCTGTGTGTGTGTGTGAGAAAGGCTGGAAAGGTCTTGTTCAAATTCATGTGGTTTTCGTCATAGTTCCTTTGTTGGGAGCCAAAGTCTGCTTTGGAGCCTGCACAGATGTTTTGCCTGCTATGTGGAAAGGAGGGAGGTTTTTGATACCTTACAAACACTGTTTGCTTTTACTGAACACGAGCTCCCTGTGTTGTTGGGTGGAGGAAAGTCTTATGCTGCTATGGACCAGGAGTCAGCGCTGAAAACAAGGAGAAGGCCTTACAAAACAAAATTTGCAGCACTGAATCAGTCTACTCCTCAGTCTTCCTGGATGGGTCCCTTTGATAGTCTGCAGTAGCTGGGGTCTGACACTGTCTGAACAAGATGTGAAAACCATTATAATGCACCTTACAAACCTACTTTTTTTAATCTGAGAAAGTAATGAGGTTCTTTTCCTAAAACACATCTCATAAGCTACTTATGAATAAGCCTTTTATGCTTACTTCTAATATTTCATTTTAGCGAGTCCTGTAATTTCAGCACAAACACATACTGTCTGTTAAAAAAAGAGAGAGAGAAAAGAAACCCTAAAGTTTCAATATATGCCTCTTCTTTTCTGGAAAAGGAAAAAGAAAGTATACATAGCTGGCTAGTAGCTGTGATACAAGAATATTTCTTACAATTTTTACCATCCTATTTGCACTAAAAGAAATATGCTTTGGGATGCAACATAACATCATAAAAATAAGTTAATACACATGGGAAAAAGTGAAACCTGGCACTGAAGTTATCTCACTACGAAAAAGCAATATTGCAATACTTTTTCCTAAGTTCTGTAGGTTTTTTTGTTTTATTTTTTAATCTGTCCTTATCAAAACACTTGCTACGTAATTACAGTTGTTTTCCTAATCTTTTTCTAACACTTTCAGCAACTGTCACATCTGCTTTATGAGAATCAGAATGAGGTCATCCAGTGGTCAAAGTGAATGTTTACAAGTTCTGATACAAAAGTATAGACAGGCTGACATGGAACAAGTTCATTCTTAGGGCTCCATCTGAAATGCAGCGATATGTGTATTTGAAAGACAGATATGGCATATCATCATGTTCTAGCCCATTTCAAACAATACTACCATCTATAATGTCTTATGTTGCAATATTCCTGTACTGATCTCTACTTTCTCTTAATAAAATGTATCCCTTTATTCACTTTGCTGCTGCACGTAGGGGTAGACTACATCCTTTAGTAGGCCTTTGTGAGACCCGTCTTGTTTTGGTTTTTTTTTTTTTTTGTAAGACAAAAAACATTGCAAAAACTGTACAAATGAGATGTAGTCACAATTGTCCCTTACAGTGTAGATCACCTTCTTTTGTCTGTGTTTATGTTCTGATCAGGGAGATGCAGAGAATATGCCTCTTCCAGGAAAGTCTTACAATTCCCTTTAAACCTAATTAAGATAATTTTTCATGTTTTCACCATTTTTAGGTTATTCTAAAACGATAGTTTGACTCACAATTTAATCACAAGGAAAGTCTGCCTATCTTTGTTCTTCATTTCCAGTGTTTTAGCCATCATCGCAGTCTGAAAAGCAGCTGCTACAAGCACCAAAAGGGTTAACAGGAATTGAAAGGGCTGACACAAAAGTGTAAGAAAAAAATAATTGCAGAATTGTTTTGTGGTAGGGAAGAAGAGGTAGCTTTTTATTATCACAGTTAGACAGCCCAGCCAGGGCATGTGTCGTTTTGAAATAGAGTTAAAGCTGATGGCCTAAGACAAACAAGGCGTTTAGGGTCTAACATTATATTGGCCCAGCCTATGCTCTTTCATATGTAATTGCTTAATTACAGTTTACTGTATGTGCTAATAGCAGAAACTCTGAATCATTTAGGCTAAAGCAAGGCATGATGCTGTGGTGCTCACTGCATTTTTCCATCTTAAGTGGAATTCATTAATGTGCCTAGTCAAGCAAATGAAATGATCTTTTGTGCCGTTTGCTCTTGTTCCTTCCTAGTTTTTTCAACTGATTAACATCTTTTGGGAATAACAGCTTTGCAAGTAGAAAAGGGAGGGAATAACAAGTGAGCAATAGGATTACTTTTTGGTGCATTGAAAATGGAAAAAATATTGGCTACTGATACTGATTGATGCAGCATTTAGCAGAAAACAGCAGTTTTCTATTTTTCAAGCACAGATCTCTGATTTGCTGACTATTGATTTCTGTTGGTCACTGAAGCATGCTATAGTTTTAACAGAGCGCTGAACTTCCGGTTAGTCCTTCAGGGCAGTGTTAACACCTTGTTGATGTTCAACAAATTATTTGCCCATTAATTAAACTGTTCATAGTAAGTCTGTTCCTCTGCCTTTTTCCTTGTTTTCCTTGTTTTCTTTTTGCCCCCTTTCCCCCTTTTCTGCTCTTTCTCCCTTTCCCCCTTTTCCCTTTTTTCCTTTCTTTGTGAAACAGAACACAAAAATGACAGGGTTTGTTTTGAAGTTTTCATGATTTTGTTTTCCAGTGAGTCTGTGATTTAAATATACATTATTTATTACTGCAATCAAAAAGCTACACCAGTGTTAGGGAAATACTTTTAGAATATGTTAATAAACTCACCAGGTTTTGTTATGCTGATGTAAGTCACGATATCTGAATGGCATATTACAAATGAGAGTCAGAACAGGATTTCTCTTTTTCTTAATTCCACTGATTTTTAAGTGCCTTGCTTGAGAACATGCCCAACAGAGTTCAAATTAAAGCTTGAATGTAGTCAGAGAGATGAATATTTGATAGACGTTCATTAAAAATGTCACCAGCTGGTTGGGATGATATGGGTGATGACTTTGGGAAGAAATGAGACTCCTTAGCTGTGGAGTAAGTAGCTGCTTCTTTCATCCTCATCAGTCCATCAAGAGTGCCCTCACCAAGGGAAGAGGACATAAAGGACAACAACCTCTTTCAAAACAGGCACGGGAGACAGAGTGTTTCAAGAAAATCTGTAGTAAAACAATATCTGACTCCAGTGGGACCAGGGTGAAAGCCAGAGCAAATGCAGAGATGATGGGTGGTTGGTTGCAGCTGAGCCAGCTCCAGGACAGAACCTTGTTCCTTGCTATTCCCTGAGGGCTGCCTAATGCTTGTCTGCAGCCTTGGGCTGGACTGTGTGCTGCCTCCTCGTGCACAGCAACAGTCTGAGGGCTGCCACTCTGCTAAACTCCCGAAGATCCTGGTGCCAGTGTTGAGAATGAGAGCTTAAAGAACATACCAACAAGTGGGGCAGGGAAGGAGGTTGAACTTGAGAGCATAATCATGGGGGGAGTGTGGCACTGCGGTGTTTCAGGTGACTGATAAGCCTTGGGATAGTTTGTATTTACATCAGCATTCAGACTTGGACTACAGTTTTTCTATGCTCCATAGATTCTTATCACTCTGCTCTCTGGCCAGATGAAACAGAATAAGGTTTTGCACATGTTTATCCCCTCATCCTTTTCTGAAGGGGAAAGCACCCATGTGTCTGCATCTTGTTGTTTTCATGGGGCTTTTTTGTTATGGTGATTTTGTTCTGATAGCATCTTGCCTCTCAATGTAGATTTTATAGCAACGTGCAGAAGAAGGACAGAGCCACAGAAATATGTTTTGTAAGTGCAGTAGGTAACGATAAGGCTTGTGATGGTCTTTCATTCTGTCTTGGACCAGACTCTGAGAAAGTTTCTCCCCTGGAGACCACATTTATCGTTACAGTAGAGAAGCTTTCTTTTTTGCTACAGAGAAACGTTTGTATCAACTGTGGTTTTTCATCCTTGAGGAACAGGCAGCCTTTTTTAGGTATCCTGGTTTGGGTCCCTGGCATGTATTGTGGAGCCTGATGCTGCTGCTGTCTTTGTCCCCCTCTAAATGTTGTGTGGAGGGTCACTTTTTGGTTGACCTGTACACTTGTAATACTGAGCCTGGTGCTTACATGTTTATTTTATTCCCTTAGGAGCAGGGCATGGCTCATTTAATGGACATACAGAAAATAAAATTTTAACTTAGGGCCACAGATGCAAATGAGAATCTTTGTAGTACCAAACTGAAATTCATGGTAGAAATGACTTTGCAGTTGAAAAGACCAGTTTGTGAAAGGACATTTCTCTATTTCTGCAGCTTGATCACTGCAAAAAATGATTTTTTTCAGTGCAGTCACTATTTTTCTGGTGGGCCAAGTTGTCGAGTGCCAAAATGAATGATTTCTTGCATTTTGAACAATATATAAACTTCTGAGAATGGGAAGTTAAGTGGAAGTGAGAACAATACCACCTAACAGGGATCACTCACAGATGACAGTTTCAAAATGTAGTTTACTTCATATGAAAAATACACCCTTTTCCCTTCTTAAGAGTGCAACTATGGTGGATGCACAGAAGGAAAGAAAGACAAGTCAGTGAACTTCATTAAATGGCCTCCTGCCGAATGGAAGAAGAAATAGTGGCACAGTGGTGTTTTGAAGGTCGTCTTTGCAGCTATGTTAAAAGAGGTTTTCCGCCTTCTTGATCCTGTGGGCAAGCAGGGTCCTGAAAGACACAGTAGTCCTGCCATATATATTGTTTTAAAGAATAAGAATCTTAAGCATGTCAACACCATATCTTCAGAAATGCAGCAGAGAGACAGATGGAGCTGAGAAATATTTGGTCATGTGCAGACACATACCATCCATCCAAATCAAAATACAGCTAGCGTGGCTAATCTTAGGTCTCCTAGCCCACATAATCTTCCTCTAGTAACGGCACTGTGAATAGCCTGTTGCCATAAAGCATACTAAAGCAAAGTATCCGTAAGGACATTTATGCTTTTTCCCCAAATTATTTCCGCTCTGATATAATCACTAAGACTCAGTCCCACAGCCACGCATGGGAGTAGTTTTACTCATCGAACCTTTACTGAACAGGCAAAGCAGTTAAATAAGCAAATGTATTTGAGTTCTCTTATGCCCTATGTCCATAGACACACTTTCGTGAATAAGTTGTTAGAAATTGTTTCTCAAGTATAATAAACACTATGATTTCTGGCCCAAGGATGCCTCTGGAAGATCTGTTAGCTCACAAAGTGTGAAACACAGTTCTGAAACCAAGCGGAAGCACTGAAATGTCCTAGGGAGAATCAGTTTGGCCTTCTCCCCTTGGCACATGTTGCTTGCCCAGTGCTGAGGGAGATGATGATAGCTGGGTCCCTGTAGTCAAGTGCATGTCCTCTGTGGCATTTGCTGTGCCAGCAGAATGGGAGTTCGTGTTTTCCTTCACGCCACATACGCTCTGAAGTCTGGGAGAGAGGTGGTGTTCTCTTAGGCTACCTATTCCCCTCTATTTTTTTGGAAAGTAGATGTTCCATCTTAAATAAATTATGGCCTTTTGTAATAAATCAGAACTTGCCATTTGTACTTAAACTGTTATGTGCCTGCATTAGCAAAGAAGTGAAACAGGATAGTCTTTTTTTTTTTTTTTTTTAAGGTATAGTGGCTAATAGCTCAGTAGAACAGAATAGGATTTGCAGCACACAGCACAAATGAAATTTAAAAACATAACTCCCATTCGTGCAATGTGTCTGGTTTCCTCCGTGCTGAAATACATCTATTACATAATCTCAGATCCACTTAATTGCTGCTTAACAGTGGATTTTTCTAGATGAAAGTACAGTTCTGCCTGGTATAATGTAATGCGGGTTGTTGCTGGACATCAGTAAGAGCATAATTAAGGTTCAGCTCTAAGAAATCCAAGTATCTGCTTAGTTGTATTGGGGCAATTTTATTCATAGCTCTAAAATGCTGTGTTTTCAAATTCTAGTATTAAATTCCCTTCTGTTTGTTGTAAGCACCAAATGAGCTGTTCTCTTCAATGTGTGTTTAAAATCTTGAAAATTGTTTCAGTAAATAAATGTGAAGCTTTTTTATTGTTCTTTGCGTAGCTCTGAATGACATGTGCTCAGCTTTTATTAAATAATCTTGAAATATAGCTCTTAGCAGGTAAACTGAGCTAATGACATTGTAAGTTTCCATTTCTTAGCGTTGCTGTGGCCATGGTCCCCCTGGGCCTCCTCTGTATCGTGGAAGTTAGGACTCTTCTGTGTAGATGTTCTGAGGCTGATCTAGTTTATCTTCTGTCCTCGGGGACTGGTCCTGACCTCCTTCGCTATGGAAAGAGGTAATCCTGTTTTTGATGTGACTGACAAATCCAATCACATCTTACTAGTCACGCTCCTATAGGCTCAGGGGTTTTGGCATAGAGGATTGATTTAGTTCAGTGTCTGCGGAAGTTTTTTCTGCAACAAGCACAGATTGCTGCAAGGGCCCAGGTGTTCCTGTAGTTTAAATTACAAATAAATTCCTACTCTTCCTAATCCGTATGCTGTTCTATATCCAGAAGGATTATGCACTCTTTCAAGGGTGGGGGCACATTAAAATAAAGTATTTGGTGTTGTTCAGACCTACTGCAGCTAGTTTGTAAGTGGAAAATAATCACTGCAGCTTTGTTGCCAAGCATTCAAGGCACGTGGTAGCAGTAAATTAGAACCACTTTTTTAGAGAAAGCTTTGGGGAGGGAAGAGGGGGGCAAAGAGAGCATATATGATAGCAAGTAATATTGCATCTTATGTTTTTTTTTTTTTTCTCCTGCATGACTTTATTTTGTATTTTGCTATATCTTTGTTGACTTATTTGGGTAGCAGCTACATCATATGCCAGAATGTTACTATGTGTAGAAATCATTTTCAGATGCAATTCAGAGTGCACAGACTTGTTTCAAAGATCTGAGCACATTACTAAACACATTAAAAAATCATATTGCAAAATGCATTAACAGATCTATATTCTCTTTTAGTTTTAAACCCTCTAGGACTATGGAAATCTGTAACAGTGAAATCAATTGTGGCAGCATTGCTGTCCTCATATTAGCAAAGCCTCAGCAGTAACATAAGCTAAAAGAAACAATACTTATACTAATGTACCATAACTACTAAAAAGAGAAAGGGAAATCTAAGAATAATAGAGAGGCCAGAGAGAATACATTAGCCAGAACAGAATAAATGTTCAACTAATATCAGTCTGCCAGGATGGAAAAAGCTCTAAACCTAAATCCACATAATTCTCTCAGATCTCCTCTCTACAAATTCACGTTAATCATGAATACCAAATACACTGATTAAAAAAGTACATCTTTAAGCTAAGTAGGCTAGAACAGAAAAGATACTGGTAAGAGCATACATCGGTATTTGCGATGACATAGTTTCTAGAGCAAATAAGCAAAAATACCCCCCAAAAAAGAGTAAGTGAAATCTGCAGAAATCGTATCTCATGTACAACATCATAATTGCTAGCAGGCATTTTTTTCCCATGGTTGTTTTGAGAACAGATGGCATCCCTCTTATTTGTAAATTGGTTGCAGTATTGCAGAAATGAATGTAGTGCTGGAAGTTACTACATTTTAAATTGTACTCTTACATTGCACCAGGACTGTGCATTGTAACATCTCTACCCAGACCTTTTCCGATTAATTTTAACTTTTTATTCATTTTTTTCTCTCTGAAGTAGGAAATGTCTGTTTAAAGGATCAATACCCTGCTGTCACTGGCAACGTATAATGAGTGAGCTTCAGCTTTATCTTGGTTCCCCTGAATATTTTATCAGAAATAGTTAAGTCTGATATTTCTCATCATGTTTATGCTGAAGGCAGTTGGGAATATTTATGGAGTGTTGAAAAAAATGATTACATGATTGGAGTGATAGACTGCATTATATTGTTTCAACTGAGCGGTAATGTTTTACTGGTACATACTGGCAAACCGTAGTGTAACATTCGAAATTCAGAAAGAAGTTTTTGCCCATTTGCAAATGGAGCATTTTTTTTCTCTCTCCATACTTTCTCTCCAGACTTTTTTCTCCTCAGGCTCCTCAACTTCAGCACAGAATATGTAAAAGAAAAACATGATGTTATGAAGGATTTAAATCTGAAATACATAAACTCTTTTGAAAAAAATTAAAAAAGGAAAAAAGAAATTAATGCAACCGAAAACAAGGTTAAAAAAGTAGGAACCCCCTAGAAGACAGGATGCTTTTAAAAGCAGTAACTCCCGATAAGTTTAAAAGCTTTAGTGATAATCAGTGGACCATGAGTTCCAGGATGGTGGGGTGACTTGGAGCACAAATGCAATCTTCAGAAGCATGAACCAGGAAATACTGAGCAGCAATAAGGCAATAATATGCATTGTCAGTGAGACCATCACCCTATCTCTTCAGAAACAATACTGATAAATTTGAAAAGATTGAAAGAAGGCGATGTTTCACACAATGAGAAGCTTGATCTTTTTGACTTCTCAATGAGAGAGTTAAAAGGTGTCGTTTCATGTTCTAGAGAAATCCTAGTGAAAACATTTATTCTAATAGAGGATTACTTAATTTAGCAGACAAGCATAAAATGTTTTAATGACTGAAGGCTTCAATCTAGTATATTAAGACTTGTAATGAGATGTGATTTTATAATGGTTAGAGTAATTAACCCTGAGAACAGCTTGCACAGGTATTTGGTAGATTCTTCTTCACACAAAATCTTTAAATAGAAGTTGCATGGCTTTCTGAAAGCTGTGCAGTAGTTAACTGGAAGTGATCCAGAGTTACAGATATGTGTCTACACAGTGAGCTAAAACCAGACCTCTACCCAATCTCTACCAGCATCCAGAACATCCATCCCTGAATCTGAGCACCTTCTGTAACCTGAAATCTTGTGGAGGGATGAGAGTCAAAGGCAGGCAAGGTCTCCTAGGTGAGGGTCTCTTTGGAGCAAGTGATGGCAAATTACACTGAAATTGGGTGAGAGGGAGAAACTATCCACTGAGAAGTGGTAAAGAACAGCTTTCTAACTTGACTCGGCACTTTTTAAAGTGCAAACTTAAATGGGCTATCTTCAGCCAACAGAAAAGGATAGAGAGTACTCACAGGGTGAGTGATATGGGAGAGGTGATTTAAGGAGTTACTGTTTCTCACACGTTAGTTATGGCCTCCCAGAATAAGTGTTCCCAGATGCAGCCTTCCTGAAGCTAAGAGGCAGCTAAGAGGACATGGCTTTCTGTTAAAAGTAGATGGCATGATGCACGTCCCCACTTCATGTGATGTACCACCAAGTTCCCTGCCCGGACATTGGACTGGAGCCCTGTTGAACTTGTCACTGGGATGGAGAAGGAACACTCCTCGTCAGCCTGACAGCTTTGGGCCTCTTAGCTGAGATAAAATGCCTAAGAATACGGATTTGGACATAGTAACAGCAGCTTAGGAAGTTTTCTGGGCCTAGAAAACTTTATGGCCCGTATTATACAGAACGTCACATAGGGAAATCGCAGCAGTGTCTTTTTGTCCAAAGGGCTTTTTATTTGACATACCTTGTGTCTGTCAGCTGGAAAAATGTCCAAACTGCCATGATGTCACACACTTAACTATCTATGTAACACAGGTATTGACTGTATTCAACTAGAGCACACTTTTAAAATGAAGATATTTATAATTTTTAGGAATTCTCTGGGATATATGATCTCATCAATTCTAGTGTGGTAGTCCTACACTTCCTACTTTCAGTGAGCTCAAGTGTATATACATACAGTGATAAACATACACCTTACATATACCTTAGTTGGACCAGGACATTTTATTAGTTGGAGCTGGATATAATTTAGGAGAAAAAAAAAAACAACATTAGGGCTCTGGAGAGTACCAGAGCTGCTCTTTTAGTTTCAGGGATTCAACCTTATGTTTCAGACCTATGGGCTGGCCTTAGTTGTGTTGTGTTTTATTTTGTCATATCCTTTTCGGTGATTAGTTTCACATTTGTAGCCACAGAGGCTAGGTCCTCATTACTTGTGCCTATGGAGAGGAGACTGTCTTCCTCAAATACTGAATGGACCACCCCCCCCCCCCCCAAAAAAAAAAAAAAAAGCTCAATTGTAAAATGTTTTGAATTGTTAGTGAAATATCCCTTGTCTCTCTATATCCCGTATCAAGTCAATGAAATTTCATCACATGACAGGACTCAGTCAGGTTTCCTGGCCCCTTGCATATCTCACTCTTCCTGAGCAGGTTAAGTGATGTGCTAGAGTACAGCAATCATAGCATAGCTTATCTGAAAGTATGTATTTACACAGGCTCCTTTCCTGTTAAACATGTTCAACAGTTAATTATAAAGGGAAAATAGTAAGGGTCATAGAATTCCCTGCTCTGTACCTTTGTGTTTGGGGATTTTTTTTAATGGAAAAGCTAATACATGGTGGGAATTGATGTAGAGTCAACAGGAACAAATTTACCAGCAGGGGAATCTAAAGAGGCTTTAACTTCTCTGTCACTGCTGCTGCTAAGGTGTGCATGTCCCCCTTCAGAAGATACAAGAGCAGGCTGTGTCTGTAACTCTTAAGGTAAATGGTTTTTGTAATAGTGAGCTACATTTTTCCCTTGAGCACAGAGTTTTTTCTTGTACCTTTCTAGCATATAGTACATGAAGCATTCACCATTCTGGAATCACTAGAACTACTGTCAAAATTATTTGAGTGTAAACCTTGAAATAATGGCAGGTCATTTTGAGTTATATTAATTTTTCCTGTGACTATAAATGCTGTAGTAGGCTAACAGCACCTAGATATTACCAAATACTGAAATACCCGGAAATGCTGAGTATGAGTGGCACGTGAAGCTGACCAAATACGCCCTGATCTTATATTTCACTGCTGTTGGTAGCAACTGCTACGATCCTAGATAATAAAACAAAGTACTTTGACTATTGTTCAAACGTGTAAATCACAACTGGCATGCTCACTGGCTGTCTCAGCCACATGCACCCAAATTGGTGTTAAAATAAGCATCTCCATACCTGGACTTTTGCAAAACAATTTTCTGCTGCTCATCCCCTTCCCGTGCAATGAACTGGGAGTAAACACCGTTCTCTGGGGCTGTTAGTTCCACACTGGTCATGAATGCAGAAATGTTTCTTGTTTAAAGAGTAGTGACAGGTGAAATTTTTTTATTTTGGGGCTGAGGGGAAACAAGGGGGAGGGAAGTCTCATGAAGTCAGTAATTGAACTAATAAAAGTATAATAAGAGGAAACAAGGCTGTATCTCAGTTCTAAGTGACTTTCACTGTGTCCCTTTCAATCACAGAAAATGTCATTTTCGGCTTTGTTCTGCAAATATTGTCGAGAGCATTAATTTATCCCTTTTAACTTATGTGGCATTCACACAGTGGATTTTTAATTAAAAAAAAAAGGCACGTTCAGTCATTTTTCTTTGGACTGCTCAGTTTGAATTTCAATCTTTTCTTACAGATGCCTTTTTGAGTCCTTAGCTGTATGTCATTCACAGCCTCTACCCCTGGCATGATTCTCATTCAAATTCGACAATTTCCCATCTGAAAATTCCCACACACCTTCTCCTTCAATCCAGTTACGTTGGAACAGAGAAATGATGCTTGTAACAGCAGAGACAGCATTCATGAAAAAATGAAACTAGGCACTGACTGCAAGAGATAGAGGCCACAGAAAGCCCCTTTAAGGTTCTCGCTGATTTAATCCCTTAAGGAGGAAAGAACTCACAATTGAACTGCATGGAAATTGGAGGTTCTTGAAGGCCAGCTGTGTTCTATGTGGTCTCAGAGTTATGTAGCAAATGTACCTCCCTGCTAAGTTTTCATTTCTAAGCAGTTTAGCTCTACATATGTGTCTAGTTTATTGCTTATTTTATTTTTTCCTGCGTTTTTGGCTTTCCCCAAACGATGCCGCATGATGTTTTCGGTAGCAGGATGCAGGGTTCGGGTGAATGACTCCACAGGGGTTCCCCTGCTCAGTGTTCTGCAGGGATTCTCCTGGAAAGCCTTTACAGCCCCCTGGCAGAGATCGTACTCCACTGATATGTGACCTCAGGAAAGCGTTCCCCCAGAGCTCCAGAACACCCTCTGGAATATTGTTATTAATTCTGATTTGTTAAAGCACTGACACTATGTAAGAGAAAAATACGAAGACAGTTCTGGTTCCAGAGAGCCATAGTCTAGAGAGACATAGAAGGGTAAAATGCATGGGGACACTCAGAGGGAAAAGGAATTTATATGTAGGTGTAACGTAAATGCACTGTGATAGTCTCCTGACCAAAAAATCAAACTTCCAGTCATGTTTATGGCAAGTGACCTGGCAGTGGATTTAGCAGCGGTACTTTGGTAGCTAAATAAAGACAAGAGGAAAGATGCCAAATGAGAAGGAGCATAACAGGAATAAGACCACACTTTGATGAGCAGGCAAGTGCCCTCTTAATAAATAAGTCCAATTCATCTGAATACGGCAGCAAAATTTTCATCCTGTTTAAGGGAGGAGTGACATTCTTGTGACTGATGGGCCTAATTTCATGTACCTGACCAAAAAGTTGATTTTAGTTTTTTTTTCATAAGTCAACTTTCATTTAAATGTTAAAACCCTGTGTTCTGTTGCCTCCTTTCAAAAATGAGTATGAACTCTGTTTATCAATTCTGTAATTTTTGATATTTTTTCCCATTTTCTATACAAGCTATTTGCAGGTATCTGTAAAATGAGCATTATAATGCTAAGTCATTGCCACATTCCCCTCAGACAATTTATCTTCTGCCTTTATCTGCTTGCTCCCCTTTCTGTTCCATTCATATTCTTCCTACTCCCGTTATCACTGAGTGTCTCACTGCCTTGCAGAAATGGGTTAAGCAACTTGACTAATGTTTACCATATGCTGTTCATTGTTTTTCTTCTTTCTCCAGGTGGAAGATTGTTTATACAACATTGTTTTAGGGTTTTTTTTTTTTAATTATGTGTATACCATATCTAGGCTATCAAATATTCTATTATGAAAATCAAAGTGCATATTGCACTTTGAAAAAAAGGATGATGTGGTTTTGGGCTCCCACAAAGCTTGCTCTGCCGTCCTGATCTGAGAATTCTGTCTTCTGCACAGATGAGCTTTGTTCAGTTGTGATAAACCTATTTCTCGTTCTGTAACTCTAGCAATCTTGTTTTGGGAGGAGATCATTAGATTCCTTGTCTGTAAGAAATAAGGCATGGAATTTGAGATGGCATTTTAAGATTTGTCACTGTTTGAAGCAGAGGACTCTTCTAATATTCAGCCTAGAGTTTCTTGGCAGTTGGCTACTTAGATTCCATTGTTGTGGACCACCTGTCAAGAAACAAAGCTATGTTATCATTTGGGAAAACAAAGCAAAAATATATGTGATTTTTTTCATTTATCCCAAATCCTCTGTTCATTCTGTTGTCATATGCAGTTAAAAGCTTATTATTTGTATGAGTATCACTTCCACTATCCTAAAATGTGGAATGTTTAATTTCAAGTTTATATGATTTGTAGTTTTCTGCTCTTTCTTCAGGAGACCTGAGCAAAATCTTTAGGGAGGTTGCAAAATTCTGATTCAATAGCATCAACATTCCTGTCATTTCCCTCTTTTTCCTGGTACATTATACTGAGATTTTTTTTCTGGGCTATAACAAGCATTGTTTTTAACCGTTAGTGAATCCTTTTTCACACTTTCCTTTTTCGTTATGAAGGTATTCAAGTCCTTTCAAAAAAAAAAAAACCAGGAATTCTTGTAATACCAAGAAAAGTCAGTTTGCATTTAGCAAGCAAGAGAGAGCTGACTTGAAATCATTTCTACATTTGAATTTTTCAATAATTTTTACATTTGTTCTAGATTTTACCTCTTTTTCTGTAGGACAGGGACCACAGTAAACCCTTTATTCCCAATGCCACTAATCCATACAGAAGCAATGGTTTATGCTGGATTGTTTTGTTTCAACAGTTGAAGTAAACAGATTAAAATTTCTGTCTTGAGACTAAAAGAAGAAGATTCTTCTCTTTTTGGAGAAGAAGTAAGAACTTCTGTGAAAGAAAAAATAAGATGTACTATTTTAGGACATACTAACATGCTCAACTGTCCCTGGGAATATGAAGGAAAGCAGGCAAGCAGCTCCGTGGAAATACACACTTTTCCAAAAAGAGAAAGTGAGGCAATCAGTGGAGTATGTGTATTTTATGAATTGGTCGCCAAGATGGTAAAAGCTGAACTGAATGGAACCTCTTTTTCCTCCTGGCTTGTCTCTTTTTGTTCTATTTGTATGACTGCAGTAGAGCAAGTCTTCCAAATTTCATACTTAATTTAGATGGAACCAAAAAGGTGTTGGTATTGTTCTCCTCAGGGGTTTTCTCTCTCCTATGGGGAAATGGTTGCCTAAAATGCAGTTTCAGGCACTGGAATTCTGCAAGTTCCAAGCTGGGACACCATGACATTTTAATTTTAGGCTCTGATAACCAGTATCTCACAATTCTCAAGTCCACTGAAAGTTTTGATAGATTCGGAGTCTGGCCTAGCTTCACGAAATTGTTTCCAATTATAGTCTTACCGCAGCAAAAAATGAAGACCAGCATTTGGACAGGCTCGCTCCTTGTGAAAGGGATCTGACTATCTTTTTTCCTTATCTGAGCTTAGTCTTCTCTCCCTGAGGTGAAAGCCTATTAATAGGGGTTACAAGGATTTGTACACATTTTCTACTCCCACTACAAGTGCTATTAAATTAAATAAATACTCATTAATGAGAGCTAATACTACAACACAGAGAAATATCCCAGATTGCTTGGAGCCATATAAAAAGCTTAGTGCATCCCTGCGTAGATGGAATGTACTTTTCAGTTAAGTCAATAGCTTGCAGTGTATGTTTACAAACTGGCAATCTTCATTTAATGAATCAAATTGTCTTTGGTTTATTCATCAATAGTGAGTCACACTGTGTACGCTAAAATTACTTCTTCAGAGTCATCTCTGTCTCTTTCCCTTCCTTCTCCCCCCATCACCTTTTTCTATTTCTCTGTAAATTTAATGAAAGGAGTAAGGTCATCTTCTTGCCTCCTGTGCTCGGTAGGAATGATTAGACTCCCAGTCCTTCCTGGAATGTGCTGCAGACTGAAAAACACAGCTTGCTCTCCTCCCATTGGCATTGTTTCATTGTCTGTGCTTTGCCCTGAATCATAATAAAAAACACTGCTGACAGATAGACTGCCTTAATTTGCACGTGTCATTTATATCAGCGTTTTAAGTAGAAGCTGCATTCAGTAAAATACTCCCTTAACTAATGTATCTGAAATTGCAGCACTCAAAAACATGCATTCGTTAAAAAATTTAATAACTTGATGATATAGGTTTAAGTGCACGAGTGGTTCAAGCATGTAGCCACTTGCTCTCTCACATCTCTGGTGAATACCTCCAGAGAGTCAAACATGGGTGTACTTACAGGCTTTCATAGGAATCCTTCCTGCTTCTTTTTTCTGTGTTGCCGAATCCCATGTTTCTGGGGGCTTCTAAGCCAGCACAGCAGTATATCAGTGCATTTAAAACTGAGTTTAAGCGTGGTAGTTCATGAAGATGAACCATCTCTGAACCATTGTACTGAATGCGAAGAAGAAGTGGAGAGGAGAGGTGGGAAGCACTGCCTAGGCAGCACGTACAACATCCAGCTCTCGGTGCTGTGGTGGGTCTTTAGCATGGTAGCTTCTTGTACAAGTTCAGCGTAAGTAACATTGGACCTTATGCTAGATGAGTTTACAGAACCTTAATTTATATGACATGTAGGTTAAAAAGGTTTGTAGTAATAGTTGACCCTAGCTTTCTGAACATGTCTTTGTATATTGTCAAAGTTTGTTCAAATCTTGTATTTACTTGCATGTGGGCTGTAAACATATGTCCCGTTTTTAATACATAAACAAAACAACCTGATTGCAGTTGTAGATACTAAGTTTAAATTGCAGATCAAGTGGTTTTAAAAAATGCTAGGAAAAAAGTAGTGGGGGTAACTTTCTGACCAGAGCCAGTTTTTTATTTCTTTTTTGTAAAGCCCTACAGTTCCTCTTTGATAGCCGTAATAAACTGCAGTCCTACTGTCTAAAGGTCTAAAGTGCTTTCAAAATAAGGTATCTTCATTAGCTTTATTTTAGAACGTGTGATTCCAGGAAGGATGGTCCACTGAGTAAACTACTAAACTAGGGCTTGGGATAACCATCAGACTTGCTCTGTTGCTTATCTCCTCTGTGTTGTTTACCCCATCGCTTTGGTCTAGATCAGCTAGTCAGTATGACTTGAGCACATGCAATTCTTGCTGGGTATTAGTCTGACTTTCTTTCAGTGAATCACCTTATGTAACTGCAGCTGCCGACAGAGTGGGGTTACTCTGAGTCAAATCAGTTACTTATCTGGCTTCCCTTTCTGATGGGTGGGGAGAGGTAAATATGTCCAAAATGTGATTCAGCCCATTTTAAGGTAAGTGCATGAAGCGTTGGGATGACTGAGCTGCTGGACAGGCCTGTATCTTTTCTTTGAAGGTAGTAGGAGCTGAGGCAGCTAATTCAGACTTTTAGAGGCAGTTAAGTGAAATGAATGCTGAACTCTTTTTGCTCTCCTTCTCTACAGTCAGGAAAGTAGCTGTATATTGTGAAGATAAAAACACTGAAGACTGTGAAGTGCTTAAATCAGTGGCAGAGGGCCTAGTTAGTGTTTTCTGTTGTTCCCATTACTGTGAAGTCTGAGCACCTCTATTTCTTAGATTTAAACACACACACCAACACTCACGCGGTGTTAAAAGGGAGGAGAAAAAATTATTTCCTTGAGGCTGGTTCAGCTTTAACCTAACTCAATGCATACATTTTAGTATGCCTGATTTTCCAAAACTTTATCCAGATAGAGAACCTTTCTCGTTAATTTTTTGTCCTGGGTAATTTTAAGTAGGATCTCCCATAAGGAAGTGATAGATGAGTGCCTCAGGCTGTATGCCACTCGCAGAAAGGAGGAACGTTTTAAGGGGGCTGAATCCCAGCAAGTCTAATTTTTTTTTTAATTTTTCAAAGTTTCAGCAGTTAAAAAAAAACCATATTCCATGATGAATTTCTTCAGCCTTGAAGAGAGTATTACAACATACAAATGACTTATGAAAAATTTCCCTTAGTGATTGCTATCACTGTAATATTTTAGGTTTCAGGAACTCCCTTAACTCTAATTTTTGTGCTATTTTAGAGGATGCAGAAAAGGTCAGCTGTACAAGAGTGATGTTTTCAGTACCTAAAGTATTTACAGTGTGGTGGTTGATTTAAATTGATCATGGTAATTCTGGCTTCAGGATATAAATATAAAAAAATCCTAACGCAATTATATTACTTCTGGATTACAACACTTTCCTTCAGTCATATTTAAGCCTTGATTTTGTTTTTCTTTTTACTTTTATTTCTCTCTTCTTTGAGAGATTTGAATCCAATAAAATGTTGCTGCTCTTAAGCCAACTGAAGCTAGCCGTGGTGCTTGATGCACAGAACGTGACTGAGGGTGCTCAGCACTGCAGCTCCCCATCATGTGCTAAATCTCCTCGTGGACTATTTTATCTGCAAACAGAGCCGTTATCTTTCAGCGGGAGTTTTCTCTAGGTTCCATTTCTAAAAGCAACTGCAAGTACAGATAAGGAATGATACCAGAGAGAAATGAGAAATGGAGAAAGAAATAAATTAGAAGAACAAAATGGGAAATGTTATAAAAGAGAAGATAAATATTTGAAACAGAGAAAAGTTATAAAACATTGATTGACATTCTTATTCTCCCAGTTCTTATAATCATAGGAGATCTTATGTATTTCTGTTAATTTATGATATAAATTAATATGTGCAGAGGTTTCAAATGAGCTGAGGATCTTGCTACTTATGCAAACATATGAGATGTGGTATTTACTCTGAAGGGCTTGCAAACTAGCTAATGAATCCAACAGAAAAGGTGGCTGTTTCACAGCTTGTTTTGTTTTCTATTCTATTCTATTCTATGCTATTCTATTCTATGCTCTTCTAAGCTTCCTAGCATTTTCCTGAATTGTCAGGAGGCCTGGTTTCACACCTTTATTTTTTTAGCTTGGAAAGATCAGAGAGGAGAGATTTAACGCAGGATGACCTGCTACTGGGACTTCAGCATAGGTCTTTTACATCCCTAGTTCCTGCTTTTATGTTCGTCCTGATCAAGGTGAAAGACCCTGTAGCCTTAGAGCTAAATGTAGCTTTGCGCCTGCAGATTACATGCACCTCCTTGTCATTGGCCCGTGGCCACAGTTCCTCCCCCTCCCACTCTGAAACTAAGCTGTGGCTTAGCATGAGGCTCATCGAAACTGTTTTAAATGTACATTCAGAAAACTCTTTTCTCCTCTCAAGGAGAAGGTCCCCAACCTAGGGCTCTTGGTGATGATGCAGATGCTAGTATGCTAGTTTCTTTCATGCCCTCTTGGTCTCCCGCCTGATGTTGGGAACCCTCTCTCAAAAGCCTCTGATTAAAGGGCTAGTTGTAACTGATATGTTTCAGGAAAATGAATTTGTTAGGGTGATGTTAAATTTGGCCATGATTATTCCCAAGCAGTTTTATTAAAGGCAATGTAGAGGAAATGTCGTTTAACCTGTCATTGTTTTTATTTCTCAATTTTAAGGAAAAATATTAACTTCTATCAATGCAAGACATATTTTTTGAATCAAGGAATAAAAATACTGCTGTATTTAAGTGTTTGATGGAATTGATCTTTAGCTCCAAGTTTGGCAGTCTAGAAATATGCAAGAGTTTTGCTGTTATTGCAGTGCGACAGGATTGGAGAGTTAAAAAGCAGATACTCCTACTGACAAATTCCTTCCTAGAGAAGCATTTTTGGACACTGAAATTACACTATTGATTTACTAAATATTTCACACACATTTATTTAGCTCTGGACAGTCTTTATTTCCAAGGCAAGATACATGATTTAGAAAATACTAGACTATACTTAATCCTCTGTGGGAAGGAAGAATTGCCAGCCACTAAAAATAAATTAGTGAGGTATAGTCCTCCTTCTGTATCAGGTCGGCTATATGTGATAAATAGGTGAATAATGGGGAAGATTAAGGCAGCATTTAAAAGTGAGGAGGACAACAAAGGCGCTTGGTAAAATTAATCTGGGAAAGGAAAGCAAAATATCGGAGAAAGGCTTGGAAGAGGAAATTAACATAAGTACAAAAATATCTTACTTTTCTGTACTCTTTAAAGACTTCTAAAAAGTTTAATCTTGGAAAACAGTGTGATCCTCTTACGTGACTGTTAGATTTATAAAGAACCCTCTCAACGTTTCCTTCACAGCACAGAATAAAATATAAAACTTCCAAAATTTTACTTTTTGATTTAAAACCCTTATTTAAAGCGTCTTTACTTAGGGAATTCTTGATGGTGGAGTTGTTGTGCTTTGGATTTCCTGGAATGGTTGACTGTCAAATCTGTCAGTTACTTTTCTTTTTCCTAAGTTCAGTGTTGGTGGGGTAGGGGGTGTCTAGTGATAGACACTGTTAAAACCATATTATCTTGCAAGTAGCAGCTCGTTGAAGGGGATACTGCAGATCTATACTCCAGATATAAGCTGTCCTAATTGCTCAGTCCCTTTAGGAGCCTATTGCAAAAGGGGCAATGCCAGGGTTGCGGAATTAAGCAGTCTGCTTAGAACAACTTTGTTGACAGTGTCCAGTCAGGAAAACAAGATTTCTTGTCACTTTGCCACCCTTGGATGTCTGCAGTCCCTTCCTGAGGTGGTTGTGTCATATGAACATCATTTACTTTCCTGATGAAAGCTTCGTACTTGAAATGATGAAGTATGAATGCAAGCTTTGTATTCTGTTGTCAGGGTGCATTTACAAAAAACATTTGCTGATTGCCTCTCCTCTTTATTCCCTTATTTTTAAAAGAAATGTGATTTTATGGAATTGATTTTTATGTGCAATGGTGGATAATGTCAGGTCGCTGTATTTTGAAGTGTTTTACCTGATATGACTGTCATTTGCTATATGCTATAGGTTTTGCTGCCACTTACTTTCCATTGTAAACAAGGACATATTCTTCATAAAACTGCAACCTCGTTAAACATTTTGATAGATGATGCTTTGCACAGTCACAGGAGAGAACAGCTGAGTGCCTGATGCTCGTGGCCATTGTTCTTTACACAGTGTCAACATCTGACCTCTCACGATGTGCACGTTCTGTTCAATATGTGTACAAGTGCTGCCTTGTGATTTAATAATCAAATAATTTTATTGATGTGTACTCTGCTCTCTGAGGAACCTAAGTATGGGGTGATTAATAACTTTGGATATCTAGAAGTATTTATTCCCAGTATTTTGTGTTGGTTTGTAAATAGTAAATTCCACAACTATGTTAAGTATCTACTGCTTAACTTTTGTGTTCAAATCCTTCCTGCAGTGCTGTTTATGTTTGGGCAAAGTGAATCCCCTAACATCACACAGAGGTCCACGGACAGTCAGAAGCAAAACTCCCTGGATTAGGCCTTGGATATGTCCACGCATTTTCTATCACGCAGTGATTTTCTAGGAAACACTGTCTCGGTACTGTCTCCTACATGAGATGTTTTGCAAGTGACACAATCCGGTCGTCGTTCTGCACAAGTGTTTCCTTTGGAAAGATTCCTCAAATTGCCATCTGCAGATAATTAGAAGGGATGCAGTGGCCATCACATCCATGTCTACCAGTTTTCTTTTATGAAGTTCCCCATTGTCTATTCAACTCTTATGTTTAAACTGTTTCACAGTTGAAGTTTCACAGCTCAGTTGATAGTAAGCCACTCTCTGTGCAATCAACTTAATGATTTTCTGTTAATTCAAGTGTTGTTTTAATATACTGATGTGTGGGCATTAGACAGAAAATCCTCCTTGAATAACGTACTTAAAGTGCCCTGAGTAACTGTAGTAGCTATTCTGAAGTATAGTTCTATAGCACATGTGGTGATATGTCCCTTTTTTACCTCAGCATTAAAAAGATTCTGGTGTTTGAAAGGTAATAGCTCTGACTGAAGGTCTTCCGTGGTTGGACTTCCTAATGTTCAGATATGTACATAAACTTACACATACTGCTAAAATGAAAATTCAGATTCATAAGCTATTGTCTTTGAGGGACATCTGAGCCTCATTTTGGAAACCAGGTTTCCCATAATTTGAGAATTTGAATGCTGGGGTTTCTACCGTAGTAAATATGGGTACTAATTGTAAGGCTTACAAGACCATGAGCTTCCTTTGTATTCAGATGTGTTCTGCTCTAAAATTTTAATCTACGGCAGGAACCTTCAGCTAAATAGTGAAAACATGTCGTGTAACAACAGTTAAACATTCCTTTGTGCTTTTGAGCTTATTAGTAGTTCTCTTATTCTAGATGGTCTGACTATATGTTTGCAGATATAAAAATAAGAAAAATACAAGCTTTGTATGTAAGGTATAGTTTCCTTATATAATGAATGGAGAGAGTGAGGTACTCCCAGAGGCAATTCACCTCATCCTAAAATGGCTGGCATAAACCATTGTGGAGGGTTTTTTTCACCGCTGATTTTAGAGGAAGCCTAGATGACTAACTTATCACTGTAATTTTAACTCTGGGATGTTTCAAGTCTCATCCATGCTGTCATGAATCATTCACAAGCTTTTTTCATAGGACTTGTTGAAAACATTGATGCATTACTTTCTGGTAGACAGTGTTTCCTTTCACTTAAATTTTCAGGAGCAATTAGTCACTTAATTTTTCAGGAACAATTAGTAAAGGGAATCAAAATTGTAGTGAAGCTTTCCTCAAGCACACTAGGAGCCACAAGTCTGCAAGAGTGCCTGTATAGCCAGTACAATTAGAATATAAAAAGAAAAGAAGATAACACCATAAGAAAAAGGCTAAATGAAGTAATTGTAAAAAAGAAACTGGAGACTTTCATGATAGAAATCTTGTGGATTTCTTTGTGGAGGATGTGGCATAGAAGCTGTTTGAAGTAGGACTGCAGAAGGCATTTTGGAACAGATTAATAAAAAGTAGCAAGTCTCAAGGATGAGAGGGAGTTCAGCAAAGAGTTCTCACAAAACTTATGGATGAATTACAATGAGAGTATGTAACCTCTTGCTTAAAACTGCCTTGGACTCTTAAGACTGGGGAGAAGCAAATGTGGTGCTGTTTTTTTTTTTTTTTTTTTTTAATAAAAGGCTCCTGGGGACATGTAAGGAATGACAGGCTTGATATTTCTACCAAAAAAATTGGTAGTGATTATGGTAGAGAGCAGAATTATATGAATAAATATGATGAACTTGGAATGAGCTGACATATTGTCTGTAAAGGGAACTTCTACCTCACAAAGCTCTCAGAATGCTTTGATGGGAAAAAACAAGCATGTTGAAAATGGAGATCCAGCTGATAGCCTGTTTGGATTTCCAGAAAGCTTTGAACAGGCTTTCTCACCAAAGATTTCTAATTAAGCAGTCATGGCATAAGACAGAAGGTCCTTGCATGGATAAATAACTGCTTAAAAGCTGAGAAACTCTTAGGAAACAAGGAGGTAGAAGTAAAGGATCAGTTCTCACAATTGAAAACTGGAGGACACCAGTAGAGCTTTTTAGGACTGTGACCTATTCTGTGTATTCATTAACAAGATGGAAAAGGAGAAGCGGTTAGGTGATGAAGTTAATGATAGTAAGTATTCAGGATTATAAACATGAGATAAACTATGAAACATTGCAGAAGGACTCTTTTTCCATGTCTTGTTAAGATAGAGCTGGCAATAACTAACTTCCTGCAGTAGTTTCTCAACTGAATTATTCTCAGTTTCAGGTATTTATTGTGCATCAATTTTACTTTATCTTAAACTCATTACTGCAGCTCTCCCTCTTCACGTATGATGTGTCTTCTTATCTTTGTCGTAAAGAAAGATATATTCCTCTTTCCTAATTTTTACCTGAGTGGAGAGTCTCTAGGAAATTTGCATATTTCAACCGTAAACCTTCATTTTATTCAACGAGCTCACTGTAAGTGTGTCCTCTAAGATGTTGAGCTTTTAAGTATCTGTGTTTGAACGATTTGGTTATAGACAGGTAGGTCTCAAGGTGACATGGGATTTAATAAGTTTGGTTTCCTTTTAGCTGTAAATTTGCTGTGAAAAGAACAAGCATCCAAACAACACTTTATTGTCTATAGTAATGCATTGTCAGTAGAACACCTTAGAGGCAGAGGAGATGTGATTTTCTACTTAGTAGAACCGCCAGCAGGCAGAATTCTTGATGTCTTTTTTTTTTTTTTCCTATCCTGTTTTCATCAGGCATAGCAAATGTAATAAGCAATTGCTAACAAACACTGATTTAATTGTTTGCTTTAAGGTTCTGAAAATTGAGACGAAAGACATGCTTTAGGTTTTCTTTCTCTGAGAGAAATTTTTCTGGTAATCTTTTTTTTATAATTTGCATCTAATGTTTTTGTCACCAAGAAATGTATAGAAATTTAAAGAAACATTAGATGAAACATTAGAAGGTTGCAAAATGCATATATTAACTCTGGCTTACATTCTTACAATGAAAAGCCATAAAATAAAGTACGATGAGCTGATATGTTCCTACGCACGAGTACTTTCTGCACATTTGTTTTGCCTAGAGCCAGTCTCCAGCACAAAAAAGAAATCACAGCAACAACAAAAATACTTAATTAAGCATGATGTGTTTGAGGTAGAGGATTTTTAGAAAGGCAGATGAGTGAACCACTGAAAATCATTGGCCAATCACCTGAAACATAAGGTTACTGAAGTACAAAATCAGCTTCTAGCAGAAGTATCCTAATCTACACAGAATATACTTTATTTCAGTTTATTCAGTGAGCTCTATTTGGTGATTTGTTCATTAAAAGTTAAGAAACAATTTGAAAATAGAAAATTCTGATTTTTTTTTTTAATTTTCAGTCTATGGTTAAAATACGATATGAGAATGGATACTGTTTTCTAATTCTGAAATTTTATAGACTATGCTGACCAAAGTCAACCTGTTTGAATTACAAAATATAGATAGTACTTTCTTTACATTTAAAACTACTTGATTTATTTAATAGTATAAGTTTTGAGGATTTATGTTTGTTATTATGTCTCTAGTGCACTTAAATGTTTAGATTAAATAGTATGAGTGGGAATCATTCCATTTGGCATCTGTTGTTAAGACTAAGCAAAATGTCTATATTCTCTCTTTGTTCAGTGGGAACAGATAGACATTAAAGATGGCAAATAATCTCATCCTTAGAAAGAGTAATTACTCAGTGAAGTTGCCTCTTATCCCCATTGAGTATAAACAGAGCCTCAGTAACTGGCTGGGACTAAATAAGTGCTTAACTTTTAAATGGCTGACCTTAAGGGAGATTACTCCCTGACTAAATTATTTTAATATGTTGTTTCTGTTTAACTTAAATTGATATATAATTTTCCATCCACACACATGGACCCAAATAATGAGTAAAATTTAACCATTCTAGGAAATAACAAATACAGCATTCACTGTTTTCATACTTAATACAATGTAAAAATTACAGATCACAGATCACAGAATCACAGAGTCGCAGATCACAGATCACAGAATCGTTTAGGTTGGAAGGGACCTCTGGAGATCATCTAGTCCAACCTCCCTGTTCAAGCAGGGTCACCTAGAGCATATTGCCCAGGATCACATCCAGACGGGTTTTGAATATCTCCAGCGAAGGAGACTCCACCACCTCTCTGGGCAACCTGTTCCAATGCTCTGTCACCCTCACAGTGAAGAAGTTTTTTCTCAGGTTCAGGATTTGAATAAATGTGTATTAAGTGACGCAATTATATTGGTCACTACTTATAGGTATATTACGTATAATGCTCCTTGGTTGCAAGAAGAGATGAAAAATTTTATCAGGAAAAAGGTTCAAATATTCTTTAAGGAAAAAACAGCAGATTAAAAACAAGATTAAACTGAAAGATTGAAGTGAAGTTTTTCTCCTGGCTGATTTTGCTCCTGATTAAATTTGGTAATTCAAATCACTTTGGTTTAAATCTGTACACTCTGACATACTGTGAGTTCTCCCATTAACTTTAATGATTATATTTCGTGCTTAAAACCAAAAGCATGCATGAGCCTGTGCAAGAAATAGTCCTTGGAGCATGACGTTTCTGTCCACTTCATCTGCAAGTTATCCCTCAGAAGGGTGATTGTTTAAAACTTATTTCCCTGAGTGACTGAAATGAGTCAGAAGATTATGCTCTGTCACTTCACCTCTTGGTCTGTCAACTAAACAGAACTCAAGGAAGGGTCAGAGTTAAAGAAGGAGAATATTTATTTTGTTATGAACCTGCTTCTTCTGCCTTTAAGCCTACCTCATACGAAGATAAGTATAAGGATCATATTTAAAATCACATACACTCTTCAGTGTAAAACTAGATTAGAAATAGTAAATATCTTTTCTATCTTATTATATCTTAAACATCTTATTATAATCTCAAAATAAAAAAGTTGGCAGATTTCATAGGCAATTACCAGGTTTTATAAAATCAGCTCTCAAGTCTTGTTCAGGACACACTTATTCAGGCACAAGCCAAACCTCTTATGATTAAAGACAATGCCACATTTTTAAAGTTAAGTACCACTAAGACTTAAACACATAGTTAAGCAATCTCTGGTGTAGATGCTGTAAAGAAACCCTTCCTTTGCCATCTGTAGTTTTTCATTTTCACTTTCTGAGGTAGAGAGAGAAAAAGATTTTTTTTAACATCATTTTGATACCCAAAGTGCCAGGAACAAATGGCTCTGGAAATTCAAGTTCAAGCTAAGGCTGGAAGCCAAATTAATTTCTGATTCAAATAAATTCAGCAATGCAGTGAATTTTGCTAGATTTCCCATTGTATTTCAAAAGTCAAATGGCTAAACTGATGACAGATGACAGAATTCAAGTTGGAGGCCTGTAGCTAGTGGTGTCCCCAGGGGTCTGTCCTGGGTCCAGTCTTGTTCAATATATTCATCAGTGACCTGGAGGAAGGGACAGAGTGCACCCTCAGCAAGTTTGCTGATGATACTAAACTGAGGGGAGAGGCTAACACACCAGAAGACTGTGCTGCCCTTCAGAGGGACCTGGACAGGCTGGAGAGGTGGGCGGAGAGGAACCTCATGAAGTTCAACAAAGGCAAGTGCAAGGTCCTGCACCTAGGCAGGAATAACTCCATGCAGCAGTACAGGCTGGGGGTTGACCTGCTGGAAAGTAGCTCTGCGGAGAAGGATCTGAGAGTGCTGGTGGACAACAAGTTAAGCATGAGGCAGCAATGTGCCCTTGTGGCCAAGAAGGCCAATGGGATCCTGGGGTGCATTAGGCAGAGTGTTGCCAGCAGGTGGAGGGAGGTGATCCTGCCCCTGTACTCTGCCCTGGGGAGGCCTCCCCTGGAGTACTGTGTCCAATTCTGGGCTCCCCAGTCCAAGAGAGACACGGCGCTACTGGAGAGAGTCCAGCGGAGGGCTACCAAGATGATGAGGGGACTGGTGCACCTCTCCTATGAAGAAAGACTGCAAGAGCTGGGCCTGTTCAGCCTGGAGAAGAGAAGACTGAGAGGCGATCTCATCAACGTGTATAAGTATCTGAAGGGGGGAGTGTCAAGAGGATGAGGCCAGCCTCTTCTCCGTGGTGCCCAGCAACAGGACAAGAGGCAATGGGCAGAAACTGAACCACAGGAAGTTCCACCTAAACCTGAGGAAAAACTTCTTCACTGTGAGGGTGACAGAGCATTGGACCAGGTTGCCCAGAGAGGTAGTGGAGTCTCCTTCGCTGGAGATATTCAAAACCCGTCTGGATGTGATCCTGGGCAATATGCTCTAGAGGTCCCTGCTTGAGCAGGGAGGTTGGACTAGATGATCTCCAGAGGTCCCTTCCAACCTAAACGATTCTGTGATTCTGTAATTATATGTTTTGCAAATATGCTTGCTTGTACTTCTAGCAAATCTGTTCAACTTTTAAGTCAAAATTTATCTTCTAAAAATATCAACTCTTAAGAAACCTTCAACAAATGCATTAAGTTGTGGCATTGTCCTGAAAATATCAAAGCTTAGCCTTTTCATGCTGGCCGTGAATAATCTGAAATGGTTAATCTAAGCTTTGATATTGCTCTGAAATACATACATATGCAAGAATAGGAATGGACAGATGACTTGAGAAGAAGTCCAGACATCTGGTAGATAAATAAAAGTGTAACAGTGTTCTCAAAGCCTCAAGTTTAAAAAATAGGTCAAGAAAAGGAGGGGAATTAAGAATTCAGAAAACAAGACCTCAGTGGTTGAGTATACAAATAAAAAATAAATGTGAAAAGCATCAGGTAAGATTCAGCAAGACAGTCCACCATTATTAGGCTGACAAAGAGCGCGGTATGTATGTGTTTGGTATATCAGCATGAGTTTATCTGTAAAAAGACAAAATGCCTTTAGATCTTAAATTGATACAAAAGGAGTATTTTCATTGTAGGGAAACAGGATTTTGCTAACATGGTGATATCTAGCTGTGGCACCTTGTATTTTATTTTAAATGTTAGGAAGTGGCACTTGAATTGTCAGGACTTGGAAACTGCATTTTATTAAAAATGCCAGGAATGTAGCGGAGATTCTTTTTTTATTGTTGAACGTGGCATTTGTTGATGATGTGCCATGGATTACCATCCCGAAAACTGCACTAACAGAAGTTGATTATGTTTCCTTCTCAGCCCACCTGTGTGGATGAATGGGGCTTTCTCAGCTCTTTGTTCAAAAAGCAACAGCAGCTGATGTTAGGGGCTGTATTTTTGGCACCCAGCTCTCTGCTTGGTGCTTGCACTCGTGAAGCGGTTGTTCCCCGGCTTTGCTGTCTCTCCGTGAGTTCAGGTCATGCAGCACCACCCTGTCTTGTTTATTTTTACTTACTGACAGCACTTCAAATGGTTGAAAGAGAGGGCTGGGGGAAAAGAGTCCCTTTATTTATTTACTTATAACTCCCCAAAATGTTCATGAAGACAGTGTGACATTTAAAGAACATGTGCTGTTGAAGTGTGGGAATATTTTTAATTGCCAGTGACTTGGAATGATCTACATCGCTTGCTCCCGTAGCATTCCTGCTCACGAGTAGCAAGGTCACTCCTCCTACGTGTTGATAAAGGCCATGATTTAGTGAGACATTTCTGCTGACATTTATGCCTACTTCTAAATGGGTTTTTAAGCCTCATTGAGGAACATAAGAATTTCCTGCTAGTTAACCTCCAGCAGTGGTACTCTGAATATGTGTGTGTATTTGTGTGCGTGCACTTGGTATGCAAATTTATTCTGTGTTTTTTAGACTCCAGAGGTTATTTTATGTGACCTGCATTTAATCACAGATCATCCATGAGTCTTGTTAAACATGGTAGCATTACAGAGATCCTATTTTCACACTCTCTGATGTAGTAGACAAGAAGCCTTTGTGCCAGTGGGAGATATACTGATGCTTTCTGATTTCCTGCTTCTAGCTAATTAGTTTATCTTGGAAATTTCAAGGAAAGGATACTTCCATTTCCTGTCTATACTCCCTCTGTTTCAGAAATCTTAATGAAAACATTTGACTTCTGGAGCTGATCTAGACACAGATGTGGTTTCTCTCCCCCCTCCCCTCTTTTTTTTTTTTGTGATGCCTGTATATGGCTGAATTCTGAAAAATTGTGTTACAGAAAATATTTTGGACTTTTGACATATCTGAAAGGATTTGTGAAACATACATTTCTCTGAACACTTAAAAAAATAGAGAAAAAATTTTAACTGTTTCCTTGTCAGACTTTATTGATTATTTTACAAATATTTACTATAATATTTATTTCTTTTTGTTCATGATGGAGGAAAAGAACAGCTTATTCCACTAATAAAAAGCCTTGTTACCTGTCCCTAATTAAGTAACCTGCCGACTGCACTATGAATGTTATGAATTTTAAGTATTATATTGCAGTGCTGGAGCTGTGATTTACAGATAGATTGATTGGTTTTTCTGTGTTTCTCTGTCACAAGTCAAGCTTAATATTATCTCTGTAATTATCACACTCCAAAGGTTTACACAGCCAAGGCTGTGCTGGATTTATCATTTTAAAAGTTCATCAAATTCTAGGGCAGCATTTACACTTCAAAAGAAGCCTGAATTCTTGGTGGCAGATGCCATTTAGGTATATGGAGTTTGACCTTTCACACTTTGGAGTCCTTGGTAGGTAATTTAACAGTTGTGAGTAGCTGTCAGCAACAAATTTGGACAAAGTTAGTCTCTCTCAGCTCAGAAAAGCTTGCTGACTTGTTGCTTACACCTGCAGGGAAAGACAGTTTGTTGTGACCAAATGGTTCTTAGAATTGTTATTTGATGTGGATCAACAGCGCACATTACAAAATCAAAATATGATGCTCCTCTCTATTTGGTCAGATAACTTATATAGCATTTAATCAAATCTGTGCCATGGTTCATACTGCTTGTAAAATAAGATTGGGACATTTAATGTTTCTGGTTCTAAGTATGCACCGTATAAATGTTCTGTCAACCATACCTGATCAAGTATTTGCAGCAATGCAGCTTGTCTGCCTTTTTCAGCAAAAAGAAAGACTGCCTGAATGTTTAAGGATTTTCCACAGTCGTGCACTGTCACACATTTTTAGCTCTTATCAGGAGAAATAGAATTCTTTTTAAGGGCATGATGATGAGCACAGCTCTAATCTTTGGTCATGGAGTGATCTTTGCTGGCTAATGGTTTCATTTTTTCCACATTTCTTCACTGTTGTGGATGGAGGGGAAACGGTGAAGGTGTGTTTCAAGAATCAACTGTAGTAATTAATCTTATTTATTCAATATTCTCTACATTTTTTTTATTTGATTTTACATGCTTTGTATCAAATGAAAGCTTGTTGAATGGTGTTTGACAAGTTAAGTTTGCAAAGTCTGACATAAGTTATATGCAGAGTACTTTATCCGGGACAAAGAAACTGCTAATGAGAGTGGGGTGTTCATCTCTCTGCAGCTTGAGGTACTCCTTGTGCGTGCGCGGGTGCCTGTGTGTGTGTTTGCCGTGTATCTAATAGCTGAGAAATAAGAGTCACGACCCTTCCTCAAATGAGTACAAGCGCGTGAAATTATAACAAGTTTATTCTTTTATCTGGCCTCTAAGCAATTTACTTTTCTCTGTTCAGGTATAAACTGCTTCAGAGGGGATAAGAGCTTCAAGATAAAGAGTGGGTATTAAGTCACTTCATCCAATGAAGTAATTTTTCACAAACGCAAAGTAGCAATGAATCTGTAGCCTTATTATGTCTCAGTTATCTCAATAACTGTCAGTCCTTACACCTGCACCAGCCTAAATGTAACAGTGGCTTTTTACTCCAGCTGGACACGGAAAGAGCTGCTTATTTTTGTGAAGATGAGGTAAGAAAGAAGCGAGACCAGTACTTTTTGTGCTTCTTTTTCCACCATGAACACTGAGTTAAATTCCCAAAATGTGTCCAGTCTCAGCTGTTGAAGTCATCAGCAGGACCCCATGCCAAGACATTTTTTTGCTTCTTAGTGGTGAAAATGAAGCAGAAGTATGGAAAAATTGTAACGAAATAGTAAGAAAGGGAAAGAGATGAGATGGGGGCAAAGAGAAATACAAAGTAAAGAATAGGCTGAGAAACAGGGAGGAAAATGGACAGAAATGAAGCACGGACAGAGTTGTGCTAGAATACTATGTAAAAGAAGAGTGGGGGCAGCCCTCTAACAACGCGTCATGGTCAGAGGCTTCACTGGAGAATGAGGATGGCTGCTCTGCTTACATATAAGGATTACTGTATTCAGACCACAGCTAAGCTGAACCTCTCTTTGAAGGAAGAGAGGGTGACTGCCATACAGGTTTTCATAAAGCATTCATATCCATGTGCATACTGTAAGTATTTGGATTTTATCAACACATTGTGAATATTATTTTTATAATTTTTTGTTAAAATAAATGGAATTTCCAAAAAAATAAAAATTCCGGAATTAGTTATCGTTGTATGTAGCCACTCAGCAATGGAATAATCAGCATAGATATATGGGCTAAATTTCAGTGAATGAAGTGACAAAAGAACAATGAGATCAGTCCTTCCAAGAGTTTGAAATAAGTGTTTCTAACCTAATTTTATATCAAAATTGGGAACTCCAGTGTTAATACATTCTTCTATTCTTACGTTTGATGTGCTGTCATCTTTCCCAGTTGCACTCTCAGAACTTACAGGAGACGGTATTAACCTTTGCTTTAAGCGATGTGTATTGAATAAGAAAGATATCTTTTGTGGCTTTATATCCCTGCTATTTAGTGTTATTTTACCTGCTTGATATTTTTCAGCATGATCAGTTAGAGTCGCAAACGAAGCTGTTAGAGAGAGCAGAAAAGATGCAGAGCAGTTACATAGATGAAATGTCACCAAGAGAAACCAAAGGCCTCATGAGAACAGCGGGAGTGCTAATAGCAGAGAAATGCCAAACCTAGATCCAGGTGGGCTAACAGGGTCATAAGGCTTAGGATTAAAAGAGACAGAAATCTTAAAAGTATCCCCCAATACAGTAGAAAGGAGAGCCAGCCCAAACTCCTAGAAATGTCTCCTTGACAAAAACACTGAAAGAGTACTGCAGCGGGGTATGTGATTCTTTGTTCCTAGGACTGGGGAGGCTTAGACTGATATATCTCAGCTGCGTTTGCAATGAAAGAATAATATTTAAGTAAGAATTTACAACCCCAGTCCTTAAATGCATTCCTCGTTTCAGTGGGAGCTAGGGATGCTAAGCACCAAATCTAAATACTTCTGAGGTTCTGGGACAAGCTGCGTTGACCATGTACTGTTTTAATCCTCATTGGGCAAATAGCTAATACATTATTTTGGTGAAACTCTTTGGAGATCTTTGGATTCCACAGAACAGTTTTTCTTCTGCTCCTGACTGTGTGGGGCTTACCTCATGTTTAGGTTTGCCAGCTGGGAAGTTTTGCTGATCCAGGCCAAGAACAGTTAGATCCTGGGGGATCTAACCCAGGAGAGAGGCAAAAGAATCCAACCCTGTCACCTGAGATGTGCAGCAGGGAGAGATGGTAAGGATCTAAAGTATAGTTGTGACATAGTGACCAAAGTAGATTATGGCTGGCTTGTGAATAAACTGCAGAAGGAGCATGCTGACCATCTCTAGAGAGAGAGGGACGTCCTCTTTCTTGATAGAGATTGTCTATTGAAAGAGACAAGACAAAATAAGAAGGGCACCCATCGCTTGAGCTCTCTTAATTTCAGCTATTCTACTTGTAACGTGTTGAACAAGCCTATTCATAAATATAAAAGATCTTTTTTTTTGTCCTGAGTGGGTTTTAGCTTAGTTTAATAGCTTAAGCGTACCGCTCAAGAATAATCAAAGAGTAAGATTACTTTGCTTTGTTTGGGTAATATCAGATAAGACGAAACTGTCGGCATCACTGATTTCCTGTTTTGGCCTTGCTAAAGTGGTATAGTGCCTTTGAACATTGGAAGCAGAGTTTGTGTGTTCTCTGCTTTGGCCTAGTTCCAGCCATTTGAGAAATGCAACAATTTGCTCTTTTAATTGAAATAAAATATTCTTGTGGAATGAATAATGTTGATAGCTTGTTTTCCTATCAGGCAGCAATAAAGGTGATTTGTGACCTTTTCTTGAAAAGATAGACTTCTGACATCCAAGACATCATGATTTGCAAGGCAGGAGGGGAGACATATCATTCCACTTGCTGGAATAGACTGCTATGAACACTTAAAACTTTTTTTTTTTGATTTAAAGTTTTTCATACATTGTTCATGTTCTGATGGCCATTCTGAAGGCAGTGTTAAAACAAAAGAGAACTTAAATATGGTAGGAACATCTGAATCACTTCATATTCTCATAAACTGATCTTTGGGACTTGTGTGAAGGAGCAAAAAAAGCTGTTAATATATGTAGAATTAATTCTGATGAATTATTTAACATGTAAGAATATGGTATATAATCTCTTTAAATAATCTTCCCATCTTAAAGCCTTTGGTTGTTTTGGGATTGAACGATGCTGGTTGATAGAACCGAAGGCTATAATACATTCTGACATGTCCTGTCTCATCCTAGTACAGGTAAATTAAAAGCAAATTTACTTCTAATTAGCCAGATGGATTACTCAAAGGAATAGGTCTTCTAGATAGTGTTCAAGCTTTTAATTTCTTGTGATCTGAAGTTGAGGTTGTGTATCATCACCTTGATTATTTAAATATGAGAAAAAGAAAGTATTGATCTAATATAATGAACATTCTGAGAAATTGTGGTGGCTTATGTTTAGAGCCATTGTAAGATGGATGCCCAACACGGGGTGTTCTCGTATTTAAGCAAAGATGTATTTTTAATCCCATCTATTTTGAGCACTAAGTTAGCAAGTACTAAATTATCGTAGCTTTGGCACTAGCCTGCTGGTGAGTCCCTTGAATTCAGATTTCTAAGAAGTACCTAAAAAGAAGTACCTAAAAAAAAATCTTCCTACTCATCCCACTGCCTACATGGGATATGAGTTCCTTGGAAAACTTTTTTTTTTTTTTTGTGCCTGAAAACATGACAACGCCATTTCACTGGGATCAAAAGCCCAGCTGAGTCTGTGAGTAAATCAGTCAGCTCAGAACAGAAACCCAGGTGATACGGTAGGTTTTGGTTTCCGCTAATCTGCCAAGGTTTGTAAAGGAAATTTCAGATGGACCACAGAAATAAACATGCTTCGATTGTGATGTGATCCTAAAACGTGATATTTGAGACATTTTTTGACAAGAGAACATTACATTGTGCAAAGAACTGGTAAGACTTTTCTGCAGTGCTCCAGAGAGCTTTGGTCTTCTATCTTCAGGAAGAATTAACAAATGGGCATTGAGGAGAAGGCAAAACGAAGTGGAGAACTGTCCAGAGAGAGACGACTAAAAGCCCTAGGCTTATTTAGCCTTCCAAAATGAAGGCTGAGTGAGGTTATAGCTGATCTTTGTGTGTGATCACTAGGGTAAATAACAGAGGAGAAGCCTATTTAAGCTAAAGAGCAGTATTTGCACAAGAATAAGTAAATGTAAACTTGTCATGAATACATTTAGGGCAGAGTTTAGGAGAACTTTATCCAAAGTTTTCAGAACAATTTCAACTGGATTAGTAAGACTAAGATACCTATCTGGTAAGATACCTATCTTATATTAGTATGATCAACTTACTTATGAAAAGGATTGTGAATCATGGAGGTAATGAGTTTCTATATTAGTGAACAAGATAGAGAGACTGAATTATACCTTTGGACTGATCTTTATTGTTATTGTGCATTCAACTGGATGTTCTACTAGGCTAGAGACATTTTCTGTAAGAGTTTGCTGTTTTATCAAAATTACCACTGTTTTACTTTACCTGAAGTCTAAGCTCTGTATTAGTCATGCTATGAGGCTGTTTGCTATTGTATACTTTAAATCCACCTTTATGTTCTTATTCCATATGTCTTGTTATGGTATCGCTGTGCTTTTCAGAAGCCTATTAACTAATACGTTACTGTATGTTACACAAATGATTCTTTCTCACTTATTTTTACAGTTGTCAGGAAAAGAGCTGTGATATAAAAAAAAGTGTGGTGGCATGCTGGCAAACATGTGCTTTCTCTTGGCATGTGTGTGGGAGGTTCTGAAATTACACAGGCTTTCATCCTCTATTCTTATATTGAGTTCTGTGTTCTGGTCAAGTTATGCAAGAGAGAGGAGTGGAGGAGCCTGCCTGCATTCCTCAAACCTGAGCCGAAGGAGAGGGTCTAGGTACTGCCGCAAATGTTAAGATCATATTTTCAAAGGCAGACTGTCAGACGCAAGTAGGCACAGTGGGCTTTTTGAAAGCATTTTTATGTGCCTTTCATTTGAATCAATAGCAGCCGAGTGCTTAAAACCTAATGAAAATCCGTGCAGTGATCTGCATCATTCGATACATATCTAACTTTGCAAATGTATAAAATCAGTGTTATGTGATACTTTGTAAGGAATCAGCATCATGAAAGGAGCTTGTAACCTTCTAAAGGCTGGGATTTTTTTATTCATGTCTATATACAGCTTAGCTCGATTTTGACTGTTGGTGTGACTGTAGTGTAAGTGTATTTGTAGCAATCCATATTGTGGAGAAAATACAATGTTTAAATTCATAACAGTTGGAATCTCTTGAGAGTGAATAGTCTCGTGTTTCTCTGGATTGCACTGCTGTGTAAAGCAGAAAATACTAAATGCCTATATTGCTAAGCCGAGGAAAGCATTTGTCAAGATGGAGAACAGTCTCCTGCCCAGCATTACGTGGTAGACTAGGTGGCCTGAAGAACAGAGCACATGAAAGCATGGCACGTTAAAGGTCAGGTGGTGTATGGTTAAATTCCACACTAACTGAACAAGTTTTTTAAAGGCTAGGGACAGTACTTGAATACAAGGTCAGAAGAACAAACTGATTGTGAGCATTTTGTTTCAGACTATCACAACTGAAACTGTCATTCCTGTTTTCTATACATTTTAGGCATAATATTCTACAGTCATCTATAGCTTAGCATGGCTGCCTTAGAATTATTGTTCTAAAGGTATGTTGAAGCAAACTGAAATAGTGATAAGAAAAAACAGGTACTAGTCAACTGCAGTAACCACCATTATGATAAAGATTTAATAATGCACAGGGCTTTATGGAGGGTGTTAGTTCCTCTGTAATGTTCGAAGTTAAGAAGTACAGCTAGCAGCTGCTTATCCCTAGCTTTTCTCAAAGACAGGGATCTGCATGGCATCTGCATATCTTCTGGGAGTGTACAGGGCTACGTTTACAGAAACAGTAAGTGCTAGTACTTAAAACAGTAATTTGGGTAGCACTAGGGAGGCATAATACTTGTTGAATGAAATTAACTAAGGGGCAGAGTGGAAAAAATGCTAGCTCTCTTCCTAAAATAGGAGTAATTCTGTCAAAGTAAATCTGAGCAGTGACAACATAAGCTGAAGTCATTGTGTTTCACCATGGGTAATGCTTGTACAGTGTTCCTAATATTGGGTTGAAGTCCATTTTTGCTGCTTTATGGTCTATAAGAAAAATGTAAAAAGTTATTTAAAGGGTTTTTTAGGTTATCTGGCTTTTTTGGGTTTTTTTGTTTTTTTTTTTTTTTGTTTTTTTGTTTTGAAATAGGGCATGGAGGTTTTTTTTTTTCCTGTCTAGTTTGCTTTGGGTTTCAGCTGTTTGATTTTTACTCTTCAGTAACGTCAGTTAAGTATTCCCTAACACCTGGTTTGTGGTTGCAATCTAGGGGTATTTATTACTTTGAGTTAAACGTTTGAAATTATTTAAAAGTGAGTTTGATATTAACAAAAATATAAACAGAAATGAGACACCCTAGATAAATATTTCCCCTGCTCCCTAGCTCTTTTCCTTTCCTGAGTGTCTCTGTGCACATTTCTTTGAATATCACTAAATTCCTAAAGAGGACAGGACCCCAGCTTCCATTTATGTACACAGCATCCTTTGTGCTACTTTTCTTGCTAGTAATAATAAATCTGCATAATTGAAACATGAAGTGAAACTATGAGTTAAAAATCTTGTAGTCTCAGGCTCTTACAGAGAACTTCTCTGTGACCTTCAGTCTTGCAGTGCCACTGGAGTTTGTCTCTCTGGCAGGGCAGCCAAAAAGTTAGGCTTACTTTGCAAGTCTTTACTCATTTACCACATTTTTGTTCCCAGTGTATGCAGATTCTTTTTTGACTTCACCCTTCCAACACAACTCTTGTCCTGTAAGCATCTTTTTTCTTCCTTCCCCTCCTGTAAATAAAAATGCAATCCTCTCCTTTCTTAGCTGCTGGTCCTCAGGCGCATTGCAGTCCCCTCACTGTCTCCCTTCCTGCTTATAGTCCTCAGCGGGCAGAAGCACAAGTGAAAGGAAGATGCTTGATCCCAAGTTATGCTCTCTGTGGCTTTTAGTGTGTATTTAGGGCATTTGGGAGATGAAATGCTGGAGTCACAACAAACACCACATTTGAGTGACTAAATTATGTAGAGGAGATTGTGTTTTTAAAGATATTCCATCTATGACTGAGTTATGGCAAGGCAGTCTGGCTTATAGTAGCTTCCAGTCAGATTTGAATCTATTCTTTAACTGTGGTGATCATTAGTTATACTGTCTGTTAATTGGTTTTATATTCGGTGTATGGTAGATATAATTTCCAGTGTTTCCAGTGGGCATGGCAAAACTCTCACTATAAATGATACTAATTGCCACCCTTTTTCAGCACACTCTATTTAAGTTGTCAAAAATTAAATGTATATAAACTGAATTATCTTCTACCTCCAAACCTGAGGTCTAGAAGTCAACTTCAGATATTTTGATGGGTAAATGTAAAGGAACGTACTTGTCTGCTGCTCTTCTCTCAAATAAAGGGCACATTCATTCCTAATGCCATTAACTAGGAATGCCCCCTCCACTGGAATTTGGAAACTACTGCTCTAAGTGCTCAAAAAAGTCAAAAGTGGTCAAAAGAACGACCACTTTTGACTTCTTTGAGCACTTTGAGCGGTAGGCAGTAGAAGTGAGGTTCGCTCTTGTTCTGTGCCCAGGTTCCTATTTTTAAAATGTAGAATAAAATGTAGAATAGTTAATATAGAATGAAATGAAATCAGATAGGTTATCTCATTTCCATTAATGTGAAATTCTGTGAATCAACACATCTCTGAATGCCGGATAAAGTGGTATTTGGGCAAGGCTTAGCAATAGTCAGCTCAGTGAAAAAAGTGATGATCAAATCTTTCATTGTTCTCCAACCCATGTTTAACTAGTATGAGAAGCCTGGCTGAAAACAAAAAATAAGTGAAAGTATTACATGTACTTTTCAAAAAATAAAGAAAAAATTATCTCCCATTGGGCTCAACAGAATGTCTTTGAAGTAAGAGGAATTACACTGTTCCCCCCAACTGGTACGAAGCAGTCAGGAATTAGTCTCCAAATGTCTGTCCATCCTCATCTTTCCAAATAGATTTAGTAGGTGATATCTTGGGACAGTCAGGTGGTTAATATATTCACTTCATTAGGTTAGAACAACACATGGAAGACAAATTCAGGTCTTATTAAATTAGCTGAAAACTCTCATTAGCTTCATCAAAACCAATATTTGGCACTTCAGAGAAAATTGTCAGTGGAGCAGCAACTGTGAATCCAAATTTGTGTCTGTAGATTTCACACATATTTGAATCCATTTTTTTTAATTTAGAAACTCCCTGTCAAATCCCAGGGGACATAGCTACTATATCATTCAAACTCTGGAAGGACGTCAACCCACCATACTAGTCAGGTAATGCTCTTGTTAAATGAAGAAACAGCAGAGCTCTCACGTTGGAAAGCCACCTTGTGTAGCTGAAATTTTTCACACTAAACTAAATAGTTTTGTGTATATAGCCATTTTATAAGCTGCATTACCTTATTCCTTCTCTTACTCCAGCTAATCACCCCAAGAAAATGCCCCACCGTTGCAATTAAAGCCTCTTCAATTATCTTTGTTCCACCTCAATCAGAAGCTAGTTTGAGACCTGAAATAAGCTTTGCTCCTCAGTTGTTTATTTGCTAATGTCAATAACGAAATTACTGCTGATCTCACAGAAAGTCAAAGTCCTTAGAACTTCTCAAATGCTGGATTCCTCCTGTAGCACTAGCATGCTATTTTATCTTTGTTTTCTTATGTTATATAATTGACAACAGATGAGTGTTAAGACAGATGTCACTGCATGGTGCGCTTACACATGTGCTTCCAAGCTCTTTTCCTTCTTGTGCATTGTAGTGCATAGTCTTGGGAAGGACACGCTGCAGTGTTTATTTTCTGTGCCATTAGACATGGCAGAAATAATGGTACTCAGAGAGCAAGTTATGTGATCAGTACTAGAATACTGAGATGAAAGAAGAAATTATACTGCCTGTCTTTCTTTGTTTCAGAAAGCATATGCATATATAGATATGTTGCACGTAGAGTACATTCATAGAGCAGATACTGTTCAAAGCAGAGTTCATTTGGAAAGTTAGTAACTCGATTAGACTAGCCTGGATAAGAAATTCCTGTAAAAAAGCTGTATTAGGTTGCTTTGTTCAGATGGACATTGTACTCACTCCTGTGAAATAGGGAGGCATATAAGGCAATATATCCTATGGTTTTCAGAGCTGCATTAAACTGCACACCTTTGATTAATTACTTTGTAATATAAAGTGGAAGAGATTTTCTGCTCTTTCCACGTACTAGCAGATGTGATCTTAGTCCATCAGTGCAGGCAAGCAATTTCCCTTCAGTTTGTTCTACTCTAGATTTCTATCTGTAGCCTGTCTTCTCACGAATAGAAAGAGTATCAGTGTTTGTCACAATTTTTGGAAATACTGCCTATCATCGTCCGCCTCTTATTAATATTGTGGATGGCTCACTGAAAAAGTTGTAATCATACGGCATGTAGAAATTACAGTATAATGGCAGAATCATAAATTTAGTGTCTGGACTTAAAAAAGCCTGTTAGACATGAACAAATATTTTGCCATTTCTGGGATTGTAGCATGCTGTGATAAAGGGCAAAACAGGATAATGAAACAGTTAAATAACCTGAAATTGCACCTTTGGTTACTTGGGCATGGTTCAGAAGATCCAAGAATGGCTCATGTGCCCATATCTTTGGTGTGAAGAAATCTACATTGAAAAGTTGTTGTGACCATGGATGTGGAGCACAGCCCTGCTGTGCTGTATGAGTTTACATTTGAGACATTCAATTTTATGTATTCTTATCTGGAGACTTTATTAAATCCTTTGGTTTGAAATTTCTGTTTCTGTAGTCTCTCTCAAAAATTTCTCCTCTGAGGGACTGAACAGAGAAATACTTAATTAAAAGTCAAAATGACAGGCAGTTCAGAGAGTGCAAACAGAACATAAAGCCCGTAGTGCAATGTCCTTGTAATGTAATTTCACACTGGTGTTGTGGTTATATATGGTCTACAGCAGAATGGGGTCCATAGGACTGCCCTGACTGGCATATGCCTGAACCAAAGTTTTCCCAGGGCTGCAAGATTTGCAAGTGTCAAGGGAAGTCCTTCTGACAGGCTGGGCCTGGACTGGAGCAAGCGTCTGCGATGACATGTCCTGCTGCCCCCCGGCCACTGTGTTCAGACAGCTGCCACAGACTTTACAAAGCTAATGGCAGTTACCCTCCTTCATCAGCAGGTCGAGCTCAGGTAGTCTGTTGTTATTATTATCCTGTGTTAAGCATGGTTTGTCTTGCAGCCTCTGGCTCTTTCACTTGCAAAGTCTTTCAGTTCCTTCAGTGTTTATGCTTTCAGAGAAGTCCTTATGACCTGCAAATAAAATAGTATTTTTTTGTATGAGAAAAAGAGAGAGACAGCAAGAGAGAATTTTCTTCTCTTTGACTTGCTTAAAAGGATACTGCAAGTTTTACCACTGTTGGCATGAATTCCATAAATTTCTCTAGCTCTGCTTCTCTTTGTTCTAAACTTCTCAGGTCAGTAAGAATATACTGAGTGGCTTACATTGAAGAAAAAGAAAAAAAAGATGGGTTATTGGGTACTTTGATATCTAGTCTGAAGAAGTCAGTGTCCTCTATTATTTGTGGCCATGGTGACGATAGAAATTAGGAGCTTGCTAGGAGGTCGTGGAGGAAAAACAGTAGTAGAGGGTCATCTGTCTGCGCCATAATGTTCTTCATTTTCTGCTATGCGATTACCAGGTGAAGGCAGAAGGGGACTATTGAGCTGCAAGGAGAAAATGAAAAACTTGCTTTGCCTACAAATCTGGTTGAACGTTCAGAGTTCCTGCTTCATGAGACAATCTCTTGCATCATTATGCAGCAACAGGCTAAGACTAAGGCCAGGGTAAACAGGATGTTAAGCTAAAATGCTGCAACATACAGCCATTACAGATGTCTGTGCAGCTCACACCCCTCTTCTCTCCCTGCAGCTGGGCACAGGTTCTTTTGGGCCAAGAGTGTTCTGAATTTGAGACTGCCACAATGGCACTAGGCTGCCTCGTCTGTGCTGCCTCTGGAAGTGCTCTTGGGCTAATACCAGGGAGAAGGGAAAATGTGTTGCTCACCCTGTATGCCTGAGCAGTCTGCAGCTGATGGTATTAAACCCTTCTCTGCCTGCATGCAAAAGCGAGAGCCATAATAAAGCACCAGTGGCATTTGTACTTCTGTCCCGGTTTAGATCACACACACGTGCAGGAAGGTGAACAGGAGAAATCTTAACTAAAGTTGTACATCAAAAACTTCATCTCATAGCTTGCAGAGTTTCCAGGTTATGATATTTACATACGGCTCTAGAGGGGGCCTTAGTTGTTTTGACTCAGATGAGTACAATTTCTGTGGCTACAGTAGATTATTGTTCCTATCTAATCCAGAAATTGCTATGAGCTATTTAATTGAATCAATATTATAGGTTCTCGCAGTCATTTACAGAGTGTGTTTGTTTGTGAAGGACTCCTTTACTTTTGTGAGGGGTAATTATTTTCTTTAATTTCTTGAATGAAAGATATTACTGTACTCCATGCACTACTTTTTACTGTAAAAAGCTAGAACGGATTCTTTCAAAGTTTGTTTATTTTAAAAATGCCTTCAGGTTGAGCACAGATATGATCTGTTCTAACAGGAGAAAATTATTATGGCTGAGTTAGAATCTTTTGCAGGTCGGAGACTGTTGGAAAAAATTGCTTCCTGAGATACAGAAATGCAAGTAAGACAACTGGAATAAAAACACAATATTTAACAGTATGGTTGTGAGATTCCCTAAGATGCCATTAATTTTATGTTATTGGTGAACCAAGAAAAATACTACTTCTATTTAGAAAGGCATTAAAATCAATCGTTAATCAAATAGGGTGACATGAAACTTTCCTAAACTGACAAATTTAAAGAACATTTTTATCATTTCCAGTTTACATTTCAGAAAGGTTACTATATTGCCCAAATTTCTTACACATAAACCAGGGCATTATTAATGTGGAGATGTCCAAATACTTGAAACTGGAATTGATTTATATCAGTGGTCGGTGGGTCCATGTTGAATGCACTAAAGTAATTGAAGTAATGTATGGTTTTTCCCCTTTCTGTCTCAGTTGGTACAACTCCATCACATTTCTTTGAAGTAGTTTTCCTGTCAAGAAATTGTCAGTGTGTCACTCTCTCCATTTGTCCCTAGTTTCTTCTTTGATATTCTTTCATGAAAGAGCGATCAGTTTTGGCAGTGAGACTCAGAGAAGAGGCCTTCCCGTGTTCCTAACATCCCCTTTGAACTTGAATCAAAGATGCAGGGATCTCACTTACAAGACTGTGTTCTCTCTCAAAGCACTTTTTTTTGACAGAGAGAGAGAGAAATATACTCAAGTTTTCCCTTGTAGAGATACTTTGAAGAGACGGTGAAATGCATGTAATTTATAGCCTCCTGTCGGACTCACACCAGGGATTTACCTGACTCTCAGAATCCAGACCATAAAGACACCATTATTTCAGCAATCAGATGAAGTAGAATGCTTTAGAAAAGACTGATGCTGTTAACCCATGACCAGAAAGTAGTTTCTTATCAACAATTTACTTTATTGGATCTCACAATGTATATTCACTCTTTGGTCAATAGCATATAGAAATTCAGAATTATTGTGCTTTGCGGAGAATTCTGTATATCTCTTGGCAGTGTTATCAGCTTGGCTGTAGACTGACCTTCACAGTTTGCTTTGGATGATATTGTCTTATAAAATACTATCTCCAGGTAAAATTGGGAAGAAAAATGCAGCCCTCTGATGTCCTGTAAACATAATAAAACCTGGAATATATTCTATATGAAACCTGGATTTTTTTTGGTGTTGACCTATTTCTAGCTCTACAGTTTATTGGGAAGGAAGAGCTTATCTACTTATCCACTGGAGTGTTAAGGAAGTCACCACATGCTTGAGAGAAACTCATCTTCAGGTTCTGTTGTGGTACCTTTTGCATAGGTATGGTACATTTTTCTTTAGATTTAACTAATTGACTGAGACTGCCCTGGGGCAAGTTTGGCCTTGTCTTTGAGACATTTGCATTCTTGATGAAGATGTGTAAAATACAGCACATGTAGCACTTGCCGAGTTGATAAATGTCCAGAGACTCGGTATGTGCTTTTATTTTATTATTCAGATCTGCAGATGTGTTATGGGAGGGTGAAGGCTATGCGCTCTGTGCCTTACATGTATTTTCTGATATGCTGAAGCACAAACCTATTTGAGATCTATAAAATGACAGTCTGTAGTTAAAATTCTTCCCTTAAAGTATCAATACTTTACTCCTTTCTCTTCTTCTTCACTAATGTGAGAAAGAATTAATGTTCATGGCATATGCCAGTACTGCTAATACATGTCCATGAGTCTTCAGCTCCATTACAGTACAGTCCTGTGTGTGTGCTACTGTCTGCTGAAGTTTATGCTGTGTGGAAGAAAAGGAAAATGTCTTGAGTTCTCATACACTCAGTGTCCTTCGCTCTTACTCTCCAGTGTATAAAATCACTCTTAACAGCTTAACACTTCCACCAGTCCACAAGGCACTCATACATACCTGTCAACCGCTTTCCACCCCAAAAATTAAGCAAGGATAAAACATAGTAACTTGTCAGTGTCTCCACACAGTAAATGATTGAGAGCAGAGAGAAATGGGTTTAGAGAAATTTTAGGAGTGTATGTAGTGTCTATTACAGAAACAGTTTCCTTGTAAAACTGGAAACAGTAACAAAGCCCTGGGTGGAGTTCATGGAGTTTTGTCTCTCTTTCCTTTTAAATTATCAAAATCTCTGCATTAATTTGTTGCTGGTTTTGGTGCATTTGCACTTGCAGTGGCCTGACTGCATTTTGAATACATTTGAGCTTTAAGACTGTGATAGCAGTGGTCGTGTTAAATCTCCTCCTCTGCTTTTGGAAAACTGAGGAGTAAATATTATGCTCATACTCTGCACATATTGAGCTTTCCCTCTGCTGTGCCCTGTCCTTCCTTCTGCTTCTGTATTTTACAGCACTAAAGGGAATAATGTATAAATATATTTTTTGACACTTGTAGAATTCACAAAGTCACATTGCAGATTCCTAACATAATCACTGATAAAGCTTTCTTTGCTTGCTGAAGAGGTTTTGCGTCCTGTAAAGTATTAATTGAAACATTTTCTGAAACACAGCTGAGCAATTAGATGTTAACCTGAAAGATTTTTCAGAACATTCTTAAGTGAATTTAACATGCAGTCCATTTACACTAACCTAGATTAATTGCTCTACCACAGTAGGAAAAAAATAATCTAAAACAGGCAAAATAAGACTCGATAAAAATTCAACTAACAGACGTGAACAATGATTGGATTCCATATCCTCAATATATTTTAAAAAGACAGCCAAACCTCTGCTGTACATAAAAAGCAGTTAAAAATAATGAAAAGAAGTTTACAAAAAGCTATTTCCATGTTGTCCTATTATATAACTCTTCTATGTTTGCATGCCTAACCAAAATCTGAAACACTTAAGTTCTTTATTTCTTCTTCTGTCCAGGCACATCCTTTCTGTTTAGCAGTGATATGTATAGCACTGTATCCATATATCCATGTCTCCTTTCGACAAGTTGAGGTTAGCTGCATTATTTTAAGTGATTTATTTACTGAAATCTAAAGTTCAAGGGCATATTACTGGGTTATTGCATTCTAAAATTTTTGCTAGGGTTAGTTTGTGTGTGAAAGAAATTGGCCCTCCAGCTCTGTTTGTATCTTTGCTTCTTTCGAAGCACAGCACAAGCGGAGCTGTTGTGTGAAAGGCCTCTCTGCTGGTCCATGGTCTTGCCCTGCAGGCTTCTGTGGTGCAGAGCTCATAAATCTCACTGTGCGTTATGGAAGTACTACTGAAATTAGTGACTGTATTCATGAATTAACTCTTTCATGTTAGACCATACGGTACTGTTTTCAACGTGATTACCTTTGTATTCCAGAATCTGGAAGAAAATATCAGTGCTCGCGATTAGACAACTTATGATTTTAAGAACATATGTCTATCTCTACATGTCCAGCTGTGTTTTAAATCTTAAGTTACTTTTTATAACATATATTTTTTTACCATTTTGTGCTACATGGGCAATGAAAATATACATATCATCTATACATCTTTTAGCCTTTTCCATTATCTGTGTTTTTCTAAACCAGAGCTGCAACATGGACATGCAAAAATGCACAAATCCCAACAGCTTGAAATGAAATAATAACATTTTTGACTTCTATATTAATAGTAGGGTTTCTGAACCCCTTTTGAGAAAGCTTGTTATTCAACAAGTAGACAAAAACAAGAAAACTCTAGCTAGTACTACATTAAGGATCTAAAATGTGTCAGGAGTAAATCTTTGGTCAGCGGAGAATAAAACAACCTTTTGGCGGGGGGGGGGGGGAGGGAGGATTGGTAACATGAAACTCTGCAAGCAATTTTATAGCTTAAAAACAATTTAAATAGCAAATACAGAGTTAGTGATGTGTCTGGGATTTACCTGAGGTTTTTTTTCCTTTTGCCGGAGGGTACTAGCTAATGCTGGGTGAAAATCCTTTGTGTTCATCCTGGCATCTGCCATTACGTGACTGACTTCCTAAACTTAGTGGCTCGGTCCAGCTCCTGAGTTTTCTAGTCGTGGCCCATGTTCATCTCTATTAATATGTGTATTCAGATTTCTTTCTTTGGGCACAGAAGAAGAACACCCGGTTTGTCAGAAACAGGTGTATACCTTTAGAGATTACACCAATTTAAGAAGGAAATTATGTTTTCATCCAAGCAGAAGAGTATGTTCTTGATTTAAAAATAAATAAATAAACAGATTGGAACAATATTCAAAGAAGAAAATAAGACAATAAGTACAATTCGAGATGATTCTGTACGTGTAAGTTCTTCCTTACTTGCTCCAAAGTTTTGCCAGGCTAGTGGAGCCAGCAAACTAATTTCCTTCACCTTAAACTGGCTTGTGCAAAAATGTAGGCCTGAAGAGGATGTTAAGCCCTTCTGAATATAGTTCAGATTATGAAGAGATCTTTGCTAGTTTGTGAGTGAATTGCTTGGCTTGCTTGCTTCTTGCAGTTGATTCACTGCTTGGGGTGGAAAACCTAGCTTATGAAGGGGATTTCTGTGGAAATGTAGGTAAAGGGCTTTCAGTTTAAAGCACATATGAAAGGGTATGAAAGTCTGCTATTTTGAATGAAGAAAAAAAAGGAAATATTTAATTTTCTTCTAGAAAAGAAAATGGGAGGGAGGATACCTTTCTTCAACACTTCACCTATGGCAGAAAATCTGCCTATTTATCTGTATTTTTATTGTGATTTTTACACTTTTTCTTCCTTGAGGAAAAAAGCAGTGGATGATGCTTCTGTATTTTTAAAATCTTAAAAGTCCAATGAGAAGGTTGCTCCGACATTTGGGCACACTAATGTGTTTCTGTGGTTTTGAAAGGATCCAAAAGGAGTGTACAGTGCATGCAAGGATCACCTCTCTTGACCACAATGTTAGTAGGGGTCTTTATCCATTTCTGAGGTGGCACTGCTGCCTCCGGCACACCCAGTGTACCAGAGGCAGCTGGTGGACAGGTCTGAAGCTGGTGGAGGTCCCAGGCGGAGTAAGGCACTGGTGCTCTTCTGTAGCCCTCCACAGCTGCAGTGCAGGTGCCTTTACGAGGCTCCCTGTGACTGGAGGCCTCTCCCTGCTGTCTGCTTTGGTGCTCTGGACTGAGCGTGCCTTTAATTCGACAAGCCTATCTCCGTGGTTTCCCTCTGAAAGAATAGGAGCTTTGGGAGAATTTAAGGATCCAGATAAGCAGAAGCTCTTGTAAAACTGAGACTTTGTTTGCCTTATTAAGGGCTGGCCCAGAGCCCATCAAAGTTACTGGAAACCTAAGTATTGGTTCTGTTTGTGAGTTCTTGTGGGTGTCTTTTTGGTGGAAAGCTTAACTGACACGGTGCCAGTATATTTTATTAGCCAAAGCACAGAGGCAACAAAAGTAAATGTAAAGATTTCATTTTATGGTAGGTTCTTTGTTTCTGATTAAAATGTTTAGTCTTCAGAAACCCTCGTTTGTGTTCTACAACTCTACTGCTGAGTAAGAAATGGGGGGTCTTTATGAAAAAGTGAGTAGATTCGTTTTAGCTAACTGAATCTGAAAAGCAGAGCACATGATCTTTGGGTCATTCTCTCAGAGCAACTCAGCTAGTATTTTGGACAGCTAAATCTCTGAATATCAGGCCAGGAAATGTTACAGATTATTAGAAATGGCATGGATGGAAGCAGGCTTTACTGGAAGCACTGGCTAAGCTTACGTTGTAATTACTGTGCTGAACCAGTAAATAGCTGCTGATTCTGTGATCTTTCTGGTGAAAAAATGAGTATTTGTTGTAGTTATTTTTCATATGTATGTTGTTGTTTGCATGGTATTTCAAGTGTCCTGCTTGGTATTTATATTATTAGCTCAGCGTTCTACATTACAATAAATATGTTTACTTATTACAGAAGTACTGACCCTTAAAACATCTGCTTCTCAGCTGAACATCCACAGCTCAGTGGGTGTGGGTAGCTTCTGTTAGCCACTCTTTCATAATATTTTTCAGTCTTTGGCAAGCATTTTGAGTCAGATTCTGACCTCAGATGCACTCGTGTACAATGGGAATAGCTGCACGCAAGTCAACAGAATTCTTCTAGTTTTATGTCAGTGTTAACTGAGGTCAGAATATGTCTCAGTGAGTAGGCCAGAATCCTTCCTAATTTTTGCCTGGCAGAGTTCTTTAAGCAGAAAACATAAACTTGAGTGGCTTCACACCAAAGCCAAACTAGCTCTCACTCTTCTAGAGACTTAATAATAGCAAATGATATGGCAGAAGGTTAATCAAATCAATATGAGGAAAAAAGTGTTTGGTGGCTATCAGCATCGGCATGCAAGCCATAACAGCAGTCTGGAGGGCCTTGGAAGAGCAGCAGCTGGCTGGAGAATGCTTTTTAGTATTGTCTCTTGCCTCTACAAAACACTGGACCTTAGGGGAATGGCTCAGAAGCTTCTTTTGGAGAGGAAAGAAGAACTTTAAATACCTTTTAAACTTGAGTACAGTTTGGAGACACCCGTCTTCTTTCCTCAACTCCTGCTGTGGGGAGAAGATTTTTCTGAAATCTCTGCCTTTGTCATTGAAATGAAGAAACAATCACGTTGAAGGGTTTTGGGAGTCTTAGCAAAAAGTCATTGTGCTCTCTGCCCACTCTCCCTTTCTGCCATCCCAGGCACGTTGTCCGTTGTCCGTGGCCTGCCATTCATGCCCACTCAGCTATTCATGCCCGAAGCGATCATGCCTCAAAGCTGTGGCGAGAACAGCCCTTCCCAGGGCTCCCCTCTGCCCAGAGCACTATTGCCTCCTCTGACCCTGAGCCACATGAAGAGCGCAAAGATGCTCAACAGCTCAGGAAACACTGCATCTGTAGTCAAGATACTTTCCTTCAGTCTGGTACTGGCTGTGATTAAATGTGATTAAAATGTTATGTAGGATATGTCATCCTCTGTAGCTCATCTCAGAGCACAGCCTTTACCTCGAGCTTAGCTCTATCTATACAGCAAAAGAAAGAACAGGACAGTCTTTTTCTTTTGCATTTGCAGGGCACCTACCACCCTGGGTCTTGTCAGTAGCTGGGAAGCATTGCCATTATGTTCTACAAAAAGCAGATAATTACACCAGCTAACGTAGGTCACATGGGTTGATATCAGCTGGGACTTCTATAGTGGAAAGAGTCCAAAAATGAAAACGTGGTATCAATTTTATTTGCACAGCATCCCCTAGAGGCTTGTACTGCAACTTACAAACAGGATAATTGAATAGTCCTTTCCCGTAGCTGGCTGCCCTTACGGATACCAGCTAGTAATCAATGCAGTAAAAATACATGTTGGAATTAGTTTGTAAGATGAGACATAGCTTAAACAATATTGGTGATATATTTTAGAAAACAAGTCTTGCTCTGAAATAGAAAATAGAAAAATGTATTGCAAAAACCGTTTAGCAAGATATCCTTTGTAGATCTGTGGAAAAATTGAGCAATTCTGTATATCTGTTCATTGCTTTATCACCACGAAACTGTTTTATTTCCCAACTGTATTTTATTACCTTTTAAAACGGATTAAACTTTTATATTTGCTAGTATACAGATTTCACATTGACAGTGCTGTTTCCATGAATTGAATGAGCTCTCCTAAAGAGCTTCAGCTCTTACTCAGTGTTTACACTAGATAATGGATCCAAATGCCAAATCCAAATGCAATGAAAGTTGGCCTACACAATACATGTAAACACCTTGATATGGTTAATTAGACGTGTAAATAAACCATATTCACACCCTGAGTGAAGCCCATTGACATATGAAAAGTAATCAGTGTTTCTCTGAAGCTTCTTTTTTGCAGTTTTGACATTTCCAGGCTGTAGCATTTAGTATGCCTCCTTGTGTAAAGGAGAAAAACTCGTGATAAAGCTCCTCTGGTGTTGCTAATGTCCTGTGGAAACTGTTGACTGAGCATGGAGAATACAGCAACAGATGGCATGGCCCCACACTAGGTCAGTAAGCTGTGGAAATACAAAACTGCCCATCCTGAAATTGGAAACAGGTGGCAAAAATTTCACTTGGAGACTTGGCATCTGTAAGTAATCAGTTACTGTAAGAGTCTTGATCAGACACAAATTAACTTCATTGCTGATTGCATTTTCAGTAACTAAAGGAGACAGCAGCTGTATTTAATTATAATTACAATGCATGGTATAATATATAGGAAGCCTTTGAAATCGCTTCATTTTCGTTTTACTTAATTTAGGTATATACTGTGCTTTAGCTTTTTACTTTTTGCTTTCTTTTCCTCACTAGTATTTTGATTGAGAAACATGTTTTACAACAGGTACAGTAGGGTAAATGGCTAGCAGTGCGTCTGGGGTCAAGTCTCGTTCTCAGAGCTTTCAAACCGTTCTCACCATTTCTACACTACTTTCCGCTTCTAAAAAATGTAAATAAATAAGCAAACACAGGACATCTGCATTCGATTCAGAGGAGATTTAATTTCAAACAAGGAAATACAAAAGCTATTTTGACTACAACTGAGCTATGTTAGTGGGGAATGTTATGTTAGTGACCTTTGTCCTTTCTTGCAAGTCCTCCCTCTCCCCACAAATAATATTCTCCTAACTGAAAATGTAGATGCCTGACAGTAACCCAGATGGTGGCTTTCCTAGCAATGATAGGGAATTTCAGAGCGGATAATGTGTCTGTGAGTGCTAATTTGAGAAAGACAAGATTAACTGGGCTACTTGTAAGCCAAATTGAAGTTTAGAAGTCTTTCAAAAGTGTCTGAACAGAAGTTATTATTTTATAGGAACCCAGCCTACCTGAAACCATTACGTAAAGGGAAGAAGCTTTGTTGGGGATCACCTGGAATATTCCAAGTGTAAAGGTTTTTAAGTTAGCCAGGAAAACACAGGTTTGGTCCGTGGAAGAAAACCAACTAAGTAATGTTAGAGCCAGAGAAACCTTCAAAACTGCAGCACTCATGGTGATGTAAGAAGAGGCAAGATGGCTCCTCCAGTTGGTGTTGTGTGAGGCATATACATTTGTGAAAAGGCTGCAGCACCAGTTTGCAGAAACGTCAGTCTCTTTCAGCTGAATTCAGCTCTGTTTTCCAAGGCTGGACGTTTCAGTCAGGCTCCAGCCTCCATCGAGACGCCATGCCTTAAGGGGAGCAGAGTGACAACCTGGGTTCTGAACATCCACAAGGCCACTGAAATCACTTGAACTTCAGGATGTCGCACCAGCTGACAAATTTTGCATTTATCTATCCCAGAAGGTGTGGTTATAATTCTAACTCTCAAACTCTATGTGGATAGTACTAACTGTAAGGAAGAAACTGGCCTTACTGATGAGATGAACCAGAAGATCAAGCGACAGCTGATGTCTGTGGAGATATTTTTCTGGATGACATGAAGTTCAGAAAGTGCTGAAAGGTCACCCTGAAAAAAATTAGTCCTCTGTAAGATGCTTAAGTCAGGCATCAGCAAAATGGGAAATGCTCAGTCACGTTTAACAATGCTGGCCAAAGTGTTTGGTAATACAAAACATTCACAAATTCATGCTTCAAGAGAGACATTACCTCATGGGCCTACTTCCCAGCCTGCTTGCCATTGCATAGATCATTATGCTCTTTCTGGCAACAGAATAATAGTCCTGTGGCAATTGCAGCAATTGCTTACATGAAACAGTAAATATCAGATAAATATTTAATGCGAGTTTAACTTTTAAAATGTGGTTTAGGAGCCAGAAGCACCCTGTGACTAACTAGCTCTCTGCAGACCACTAGCGCGTGCTCTCCTGTTTACTGTAGAGCACACCGTGTGGCTTCCAAATCACTTTGTGAGATTTAACAATTTATTGGATATATGGTGCATCTTGCAGCAGCAGAGTACTAGAACTCTGTCTTCTTCTGAGTTTTCTAAGGTCCTTAACTCATGAGCAGCAGTTTCGTGGTGTTGCTGCTGTGTGTTAGTTATCAGCAGTAAATTACCTTTTTCTTTTTCCCAGAATCTAGACATTCCACTGGACTGAATGTGTGCAGCCTTTTTATCCCCATTCCTATGTGTATGCAAACCACTTCACTGTCTTTCCACTAGATTGACTAAAGCTTGGATTTTTTTCTTAGTGGTTTATGGCATGTTTAATCATGGAACAGTCGCTAACAAATAAAAAAAGTTATATAGACTGTTCTGTGAATTATACCGTGTAAGTTCATTATCCAAATGTTTGAAGAGCGCCGAATAAGCCCAGTGCTGTTGTTAGACATTCATAATGTAGACATTCATAATGTAATTCATAATTTCAAATGTTAAGCTCAGGTGTGAAAAGTCCTAATTTTAAAATTTAAAAAACAGAAAAAAGATTCCTTTTCTGATACTGAAAAAAATACTATTGCAAAATAGAGTTCCAGCTTGTCATATTGCTTATCAAAGTGGTGATTTTCTGATTCTGTGCAGAGTTCTGTGCACTCCTGCTCTCCCCTCTGCTATTTCGTCTTCCTCTGACAACCCCATCTTCTCTGGCAGGCCTTTGAAGAGTATAACATCTAATTTCAGGCAATGAAGTTAGGAAGAGGCAGCAAACAAGTGGGGCCAAGCCTGTGGCTGAGGCTGGGAAGCAATCTGTGCATGCAGCAGCCACTGCCTGCCAGAGCAGCGTTGCTTCTTTGTCTCTGCTCTCCTCCTCCTCCTCTCTGTCAGCCAGGCTGAACAGTAGGGATCCAAGGCAGGGGCTGATGCTGTGCATCTTCCTGGGAGAGTGCAGACCGATCTGGAGAGGCATGGCAGCTGGCAAAAGGGGAGGAGAGGGCCTGGGCAGAGCTGCAAAGTGCTGGTTTAGTGAACTGGGGGCAGGAGGAAACACCTAAAAGGAGGGTTTCCCTGTATGCAGCTGTAGCTGGAATGATGGAGCTGCAAGGGCTCTGACTAGGGAGTGGTGAAGCCATGAGCTCCATAAAATAAGAGCTGGGGTTCAGGATATGGGAAGTTCAAGGATACGTACAAGGAGTGGTCAATGTGAGTGGTTATACCCTGGAGGGGATGTCCAAGGCAGGTCACTCAGTGGGGAAACGGGCGCATCCATGTGTAGCAGGAGGGAGAGAGACACAAGAAATGGAGAAGGAGGGTTCAATTTGTGAATATTTGAGTCCCAGTGCTTAACAGATCTGAAGGAAATTGTTTGAGCTGATGTTTGTGAAATCACTAGTATTTAAAGCTTAAGCTGCAAAACAATCTGTTGATGTGCCCAGGTTTCCTGTGGAGAAGTCATATAAATGACATGGAAAGTTTCCTTCTACAAAAGGAAAAAATCTCTCATTGCCATTGCAGGCAGCTTTCAGTCTCCTTACTTCAGCAAAATTGCTGAGGATAATAAAGTGAGTTGTTGCTTTTTCCCTTCTTGCTGCATTTATATGAGAGGAGGAGGAGATTGCATTTGCTATCTTTTGTTACTTTTCTCCTCCAGGACTAGGTACAGAGTGATGCTGTAGAGATATGCTTTCACCCCATTTTAGAAACAGAAAATACCAGACAGATGTTCAGAAACTGCTTAGGTAAATCATGTAAAAGTAAGCATACACTATTTGGAAAATCTGCAGCTTTTGGCATAACCAGGCAGAATGAGAGATTAATTTGGGGTACAGGAAGCAGTTGTGATTTTTTGTTTTACCATTAATGGAAAAGAGGGAAAATGATCACTAGGAGTTACGCAATAACGTGAACAACAGCCGTTTGAAAGGCCCTGGTTCATGCAAGTGTCAGTGGTTCTCATGCTCACTTAGAGCCAAATGGTGTGCCCGAGTACACCAAACTATGCAAAACTGCCACGTGAATGACAAGAGACCAGAAAATTCAGATGTAATACATGGGCTATATAATTAGGTTTAGTCTTTGAAACCAGTAGGTATTTATTGTCAGCACTGATTAAATCTAATGTTCAACAGACTCTTCCTTTTCCTCCAAAATTTGGTTAAGGTACAAATGTAATAAAGGATTTGAGCGCTTACAAACTCAGTGCTGTCATGAGAAACTTGTAGATTTCTAATTCCCAGGTGGAATTAAAGCCTTGTGTTATGTGCTTACTGTTAACATTGAAATGGCAATCCCAAAGACCCATATGTGGATCTGGGAGTTATCTGAAGATGAGAAACAGAAAGAAACAATAATCTATGTGTTTCTGAAATCCCACTTCTTTCTGGGGCTTAGCTGCTCGATTCAGGGCTGTGGAAGAGAACTGAATTGCCGTAGGATCCAGAGCATGCAGTGCTTTTCTGAGGGTAGCACCTGCAATTGTTCTTTGCAAGAAAAGGGGAAAATGCTCAGTTTGTCTTCTAAGCCCAGGGATGGGTATCTTGAATTCACATAGTTTTGCAGTGTCAAGGCACTCTCTTGGGAAGTGAGAGAGAGAGTTCATGGCTCCCCTTAGCCTGAAGGAGGTCTTCCATCTCCTAGGAGATGTCCTGCTTTTGAAGTTGTGCCAAAAAACATTGAAAACTAACTAGAACAAAAGAGAGGAAGCAGGAAGGATTTTGCCTCTGTAGTTCAATAAATAAACGGAGACATGGGGAGCTGTGGGTTTCAGCGTCTTCAGAGAAATGAGACTGTCGAGTCTGAATTGCCCACTTCCTGAACAAGCCCTCTGAATTCAGTTCATTGAATCCATGGGGACTGTCACTATCCCTGTTTTACGAAGAAAAGAGTTAACGCTGAGAGTCTGTCAGCATGAGCATGCACTTTCCAAAGTTGGAAGGTGGGAGCAAGTGAGCTGCTCAGCTGGGGAAGAAAGCTGGCCAAGCCAGCTCTTCAGTCAGATATGAAGGAGTGGTCTGCCAAGGTCTTTTACTGACTGAGCATGACTGCTTCCTTTACTGGATCTGCTACAAGATAGTCCAGTCTTTACAGTTATCTGAAGAGGAAATACCGTGGACTAGACCCATTGACTCTTAGGGGTTTGGAAGTGATGAGCCTGTGGGATGTCCTGTGCCTGCACAGTCACCCATGCAAGGTTAATAGTCACTTGTTGAGGACACCTAGATATCCAGGATTTGGTAGTTTATCCCGCTAAGCAGTCAGGCGTTGAATTATAGATCTGTTGTGACCAACTATTTCTCTGCATGAATAAATGAGGTGTACACACTGAGGCAGGCAGCAGGCATTCAGCAAGAAAACGGTTTCATTTAAGATGAACTCCTAAACAGAATGGAGCTGACAGCTCTGTGGAGGATGAACGATAGTTCTAGGGACTGTTTAAGTCCCATTTAAGATCATAAGATTGAGGACGAACATGAGATGTAAGTGGTTTGGCAGTATGGATGTAAGTGCTCCGGAGACTGCCTTGCTACTTGTCTGCATTGAGCTGAATAAGAACAAAACCAAAAGGATTATGAATATGTTCTTGAGAAATTTAAGTGTGAATTCTAGTGTCATATTCCATTCAGGAAGCAGGTAAAATGTCTGCATTGCGCTCTTACAACAGTGAAGTCAAGCTGCTGTTGAATCAGTTCTCCATTGCAAGATGTAAAAGGTTTGTTTCCAAACCTTACTGTGGCTGCTGTGGCTCTGAGTGGGCTGTCAGCCAGTCTGTGGGCTAAAACCTTGGCAGCAAGCAGCATTAACATAGGAATATAATAATACTGTAAAAGATGTCTTTTCTTACAACTGGCTGGTGCTTTACTGTCCTTGAGTCTCAAGGACAGAGTATGGGGAATGAAAGCTGACTCTTGTCACAGTGCTTCTTTTGGAAAGGAAAAAAAGTAGCATGTTGAGACAGCATTAGTATGTGCTTATTAGGAATAAAATTGGTAGTGGGAAGAATAAGAAGAAACAAGAGGCTGATTTTTCAAGTATATTTTATGGATATATTATCAGTCTCTTTCTCACAAAATAGGCCACTTCCCGAATGAGTTGTTACTCTCCTAATTTTTTCTATACACCAAGTAATCCTGTCTTTGATTAATAAGCAAGGAGAAAGTAAACATTCAAGTGCCAGTGTGTCCAATAACTTTTAAAAAACGTCGTACTCACTTTGATTTCCAGACATTTTTCCTTATTTTTCTTCTTTGAGTTTGCCTTCTAACCAGTGCCAATAGAGAACCTGAAAAAAACTTGAGCAAGTGCTAAGTAGAAATGTTACTGCTCTGCATCACGGTGATTATCCAGGAAGAAAACAACCCTTCTTGTGAAACCATCCCTTGCAGAGCCATCACTTCAGCTCTACCAATGCACTGAGCATTGGACAAATTCATCTAAGTTGCTGAATCTACCTAGTCTGAGTTCAGCTCCATTTACCAAATAAGCTCCCCAAAATATTTAAGCATGCTTGTGTTTTATAAGAAATGTACTCTCACGATCTAGTTCCGTGTCTTGCCTCTATACTTTCTCACCCTCTAAAAAGTAAATAATATACTCTTCATGTGATGATCCTAAAACATTGATCTTTGCACATTGCACAATGTCCTATCTTCCTCTTAGAAAAAAACATAGGCACAGCAGACAGAGTTGTAAATCTGTCCTTTCCTAAGCATAGAATGGTATCATTTGAGCGGGCTCGTCCAGAGCACCATGTGCTTTGCAGTGCTGGAGCGTCCATCTCTGCCTCCTGTTTGAGAAAGCGCACAGCTGAAACGTACATACAAGGTGTCTTAGCAAAGCATCCCAACGGGAGTGCTGCAGAGCTGTTAATGTTTTCTCATGGGAGTGTTGCAGTAAAATTGGAATGTATTTAAGAGAGACATGGCACTACTGGAGAGAGTCCAGCGGAGGGCTACAAAGATGATGAGGGGACTGGAGCATCTCTCCTATGAAGAAAGACTGCAAGAGCTGGGCCTGTTCAGCCTGGAGAAGACTGAGAGGCGATCTCATCAATGTGTACAAGTATCTGAAGGGAGGGTGTCGAGAGGATGAGGCCAGTCTCTTCTCCGAGGTGCCCAGCAACAGGACAAGAGGCAATGGGCAGAAACTGAACCACAGGAAGTTCCATCTAAACCTGAGGAAAAACTTCTTCACTGTGAGGGTGATAGAGAATTGGACCAGGTTGCCCAGAGAGGTAGTGGAGCCTCCTTCGCTGGAGATATTCAAAACCCGTCTGGATGTGATCCTGGGAAACCTGCTCTAGGTGACCCTGCTTGAGCAGGGAGGTTGGACTAGATGATCTCCAGAGGTCCCTTCCAACCTCAACCATTCTGTGATTCTGTGATATACAGTAAAAAAAAAAAAAAAAACCACTTTATTCAGACTTTTTCCAGAACATGTCTATCTGAATAACTAAAATTCCTGTAAGCTCCTTGTATTAAAAATGGATGTCAGCAAGGCAATTCCCTCATTAGAAATGCATAATGTTAAATAATAGAAATGCATGTAAGCAGTGTCACAGGTAAAGTCTGTTAACAAATGGGAGTTGAGTTCTTCCAGTCCTGTTGTTTCAAAGCACAGTTGTGAAAATGTGCCTTTGCTTTGCTTTACTTCCAGTTCAAGCACAATCCATAGTCCCAGTTGTCTGTCTTTCGGGATAAGAAGAGAAAGGCAATATACTCCATCTATCGGGCAGTCCAATTAAGCGTTTTCTAGATAATTTAATTGCTTTGACAATTCTCAAGATTGATGCAATATTCTCTCTTCTGTTTCTACAGTATCTCTGCCAGTTTTCAAATGGGTTATTTCTGTTCTGCCAAACAAAGAATGAGTTTCTATCATTCATATCTCTAACTGGCATAATTCTTATTTTTATGTCTCTGTTTCTTGATAGGTTTAATGCAGATGTTCTTTGAGTCTAAATACATATTTACAACAATTCCCCCTTGATGTACAATTTATTTATTTTTTTGTTCCCACAGCGAGTCCAGCAATCTAGATTTTGTGCCAGAGTTTAGCAGCAGCCTCAGCTCTAATTTCTTCCTATTAGTGTGCTAGAAACATGATGTTTTTCTCCAGCAGATTTCACAGTGAAACTGAAATGAGAACTTTGTCTAAGAAGGAGTTGAAGACATTTAGATCCATTTTAGTTTCAGTGACAAAACTATCTTCATTTGATAAGATAGAAAATAACTTGCTCCTTTGCAATAACAAAGAGTCTAGAAGAAATAAACAATGGCATTTCAGTAATAAAATCGTAACTATTATCTAGCACTTGTCATCAGTAACAATGAATATATTATTTTATGTTTTACAGAGGAAGCTAGTATTATTATCTGAATCTTACAGATAGCAAAAGTGAAGTTGACCTATTGTGCAAAAATACTATCAAAAATGAGGTAACCCATGCTATGTTTCGGTTTCCTCCTTTTGTAGAATCAGTCTCTACAGCCATTACATTTACTATATTTTCTTAGGTGTCTCTTATACTTCCTGGAAAGTTGAAAGGTTCCAGCTTCTCTAGTGGCTGGTCTTATACAGGGCTGTATTTTTTGGTACTGAGTTACTTTGGAGCCCCTTACCATTTAAAATCACTACTATGTTTTCAGGAGTTCAGAAGATGCATCTTTAACACATACGAATGAAAATGTAAAGCAATAGATTAATAAGTTTTGTACTGTTCTTCTGGGAAAAAAAGATACAGAAATGAGTAAACTGGACAAACGTATAGGGAAATTTATTTTGGGTAGTAATTAGGGGATGAGGATGAAAAGATATTGAAACAAACTTCAAGCTCCTCTTTTAAAATAAGTCATTGTCATTTCTTTACCATTGCATCTCTACAGAGAAGGCCTCAAGAAAGAAAAAAAAACATAATAAGCGTAATTCAGTGTGTCTGAAAAGCCAAGAAAATCAGTTCAAAAACATCTTGAAAATTTTAAACTACCAACATTTCATGTCTTTCTCTATCATTGCTGACCTAGGCATGTAACCCCACCACATAAGCCCAGAGAGACAATCTTTATTGATACTGAGCCTTGGAGCAACTCTCTTATTTGAAAATGCCAATTTACTACTTTTACTTTTAGCAGGACATTTCATGAAAACCCTGTCTTGACACCATGGTACAGGTCTGGCATGTGTGTTCAGTGTTCAGGCATGAAGGCTTCACTTTTTATTAAATGAATTCATTAATTGTCCAAATGATCAAGCTATTTAGTTGCTGCTGGCATCATCTTTTCTGAATCCTAAGTCACTGTTGAAACCTTCGTGTGAAGAAAGTTAAAGAAGATATGAAAACTGCTTATTTAATCCGTAATGATAATGGACGGATTTTAATTTTTAAATTCTATCTGAGATCAGTGGGTGCGTTTTAGCCCGGAGTTGAAGTAAAGCTCAAGCTCTGCCTCTACAAACAGTTGTAAATTTTAACCTTTCCGTCTTTGACAACCGTCCTTTACTGCCACAGTGGAAGCAAAGCCAGGCAGCTTTTTTCTTTAGCCTTTTCTTAATATTGGATCCTATCGCCTTCCCCACTGCCCATATCTGGGCAATCGCAATTGTTTGTTCATTTTCCAGCTTTCTAAATCCCGAGTCCTGTGAAATGACTAACACCACAAACCATTTCCTTTCCACTACGGAGAGGGAAACGGGAGGGAACGGAGGACACAGCAGGCAGAGCGTTTCGTGTTTCAGTCACTCGGGGGCTACGCCGCGTGATCTGTTTTGTTTGAAGGTGTTCGCCTTTATTTGAATTCTGAGCTGTAGTACTATTTATTCAGGCTGTTTTTTGGCAAAGTGCCCCTGCCTCAGTAAGAAATGAGTTAGTCCCAAGTAAGGAGCTTAGGAGTGTGCCTCTGTTTGCAAACAAACTTGTTAACAAGGTGATTACCATCCTTTGGGCTCTCCTGTCAAGGGAGGAGAGGGAAGCTCTGCTCTATGCGTCCCTCAAGTTTTGTGGTACTGGGTGAAGTGTTATGTCACCCTTCTTTTAATTTTCACTGTGCAGGGTTGCTCAGATTTTAATCTATGTCTGTAAAGTACTTTTATGTGTAAATGCATGTACGTACAGCTCCACTGAGCAGATATGTGAGTTTTTCTTGGCTGTATCTCTTTGCTTCTGCCACCAAATCTGGTCTGGTTGCCCTCAGCGTGAATGTTGACATTGATCCCTGTTCCTGACTCAAGGTCAGCCTGATGGGGCTGCCCAGGAAGCCAGTGACCCTCTGATACTGCCTCAGCAGCTGCGGGAGTGACAGGCGTATGGAGAACCAGCCCACGCTATCGTGGCCAGAGTGGGGTCCCTGCAGTTAGTGCTCTTTGCTGCTGCATGCTACAAAAATGAGCTTTCCAAAAAGTGGGCTTGCATCTCTCTCACCCTTTGGCTTTCCCTCAGGCTAAAACTGAAGACAGCCCTTCTACCAAAGCTGCACTTGCCGTTGCCTGGTGGGAAAATCGTAAATTAGCCAAACTAATGCAGTTTGGCGTGTCCCTCTTCTTTACCCTCTTCTCCCTGGACAACTCATGCAAAAGAACTTCCAGATATATGCTCTAGTTAAAATTATGAATGAGTCTCGTTTTTGTATGCTTTTCTCCACCGCCCAGGCACAGTAACTAGTCCTAATGATGTGATTGTAGAATCCTCCGTCTAATTTTTTCCTCCATTTTTATCATCTACATGACATGAAAACCGGACAGAGCCAGCTATTTTAGACAATTGCACATCTTGCAGCAGAAAGAATTATTTGCTCCTTCTGTTTAAGCCTGAATCTAGAAGAGATGCTGACCCTCCGTGAGGCTGGCGTCCCTGGATTTTTCCAGGGCAGTGGTTTGCTAGATCCTTCAGGAAAAAGAAAGAAGCCTCCAAATTGGAAACATGAGGAGGACATATTGGAAAGAGCTTTAAACGTCAGTGTATGATGTTGGCAATTGGATTGTAATCCAACTATTGAATAGAAGAAAGCCTTTCTAAATTTGTGTCCAGTGAGCTTAAATAAGGTAGAGTTGGTATTAGTATTCTCTGGGAAACCCTTGAATCTAGGTTGAGAAGGAACGAATTTGCATATAAATAGAATATTATAGAGAGAGCTCTGTTTCTCTTAACAGGACAGTTTTCTGTTGAATTTTTGATTTTTTGCTGTTTCCAGGCAAATAATTTTGTGGCTTAATGCTGTTTGTGATATAGTGAGGTTTGGACAGAAGATACATAAATTACACAAGAATTAACATTTTGACATTATTGCTATGATTGTTAATAATAAAACCCCAGGTGATTTAAAACTTCCTGCTTTTCTGTGCTGTACTTCGATCATCCACAAGAAAATACAAGTTTAAATATTTTCTGTTGTGTACCAGGAAAACAAGAACATTACAGACATGCTTTCTCTATGTGCAAACATCATTTGTCATAAATATTCATCTATATACACCTGGGAATCTGTATTAATAATAACTGGATGTGTTAGTGAGAATGTGGATATGAAACCTATTTGTGTGGTATGCAAGCATTAAGTTGTGTTCATCATGCTGAATATGGATAGCTGAAAGTAAAATGCCAGAAGGAAAAATCCCAGCACTATTCAAGGTATCAAGAAGAAAAAGTTTCCTGCTATTCAGCTGAGATTACGAGTTTCAGGCTTCCTTTCCATATTGCAAAATTGTGTGCTGAGAAGGAGGGTAGGAAAGCGAGAATGGGGATGTAGGCTTAAATCTGCAACTCCACTGGAAAATTTTTAGAAATCTCCAGCCGAAAAAGGTTGAAGGCCGTTGTTAAAGAATGTTCGTAAGTACAGCAAAGACCAAAATTATGTGAAGAGAAGCTACATTAAAGTTACAGCAGTACTGAGGCAAGCAAAAGAAAAGCAGAAGAAAACTCTTTGCTCTCCTGTTTTTCAATTGAAGAATTTATTTCAGTGGTGAATTGTATACTAAGATACCCTGTCCCTGTTTCAGTAAAAGTAATGGCTAGGCACTAAAAGCATGTTTTTGCATTTTTTCTTGCGTTCCATGAAGTCCACCTCTCAGACCTGATATGTCTGAAAGCTCCAAAAAAATCACATTAGTAGCAGTACCTCTGTGGAGTTTTAAATTAAAGCAGAACTACACAATTCTGGCTTCTTTGTTACTTTGTTAATAGGGATGCTGAGTGGTATTCACACTGAATTTGCCATGTCTGGGTATCTAAGCTTCTTAGAGCATCTCCTTTTGTAAGGAATGGCTAAACCAGAATCAATTCCATCCTCATTTTTTGTGGTTTCTTTGCAAAGTGGCTTTGTCTCCCTATGTCAGAAAGTGGTGGGTTGCAATAAAGAATTATGCTCTGCATTGTTTATGTAAATATAATTTGGGTTTACAGTTCCAAAAGTAATATTAAAGGTCTGCTCCTGTGGGAATGCATATGACTGAGACATGTAAGAGCCTAGTAGCTGTGAAACGTTATATGCCTTCCACTTCTGTTAGCACTGCCGTTCCCCGTGCTCTGGCATCACTACTTAAAACTCAGTTGTGAAAGCAACTTAGAAGTTGTCTAGTTTGTAGTAGTACAAAATGATTTAAACACATCAAATGATAGAATATCATTTTTCCTTTTTAAATCTCCTTCTTACGGTGATGCCCACAAAAAAACTTGATACTGCTTAGGTTTTTGATGATGCCTGTTGTTACTGTTTGCTTATTAAAACTCTCTTTTTCCTTATTGCCCAGTGCCTTCAAGATAGACTGCGAGCCTATTTTTTGTTTTTGTGTGTGTATCCAGTTAACAATAAACTTAGATCCTGGTCCTTGACTGGAACCGACAGGAAGTGTGGCAATATAAATATGTAATATATTATAAAGCTATAATCAGATTATTTATAAATTAAACATGCATGTTAAATTATTTTTCAAATGCATGTTAAATTATTTTATTTATGTTACTGAAGAGTATGAGCAAACCTGGAAGTTGACGGTAATTCCCCAGCACTGATGTACGTTGCTCAAAGTTACAGTATTGTTACAAGTAGATTCTTGACTTTACCAGCACCATTTTAGTTTACCAGTATGTTTATGCTAAGAGTTGCAACATGAAAGTAAATCAGACAAGAAAAAAGAATTGCAGCAGTTATAATTCTGATGAAAATAAAGTTCCAGGAATGTTGTGAAATGTTCTTTAGGATGACTCGTTGTGACTAAAAATAATTATTGAACAAAGCCAGGTTGCAAAAGGAAAAGGCTGAATTCCTACCATTGATAAAATATATGTGTAAGGAAATTGCCAGTTATGTTATTTCCCTGCCATAGGATCTATTATTATTGATAACAACTCTGTATTAAACATGAATCTTAGTTGCGATTTACTTTACCGCTGCAGAAAAAAGTGTTTAACGAGTGAGGGTAGTTTTTAACATATGCAGTAACATTATCAAAGTTAGGTGTGGCTACATACAGTTCTCTAACAGACTTAAAAGCATGTGCTGTCTAGTAAGTACCTGCTAGAATATTGGCCTATATCAACATTTATAGCACAGTAATATGACATTATTATTTTAGGTATTATTTACTCTTCCAAGCATGCAGTAGAACAGCAGTAGTTTCAGTGTCACGATCACAGTCATTCGATACTTTATTATCATTAACTCACAACAAAGCACTGAATGCGAGGAGAACCCCAGCCTGCTCCCTTTGCAGGCCACAAAAATTCTTACTCCCTGCTTGGGGAGCGTAGGATCATCCTATACTTTGTTGTAAAACACAATATTAAAATTCTCTTAGCAGTCTTTACCAAGCTTTAAAAAGAAAATGGCAGGATGTGTTCTTGAGCATTTTTAAAAATCAGGATCCAAATCAGCACGAGTGATTCTGTGCTAATTGTCACAGTGGGATACCTATGTGAGAACTTAGGTGCTTTTACAAATCATGTTGATTTATGATGTTTGTTAAGAAACGTATCCACTATTAGTCTGGACATACTGAAAGTTAAGCATACCGCTTTAGTTCTTATCTAAGTCAAGGTCAGACAGATGGAATTGGTCCTTGCCTCTGAGAGTCAGGTGCTGCAGAAAAAATGCCTCTGTAGCACAATTGTTTGTAGGCAGAAACAGTTTAAGCTAGGAATTGTTCTTAGAAATGTGATTGATTTTGCCATAATACTGTGCATTCAATATTTTGGTACTCTGCTTGGAGAATCCTTTAAAGGGAATTTTCATGTTTTGAAGAGTGTTTCACTTCGTGGTTCCGGTTTTCATGTCTTCCACCATAATTTTTTGATTTCTCATCTTTACAAATAAAATGGTTGCAGTAGAAATAAAGATTCATGAGACAAGCTGTAGAAAGTTACTTAAGTTAAAGGAGTGTGGCATTTTCAGTTTCTTGATGAATAGATTTGTGTATTCAGTATTTGATTTTGCTGGCATTTGAGCTGCGGCAGATTTAGAAGTATGTTACTTTATCTCACAAGCAATCTGTTGAATAGAGGTTTAAACGTATGAGTATTTCTGGGGTCTTAAAAAAACACCAATTTTGTTGATTATGGTGCATTTATGAAATTAGTGAAATTACAGAGTTGGCCTAAATATCTGCAATCATGAAACGTAATTAAAGCATGTTTTTCAGAAATGCAGTTCTTAAGTTCTGATGTGCTGAGACGTTACACAAACATCTGTTTGACCTCATGGAAAAGAGCAACAACAACAAAAAAAAAGAGATAGTTAAATGAGCGGTAGATGATTTACCTACCTGACTTATTTGTTTCAAAACAGCTTTTTTTTCCTCTTTTGTTATGCTGCTGTCCATAAAATCTTGAATGCTTCTTTTTCTTGTAAAGTGAAAGCTAGACTTTCATTCTAAATAAAGCTTCTTGCAAACAAGACATCCTACCAAGTCAGAGCTCTCACTTGTCAACTTCTGATGTTGGATTTTGGTTTTACCTACTTTAAATTTTTCCCTTTTTATCTGAGGGCACACCTGGCAAAGCAGTGAACTTGCCTCCCAGTTCTCATAGTCAGGTGGTTTCCTCCCTTGCAGCTAGTTTTTCTTGTATATCCCAGTTTGCACTTTGTGTCTGTAAGAACTGCTTCCAAAGTTCACAGAATTGAAAAAGAAAACCTTCCTGACATATTCCATAGCCGTGTACTTCCAGCACAGACTTAGATCACTCTCTTAAGCAGCTCTGTGTGTTTTTGAAGTACACAACACACATCTTCATGCCAAAAACCTCAGACTAGCAGAGCCACCTCAGAAGTCAGGTGTCAACATGCAAGAAGAGAAAACTTTCAGTGGTGTTTGTTCCATCAGGTTGTTGATGCAGTTGAAGAGCCTGTCTGGTACCTGTTAACCTGTTAAAACACAAGCTGAGATAGTCAAAGAACAACAAGCTGGCTACAGGGCAGCTGAGGCTACCCACTCTATAGTCTTTTTAAAGTGTTTTTTCTGTGACTCTGTAAACCCGTAGATAAGGAAATTTGAAGCAGCTGTCTGCGAGGTGAGCGAAAGCAAGTCTGTGTGTAATTGTCACTTACTTCCCTCCCCCAATTTCCTTTCCAAGTATTCTTCTTAGGGCTTCCCAGTTTGGGTGAATGATGCCCCGGTTCCCAGCAAGCCTTTGGCAGTGATTCTGATTGATCACATCGACTACCGAGGGCTGGGCTGAGCAGTTGCGACAACGAGTTTCTGAACTTGCCAACAACCGCTCATTAACTCCAAATGATCTCAGAGCAGTGAAAGCTTTTTATAGATGGGTTTCCCTTACCCCACCCCTGCCATCCCCCTGCCTTTCTCTCTTTCTTCAACAGAGAGTTGAAATCTTAAATTTTAACTCAACCCAAGGGGAAAAGAAACTGCTCACATAATCACTTTCTTTTCTAATTTTATGAAGACTTCAAGGACAACAGCTAAATCATTGGACAAAAATACAGGCTTAATTACATGTTTGTTATGAAATCCTGGGCCCTATTTTCACTTGCTCCAAAATATTACAGTACGGTATCAACTTTAGAGACTTCATACTGAGGTATTTGCGTGCCAGTGACAGAGCTATATATAACACCCTTGTGATTTGCACATGACAATATCAGGCCATGTTGAAAACTGTAGGTCCAATTTTAATAGATTTTAAGGCTTGTCATAGTCCTGAGTTTCTGCTCATACAGGTTGAACAAGTTACTACTCATCCATGTTTGCCAATATTGCGATTTTATTATTAATCAGATCTTACAGTATTTGGCTGCAAGCTCTGAGATCTAAAAGACAGGAGTATAATGCTGTGGTACCTTTCCTGTAAAATGCCTTTTATGTGATCTGTCAGCTACGCTGAGATTTCAGCCAGAAGCATGGAATAGTTCTAACTTGCAAAGTGTTGCAGTGTTAGATCTCTGGATGTTTTCCTTCAAGAGCTGCCTGCATTTAGAACTTGAAAATTATCTTCATTTATCTAAGTGAGAACTTAAATTTAGTTGAAATAAGTCATTTATATAAGAAAAATGGACGGAAAAAAACCTCTTCAGCTCACTTCAAGACAATTGTCGTTTGCCACTTCCTCAGGATTAGAGATGTGTAGAGATCAAAGCAAACAGCCGTCCTGGGCTGGAGCAAAGGTATGGCCAGGCCACTGTTCTCTTTCTCTCCCTCCATCCTCAGCAGCTAAAGAAAATGTTTAAGGACAGAGCAGGCCTATAGTAAAATTTCTCTCTTCACTCCCTGAAAACCCATCCAGATTTCAACTCAGATTGTACCTTCAATATCCCCCCTCTCCAGGACTATTAGCACTGAGTCTAGTGGTAACACTGGTGAGAGCTTTCACAGATAATGCTGAAGAAAGCCAGAAAAATAGTTTTATACTGAAGACCTTATTAGTTCATACTTTTCATACTTTCTGTTTGATTTAAAAGGATGTAACACTCACATTCTGAATACGGTTAGACTGTTAATAAAGCTTCCTTATGTCAGTATAGCTTGTATCTGTAAAGTAATATTTATCAGTGCAATAGCATGGTAACAATATAGTTAATACCATTTTTTGCGTTTGAAGAGAAAATCACATACTTAATTTAAAAAGTTGAAGGAGGGTAAAAGCTGTGCACTGACGAGGTCTAAGATTTCTCTAATGGAGAATGGCCAATACTAAATTTTGCTGATGTAATGATGCATATCGGGTAGGAAAATTATGGGTTGATAGGGAGTAAATATGCAGAATTTCCGAGCCAGTGGAAATACTCCCACGTGCTCATCTAGTTCTTCTCTCCAGCAGTATATTATTATTATTTTTAAAAACAGTGTATTTTTTAACAGCTTGAAACATAAAAACCGCTTTCATTTTTATTCAGGATGTGAGGACAAAGCTTAATTCCTTCCTTTACAGAGGACAGTCAGGCTGAAGTGAGTAGGATTTAGGATTCTCCCCTAACTTTGGCATTTTTTATTAGCTAACGTGATTCACTCAATATGTTAATTATTGACTGTAAACAGGGTAGACTGTAGTGGGAGTGCAAAATGAGGGTAAATATGCATTTTTGCCTCTCTCTGTGAATGCGGGCTGTAGAGCCACCAAGGGGCAACGAGGGACGATCGTTCGAAAGACAAGAGCGGGGTCCCCCAGACACGCAGCCGTTCCACCATAGCATGGGAACCCCATTTGCACATGTCTGACTCTTCCCACGTCTCGCGGAAGATGCCCAGGTGCCTTAGCGCTGTGGTCTGTGCTGCAGCGAAAGTGCAGTGTTTTCTTTCCTGGGGCCAGCCTTGGGTGTTTTGTATCGCAGGCAGTAAATGCATATCTGTCGTTGCATCTGAGAAGCGTGTCATGTTTGTCAGCTCTCTGTGATCCCCATAGCGCTGCGGTGAGTCGCTGTAAGGTGAAGCGGATAGGGCAGCTTCAAAGAGATTTTGATAAGGGCTGCAGAGGAGTGAGTTAGTTCATCTGTTGAGCTGTCCATTTGCATCTGGCAACTGATTACTACATAAAACAGGGGACTCCGGGGCAATTTACAGCAGGCAAGTGTTTTAAGCTTTTTAAGAAATGGAAGGAAACAGGTTTCAAAAAGCCACCAATTAAAAGAAAAGAAGTCTGATTACTTGAGTTTTGAGGAAGGTTATGGCCTGGCATTACTGATTTACATCATTAAATTCTGGCTTCTGTCAGTGATAAAGCGTCCGCAGCTCACATTAATTTCAATGTGGCTGAGGGTGATCAAATAGCTTAGGGAAGAAGTTTAGTAGATTTTGGGGCAATTTCATAGAAAAACAGAAACACAGAATATAAAGCCTATTATAGACTGTTTTTAAGCTATCAAGAATAATGTCTGGCAGACTCCTTTGTAGCTATAACTCCTTCACTTTGCTCTGATGTGGGAAAATTTTATTTCTTATTTAAACCTTTGATGGGTAATTTTCTATTTTTCCGCCTCTTATGCACCTAGATGACGTATCTAATGCTTAATAATACCCTTTTTCTCTCTCTCTCTTTTTTTTTTTTTTTAACTTTGCCAGTTCTGAGATTTCTTTGGGAACCTTACGGTTCTGTATTTAAAAAACTTTCTCTTCTTCCCGGCACATGGAAAGCACGGGGCTCCCCTCTGCTTCTCCTTTGGGCCCAAAGAGTGCATGACAGTATGAAAAATGGATCAGATTTTTAGCACAGAGTATGCAAAGGTACAAGAGGCTGTCAAGCCTTGCTCTAGTCCCTCTTAATGTTGTGAATTGAAATAAATTAACAAAAAATGCTTTGACTGGCTGTTGGGTTGGGCAAGCTGGAAACTACTGAAGTATTTACATTTTTTGTCTTGCTAATAATTGTATTTGCATGAAGAAATTATGAACAAGCGTGAGCGGAGTCCGAAAGGAATGTGTAAAACACCCCCCCCGCTCTGCTCTCCCTTTGCAGGGCACATGGTGGGTGTCTGCGAACTTCACACAGCTTTCGCATTTATCACTTGGCATAGAACAAGGGCAGCTTTATTTTTACACTGGAACAGATGTTTGTGGGAATTTTGTGCCTCTCATAAGGTTTATATGGCTGCCTATCACTGTGGCTTCCAAATTCCTGCCATATGAAATCAGTAGCAAAAGCTAAGCATTTACCTGACTTTAGTGAGTCTCTAGCTCTTTTACTTTTGAGTGTCTGGTTTTTTGCTGGATGGTTAATTGATTTGTTTGTTTGGATTTATTTTATTTGGGGAAATGACACCTTTGGCTAAGGAAGTATCAAAGTTACAAATTTTACAGGAAGAACTTTTCCAAGACGTAACAGGAAAGTATAACATTTTGAATGTTTAGAGAATTTTACAAAGCCTAGACCAAATTCTAGAATTTTGAAGAAGTATAATATACTACCTATTATTTTAAACTATTAAATTAAATTTTACAGACAGCAATAACCAGTCTTACTTATGATTAGTAAAGCAAGTATTTTGTCTGACTAATCTTTAACCTGATTTTTGTTTTTTTGTGTTCTCCAAACAGGTGTGTTTTATGAAGTTATTCAGAGCTCCCCTGGAGTGGAGGAAAATGTGCAGGTGGATTCACATCTAAACAGCCACAGGTGGAAAAGGCACTCCGAGTCCCTCAAATCAGTTGACACTAACAGAGCCAGCATGGGGCAGGATTCCTCAGAGCCGGGGGGCTTCACGGACCTGCTGCTTGAAGAGGGACATGACAACGCCACCCAGATTGAGGTAGAAATTTATTCCGTTTACTTTTTATTCAACTTGTTAGCTTTGATGGGCTGTAATTCAAAGTTCCAGAATCCTCAAAAATGAGCATGTTCACTTCAGTATGTTCAGACATGGGCAAAGGAAGGGAGCCTCATGGTTTTTGTTTTTATGACCCTGCCAGCACATGGAAACGAGCTTCTGCTCCCGTCCTAGGACGGGAGCCTGTCACTTCTGATTTTTTAAGAGAGTCTCTTGAGGATATCCATCTCCTTCCTTGAGAAAAAAAAACCATGGGGAGTTCCTGCTGGAGGACTGGAAAATAAAGTTATATTTATATGTGTGTGTATATTTTTATAAGGAGTATTTTAAAAACCTTTCATAAAAGTTTAGGTAAAACCCTTCATTTGCAAGATTTCATTTGATCTTTATGAAGAGTGAGACAGTTATTGAGGGGAAAAATCCCTAGGGAAATGGGAAATTGGAAAAATTCCAGGTTGGAGCTAGAAATAATTTTCCCTACTGTTTGATTATCGACCTTCCAGTAAAGACTAATAGTGCATCACATCCTTCTATATGAAGCCCTGGGAAATTTTCCTCTCTGATTTAGCATTTAATTCAGCCTCTGATTGTTTGCCTTAAAACTTTAACTGCCAGTTTGTCCTGATGTGGATATCATTTCAAACCAAATGAGTTCCCGTTCTGTCTTTAAATTTGCTCTCAGTTTAGAGCAGTGTAGGGACAGCAGAGATTGACCATGAAGAATTTCAGACCCTGCCCTGTGATCACTTGGTGTGAAGCTTCTCCAGCTATGGTGATGTGTGGGAATTTGCTATTGTGCTACTTTATCTTAATAATTTTACAAAAAGGCAGTAGCAAATTTGATTTTGTCTTTATATACAGACAGCAAGTGTTGATTTTTTTTTTTTTTTAAGTTTTGAGTATTTAATTAATAAAGTCTGTGTTATATTTTTCAAAAAAATACAGCTTGAAATAAGCTCAGATGCAATACATTTCCAGTCTTTACATTCTCAATAAAGTGCCTCAATAAAGTGCCATTTACTTTTTAATTCTGGAGAGTTCATTCTCAGGCAAACAAAACAGCTGTCAGATTTTGGGCTGTTATTTTACACAGTAACGAATACAAAGCAATATAAAACCCATCTGTAGAGACAATGGTGTCTCTACAGCATCAGTCAAAAATAACAATGCTTTTCTGAGAGTTTTTTTTTTTAAGCTTCCCAGTTTACACAGTACTAATTTTTCCCCTTGCATAAACAGGGAAGTCACTAGCTTGTAAAGGATATTTTAGATTTACGTTTTGGTTTGTGACTTGCTTGTTGCTTCCTGTATTCCCCATCTGGCCGTATGTATGGCAGTTCACTCAGGTACAACACCGAAACACCGATCCTGCTTCTAGTTATTTTAGTCAATAAAGTGGAAGGCATCTCAGGTACAGAGACATTCATGTAGCTGGACTTTAAATGGCTTACGTGGAGATGCCGAGGCAGTGTCACTTGCCTCTTCCATCTGTTGCGTTAAAAGCTCTTAGAAAGTGAAATGGGTGAGAACTCCCAAAGGAACGCTCACATGTGGCAACATTCAGGGAAAAAATCAACATTTGCAGGTGGATATATGTAGAATGATATTTTTTCAGGGCCGTCTTTCCTATTGGATTAATAGCATTATAGTGTCCTAACGTCACAAATATGTCATCCGCACTGAGTTTATTGAATTCGGATTCTGTGTTCCTTTGTAGCCCTCTCTTTTTCTAAAGTCTTTCCAGCAGGGTGAAATAACCGAATTGTGGTTTTAAACGTTACCAGATTCCATTATAAATCCCTACTACAACACACTGCCACTTCACAAAAATCCTTAGTGCCCATCTTAGAGGAGGTAAAGGGTACAACATATAGTCACCGTGGAAGAATCCATATGTTGCAGTCTTCTGCAGCTTTGGAGCTGATCAGTAGAGCTGGAGAGTGTATTGGTTTTCATAACCCTTTGTCTGTGTATGTTGCAGTTCTTGCTGAAGAAAATCCACAGAAGGAGTGCTGTCTGTCACTCATATTTAATGATAGTACAGAATTACAAGATTCCTTCGTCACAGATACTGCTTCTCTCTAAAGTATTTTGTACGCTTGCCATGTAAACGTGGAAGACTTTTCTTTTACCGGAAGCCTAAGGATAATGAAAGCATCTTTAATTTTCACTTGACATTATTTCCTATTTTTCCTTACACTGATAAGTTTACTTTCCAATTAGCTATTTAAAAAACCAACTGAGACATAAAGGAGGATGGTTAATTTCTGCACAGTATTTCAAAATAGCTTTAAAATATTTTCTTTATTATCAAATGTATACAGTTATAATGTGGAAAAAAGCTCTAAAGATAAATTCAACCAATGTGGAGGAGGACTCAGTTCCACTGGCTTTTCTTAATATTTTATAGTATTCAAATACTGATATTTTTCATTCATATTTTTCCATTGGAGAGACCAGGAATTGTTTTCTAACTTCGATACAGCACAATCCCAGGTCTCCATCAGCCCTAAACCATAGGCCATTTTAAGATCAACTTGACTGGTACATGAAATTCAAACCTTTGGCAAGGGTTGTAGAAAGTGCACTGTAAGTCAGTTCATCACATCTTTACAGTAGTCAAGGTCGACCAGCTCCTAAACGTGGAACTGATGTGAAATGATACACATGTTAAGGTGCTTTCTTGAATAAAGATGTTCTCTTGAACTGGACCCTCTGAAAGTTGAACTGTATTGCAGAGACTAGCAGAACCAGTAGCCATAGCCATCTGATCCCTTAGGAATCAGATCCTAAGGTTCCTGAGGACCTTAGGAAACGTGCAGGACCTAGGGAAGGAGGACACAAGACCTTCTCCAAGACCCTTTGTGTTGCTGGAGGATAACATTTTGTGGGCCACTGGTAGAGTGTTGTGGCAGCACAAACCCCAAAAACTGACAGTGCCAAGAGGAAGGAAAAGTGTGGGAAGAACAACAGTCTCTGCTGCAAACTGGCTCTTCTGTGAGTGTGGCGTGCATGGTCCTTTTGGAGACCTGATGGCAAGCTGGAGATTGTAGTATAAGATGAGCATTTAGCAAGTACTCATCATAATCATGTTATAAAACAATATGACAATCTTGAGAATCTTCTTTCCTTTTAATTAAATAAGCTTATGGTAATGTGTCATTTGGGGACTGAAATGCTGAAAATCCAGAGAAGTTCTCAGGGACAGAGGATGGTCCCACTTGCTTTATTTGCCCTTTGTACTTTACAGCCCAAATACAAAGGATAAAGGGACAATATATAGCTCTCTGGGGCCATATACAATGAATGTTTATTTTCCTACTACAGAGCAGAACCAGAGAGAGAATCCTGAAAAGAAACTCCAGTGTAAAAGGAGTGAGATTTCATCTTGTACAAATGGGCTCAACTGTTACAGTCTTAGAGAAATGCCCAAGGTGGGAAATAGGTTGTTGCCAGTCCAGGTTAACTCTAAATGTATCTCTGCAAAGACAGCATCCTGGAGACACAGTGCAAGCAAGTAGTCTCCTTGAGCCCACGGCAAGCTAAAGCCTCAGAGATTCCCCCTTTGCAAACAGGAGCATCCAGAGATGAGGCATTTCTCAGAGGAAGTTAGTGACTGCTAGAACAAAAGACAAATGGTTAATGTAATGTAATTTTTCACATTTTTTTTTATGATTTTCTTTACAGTTTGGCTTCCTCTTTTGCAATTAAGAAGTTAGCCTTCTGCTTTCCTAGAGAGACTTTCCTGTTCTAAAAGTTTATTTATAAAAAGTTTGTTCAGAGTTTTTAAGAACTGAAGTGAATTTGATAAAACTGAAGTTTTTCTCCCTGGCATAACAAAGCCAAACAACAGTAGATGTCTTCTACCTGGAATGACTTTGGGAGTCTCAGGTGCTGAAGTGTTTCCACTATGCCAGGGGAATTACTTGGAGCTTTGAAGCATTAGGATACAGAGAAAAAAAATCTCCTCTGGGTACGCACTAACTAATCAGTGTTCAGGACTCGACCGTATTGCACTGAGTGGGGAAGTGTGCTCCGCACCATAGTTACAGGGCTCTCAAAGGCAGGGATTTTGTTGGGGAAGGTCTGAGATAACAGGTGGAATAGTCTAAAAAGACTTGCTGTTTATGTCACCAACAGTTCTTCTTTCTAGAGAGTTTATTTCTTAAATTTCTGGTGTTATGTCATCTCGTATTTTTAAGACGAGCTTCAGAGCCCTTTAACCTCTCATAATTGGCTGCTGCTTCTCTCTCTTTTTTTTTCTCTCCTTTTTTTTCTCATTTGTTTTGATTTTTAGTTTGGTTCAGGACTCTTTTGTTCTAGTTTTAGGTTTGTAGGGTTTTTTACCTCATCTCAGGTAACTCATAAATGCCTTTTATTTAGAATAAATAGAACCTAGGAAATACAGTGAGTAGGGTAGAATTTGTAGCTGCAATCACTGTATGTCCTTGAAAAAGTAATGACCGTGAAAATAGATCTTACACAATTAATGAATATGTCTAGTTTGACATTTCTTCTCTCTAGCAAGGGCAAAATCAGGACAAACGTGTAAGCTTTCTTCACGTGCTCTCATAAAAGAAAGAGAAGCGTGCCCTATAATAAGTCACTGATATAAACTAATTGGTTTTTTATGTGAAAATGTTGTTAACATAAACTCAGATTCATGGCTGTGTTTGACCCCTCTGTTGATCCCCTGAAGCCCTGTAGCCATAAAGCTACGACGGGCAGGTAGCCGAAGTTTTGTTGCTGATTGCTCTTTTGCATTTCCTAGGCCAAGAAAGTGAACTGATCCTTGAAACGTATCTAATATGGATGTCAGGTCCCCTGCACCGATGGATCTACGTATGCATTCCTGTTTTGACACAGTGCTTGCTAGAGACATGGACACAGAGCACTGAATAAGGCTTATTATGTAAAGCTCTCTGTTGAAGTAATTCTCCTTCTGTATTTATAATTTTTGTCTCCTCATCCCAGATCTCCTGTAAAGCAGCTCCAACTGCAGGCTTTATAGAAGTTATCTGGGTAATTTGATTGGTCTCCTTTGCTTCACTTCTTTTGTGACAAGTTAATCCTCAGTAAATAGTACAACACTGAAAAGTAAAATACAGATTAATGGAAATGGAGCAGTCATGAAGGTATAGCTTGCATTGGCTTTAGCAGAAGATGACAAACCTTGCAAAAAGAGTTTGGGACAAGTGAATTACTTAAGAATTTGTGGCCACTTTCTAGAGATACTGTATCAAAACTAGAGTCTTTTGCAAACTTCAAATATCAAAAAGAAATCCAGCAATAAACTAATAGATCCAAGCATAGTCAGGCTTGAACTGAGCGCAGCCATGCTAACAGTAGGGTTTTATTACTTTGCACCATGAAAAGAATGAGAAAAACATCATCTTTCTTATAAAATTGTATAACAGAATGAATTATTGCAACTGTATGACAGAAGAAGATTGAGTTCCAGGCAAGAAACAGCATGTTGAGCATGCTAAGTCCGATCAAACTCCCTAGTACCTTCTCCCCTCCCCACACCCCGCCCCAGTAGTTATGAGCATTGGAAAATTATGCCTATTTCCGTGCAAAACAAAGATATCTTTCACTAGTGAAATGATTCATTTATTCCTGTGAGTGTAGCTGATATTTCCTGCTGTGCATTGCTTTCAACTGAAATAGAGTTGTTGCTAACTAGAGACACACAACTTTTGTTCCTTTTTTTTTTTTCCTTGCTTGCTTTGTTTTCTCAAAGCATTGTTTGAAATGTAAATTTTAGCAGTCCCTGTAGTTTAAACTCAGAAAGTGTCTTGACCCTATTAAAACAACTCTGGTGGATTTTCTACCGGCAGCGATATTTTGCTGAATTTTGTATTTCCTCCCAGAGCTTCCCCTTATCACTTCCAGTCACTCATACAAGTGAAGATATCTGATTCTGACTGGCAAAAACACCAGAAAGGATTGAGTTTTACAGCCCTTGGGATTTGAGAGCAATTGCTCTTCGCTACTGACAGCAGTGTCAGCGTGCCCACTGCTGTGTTCTTACTGCAAGTCTGAGCAAAGGAAAAAATAATGGTTAAGATTAAGTTTCACTCAGCTGCATAAGTGATAAGGCATTCCTGGAATTACTGCTCTACTGCAGTGCGTTAGAAGTAGAAAAACTTGATCATGCATAATTGCATGAACCTCAAAACCAAACAGTACGATTGTCTGGCCAGGCCTGTCTCTATTCTTATTCTCCCCCACATCCCAGATCTTCAGTGCCAGTTGTGTGTGTCCGAAGGATTTTGAAATAAAGAGCAGTGACTAATGCTATGTATTCTGAAACCACTGTCCCTCTAAGTTACTAATAAGAACGTGCTGTAGTTAAGAAAAAATCCTTGTCCATACAACTTTAATGACTGTTTCTTCTCTCTTGAGTAATCCTGAGCTAGGATAGAGGGGCACACGTTACTTCTAAAGACTGTTTTCTGACTTGACATTTCTTAGAACTTTAATTATCTGTGTGGAGTTGCCTGCTTGTTTAACTTTTGAATTTATAGTTCAAATATTAGACTTAAATTGTGTTTGTATCTTGCTTTGCTTTTCTGTAATCCTCAGCAGTGTGAGAGTGAATTCCCTTGACAAAGTTTTGATATATTCATTTGTTTAATAAAATCAGGGATATTACTAATCTCTGCATCATGACTAAATGCAAGTTTTTTGGTTTTTTTTTTTTTCCTCTTTAATGCATGGTCATATTTTACTGTGGATTATAAAGTAGCAAAGTAACACAACTTCAGTACAAAGGTTTAACCAGATTTTAGGTATTTTAATTTTATTTGAATGAGAGCATTTGAAATATATCTGCAGAGGAATGAAGCTTTGTAGCTACACAGATCTAAAGCTCATGTTTTCTGATTCTTTGAAGACTAATAATTGTGTTCTGAAATCTGAGTTTGCAGAAAACCACTTAAAGGAAATCTAAAAAGCCAAAGAGTGTTGTCTCTATCTCCTCTCTTCTACTACTTCATTTTGTGGCAGATCAGAGAACATATTATTGAGCTCCCCTTGCCCGAAATCAGGGAAACTGCAAGTTTTGTTTTAAGAGCATAAGTGAAGAAATGCACTTTTACTGATTTAATTATATGGCTGCAGCGTATCTTGGGCTACTCCCAAAGTCATTTTCATATGAAAAGTTTCATTCATTTTTATTTTCGATTTTATGCAAGTATAGTTGTTTCTTGTCTATAGTTAATAATTGCTATATTATGTGATTTCCCTCTATGCAGAGAATTTATTCAAGAGAGAGAGAGAGAAAAAAATTCGGTTTTCTCTTGTAGGTTTGCAAGTGTTTTCTCATTCTTTGATCAACCCTTGGTCATCTGGTATAAACAGAGCTTGCTGCTGTTTCTAGTTGCGTATACCTCCCCAAGCGGGGCTCAAAGTGCTGTACTAAAAATTTTATCTTACAACTGAGGGTAACATTACATCATGTTCTACATTATTTCAGACCCTATCTTACCTTGCCTTAGACCAGTTCATGTTGAATCATATTTAAACCACACCTTTTTTTAATCGTCTATGTAACTGCAATTTAAGCCTAAAAGTCTCTCTTTGAAAGTGTGCTGTTCATTGCTCTGATGTTTCCACAATATTGTACAGGATTTAACAAGCTTTCCATCTGATTCCTCGCGTCATTAAGCTGTGTAAACAGTGGAACTCATGGACGGAGAATGCTGCGGGTGCCAAATTTTAAAAAAAGTAGACAAATTCATGGAATACAAATTTGTCACAAATTATCAAAAATAAAAAGAGTTCCTGAGTAGCAGATCACTGATATTTTGGAAAAATGGGTAATTATCACTGCTTGCCCCGGTTCCTTTACTTTTCCCAGACGTCTGCTACCAGTCAGTTCTGGGGACAGGATCCTGGACCAAAAGAATGTTTGGCCTAAGAGAGTACAGCTATTCTTGGGCTCCTGCTGGCATCCACTCACTAAATCAAATGCCATATTATTATTTTCATAGCCAGAAGCTTAAAGGTTACAACACAGATTTATAATGTACTGGAAGAACATGCTTAAAATATGCTGCAGTTGCATTGCAAACTTCAGGGATATCACTTTTGATTTTTTTTTTTTATGTAACAGATGATTTGGAGAACAAAAAGTACTGTTTTCAAATATGATATTTTGTTTTGAGAGAGTTAAAATTTGCTGTTAAATGATATAATAACTGAAGGGTAAGATTTATACAATTTTTCATACAGAGTTTCAAAACAAATTTTATTATGTTTTGTTCAGAAAAGGTCGTTGTTATTGAAGAGTCTCGGGTGCTATTTTAAAATGTTTTATTCACGTTTTCAAAGAGTTTATTCTAGAAAACTACCTTGTTACTAGATGGAGAATGCCACTTATTTTCAGCGTGGTCAAGTCGCCTTCTTTTTAGACTCAGTCAAGATAAAAAATGTTCCTGATTTCTTCACATGAAGTTAGGGGAAATATTTGAACATTCTCAAAGGAAGCTGTTTCAGATTATCAATCAAATGTAAATTTCTGTACCTTATTGCTATAGCCAGCACTTCACTGATTATTTTTAATGGCTATAGAAAGAACTAGGAAGTAAATTGGTCTGAAGGGAGGATAGGTTACATGTGAAACATCCTAGTCCATTACTGATGTTAAATCAAAAGAAACGGGATGTTACTTGCAGCTAAAATTAGAACCTGGGGCAACTGTTAATTTACTCACTTTGTTCCACTCTTTGTGCAGCTGAGTTTTCCACCAGCCTTGTCATACTTTCTACCTAGCCAATAGACCAATATATCACTGTCTTGTTTTCTTTCAGGCTTTCAGCTGCAAAATGGTAAACAAGACAAAAGCATCATATTTTTTGTGTATTGAATTTATTCATTGTTTACTTAAAGCAAGGTAATCGTGACACTTTTGCTGGGTCTTGCTACAGTATTCAGCTGGACTGAATTCATTACCAGCCCTGTAAGAACTGAGCCTATCAATATTTCCATTATTCTCAATCTAAACTCAAGGAGTGATGGCTCTACTAATAACTCAGATACAGCTGAAGAATTGAGACTGGAGGTGAGATTCATCCCTTTTTTTTAGACTACCATGGGGGAAAAATAAAGAGAAGAAGTTAAAAACAAATTTCCCCACTCTCAAGTAAGGGAATCCATAGTTCTCCGTGGTAATCCTGAGTTCATTTCCACATGCTTAGCTATGTCAGCACACAGGGCATTTAATTTAACATGCTGATGATAATGAATTTTTATAGCAGGGGAGGAGACAGGGGATTCAGAATGTAATAGAATCTGCCCTTGAAATTTCTTGATGATAATATTTTACTTTTCCATATCCCTCTTCATCTCCAAGTTCCTAAAGCAAATTACTCCAGAATCACTGAAGTCATGAGTGAAAAGAGCTATGAGAAGGATGAACCGCAGACCTTGTACTTTCCTGAATTAATTATTTCAGTCATACACGCCTCAGCCCTTGCCTGCAGAAGCTGTGTGAAAGTAGGCTCAGCTAGTGAAAGCTGAACGTTAGTGTGGCTGCGGAGAATGGAAATGTTTCCTCTCCAGCCGTTTTCTTTCTGGCCCTCTCATCACCAATTCATCTTGGGATGCCCTCACTAGGGAGGCAGCTAACGCAGCAAGATAAGAGCACTGCTGATGGAGATGGGAAAATGAGAAGCTTGGTATTGATTCAGTCAGGCAAAAAGTGGAGGACTCTGTTCAGTTCGATCCATGCAAAACAAACAGCCCTAACTAATTTCACAGCATGCAGCAACTGTGCACAGCCAGTGCTGAGCAGGGAGCAAGGATGAATACTGTATTGAGTTGTGACTGCAGGGGAATTCAGCTAGGTAAGGAACAGGTTGTTACGCTAAGCCGCATAGTTTCAGTTTGCATAAGAACAGTCTTTAGGGATAGATTTTCAAAGCTTTAGGAATCCTGCTGACAACGATGAATTACTCCAGACCACTCTGAAATCTTTAATGTTACTGCAGTAGGGGAGAGTCAGTTATCTGTTCCCCCCAAAAAGGAATCCGTGCAGTCAAGGAAAAAAGTGTTCCTGATTTCTTCACGTGGAGTTAGGGGAAAATGTTGGAACTTTCTCAAAGGAAGCTGTTTCAGATTATCAATCAAATGTAAATTTCTGTACATTATTGCTATAGCCAGCACTTCACTGATTATTTTTAAATGCAGGGTTATGCAAAGGAAAAAAACTAGGATTTAGAATTTCAGAATTTCTTCCTGACTCTTTCTGCACTAGCCAAAATTTTCTGTAATTGCTTGGCTGCTCCCAAAATATTCGTATGTGACCTGTATGAATGCAAATTGTACCACCTGTTAAGCTAATATTTTTCATATGTCTGAGTAACAGTTTGAAATGTTGAAAGCCTGCTTCCCTTTGTAACCTTTGTTACATTTTTTTTACCATAGTTCTGCTCTGTGAAGAGCATACTGCTGTCAGGCTAAACTGAACAGCACGGCTTTGACAAAGATTGGTGCTGAATGAGGTGAACATACAAAACCTCTGAAAGCTTCAAATTAGGCTTCATCCGCACAGGTAAAAAGCGAGTGTATTAATAAATGCGTGTTCCTGCCTGTATCAATTTAATATGGGATGTACATGCTCTTACAACTGATTGCTTCACAGTTTCAGCTGTGAGCCCTGACCGATCCGTGCAACATTGTATTAACTGCTCAGGAAGTACAGCACACATGAGAAATTGTGGAGGCAATGTCCTGTGCGGTCCTACATACAGTCCTGATCAGCTAGAAACTACACCTGCTAGTGTTAATGTAATCTTTCAAATCTTTAACACGTTTCGTCCTGATTCAGATCTGCCATGTGAGGCCTCAGAGTTGCCAGGTCTTGGTTGCTCTTTTCCTGCTGCTTTTTTTCCAGTAGAGAAGGGCTAAAGAGTTGGAAACAAGGGCAGCTTAGCAGTCCCAGCTTCTGAATATGTAACAGAGGGCAAAATGAGCTAGGGAGAGCTTAATGTCGCTCTAGTATCTGGATGCAATAAAGGAACAATGCAAAACTCAGACTGTATCTTAGGAAAAAACTGTGCACAAATGTGCACATTGTATGTTTGCAAACCTGTGTGTCCTCAGAAATATGTTGTTGGTTAAATTCCCCAGAAGAAGTGAATTTTTTAAAGGAATAAAATGTTTAAGTCTTTCAGTGCTGTTTAACTAGACAGAAGTGTAGTTGTTTATGGCATAATCTACAGTCACGCCGCCCCGAGAAGGGGGCTGTTCAGAGGCAGGGGACTGTAACAGTAACCACTGAGGCATGGTAATCTGGGCCTGGCAGTTTTTTTATCTCTAATAGGAACATAATTTTTTAGAGTTTCTGTTTTATGAACACTTTAGTCATTTACACAGGTTAAAAAATGAAAAAATAAAAGCTACATAATGTTTTTCAAAATTATACTAAAATCAAATTGTTGCCAGGTATTTCCATGGTCATTTTCTTGCAGTGGTGTCCATTATTTTCTTTTTAGTGGCGCAGATGCTACAGTGAAATGACCAAAAGTTTATTTTGAGAATGTCATTTCTTAAAATCCTTGATCTAGCAAATTATAAACAAACCTATGTAATAAGTATTTCCTTACTATAATCATTTCTGAGCAACTCTGTGGTTTCTTCTCCTTATAAGGCATGACAAAGGCTTTACTCTCTTGAAGCTTATCTCTTAGGACAAAACTGTACAAGGGGTTTTATCAGACCGCTCTAATAACTTCTAAGTAAGCTGACAGTTGTATAGCAGATCCCAAGGGGAGGTTTCCTTTCATAGGTGGCTAAATATCATGAAAAAGACAGTGGCTCCAAGTGGATTTTTCACAATGCCTGAAAGACTGAATGGCTTTTTGGATTAATAGCAGAGTTATGGGATCCTTCTCTGCCAAACTGCCTGTCAGTGTGCAACTTCGTTAGAGGTGCTGTCAGTCACTCAGACAGACAAGCGGAGTTTAAAATCCTTGGAGTTCAAGATGATATAGAGCTTATAAAGCCTTAAAGAGCTCATGACTCTTGCCCCTTTTGTTTTAGCCCAGCTGAAGACATTTACCTTTTTACAGTAACAACCTCCATATGTAAATGTGTGAGACTGTAGGCAAAGTGAATTCTCTACTGGCCTGGTGTCCTGTGAAAACCCCAAAGTTTGAGGCCTCCTATACGCAAATGACAGGCTTTCAGGACTGTGTAGAGCACTTGTGTCATTTTCCTAGAGTAGATAGTGCAAGGTAAAGTTCTTAATGCCAGTGCATGTAGGCATAGGGTTTCCTCTTTTATTAGACTGGGTTTGCATCATTCGCTAGACATAATATTAGCTGTTTGGAATGGGTTTGCTCAAGCTCATGTAAGCAGTGGTGAAGTTTGGAGGCTGTCTTCAGGTTTTTGCTGACTGTTGATGTGGAAGACATATGTCATGCCCATATATATTCCTTAAGTACTTCCCACATTAGATGCTGAAAAATGAAGATGTGCCTAAACCCGATCGTAGTTTTGTCATTGTAAAAGCAATAAGGCAGACTTGTAAACGGCGTACTTCCTCAACAGAGAGATTCATGCAGAACAAGTGCTTTTGTAAGAAAGTGAGCAGCAACGAGGAGTTGATCCTTGATACGAAGCGTTTGTGAAATGAGATCAGTGCTTCTGAGCATGAGAGAACCACTTGTATCAGTCAAGCTTTCTAAATAAGCAGCTACTATATATATCCTCTGCAAGACTTTCATGCAGTAGTTTGTATGCAGCTTATGGACTGAAATTAGTATGTTCAATTTTTGAGAGGCCAGTTCAAATTAGCTGTATCCTCAATTCCGAGGAATGCTTATCAGATACAATAAAATTGTAAAATTACAACGCTATTATGCTTTGATTATAATTACAGTACTCTGTGTGTTAAAATGCAGTTGTATGGAAGCAGCAGGCTTAGCTGCCTCTTTTCCCTGGTTTCTCTGATCTTAATCTTCCCCTTAGGATACCATCTCCCCATAGATATTCTTTCCCCATACTCCCTCATCTCATCTGCTAATGGCTGTTAGACTGAGGGCATGTTCTTGGTATTCTCCATGTATCCCTGCCGCCCCTGTCTCATTCAGTGCCTGGTGAAAGAAAAGGTGATTAAATCAGAAAATACAGTTACAATATAATACACACATGCTTCCTCTGTCTTGGTAATCCGCAGTGTGACCATGCACCTCCTTCACCTCATCCCAGTTCCTGAACGTATGTGAGCTGGAAGAGGCTTACAGTCAGCTGCAATCCAGTGGGAAGTGGAGAGCTGTATTACTGGTCCCTTCTGCTCTCTGCTCTTGTTGCTCATTTTAGCTGGAAGATGCCAATAATCTTCAGAATTCTAAGAGCAATTTTCTAACAAAAATCTGAAAAAATTCAGAACTCAATTTTGGCTGTATTTCATTGGTAGGGTAGGCTGAGATGTGTTGCGTGAGGTCTGGCAATGGTGCAAGTAGTTTTTAGACTGTTAGTTTTGTTGTATGAGTGCTGGGCCCATATTGCTTCTGGATTGTTTTAATAGACAGGGTGTTTTGCTGTAAAAAGAATTGCCAGAATGGCTTTTCCTCACCAGGGAAATACTTTTAATTGCTAGCTCATTTCCTTCCTCTAAATTTCCCAAACTATATTTCATTATCTTTGTTCTCTTCATGAAATATACTCTATTTTTTAACATATAAGTGCCTGTTTTGTCCTTCCACTGTTACCATCTCACTCTACAAATGCAACTTTTGGAAATCGTAATTGATTAATTTCATAAGCTACTCAACTAAAAATGTTCATATTATCTTCAGAGTTAAATATGGTTTTTTGAATTTAGTATTTGATGATGAATTTCTTAGTGCTAAATTTTGGGGGTGAGGGGGAATTGCCAGCTCTGTACGAGCAGCACTTTCTCTTAATTTACAAATAGGCTTAGTCTGTGATTTTATCAGCGTTTTAGAGAATGGTGCATTTTGTTAAAAATCAGACACCACATGTTCCTTTTACAGTGATAAATTTAGGCGTCTATTAAAGTCGAACTCCATTTCCTTCATGGGTTCAGTTTTTCTTCATTGTGCTGTTGTCACAATCAAAGCCTGGTTGTCACAATCAAAGCCTGGCAATATAATTTCAGCGAATAGAGTATATAAGGGAACAGGAGTTATCTCATTAAATACAATTTAATTGTCTTCTATTGCAGCTGTCAATAATTTGTAAATTTTCCTTCCTATTATTTGAAGATTAACAGCCTTGGGTGTTTTTGGTTTTGCTTTTTTTTATCCATCAGGTCACAAACAGTTCTTTAACTTTTAAAGTAAATTTAATTAAGAGTTGTGTGAACTCTTAGTGGGAGAAGGTGACCAAAGCTAAAACTACCAAAATGTAACTACCATTGGCTGTCTGATCTGTAATGGTTTGTTTTGCCAATATATTTCTCTCTTCGTTCAACTAAAGAGAAACTGAAATGTATTCTTTTATACTGAACAATAGTAGAGCTCATGCTTGGATACTTTTTCTCAGGTTGAAGTTACTAACTGGTTTCAGTTACAGCTTTACAGATATATATGGCAAAAATTTTCATTCAGTAACTTCTGTAGTGTGGATTCAGCTGGATCCAGCATTTGAAACCAGAATATTCATACAGCTGGATTCAGCTGAAGCTCTTATTAACCTAAATCTTGCTTAATAATATCCTCTGTCTCCTAGAGGTTTACAGTATCTTTCAATTTCTATTGAAGAAAAAAGTGAAAGAGATTTAAATTTGTAAAGTCCCAGATTTGATCACATCATAATTGAGTCAGGGTGTCTTATTTCAGTGAGAGATAACTATATTGTTTCATGTTCCAGTATTTTATGCATTAACTATTTTCAATTACATCTATGTCCAGAATCCCAGTTAGCAATTTGAATGCATTTCAGAACCATAATGTAGTTGTTACTTTGAAATATTGTACATAGTTACATCATACTTCCTTGATCATCACAGCTCACCTAACACGTTTGAAGTCTTAATCTGTGAAGGACAACCAGTTATTGAAGAAATGAGTTTGGGATCTTTGGACTGTATTTGGGAATATCCATATATGTACCTTATGGAATGGATGTTCAGTCACTGAATTTGACAAATAGTGAACACTTGGAATGTAAAGAAGGCTTAATCTTCAGTTTGTGAAGCTTGTGCTGAGCTTTCGTGAATATTAAGTGCATTCGGCACTCATGACAAAAAGCAGCTGTGGCTGAAGAAGTATGAGAATGTATTCAAGATGTCATCAGACGCTATCCCTTGTGAAATCTCTGAGAAATTAATTTTCTTTACAATCTACAACAAGATAGGAACCCAGCATATAGGGTTGCCTCAGGTGAAAAAGTAACTTATTTCCCCAAAAGGGAAGAGTTAGGAGAAAAGTTTTAATAAATATTCACTTTATGCTCACAGAGGTTAACAGCAGTAATCCTCATAGCTGGTGCAAAGTCTCTGGATAAATCTTTTGCTTAAAAGCTGTGCTTATCAAAAGAAGAGAGCTGCTTCCTATTTCATATACATACAGTATTTGGACAAGATCATGCTCTTAGAGAAGCAATGGGCAGTAATGCCTCTCTCCTCCAAATTCCTGTAAAACAAAGGAAAAAAGGAAAGATTTCCCCATATGTAGCTGTCAGCTCCTTTAGATATATTTCTATTTCTTCTTGAAGCAGTAGCGGGCAAGTTCTCTGCTTTCTCTGCATGTTCTTTCATTTGGTGACATACTTCTGCTGCATTAAAAGTTATTGTAGAGTTTGTTCTTCTTCATACCTGTATTTATATATAATTCTGCATATCTGCAGATATTCTACATATCTGTGTGTCAGATGGCTATGAAAATTATTTTCTTAATAATTCAGTATCTTACACCCAAATGTGGCATAAATGCTGAAGCAGTTTTCCATGGTCTTATAGTATCTGTAGGTGATGGAATTATGAAACGGGTGTAATCAGTCGAAGCCCATAAACCAGTCTGTCAGAGTGAGAGCTTATGTGTATATATGGATACCAGTAAAGCACTTCTCTATAGCTGAGGACTTAAGGAAAACTCTAACAGTTTCTTTTCCATACTAACATGTATTCCAAACTACTTGGAATATAACCATGATTCATAAATTTACCAAGAGCTCCTGAGCTAAACTTCTCAGCCTAACTGTGGTAGTTAGCTGCATATTCTTTTTTCTCATCATATTGCAAAGTTACAGAGAGTAGAAATAAAAATTAGAGTGCAGGAGAGAAATATTTAATAGCACACTCATAAAATACATAGGAGTGGAGCTTAAGGACCTTTTCCAATGAGCAAGAGAAATTCCTGTTTCTTTCTGTCATCCAAGTAGAAATGAATGTTTCCTTTCAGAAGAATCCAAGGTTATTTTACAGGAATTACAAGAGTAAAAGAGAAATTTTTACACAAAATTTGATAGCTATTTGTACATGAGTTATTCTGCACACACTGACAAAACTGTTGAGCTGGAGGCTATAATTTAGATGTTTAATTTGCAAGATGTTTACAGAGTCTCCTTTAAGCATGGATCAAGATACCATTTAAAATAGTCTTACAGAGCAATCTGCTAGACTCAATATATCTGCATTCTTGTTGTGGAGGTAGCAGCTTAGTTACTAGTTCGTAATTGCAGTAGTTTGCTTTCGTTAGTCATAAAAAACTGGAAGCGCATAAAATTGGCACACAGTTTTAACTACAGTTTAAACATTGCATGTTTGTCTGAAATAAGCTATTTTTGTAATTATTTGTCCTTCTTTGTCTCTTAGGACTCTTTCCTTGAGACTTTATGATGCTTAAATGTAACTTTTAACTTCTGTGGAAACTCTATCAGAATGAAGAATTAGACTGGGAAAATATATCTTTGTTATCAAAACCTTGTAATCTACTATAGCTCCTCTGTGTACATGACAGTAATAACTGTTGCTGTTGACCATTGAAGAAGAAAATAATTTGGTAAGGTGACTTTTCTCTCATCTTTCTGACAGGATAGTTTTAATTTTGTTTACTCATATGACTAACATAGAGCTGCTGAGGTTGTTAGAAGTTGCTTCAAAAATGTCATCACTGAGATTTACTAGGCAAGTGCATTTTGCCATATAAAGTACAGCAGAAGATGTAGAAGACCTCAAGGAGAAAATACCTGATAATATCTGCAACAGTTAAAGTAAAATTCATCAGTAATGATGTTAATAGAGAATGACTTTCAACTGAAACAGGATTTATGGTCAATATATTTCACCTAGACAATGAACCCCTTCATCTAGAATGTAAGCCCTTGACAAGTGTATCGTCAGTTCAGGAGCAACTCCATAGGAATGGGTATGTTCTCAGGAGTGGGTCGTGTCGAGGAGGTCTTAGGTCTGCATGGAAGCAAGGGATCATATGAGAGGAGTCTCATGCTACTTGTTGGGTATAAGGAGTGGTGTAGGAGAGGGACTTGTACGCTTGCAATTTTTCATCATGGGGACGATTCTAAATCTAAATTCTAAGCCCTCATCTTCCATTTTCTATGCCACTTTATTTTCTAAATTCTAATTTTAAAACACTTTGTCATTGAGACTTTGGTTATTTTGCTTGGAGGAAAAAAATGTGAAATATCAGCATGTGCTTTTTTTACAGCGCTTCTTGTAGCCATTCAACAGAAAGTAGACAATCCTGTTGACCTTCGTGTAAAATATTTTACTGTCACAACAACTGGGAAAAGTTAAGGAAGGCTAGGAACCTGAGATATGCTTCATCTCTCACTGCAGATCAAGCGCTTTTGTTTCCTTTCACAGTCAAAGATACCTTTCAAGAGGGCGTAGGCCATCGTAACTGGTAATAGACTTTACTTTCTCACCAATAACATTCCTTTTCCTTCATCAGTAATACCTACCTGGCAATAACTAACCTCTAAATAATTTCCTGTTTACAAAATAATCTTGAAGTACAATTATTGTCCTATGTGTAGAATCTGGATCACACAAATAGATCTTGGGAAATCTTGATTCTGTTATGTGTACTATTATTTGTTTGCTCTGTGACCTTTTCTTTCCCCTTCCATTAAAAAATAGAGAGATTGCTACTCTGACTTTTGTTTTAAAGCTTTTTTCTATAGAGAAAGAACTTTGTAAGGATGAAGAACTCCCTATTCCTACATCCATTCTCTTATAGTTTTCTACACCTATTCATTGGTGGTCTTTTTTATTTTAAATTTGATGTTAAACCTTTCAGTACAGAGACTGTCTGTTAAATACTCTATACAATCTCAGCACAAAGAAACCCTTATCTTGAAAGAAATTTTGGAGCTTCCTATACTTGAATTTTTAAACATATACTATATTTTACATAATATTTCAAAATTTTACGTTATTATGTGCTAAGTATGTGAGTAGTAGGAAGTTCTGATAAAGGATAGTCTAATAAATTATACTTATGAATGTTAAAAAATACAATTTTTTTTAAAGCGTTAGCAGTAAGAACTGCTCATTACTGTCAAAATGTGGCAGGTTTTACAGAATTTACTGGTCATTTCTCCTTGAAAGGCACCTTTCATTTTGCCATACGTTTTACTGATGTGGTTAAGGGAACAGTACGATTAGGATTTGGGGATAGTGAAAACTACTATCATAATATAAGAGGATTGCATGAGGTAGGTTTTTGCCTTACCTACTGTTTAGGTTAGCAACAAAGCTATCTTCTGTAACAAATTTGCAATTTGTACTTTTCTTGTCTGTTGACTCACAATTTGGTCTTTTCTGCAGCTCTCAGGAGCAATAGTACTCAGTATTTCCAAGGTGAGTTTTGTATAAAACTAAGATGCATCTTCCATTCTAATCTGATTTGCTGTGTGTTTTTCCCCTCTCAGGAGGATACAGATCATAATTATTATACCTCAAGGACGTATGGCCCATATGATTCGACCAGCCGGGATCTGTGGGTCAACATAGACCAAATGGAGAAAGACAAAGTAAAGATCCATGGGATTCTTTCCAATACCCATCGGCAAGCAGCAGTAAGTTACTGAACTTTTATATTTTTCTTCTTTGACTGACATGGAGATTTTTCACCAGTAACTGACATAACAGTACTTACCCGAGTATTGTGGCTCCTGTTTACTGAGCTTCATCTTTGGATTTATAGTTAAGCTATGCAAGCCTGCAAAGCACTGCTACCAAAAGATTCCAAGTTGCCTTTCCACACCTGCTGTAACAGCCCTCCAGAGATGTCTTTCCAGATTTATTTTAATTTCACCTCTGCTTTTCAGGTTAGATCGCAAGCTATCAAACAATAAGCTAGTCATGCTGTTGAAGTCAGAGAGAGTTTTGCCATTGATTTCAAGCAACAGAACTGGGTTCAGGATTAAGTTGCTTAAGTTTAAGTCTGCCATGGATTGTATCTGTGTTTGCACTTCCACTGTATAAAGTGTCACGCTTTTTTCTTTTTGGAGAATTAATAAAACTCATGAAAGAATGTTATTTACACTGTTCATTTGTTGTCAGATAGTAACAAAAGAAATAGATGTGATCACACTTCCAGGCTAGCAATTTTGTTTAACTGTTACCACGCTGCCTGGCAAAACGAGTATGAAAATAAGGTGCATGCTTACAGATGTAATTGAACGCTGCATGATTTCCAGGTTGCGTTCTCAGACCTGATCTGTGGCTAGAAACTGCATAAGTAGAAGGGGCAATATTAGCATGAATTAAATACAGAGAATTAGAACTCGGAATTGGGGTTCATGAGGTTCTTTTTTCATCTATTCACTCACTTAGCTTCAACAAAATGCCATTGGGTTCTGGCAATTAAAAAAAAAATCAAGTTAATGCTTTATTTTAAAGTTGTACAATTGTTAAAGATGTGAGGAGAGGATACAGTTAAGTTTTTAAGCTGAGAGGAAAGCAAAGTTAAATTCATCTTTTCTCTGGATTTGTCTGTTATTTCCCAGAGCAAGTAAATTCACCAGCCAGGTAACTCTCTTAGATGACTATGTGTGAAAGAGAGAAGAAACACGCTAGGATTTAGGTCAAAATGAAAAAAGACAACGTGGGATGATGCATCCACTAGATTTGACTAACAGAGTGTCCAATACATAAAATATCTTTCTCACAGACAAAAAAAGACCGTAAGGAGCCAGGGACCATGGAAATACAGAGGGCTCAGGCAGTTATTTATCTTTGAGGTAGTTTTAATAAAGCTCTATATCATCTATTTTCTATTTTCTATATCATCTATTTTCTATATCATCTATATCATCTTTTCATTAATGCAGATTGTTTCCAACAAGATAAAAAGTGTGCCAAAAAGTGAGAGCCTTTATTGGCTACCTTGCTTTCCTCACCTGCTGCTGATCTGGGTTGAGGGAGAGAATGGAAACATGCACAAAAGTAATGAATGAATTAAAAATACCTATCCAGAGTAAAACACTGGCCTCATAAAAGTAGTTTAGCAGTTTCCAGACCTAAACACTAGTGCAATTCCTTTGAGAAATTTAACCTATTGTTAATGATTAGTGAAGGCAATTCCCCCCCGCCAACCCCTTCTAAACCGACTTGTTTCCACTTGGGAATCCCCTGAGATTATACCCTGGGAAATGTCAACTCCAAGAGGGAGATATCGTTAAAATTATCGAACTGAAGGTTCAAAACGAGCTAATGCTTTCTGATGTAAGCGTGGGATCTGTTGAGGGTGGCAGCGGGGAGCTCGGCAGCTCAGATTCCAGAGCACAAGGGCTTCAACTTGCTGTTGCTGGAGCAAGAGATTTAAGATGTTTCTGCTGAATCCCAGCTTCCCACTCCACCTTTCTGCCAGTTCTTGCAGAAAAATCTGTGGTCCCCGAGTGCACCCATTACAGTCTCCAATTTAGCACACTGATATCCAAACTCTGTTGGTAGTTAAGCAAATATCTTGGACTGCTGCGGTGGCTGCAGCCGTGACTGCGTTCTGTTTTAAAAACTTCTTTTCAGAGATTTGTTTTATGTCTCTTCTGATGGATGAAAAAGTACCATTGAGTCATCCCTCCCCCTTTTTTTTCCTGGATCTGTAATTGGTTTGCATGTTTGCAAGCAAGCAACTTCCATGTGTACTATATAACAAGTTATTAAAAAAGACATATTCTATCACCTGTTTAGATATTTTACAGGAAAATTAAAAAGGCTTTTGTTAAATATCTCTGTTTTTAGTAAGATCTGCCTAATTCACTATCTGTTCAATTAGCCTAGGGGACAGAACCTCAATTCAGAGATTAATGTATCAAAAAAATCAAAATACTGATTTTAATGAATTGGAGTTTCTAATCTTGAATATGGAGGAGAAAGAGTGGACTACAGCTTTCTTGACCCTGTCATTGCTTTTTGCTTCATTTCAGGCTTTCAAGATGATGTTTTTCTGCAGGAAAAAATAGGAAACAATAGCACTACTATAGTGGCAAATATTCAGAGGAAACCATACATAACTAAGCAGCAATGCCTTCCCTTCTCTTCCACAGAGAAGGGAATTAAATTTGTCATTACTCTTTTAAAAGGGCATTTCACACATCTTTCTGTGACTTGGTGATTTACATGCTTATAATTTCTAAATATTACTCTCCTGCTTTGCCAGGAGGATAAGGAATTAAATTTATTAAGGGCTGATTATTAATACACTTATAATGTGTGGGCGTCTTTGAATGCTAAAAATTTTAAACATTAATGTGCAATCTTGTAAACTGCTGGAAGTTTGAGTTTATGATGGATTTTAAGGGTAATTTTGTAAAACTGTGAACTGAAAAGGTTTGCTGAGCATTTATTTTTCCCTAGATTTTCAGAAAAATTCAAATTTGACCTCTAGTTCCAATGAGTTAAATTTAGAAGAAAAATAAATTAAGTGTATTATTTTGATTGAAGAGGACATCAGCTTTTTTCATTTTTTAATAATATATAATAAAGGACTATGTAGAATTTTAAAATCTCATATGTAAGGTTTCTGTTATATACTTTTTTGTGTCACTGCCTTATGATAGAGAGTTTATTTGCATTCATTTCCTGAAAGTAAAAAAGTAATTATGAAAAAAATCAGAATTTGTGAATTGAAAGGGTGTTTGAAAAGAAAAGAAAGTATAGTATGTGTACTGCTATATTCACAAACACTTTCGTTTTTGAGTTAGATGCAGCTCTTTTAGCATCTCTATATCTTTAAGCTGTACATCAGTAATGCCTTTATCAGTATCTGCTGATAATGGAGTCAGAAACTGGTATTTTTTGACATGACGGCGCTCCAATTTATAGCTTCTGTGTAACTCTTTTTGTGAATATTGAGAATCCTCATGTCTTCTATTCTTCTGTCATTATTTCAAAAATACAGGAGATGGAAAGATGAAATAACTCTTGTCCTGACACTGAATTTGTGTATTTTCTTTCATTCAGAAGTATAATTTTAATCCAGATTTATAATCTTCTGAGTTCCCACAAGCTGCCAGTCTTTTTTGCTTCTTGGGGGAAAAAGGAACGAGGGGAGGATACCCATGAGGTGGTTTGGCCTTGTAAGCAGCATAACCAGTGTCTGATGAATTTAACAAGCTAATACTAATGGAAAATTTAAAATATTTAGCAGTAAAGGATTTATTTCAGTAATGCAGTTTTTTTTCCCCCATGATACGTTGCCACCATCTTTTCAATTTTATAGTAGAATTTTATGTGTGACTTGGATGCTGAGTGTATTTAAATTAGACAAGTACTGGTTGGTTACTCAAACACTGAAGCAGATACAGAAGCACTTCGTTCTTGTGAACCTCAGTTCTCTTTCATATCAGTTCATTCCATCATTTATGCATGAAAAAATCATTCCTCCTGCATGCGTCAAAAGTTATAGTACTCTTTCTGAAAAGTGAGCTAAGCAGGAAAACTAGAAACAATCTTATTTTTGGTGGCCATTATAATATTATTACACTTAAAATCATTCCTTAAATCTTATTGGTTCTTTATCACAGTATTATGCTAAATAATTGTCTGTATTAAACATCTATTACATTTTCAGGTTATAGGGCATCACTTTTTGACTTAAATCAATAAATGATCTATATCTGGCTTGAATGGTCATAGGACCAGGTCTTTATATATTGGAAATATTATCTTTATACTACTATAAGTATGCTACAGCAGTTCTAGAGGACTGTTAATAGGCACAGTTGTCTTTCAGAGCTATTTAATGATTCTCCCATTATTAAAAAAGTTAGTGCTAATAGGTGAAATGGACAATAGTGTATGAAAGAAAGAGGGATGCTTTGGTCAGAAAAATTGGCCGTTTTAACAGTGTTCTTTGAAATAATGTGTGACAGAATAAGCACATAAATATAGCATACTCCTTCTCAGCAGTGAAAACTTGAGACCATGGAAAAACCCTGTTGTTTAAGTTAATTCGTAAGTGTCTTTTACAAATGCCATTTTGATTAGAAACGTTCAGTTGTATATACATATTTACACACATACAGAAAAGGTCATTAGAACCTACTCAGTCTAATTAACACAATGCAATTGGATTTTGCATTCCAATTAAAAACAGAAAGTGCTAATAAATTCTGTCAAAATTCTGACTTCCACTTAAGTGGAAAGAAAATCTAATTTAAAGTTACTGCAAATCTTCAGTTATTAATTTCATGCCAAATAATTCTTTAAACATTTCTGGTGCATGTAAAGTATAATCCTGAGGGAAGAAATAATCAGCTACAATACAGAAGCAATAAACAAAGCCATGATATAAGTAATTTTAGGGAAAAGAAAGACAAAAAGAAACATGATTTTTAAATTTATTTATTTTTAAAATATGTGGACTGTTGCCCTTCCCTAAGTGGAGACATCAAAGGTAGCGTTGGGAGACTTTCACCAGCAACCTCCTCATTTCTTCACAAAAAAATTTATTATAGTAACTCCTCTTAAATAAGAAATACTGATGTGTTGCATACATCTATCCCAGTTATGTAGCTGCTTGAAGCCCAAATAGCAAGTGCTAGGTTTTTTGGGGGATATAACATTTAAGCTGTGAAAAGACCTCACTGGGATTTCATCACTTTCTCTCGTAACTAATAATTTGATTAGGGTTTAGCCTGATGGCAGACCAGGTGATGGTTACAGGTGGACGTACTCAAAGATTAGCATAGCACTTGCAAAGCAGAAGGGGGAAGCCAATGGCCTGGTGAAAAGGTGAAATTTTTTCCTGGCTGGATTAAAGAGTCAGTCTTTAGGAAAGGAGTGAAACAGGTGGGAAAGGACGGAGCCAGAGATAGAGAGGAAAAATGAGCTTGAGTTTGAACCATAGTTTTTAAAGACCTTAGGTAAGGGGCAGAGTATGTTCTCTGAGCAGCAGAGTTCTCTGCTGTGAATTCAACTGAGCCTTTCCAAAGGGCTTATCACCTGCAGGTGGACAGAGGGGGAAAAAAGACAGGAAAAGAGATACTTCTGTTTTCTTTTTTGATAAGTAGATTATGTGGAGTTTGCTAGTATTTCTATTGCCTGTTTCTTTATAAATGATTGCACCTGATGTCTGTTTTGCCTGTTGTATAAATAAATGCATGTATTTGCATATTTATAATAACTTGGCTGGTATGAAGTGTAGTCTTATGATATATGACAAATATCAAGATACTTCCTTTCTGTAGGTGTGATGTTCTGGGATATTACTACAGTGTCCTACATCTTCCTACATTTTTCCAGCGTATTCAGAGGGCCGTAGGATTTCCTTCCAGTTAGCTGTATACAGAGCTTTGGGAACTGGTGTCACTCATGTTTGGTGGAGGAAGTATCTTCCAGTGACTGTTTGCCAGATGCATATCCAGGTAGCAGCAGGGTGTCAGGGAGAGCTCTGACTCTGAAGAACCATGTGACTGAGGACCTCTGAGGAGCAAACGACCTACAGGCAAGGAAGCTATCAAAACTGTATATTGCAACAGCCTTAAATGTTGATGATGATTCTTAAGAAAGAGGCTAAAACCATTGTTTGGGAAGAACTCAGCAATTTTTTTTTTTAATTTGTTCTTATCAGAGGGTTAAAATGTCTATTTGGAAAAGGTATTTTGTTTTGTAAAGTCTCCAGCTGTTTAGATCCGTTGCTATCAGGGTTTTAAGTGCTACGCAGAATTGTTTCCAGTTAGCTATTGGCAGTTCCAAATTTGGAATAACAAGGCTTCAGTGAAGAACAAAAAGAGATATTTGAAACAGATTCTTTTGAAGCGGAGGACTCTTCATTTTATTTTCTCTTACTTTTCTTCACATTATTGATTTTATTTTCTGGTGTTGTTCCTTGCAGAGAGTGAATCTTTCCTTCGATTTTCCATTTTATGGCCATTTCCTACGTGAAATCACTGTGGCAACTGGGGGTAAGTGGCTTGCTACCCATTCACTTTGAGTAACTTGAGAAGAGGTTCTTGCGGCTATTTAAAAAATACCTTCCCCCCCCCCCCCCCCATAGATGTCAAGAGATAAACTGCAGCATTTATTTAGGAAATTTTCACAGAAAGAACATTACAAAATATCGATATGATGAAAAACCTCCAGCAGCAAAAGCTAAACTGATATGAAACCTTTTCAGCAGAAAACCTTATGGCATTAATCATTTTCTATTTAGGTATTTCCCCCAGTCATCTTTTATTTTTCTTCCTTTTGTGGCTGGAGCAGTTGCACTGGTTATGAAGATAGTGTAGAAGCCAAACGAGAGACAGAAACTCGGACAGCAGGTTATGGCTGCTTGGGAGCAGGTGGTTTATGATCTGAAGATGAGAAGCACTTGTAGCTTGTCAGTTGTAAGGCAAGTGAGGGGTAGGTTGTTACATTGGTGCAGTACAGCGTTGCCTGAGGCAGTACTGGAGGTGTTCCTCTCCTCCTTCTCTGGGGGAAATATGCAAGGTGTGAAACAACCTGAGCTCCTGGCCCTGTTACTTTGGGTGCCCACGTGGTTAGGGCCAGCCCTTCTGCTGTTGCTGTTCCTGCTGATCTCCTCCCTTAGGAACAGACCCACCATCCCTTTGAAAGAGCATGGAAGTAGGAGAAGAGACAGAGGCGGAGAGGACACCCAACAGCATCCTCTGCTCCCTAAAGATGCCAACAAGTTCATGGACTCTTAAGTGCTCCGCCTAGAGGCGTAGCAGGGCAAGGAGACAGGAGCGGGCGCTACCGTCACCAGGACCAAACCTGCCTGCTCCCCAGTCAAGAGTCTTCCTTCTCATGCTGTGAGAGGCCAGCCTAGCCAGGACGTTGGGGACAAGGGCATGGAGATCTCATGTCCTGCTGCAGCTCTCAGTGGGGGGGAGGACTAAAAGTTTGGGGGGAAACTTAGAGCCGGAATTCCAACAAGAGCAGCTGGAAGGGAGGTTGCAGTCTGTGCTGTATCAGGATCTCCGCTGTCTTGTGCTGCTTTGGTAACACAATGGAGATGGACAGATGTGAATAAAAGATGATATTAAATGGTTGATTTGCAGCCAGAATAATAAAAATCATGCAGAACTATGGGGTGTCTTCAATATCGGGATTTTTCCTTCGTCACTGATGACGTTTTGATGCTGCTGTTTGGGATGTGAAGGCTTCTGTTTTCCATTCTACTTAGCTTTTAGCTACATTTCAGTGCTTGAAAGCCAGCGCCTAATTCTGCGCTCTCCTATTAGAGGAGTTACATTTGATGTGGTGCCAAACTCAAGTGGATGAGCTCTGTGCTGTGAAAGAACAGGGTGGAATAGATCCTCTTCTTATGTAAGCCCTGAATATTTACCAGTCCTGTATAGTATTCCTACTGTAACCATGCTCCCCCATCTGCCCCCAAAAACTTGGGAGTAAAGTTAGGTCCCCAAGGGAGAGCTAGGGCTTTTGAGGACTTGTGTTTGATTGGTTTTTGTTTTATTTTTTTTGAGAGGGAAAGGATGGAAGATTACACTGAAAAATGTGAAAATGGCAGGAGGATTGTAGGGGGAGAAAGGACAATTTTTCACAAATTTTGGAGTTTTGTTAATCTTCTAATATTTTGCATCCTAGAGTAAGGTATCAGATATTGATAAACTAGAGGAGATCCGGGAGGGGATCTGAAAGTTAAATGAGGCTTTTTAAAAGATCCCTTTTAATATATCTACACAAACTTTTTGATGTTCACCTGTTAGTAATAGTAGTTTGTGAGGGAAACATACTTTTTACTTTCGGTATAGAGCATTTGGGGAATTTGTTTGTTTGTTTGTTTGTTTGTTTGTTTTTTTTTTTTTAAGCATATAGGCATACAGGACTAGCTATATTAGCTGCAGCACTCTTCTGTTGCTACTAGTGTTAATCAAACACTGAATTATGATTGTACTTTCCTTTTACTCTTCTAATGACTTGATACAACAATATTGCAGTGAATAGATCCATGGATTATTCTGTCACGCTGAATATGACTTTAGCATCTGTCCTTTTACCAAGGTCGCTGACATTAGTACAGAGTTGCTTCTGTTTTTGATGTGACATTTCCATGCTTTTGTCCTTCAAAATTAACCAATATCTTGGGAAACCAAGGTCTAGTCAATAATTGGTTTAAAAATAATATCTAGATTGAGCTCAGTAACTGTAAGTCATCCTGTCGATACATTCTTCTGAAACTTTGAGACTTACAAGCACCAGGAAAAGGTATATTTGTGTCATAACTCTCAGACAGATCTTCTGCTTCGGCTATATTTGCAAATTTTGTTACTGTAAGTCACTGGTGGTGCAGTGTGATACAAATGATAAAGGCAGGTTCCAGGTGTTTTTTAATAAACTGTAGAACCATGCCATATAGTATTCAACATCTTACAATGGTATTTCTATTATTAGAGATCTGAAAGTCCTCCAGAGGTTATTCTGAAATAAAAAGAATGACAAAGTTAATGTGTGCAGGAATTCCACGTGACAGATGTCCACTTCCTGGAGAGCAGGACGTGATTAATTACGTTAATGACAGCACTACAAACTGTTTTTACCTCCCAGTCATGAATTAAATAGTCGTCTTAAGAGGAGAGTTGAGAACAATGGCACATTAAATCCGTATCACAGTAAAAATGTCTATGCCCTGCCTGCCCAGTGGCATTCTTCATGTAGGCTGCTCTGTGGCACAGTAGTGTTTCACAGTTACTTAAGATGATTTTGAAACTGCCAGGGTATAAAGTTAAACTTTTTTCCGTTTAATATTTATTTCCACTTCCAAATGGTTTTGCTGAGATGACTTTGCTTGACTAAGGAAAGGAAGAACATGGAATGAAAATGACTAGTTTGAGGGCTTCATTTGCAACTGTCCTGAGCTTGTATTTCGACAAGGCTATTTAATTCATAAGTAGGAGGTAAGACAGCTTATAATATTGTTATTAGCAAAATTAAGCAATTTGTGGTTCTATGGGAAATGGGCATCTGTCTCCCAGGATTCCTGCAGAGACTGTTTTTAAAACAACCTCTGGAGAGCTCTCAAGGCTTTAAAAATAGCAGATAACACAGGAAAAAGCTGAGTTTTGTTTCCTGTGAAGCTTTCCACAGTTTGTGCTTTACAGGCCACAAGTTTAGATATTTCCATAATAAACCGTGCAAACTGCGTTAGATTTTTGTAGTGTGGCAAATGTCGGGGAGCTGAGCTCAAGAAACATCTTTTGTTCCCAGTCACTGACACCCACTGACAGAGCGTGGGGGCTGTGGGGCTGGGAAAAATCCTGTGCTCTGTCCTGCAGCGCAGTGGGCAGCAATGCCGTCCTTTTCACATGAATCTGCTCCACATCCTGCTCAACATGGGGCAACACACAGCTGTTCATGCTTGTTTGTATTAATTTTCCACATTCACGGTAGTAACTCCCTTTTATTTGTTCTCTGTGTGGCTTATTTTGCTGTTTAGCATCTACGTTTTCTAGTGCAAGCCTTGTATCAGGCACTATAAATTTTTTAGGAAACTTTTTTTTTTTTTTCCTTTTGTGCCATCTCTCTTCAGCTGAGCATTTCTCTATGGTGTTGCTGTGCCTGTAGCAGCGTTGCAGAGGAGGGTAGTAGCTAACCCAGAATGTTATGGATTTTCACTAAGCCTTATATTTATTGCCAGGGATAAATAAAGGTTTTAACTTTCTTTTTCTGAATTTCTCCTGATGGTTTGGATAATTGGAGGGCTTGAGGGCTCTTAAAGTAGTTTCAATCTCTGTTCTTTCCCTGGAGTGCGAAAATATTATTTTATGTATCCTGCAAGTCAAGGACATGTGATAGAACGAGACTGCTTAAGAGCATAAAGCATACTTGACCTTCATCTTTATCTATGGACACTTGTAAACAACAAAAAAGACAGCAAATAAAAAGGTTGTGCTGTGTTATCATATACTGGGCAAATAATATTTTGGTCATAGAACTTTTTCTAGAATTATGCTATCAAGGAAATAGATGAACACTTCTTTATAAAAGAATACATTAGCTCTGTCAGATTGTATTGGAAAGTGCATGGGCTACACTTCTTGTATTTTACTAGGGAATTCTTCCAGGTATCTTTAACTCTTATTTTCCAAATGTCTATATTTTGCAACAGATAGCATATCTAGAAATCAAGGCTAGCGGATTATTCAAACTGAGAAATTCATGGAAGATCCTTCAAATCCTTCAAATGGCTAAAAAGAATATATAAAGTAATGCAAGCAAATGACAGATAGTAGTAGAGCAAAAGGAGAGTAGAATTTTGGAAGATTCCAGTTTTTGGATTTAGGCCAAACCTGATAGGAGATAGGAAACTTCCTTGGTGGACAAACTATCCCATATTTGCCTGCTTGCGTTTTCTTCTGAAGCATCCAATCCTGGATGGTGTCAGAGAAAGGAATCTGAAGGGGATTGGACTGTATAGCTCAGCCCCATGTGGTAGTGCCTGTATTCTTCAAAAACAGTAGCAAAAACCTATTGATGTAATCTGAAAACTGAGCATGTAAATTATTTTCCATTTCAATAGCAGTCATATTTTTAACACATTGGAATGCAGTGTGAACTCACTTCAGTTCAGTATGTGCTTATTTGATATAGTGGTTTCTGCTGTTTGTGGTTTGTGCCTTTTGAATGATGAGTTCAGCAATATTCCTGATGATATGTGCTTGATTATAAGTTTACCATCTAGGCTGATTTTAATGGACTTATGTTTTCTTCCTGAATTCATCCATGGACAGTCAAGACTGAGATATTTTTTAGTCAGAGTTGAATTTCAGACAGCTTATTATTTTATGAATCATATCAGTGCTAAACACTACTTTAAGAATTTAGAAAAAACATCTTCAAGCATATTCTTTCATGTGACCTTGGAAAAATTAATACTTAGCTTTCTCAGCATTTTGTCTTTGTACCAAAAATGCACTTAATTTCATGTGGAAGTGGCATCTACAAATGTAGTAGAGTTCTGGCACTCATTTTTAGAAAAATGGGAAATAATGGTAAAATACATGATTGTACAACTTTAGAAGCATATATCCATATAAAAAGGGTAAAAGCGTCAAGTTAAGTAGGTTATGCATGAAGAGTACTCATACGACTGGTGTATTGTTGTTATATGCCATATAATCTAATGTCTACTCTAAGAATGTTTGGGAGATGCTTTATCTTTTAATTGTTACTGTTCTTCTTGTAGCTGTCTTTCCCATATCGAGTGTCTGTAACAGCAGCTCCTGCAGTTAGCACTGAACACACTAGTAGGCTTTTTAGCAGTAGCAGTACCATCTAAATGTAACTAATAAACTTCTATTGTATAAAAAAATAGTTACTGTAAAGGTTGGTCAATCCAAGGATAAAATCTAATACCACACTTTGGGAATCTAAGCCATAGCGTTTTCAAACCAGCAGATGCACTTGTGAAGTAATGTGGGGAGGGGAAGGAGGCAAGGGGGATAGGAGATGTAAAAACCCAGACTTCTTGATTCTCCGAAGCTACATCTGCTCATCAGGGTATTATAGAGGGCTAATAAGGCAGAAAAATTTGAGAATGTGTTCAAAATGAGGCTGCCTAAGACATTAGGGATGGAACTGGAATCAAATTGAAGTCGGGCACTGGAAGCTTCTTGCTGGACCCACACCCGTTTTCTAGGCTGCAGAGTAGAGGTCCATGAGTTAGATTCGTACAGCTTCTGCAGGCTCTTGCTACAGCCCGTCTCTTCCATACGGGAGTGGTAATGGAATATGAACTCCATCCCTATAGGTCTGGTAACTTATGGCAAGATTTCAGAAGACTTTATGGAGGAACCTGCAGTAGGAAACTCTGCTTGCGAAACCAGCAACACAGCACTGTTGGCATGAGCCCTGATATAACGACCAGAATGAAGCTCTTTGCCCACCCAACCACTGTTAGCCTGTTTCTCCAGGCCCCAATCTTTGTAACTCCATTCAAATCACAGACTCCAGGACACTTACACTCTCTGCCCACTGTCTATTCACGGACGCTAAGATGAGACTTCTCCTATCCTTTGTCCTCTCATGGTGGTGTAGCAGGAAGCACGGCAGTAGTAGAAACTGCGGTGAAAGCATACAAAAGGTGTTTAGAATATGAACAAAGTATATGAGCAGGCGAAAAATGAAACAAAAGTCTTCCTCGAAGTAGATTTGCAAAACTTGGAGTTAGTTTGGGGCTGCTTCCTACTAGAAACACCTGTGAAGTATATACTGGAAATAACTTTTCCTTATTTGACAGTTTACTTCCTTTTAGGTTTTTTTTTTGGGGGGGGGGGGGGGAGGAGGAAGGGGGGAGCAGAGCAGCATCTGGAAGCTTCAGAACAGATTAGAGCCTCCTGCCAGGTCAATATGAACTTTGATTTAGCTAGTCTTTCAGGAGCTGTTGGTTAAAAAGAAACCCATGTGTATATCCCCTAAAAATACTTCTTTTTTTTTTTTTAATTATTATTTAACTATCAGCCTGGGTTCCATAGTAGTTTTTGTTAAGGTTTTCAAAGCCTGTTTCTATTAAATTTTCTTTACCTCCGAGTGACTTTTATAGTTTGATCCAGACAATTCTGTCATAACTAGCGTTTTTTGATACCGAAGCTGTTTCTTTTGCTCCATCCACCATGTTTTATTCCTAAAGCCAGTGACCGTTTTGCAAAAGAGAAGTCAATGCAAGTACTAGCATGCAGGTTATGACTATGCTTGACATGTTTTTCTAGCAAATTCATTTCAATTAACTATGATATCATTACTGAAATGAAATCTTCTGAACTGGAAGAAAAATACTACTCAAGCATTAGCCCCTAAAATGTGGGAGTGATTCCTTTCAGCAAACCAAAAATAGCAAAATAGGTCTGTGAGGGAAATCTTGAAGTCTCTGGTTAATTTTTTACTCTGTCTTAACTTGGGCAAATCACTACTGATTTCCAAGCTCAAAGAAAGAGACCTAGGTCTGAATCTAGAAGAGAAATAGATGTAGATGCAGTTGCAGGCTGAAGCTTAGAGTGCTCAGGGAGCTCAGTGTACAGATGCCAGCTAGATGGACTGTACTTAGAGAATACAGTCTAAGGAGAGGAATAGCGAATGCTGAAGACTGGAGTGCAGGATGAGTGAGCAGATGGAGTCACAGTGAGGTATGAGTGAGCAGATGGAGTCACAGTGAGGTATTAAGGAACCAGAAGCCGAGTGAGGGGAATGAGCTGAAATAATTTTATACACTGAAAGCTAGACGTGATTTCAATTGATAGGGGACACTGGACAGGAGCGAGAAGCTATTACAGTTCTGGTAAAGTTAGATGTAAAGCTAGAGGGAACAAAACTGCAGGAGAAACAAGTGGAAGAAGAAATCAAATTGGAGGTCACTGCTATTAGGATAAGTAATTGCCTTTTAACAGAGCAGCAATTTCAGTAGCAGCTCCCAGTGGGGAAGCCATCATACCCGCTGTCTCTAGGAGCACAGGTGAATGGTGCAGGAGACAACAGTATAGGTGTGAATGAAAAGACAAAGCCTCAATCTTGCACTGTTTTGGTGCTCTCTGTACTCTATCAGGCAGGTTATTATGTTGGAAATCAGGAGGTTTCTGCAGGTATGGAAACAAAATAAAGAGAAATCAGTGTAGAGCTAACACTTGTGGCAGGCTTCTATCCCCAGCAAATAAGCATGAAAAAGAGCACATTTAGTAATTAGTTACACTAGGAAAAACCACAGGATTTTAAGGGGATGTATTATAAATTGAACAAGGTAGGAGCAGCCACATAATATGGGATAAGCAAAGTTTGCTGTCTACTTCAGCAGCCTCTGAACATGTCAGTAACAGCCAGGACTCTCTCTATAAAATCAATCTGTAAGATGCATCTTGTTATCTTTATAAGTATAACTTCTAAAATTTACACCCTCTAGAAGTTTAAAAAAAAAAAAGAGAGAGAGAGAGAGAGGAAAAAAAAAATATTTGTTGAAGGAAAGCAAAAGGACAGAGTTGACATGATTATTGCTTCAAGAAAGCTTAACTGAGTCACAGTGGGTTGATCACAGGTAGTTCCAGAAGGGACATTTGAATGAAAGTGCAGAGTCTGAAATAACTGCCATGAGCTATAGAGGCGGGCATTGCCTGTAGACAAATTTACAAGCAGAACAAATAGCTTACATACAAGGGGTACAATTCATCTAACTATGCAGAAACCTATATCTGTTTGTCTGCCAAGGCTCATGTATAGGCAGTAGAGATGTAATCAGTATGTTCAGTAAAGTCTGTGGATATTTAAGGCAGACATTTGACACAGGTCGGGTGAATTGCATCCTGCGAGTGTTTAATTCTATGTCAATGTATATCACTACAAAGAGAACCTGGAGGTGATCAGCTCAGATCTAGGTGTTTAAATTTTTAGATTTATAAAGCTGGGTAAGTTGAATATTGAGAGAATTTACCAACTAGTTTGAAGAAGGCTCCAGAATCGTCCACCTAGCGCACGCATAGCACATGCACAAATACAAAACATGAAAAAATGAAACACGAAGAAGAACTCAAAGTTGTCATGAAGAAAAAACTCACCCAGAATGCTTTGTATTGATAGCCTTATATAAGAACTGCAACAAGGAACTGCTGTTAGAAAACTCATAAGCGTTAAATCATCCAAAAGATAGCATCTAAAATGGCATCGTATAGGCATTGACTCATAGCACTAAGAATTAGAGGTTAGGTGGTTTGAAACAGAACCAAGAATGCCAACAACGACAAGCATCGGCTAAATACAACCAAGAATATTAGAGTGCTGGTGAGTATATATGGGCAGTACAGCAACAGGAACCGATACAATTGAGCAAGAGATTTTGAAGCAAAGCAAGGATGGGCCCTTAAAAAGCAAGCCATGTATCACCTCGTTGTTGTAGCTGACTGCTCTGAGATCTGGAAACTAGACAGTCTGTCAGACACAGACACAGCAACCAACGGAGACAGAGCAGCGACGTGCTTCAGGAGTCCAGCAGGCTATTCCAGCTAGAGATTCTTGGGATGGTGACTCCCAGTCTTCTTGCAGGGAAGTTCTGGCATTTACTTGAGAATGAGGATTCAGCCATATGTTGCCATGCTAAAGCTGGAGAAAGCAGTTAAATTTGTAAAGACCGTAGTAAGAGAAGCTGCTGAAAACAAAGATCACTCTTCATAAATCCTCTTTCAATGGAGGAACGTTCCTGCTCAAGAATTATGTGAAATAATTCTTATGATGCATGCTGCTTGAGCACTCCTACCACCATTAGTAATGCAATGAATACCAAACAAAGAAATAAAAAGGAATCCTAATATGAAATCCCACTTAGGATTTATATTTGGATATACCAAATAAAAAGTTGGGAATTCTTTAAAACTGAAGTCATGAACTCTTGGTATGATCATGATATTTCGTAAGGATAGATGATGAGCTTAAAAATTATTTGTACTTATTGAAGAGGTAGGTCTTTGTGTATGTAAAATGACACTGCATAGCCTTTCATCAAAATTATTCCTGTCCCCTGCTCATTCAAGATGAAATCATAGTCATCGAAGACAGTGAAATAAATTTTCTCCTGAAACCTGACATTATCAAAATTCATGCTGAGGAGTAATTGTGAGGTACCAAAGCGCCGTTTCTAAACGCTGACTAGTCAGGACGACTGAGTCAAAGTTGTCTTTTATTCTCACATGAAAGAATCATACTTTTTCCATTATCAAACTGTTTACAAGCGTGCATATAACTTGGGGGGAAAGTAACAAAGAGGAAAAAATCTTACAAACTAAAAAGAGAAAACCCCAGCAAGTTAAGAGTTAGCTGCTTAAGACTTTCAAGTTCAATGCAAAGATAACGTGTTATGAAGATCTTTATGGGCACTGGGCGTGTTAACACTATAACAGGGTTATAGTGTTCATGTTTCATTGTTCTGTTTTAAAAACAGCGTGAGGGATATTTTGAAAATAATTTCCAAACTGGAGAGAGTTTTAATGTAATTTTGCGTCACGTTTTTGCAGTACTTTACTTTCAGTAAAAGAGGACAGTACTTTCAGTAAAAGAGGACAATCTGCTGCTTGGAAAGGCATAAGGCCTGAATGTTGCACCCTCTGAGCGCTATCATTTTGTATGGGCACACAGAGCAATACCTCTGAGTAGGAGAGAAATCTCTTCACCTGGCTAGTGGTGCCATGTGAAGAGAAGGGTTCACGGGGCTAGGATCTGAGATGGGAAAGTGTGAGAGTGGTTTTGAATTTGCAGCCTGGAATAAGCCTATGCTTTTCGAACTATGCTGTACTGGAGATTCCAGTCCTTAGCAGAGAATGAGGAGTGCATGCATTTTCCCGGCATCTTTCATAAATTCACTTTCTTAAACTTTCTCTCAAAACTAATGAATAGGTGGAATGAATTTTGCCTGGCTCACCGTACTAGAATATTTAGACTATGACTGTAGTGAGTGGAGTATCTCATTGGAGACCGTCAGAAATCTTAGTTCAGGCTTTTCTGATCATTCTTGCTGCTCTGGACCCTCCAGTGCAAAAGGCAGCAGGAGGTGGCTCATTGTTTAATGAAGGGCTATTTGATAACACCAATTAGTGGATGGTCAATAGCTGTTAAATGGCAAAGGTGATATAAAACTGAGTGAATCACAGTGTTTCTAGCCAAAATCACTTACTCAGCCTACCCTGTGTTTATTGTAGAGAATTACACTCATCATCACCAGTGGGCAGCTCACCGTACAGGGCTGGCTGTTGACTGGCAAATTTCGGGTCATATAGTTCCCTTCTATTTACCTCCTCTCATCCTGTCTGTTTCCTACATCTATCACAGCAGAACTGATGCATGACTCTTCTCTCTGTAAAGCTTCCTTTGTCTGTCATACCTCACTCAAGGGTCCCTTCTGGAACTACCTTTCCTTTTACTGAAAGAACATGACCCTTCTATCGGTTTTCCCCTGAAACTCTTATTTCGTCATGCCTTCAGTCAGCAAACTCCTGCAGCTCTTTCTGTTCCTGCCTTTATGCTTTATCCTTACAAATTGGATCCGAAACACTTAGGGCAAAGATAATGACCAGCTGTGAAAAAAATCCATGTGCCTTTACATCACTCGCATCTTGATACAGAAAAGCACTGGCCAACCTTGAGTTTTAGGTTTATAGGCAGGGGCACTGAAGCTGTAACAGGACAGAATGAGCAAATTCGAATTTGTCTATAAAGTTCTTCATAGAATAAGAAAACATGTAACTATTTAGTGCATTTGCCTGCATGTGGTGCCAGGAAAGCACTTAAATAATTTTGCAGATCAGACAATTCCTATGTAATAATAAATTAAATGGTTTAATGTGAGGGCAAACACCCCTCAGGATAGCCAGCAGCTACATCACAGAACACTGGGAAGTTATTAGGAATAGGCTGTGTCTAAGAGTGATCCGTAGCTTTTTACCGTGGAATTTTATAGTAGGCATATGTCTTATGTTCTGTCTTTCTAGTAGTGTTACAAAGTTTCAATAATAGTGCTTTTACACTGTAGTGAATATCTTGAACACTTGACTTTTTCTGAAGTCTTTGTTTCTGTATGTCCTACAAAATATAATGCTTATTTGCTTTCCTGCACGTTTATAAGTTCAAAAGTTTTCTGCCTTCATACCAACTGACTTTGTAATAACGACTATGTATATCCAGTCTCAAATAGGATTTTATGTTGCTTTGTTTTGTCTTTCGTATCACATCACGCTTTTAGCTGCTGTTCTCAGCACAAACAGAATAATTGAACTCTGCAAACCCAAACTGAAAAGTTATTTACTGAGAAAAACAAAAAGTCATTTCCAACTAAAATCAGGCAACTGGAAGCCAGTGAGAACAATGTTGGATACGTTTAGTGTCTAATTAAAAGATGCAATTCCTAATAAGGACTGGAAAATAGGTCTTTTGTGGCCATAATATGATATTATATAATAATGATGTATTGCTTTAGAAGTTATGGACCCAATGAAATGTGCTCAGCCATAAACCTTCCAAGATCCATAAAAACATGTTTATAAATTCTGGATAATACTTTCATAGGTTTGTTTCATGAAGGCAAAATAAAAAAATATGCGGATAGTTTGTTACCGAGGGTTTTGGGTTTTTTTGAAGTATTTTAAAGCATAGAGCATTCAGAGACCCCCTCCGGCCAGGAAGCATGTTGAAAATTCAGTTCATGATTAGTATTAATTGTTACACATAAGGGCTACTGTAAATGGCAGCACTTCTTTTAGGAAGTGAGGTCTTATTATTTTGAATGCTGTCCAAATATAATTAATGATTGTCCGTCTCCAAAAGTTATGTCTAGCTTTCACAACAGCACTGCTCCCCATCCTCTTGAGGAAGATTTCTTTCGAATGAGTTAAATTCTTAATGAAATTGAAATTGATTTAAAGGAAAAAGGCAAAGGGCTATTAAAAGGATTTTAGTCAGCTGCTCCCGTGTGACTCATAGTCAAGGCTCTTTCCTTTTGTTTTTAAGGGGAACTTGTAGGCCTCAAATCAGGCTTCTGTAAACACAGAATTAAAACTTCAGATGTGAAATTGTGTACCTGAGGCAGTTGTACTGCTGATTGGTACCATGTACCGTTGCTGATTGTTCCTAGCCACCAGAGAACATGTGGTTAGGATATCCCAGGATATCATAATCTGCACATGTAACTATGTCATAAATGTGTGTTTTTAATCCTAAAACACATTAAGAAATCCATGTTCTTCCTTGTATTTCTGGTGAAGTCTACAGACCCCGGCACTGACTGTTCATTTGGCTTCCCTAAGAAATAACTGTTAAAATAGCTGATCACAGAAACTATACTGCCAGTGAAGGGGATTGTAAAGTTCCTCATGTTGCCACAGGATATTTTCCTAATTGCCTATATTTCATATCAGGGCAACTCCTAAGCAGTTCATGGTAGCTGCTTTTGCTAAAACCCATCCTGTTATTTAAGGTAGCATTGATAGCTGCACTTGCTGCTCTTCTCAAATAGGTGAGTGCATTTAGAATTTGTAGCAGAGCAACAGAAATACTGACCCTAGCATTTAAACAGGTCAAGGTCTGTTTTTTTCCCCGAGACATTTAAGTGAGAAGTGTTAGGTGGAAGAAGAGGAGAATAATTTGGGCAAGGCTTTTGCATGGGTACAGATCAAATGCCTTCAGCTCTCTTAGGAGAGGTTACTAGCACAGGAGATGGCTTGAGCTTGGAAACAGCTAAGCAATTATGCTATCTCATCTTTGTAACTTAATCTAATACCTCTGCATTGCATTGTGTTAGCTAAAACATCTCTTAACAGGATGCAGCATTATGTGGTATAGCTGTGCTTGTAAGGTTCTGATGCACAAAAAACTGCTGAAAAGCCACCATCCAAAGAACAGGCACTTTTGGCAACATGGCAAAATCCTCAGAGAATTTGCAGTCTTGTATTTAATCAATACAGGAAAAGAATTATAAGAAAATGAGAAATTTAAAGCCTTGAAACAATGCCCGATTTTCCAACTCAGAATGTCTCAGAAAAGACATTTTCCCTTTTTTCAGTTCAAGCCTACTAATTCCTTGTGCCACTGGCAATACGTTCAAAGTAATTTTAGCAGGTGACAGTAGGTTTAGCTTCCAACTGCATTAGTGAGCGTAGGGGTTTTGGTTGTTGTGCATTAAGCAGCTTCTTGTTATCTAAAAGAAAAGTTTGGAAGCTTATGCAGGCTTAATTAAAATCAATGAAGGATTTAAAAGCAAATACAGAAATTACTGCAGGAGAAATATAATTAACAAAATGAATTGCATCCTAAAATTGTTCCAGAGCAGCCCACAGGGACCTGATGCCAGTTATCACTGATGAGGAAGTAGGAAATCTCTTGTGGGACCTGAAGGAAGGCAGCAACAAAAAGGCCTGGAACATCCCACTGATAGCAAAGCCTCATATTAAGAAGATGCTATTTAATCACATAGTTTTACATGTTACCAGCAGCATTACTAAAATATAAATATAATTTCTCTTTTTTCTTGTTATTAAGAGTACCTTCTTTGTTGTATCCAAAGCTTCTGATTACCCGTAATTTCCATTTCCTATCTGTGTTTCTGAAGAAAGACTGCTAGAGAGAATGAAAAGCAGGTGAATCAAGCCATGTAAGCCTGTTTATGTTTATTACTGCAGCTAAAATATTCTGATTTCTCTGTATGGGATCTGTCAATGTCAGAGGAAATGTCTGTACCCATAATTTCGTTAGCATCCCTAAAAGACAGTATTAGGAATACAGATTTTCTTAATATCTCAGCTGTGCAGCAGTGCAGATGTAATGACTGTCCGCCTCTGACTTTCGGTGGATTTTAAGAAGAGCAAATGCTGCTACATGTTTTGCGTTCTCAACAGTTCAAAAACAGAATACATACAACTGTTGTCTGAGTCACATTATGAAAAATCATTTGTCTGTTGCCAACTTCTTCATTTTAATATCTTTCCTTCCTTGGCAACAACCTTGTCTCAAGCCAGTCCTTGCTAAATTCATTACCCTTGCAAATTGCTCACATTGATAGCAGTCTGTTTTTTGAAACCAAGGCCATTGAAATAAACAGGTTCCCATGGATCTCTATCAGTTTTGAACTGAGACCTAAGTTTCGTCACTCATTTCCCACTCCTCCTTACAATTTTGGCCTTGACTCCATTCACATCCTTTCCTCTTTCCTTCTATTAGTGATGCTGGGTTTGACTGACATCCCCAGTCCTCAGGCTTTTTCCCACTATGTTTATGCTTGCTCCTGAGGAGAAACTTCCAAATGTGAGCAGTAGAAAAGGACCCTACATGACTAAATAATAATTTGCTTTTCAAAAAGTTTTAGGGGAGAATTCATCAGAGTTTTTTTCCTTGGTAGGTCTTGAAATGATAATTTTCTAAAGAAGCATTGATTTAATGATAACGTTTTGAAAAATTGGAGGAAGAGAAAATAAGGGGTTTGTTGTTGCTTTTACTAGACGTTTGCCTCAAAACTGGACATTTGTTTTAATGCATTTTCATCCCACTTATTTTGAAGAGCTTCTTTCATGCCTTTGTCGGTTCTGATTCTTTTTAATGTCCCAGAATATTGCAGTTAGTATTCTGGTCAGGGCTTTTATTTTAGAACTACTACCACTAACCCTTATTTTAGTAGTTGTTTTACCTATTGTTATGTGTGCTGCTGTGATTGTTAGATTCAAATATGCAGGACAAAACGCACATGATCCAGTCGCTTAAGGTCTGTCTTCTAGACCAGTGGGGTTTTGAAGGTAGAGGGCTCCCTTTTTGTTTCTTTTGCCTCGCTGTGATTCTCAGGCTCTTGTTTCAGTTAGGAAAAGCAGCTTTTAGCCCTATTTTTCTAGTGTGTCTCCAGGAAGTGATAGAGTAGCCAGAATATCTGGCATGCAGGTAGTACTTTGCCTCACTAGGCAGTTCCGATCTCAGCTCTGGAAAAGTAAGAGATAAATAGACAAGGGGGTAGGGCCATCAGTGCAAATACTGTATCTCCGTCAAGTATCAGCTGGGTGCAAAGCTTGCCGTGTGTTGCCAGAGATGATATTGGCATAACTTAGCAGGCAGGATCTGCCCTGCACTTCCTGCTGGAAGTATTCTAGCTTCACCCATTACCGTACTACAAAACCTGTTCAAGCTGCAGCCTATAACTCTCAGTCTTTAACCAGCCTGAAGAAGAAAACCAAACCTTGTAAAACTGCGTCATGACCCTTGATGCCTAGGGCCACTTACCTTGAAAAATCCTTCTGTAGCTATTTCCTCAAGTAGGAATAGTGGCTGCTGCTTTCACGCTCCTGCTCGAGGCAACCTGGTACATCTGAGAGCAGGTGGAGTCAAGAGGCTCTTGAATGGAACTTAAATGGTGACTGTTTTAAAGATTTTCAAGCAACTTAATTGGCTCACTAAAAATAAGTATGGGATTATACTATTGTTTCTTCAAAGAAAGAAATGCTTATTAATTTGAGAGTTTAATAATTTAAGTGGGCTAGCTACATAATTGTTAAGATCTGAGCTGAGTGACAGTAGATGTGTGGTTTCATGTATCTCAACATGAAGTTACACTGAAGCCAAATAAAATCAGGTGTTTTGGCAATGGCTTTATAGTGCAATAAAAATCAATTTCTGTAAGCCCATTCTTTTTTTATTGCAGTTTATGTTCTGCTTTTATTCCTTGCCTTGAGTGGGGGAGACATGAAACATAAAGGAATAAAAATATCTATGGAATGTCGACTAAGATTCTTAAATTCCATCTCTTCCAGGTATTTGATCCTATAGAGTAAAATAAAGAGTAGTTTTCTATGAAGTGTGAGGCATTAATTCATATCCATGCATTTCATTTTCAGAATTTCTGTCCCTTGATTTCTCCCTGTTTCACAGATGCATTACAAACAGTACTTGAAAGGCAAAACTGTGTTTGTTACCCTTTGGCCCATATTTATTTCCTAGGAGTTATTCTGTAAGCCATTATATTTGTAGGCTTTTGGACTTTCTTAATGATCAGAGCAACCATAATGTGAACTGCACACCTGCTTCTGTGTCTGAGTAATGCATTCGCACCTGAAGCTACTGCCTCTGTTTCATTTCCTTCAGTTGGGCAGCTTGGAGCTCTACCTTGTTTTGTTAAGTGTCAGTATGGGGTTAGGTCAGAAATGATATGACTTTTCTCAGACATTAAAATATACCTCCATGCTTTCAGGGGGAAAAAAAGTCTTCAGGCCTTCTTTGAAAGAAATTGTGTTCTTATAGATTCTATTAAATTTCTGACTTCTTTTAATTAGTATAGTAATGTGGAAAAGAATCTGTCCTTTACTTGGGAGGAGACATGCTTGCACTGCCCATCAGCGGCCTGCCAACAGCCTATGTAGATGCCCGGAAATCTCTCCTTAAGGAGAACTTCTGAGTTTTTACAAATATTTTGTTCATGCTTCTGCACTTCTAATCTTTAATAAATATGACTATTTTATTTCCTAATTCCAATTTCCAGTATAAATGTGGGTTTCTCATCATGCAGAGATAGTAAAGTTGGGCCATCAGCTGTGAAAATGTTCATAAAATAACTTTCGGCATTACTTCATATGTATTCACTCAAGATATAGTGAAAAATGTTGATGGAGCAGCTCAAGGACCCTGGTCCTTCTCAGCAGAGAGAGTGCTTTAGAATCTGGCCTTAGCTCTCCAACTGCAAAATGCATTTAATCTAATATTTATAAATAAATTTTGCATCTGGTTCCATCGTGGCAGCAGGGGAAGGGACATAGGCCTTTCCCAGACGTACTGGTGGCTTCACCCTGCATGAATATAATTCAAAAATTGCCTCTCCAGTGCCATAGGCGTCTTAAAGGAATGGCTGGGGCTATTTCATTGTTTCAAAAATGCTGATTTCACTGCTAGGTACAGGTTTGGCAGGGTTTGGGGTTGTTTTGTTTTTTTTTCCTATTCTCACTGTCATTTATTGAGAAAAACACAGTGCTGCTGGAAACTGAAATGGAGCACAGATAACACCTATCCAAAAATGTACATCTTACAACATGGGCACTGAGGCATTATAGCAATATAGTTATCAATTATTCCAGTGGGTCCAGTTATATTTTATCCCAACTGGAAAAGACTAAAGATTACTGCAATGTGCATTTATTGTGGTAAATGATATATTTGCATTGCTGTGAAATATAAAGGTATAAAAATATCTGTGGAGTACTCTTTATCCATAAAAAATATATATTTTAAAATCCATGTGCTGGCCTATTTCTAGTCTGGAGATGGTTTCATGGATATATTTTGTTGACAGAAAACTATTTAACAGATTTCTGCCACATATTCTTATCCTTATTAAAACTAAGGAGATGGGAAGGATCATAGTTTTCATGAATCTCATGTGGCATGTTGTTTTCCTTTCGTGTGCATTGAAAGTACTTATCTTTCAGGAATAAATGCAGTACTATCTAGACAGAATCAACAAGATTCACAAATATTTCTGAAGTTGAAATGTAGTTATTGTGAAGTAAGACTCTGTTTGCGTTTTTTCCTCACTCTTAGTTATTCTGGCAGTCAGCATAGATATTAAAGGTTAACTCCACTCACAGAAGCAATTTGAACTTATTAAATATTTGAAAACTAAATAAAGGCACCCTCAGCAACGCGTTTTCCTTATTCAACGTTTTCTATCAAGATGTCTGTAGCTAGTACAGCTACGTATTTATTTATTTTTTGCCTTTTAGTCATAAGACAAGAATGCCAGAATCAAGTCAGTTTTCTGTCTATTGAAGATTTCCTTTGTATGACCGGTGGTTGGATATACTGTGATCAATATGAATAATCATTTCAATTTTCTTTTCGTCAGAGGGTACAATATGTGGCTTTTAGCGGGGAGCATGCTGACTTCTCATTTGACTGCTCTTCAACACTGTTATAGCGTTGTCCTCAGCAGTCATTTGTCTTCCCTGGACATGTCATAAGCCAAACTATTTCAGGAGCAGCAAACATCACAGGATTAGTAGGCAGCTCGCCAGTGCATTTTCACCAGTGCATAATTGTCTGATGTGCACATTAATTGTACTGTAACCAAACGGCAGTTTGGTAGGAGAGTAATGATTGTGATGTGCCAATTAAGCTACACTTTTTGATAGTGTGACAAATAACTTGATCAACTGAGTACGTTAATGTAGAATTGGGACAGTGTGGAAAAAGATGCTGTTTAGCAAGCGGTCGGCTGTCCTTTCAGCCAGAAGGCACTGAGAGTGTATTTACTGGAGAGCCATGTGGAACAGGTGGTCTCCAAAGATAACAATGAACCTGGACTCAGAGGCGCTTCAGTCAAAAGGAAATGTAAGGAGTAGGGGAAGGGAGAGTTCATTTCGAATGGTTTTACAGAGATCTTGTCAGCTCATCATTGTTTTCTGTGGCAGCTTAACGCCCCTATTAATATTTTGACTGAAAATAATCCAACTTCACTCCTCTGATAAGCTTGGCAGTCTATTTTGGGACTGCCTTTCTTCCTTTCTTTAAATTAATGTGCCTAGCTTCCACACAACTGTAGCTGTCGGCTTGCCAATACTATGATTTCAAGTCATAGATCAAGAGGTCAGTCAAAAGACAAAAAAATTCTGTCCTCAGGATGTTTCTGCATGTGTAAATATTATAATACAGTCTTTGGTCTCGTATTTTGATGTAATGGGATGAGTCCTGGCATGAGAGAAATCGCACAACTGGCAGTTCTGCATGGTGGGTCTGCCAGTTCCTCACGTTTGGGGCATAGTGTGCTCCACTCGTTGCTGTCTGCACTGCTGCATCCCAGGGAGAGTGCGAGCCAGCACAAAAACTCCAGCTAGCACATTTCTCATACTTTGGCAGCAAGAAAATGGAGATGCTGTCACACTTCATATAGCTGATGACTATAGGGTCTATTGTAGCATGAAAAGTCTTCTTGACCTTAACATGGCACCTCATTTTTGGTCATCCTTTTATAAGGAGAGAGGCAAAAGCTGACTCCGCCAATTAGTGTGTGTCCAGTCAAAGATACGGGAATTTCTGTACTCAGCACTGTATTGAAATGTGGCCTTATGTGGTCCCAGTATGATTGCAAATCCACAATTCTTTTATTGGAGTAATTTCTTGCCAAGGGTGGGGGGGGGGGGTGTAATCTAGCCATTTGTGAGAGTGTGTGGTAATGCATGTGATCATATATACTTATATATGTATCTATTTGTATGGCATCAGGATTATGTAAAATGTGAATTACTGGTGTAAATTACTGTAAAGACTTTCAGTGCCATATGTATCTATTTGTATGGCATCAGGATTATGTAAAATGTGAATTACTGGTGTAAATTACTATAAAGACTTTCAGTGCCATGGTAGGCAACAGTAAAAATCCATCTTTAAGAGGCTGAGAATTGTTGATATGTGACTAGACAAAAATAAGGGGTCATGTTACAAGACTGCTGCATGCTGTTAAACTAGGATGAAATGTTCTGAGTTTTGTTTTGAAATATTATTTTCTTTCCATTCCTTTTCCAATGATAATATTGAATTTTAGTTGTGATTGTACTTCTGATTGTGTTCTTGGATGATTTCTCCTGGAAACTTTCTTCTGCATGATCCTGGCAGTTTAGCAATTTATGCTATCTGCGAGTAGGAGCAAAGGGCATTGACGTAGCTTTTCAAAAACTGTTTTTTCTCTCTGTTAATTTTAATATGCCATGGTTATCCCATGCTTGTACTTTCAATCTATTCGTTTTTTTACAATACACAACAATAGACTTTAATTTCAGACAAATATGGAATTAATGAATACATTCTGTTCTTAATCCTATTTTAATCAATTCCAGTTATACCTAGTCTTTTCATCGTGTTGACTGTGTCAGAGCTTCAATTTCTCTCCTCTCTTTTTGTCTGTAGTCACTTCATTGTCTTCTCACTATTACTTTGGCTTCTGTATATTGTTTTATTCAACAGTGCTCCCATTCCGCTGTCCATTTCTGCCTGTATTTCAGCACATTCTTGGGCTTTAAATCAGTGTCTGAGACAGAACCAGCCAGCTGGAAGCTCAACATTTACCTTCTCAAAATCCATAGGAGATTTGTTATTGACTTCAGCAGGAGTGGGATCAATCTGTGATGATGTTTAGCCTCATCTTCCTATTGTGTCTTGTCATCAACTAAGATTGAAAGCTATTTGATGGCAGAGCAGGTCTTTTTATGCTTATACTGAGCCTCACAGAAAAGACTGAACCAGATGATTATGGACTCTATGCAGATCAGTCATATAAATAATCATAGAAACATTGCATACTTGAGATTGAAAAGGACGTTTGGATGTCACCTTATCCAACTTTGTGCTCAAGGGAGGGGGCTCATAAATCAGTGTTGCCTGAAATATTTATTCCTTCACTGCATTTAAAATATATAAAAGGGAGAAATATGGATATTTAAATCAATATGAAAGTTACAATAAAATGTGGAATTAGATAGTAAACTTTACTTAAGCATTTCCAATAAGATTAGGGAGGTGGAACTGCAGAATACACTTGAGAAGACAGGGACCAAGAAAAACTCACAAGAAGAAACTCACTAATGCACTGATAGAAGAAAATGAATTTTAAAACGCAAAGTGAGCAAACTGCAGGCTTGCCTGTAGATATCCTTGTTTCATAAATATTCATCTGACCTTTGGGCTCTGCTGCAGTCAAAGGTAAAAGCCCTTGTAGGCTCAGTGAAGCAAGGCAGATCACAGTCATGGGACACAAGGACCCATTACATTTTTGTTGCTGTTTGTTCCGCTAAATTTCTTTAAGATTATGGCAACTTCTTTAACCGCTAGAGTCATCTCCATGTTAGTAGCCTAATGTACTATTGTTATCTTAATCAGTTATTCTGCGACCCTTGGATAAAATTACAGAGCTGAGGGTGGCTCTGGCATTATAAAGCTGTTTTCATGAACAGAGGATTTTTGGGGTGATTTGTCTTGTTTTTAAAAAGGAACAAGATGAACTATTTCCATTTATATTGAGCGTGTGTTGACTGGTCCTTACCATGGAAAGAATTAAAGCCTGACTGCTTCACTGATTGACTTCATTTAAAAAAAAAAAAGGCAGCACTACACAAAACATTTTTCTTTTCACCTGCTCAAGAAAATGAGTGAATTGAAAGCACTGGCCTAAAAAGCCATTTTGTGTCACGACACCTATAAGCAGGTTCCAGCTGAGCGACTTCACAATAATAAACCTGAGGAGGAAACAAATAAAAGGTTGCCTCTATGTAATGAGTGAGTGGAGAAACTGTAGGGAGACATTGAGTGGAAGAATCTCATTATAACAGCTGATTGATATCCATGGAAACCTTCTCAACCTTGTGAAACCATAAACAGCCGTAAGAAAAATTACTGACTAGGACACAGTGCATTGTTGTCAGTTAACTGGATGATTAAAATGAAGGAGCCTTTAGATTTGGCCCCTCCCCTAAACCCCTCAACATAATAAGCACAGAGTATTTATGAATTTGTAAGGCAGTGTACACTTTTTTTGTGGGAAAAGTTTCCATGGTAACACAGCAGAAAATCGATAATGGAGTTGTGGTGTGATCTAAGCAGTGCCTCACCTCTAGGTAAAGTTTGGAGCAGTAAGAAAACAGTATAGCTATCAGCAAACTGCAGACGGTTTCTGTAATTCAGGCAGCCACTTAATTTTATTCATGGATGACTCTCGCTTCATCCTGTAATATTGCCCTATTCTGCAACTCTAGTTTCTCCAACAAGTAAAATTTAAGAATGAAATTGTTGTGCCCCATGGGGCAGTTGATAGCTTATATAGTCAAGCAGTAAATACAAAGGGCCATGACTGGATTAGTTGAGCAGGTCTGCTAGTGTTTTAATGGCTTTAATCTTCATTAAATATTCCGTTTCCTAGTATATCAACTTGATCTCATTACACTGCAGAGTTTGGAAAGATAATTCATGAAATGCTCATTTGCAGAATGGTGTTTTTGTCAGGCAGAATTTCTTATTACAGTGGAAATTAATGGATATGTCACAAAATATACGTGTAATAGCCTCATATGAATTTGCCATCAGATGGTCATCGTGAAGGTAATTTCTAAACATAAAAGAATTCTTCTGAAAAAAAAAGAAGTCTGATCTTCAATCAATATTCATGTTACTCAAAAGTTATTCACAAATGCTGGGGTTATGTGCCTCTGTCTTAGTGTCATCAAACCTTAAGATGATAGTTTTCCAAACTGTATTAATTTAATAGCATGCTCTTCTGCATTTGCTCAGATAGATATATAATGGAACAAATTAAATTACTTCATTGTGACTTTGGCCCAGCAATGAAAAACAAATTTCAATGTGAATGGCGTGCTACAAATCTAGCTACAGACCCTTGCTTTTATAAGACTTGAAGGAAAGACACGTGACTGCATCCAGCTGTGATGGGAGGGATCTGACAAAGCTTTACTTCAACTATTGCTACAATCCTGCTATCAGCAAAAACTCTACGTTTATCTGATTTTCACCAGCTAATTTCCTAAAAACAGCAAAAGAGAAAAATAATTGGCATCAGAATACTAAAGTATGTAACAAAGTGTACTTTAGTGGATCTCATTCCATTGGTGTTGTGTGTTTCACACATCTTCTTATGATAGCAGAGTTAGAATGCCTAAAAATTAAAATCCATGGAGTTAAAATGCCCCCAAAGGTGAATGGCCTTTATTTCTTGTTTTATTCAAGAAAGAAAAAAAAACTGCTTTGTGATTTTAAGAGGTTTTTTTTGTTGGTGAGGTTTTTTTTTATTTTTTCAGATAGTGTGGATTGTGGAAGTCTCTATCAAAACAGTTTGGCCTCTTAGTATATTTATATCTCAGCACAGCCTGTTTTGATTCCATTTAGTTGCAGTTGGAAAGATGTTCCTCATTTGGTGCCCTGCCACTGGGAAAGGAGTGTCACTTCCATTACTATAGTAGAGGCTTTGTTACCCAGCGCTAACATACAGAAAAGCAGAAAGGAATGCAAAGCTAGTAAGAACTCAACTAATTAACATTTGATCTTGGCTGAGGATATAGCATGTCACACTGAGCAAAGCTCACTTCCAAACAACCTAAAGCTCCAGGAACATATTAATTAAAATTGGATGCACCTTAGCCACGTAGTGAAAGAAGAGCTCGATACAGCAAAAAGCAGTATATAGACCCAGGAGAGCTTTCTACGAGACTCTCTATAGCAGTGTAAACATTAGGTAGTGCTTGAACGCAAGAGTGCAAGTTCTTAATGCCCCATCAGCTCTCCTCCCTAGAAGTGATAAACTGGCAGGAGGTTTCTTATGCAGCTTGGTAGCAAATATCTTACCAACCAGCATACAATTTTTCTTCGTATTTATCTGCTGTTTCAGAAGTCAGAGTCACTGCCTGAAGTAAATCTTCATAGCAGGGCATCATAGCAGTAAAGTACATTTTCACTTTGCTCCTGCTGCAGGAATTCAGTCCCATTAGGAGACTTTTGATGAGAAACCAAGAGCAGGTCATACCTGATGAGCTAAAGGAATATGTTATCAGCAGTCCTTCACTCTGAGAAATGGGTTAAAAGTGGGTTGTGCTTGCTGAAGGTAAATGATTTATCTCAATCTTGTAAGGTGCTGAGATCTGTGGAAGCAAAGACTGTAAATGTGCCAATAAATAAAATGAGCAGAGTCGTTTGTTGAATTGAAGTGTCAAAATACATGAGATGGAAGATGTCATTTACAGGAGACTTAGCAGGACAGGAAACTGCGCAGAAATTGGACATGTGTCTGGGGTAGCAGCTAAAAGCTGCTTATGCAAACCAGTATTCCTCCACTGTTCTAGTCACCTTGAGTAACATGTTTGATTCAAGAGTAGAAATAGGAATCGAAGTGAAGTGAAATAGAATAACTGAAATGCAGGAAGCCAGTGTGTAATGATAACTGCTAAAATACGTGTTTGCTGAGTACCTAGGCCACGTAACGCAGATAATTAGCTCAGGCTCCAAACAGTTGCTTTATTAGGTGCAGAGTCTCTTTCTCTACTTCTTTTGCAAAAATCAGTTAGAAATGTGTAGTTAAAATTAGACACTGCAGTTCAAAAAGGGTATTAAAATTCTTTCAGAAATCTATTGCAAGAAAAGGCTACAAGGCTAACCTGGAGATCAGAAAGCCTATTTTATGAGAAAAGACCTGAAAAGCTATGTATGTGCAGCCTTGAGAATGAAGAGGTGACTTGATTACAGAGTTTAAGTATTTAGAATGGTAATACAAATGCCTTAGGAAAGACTGCTCAGATTAAGGAGAGTGGCAAAGCAAAGGGCAGGGACTAGTGATATGTTTAGAACTGACAGTAAAGGGAAGATTTATTTCTGAGCACAAACAGATCAGTAGCAGTGAAAAGTCAAGATGAAATATTCAATACACGCACCTGAGAAATGAGCAGTGCTCTGCATAAGTCTAAATTTCAACACTGGCGTCTTAAATTCCTTTCTTAATCTGCATTAAAAGGAAGATAAGGCCTTTAAGGTACTTCCTTAAATTCTGCCACCTTGTATTAAGATCTCAAAAGATCAACAGAGTCCTTTTTCTTCCAGCAACTATTTCTGAAAACACTTGGTTGACAATATGTAAAATTAAAGAATGTGGATCCAGTGAAGAGTTGCACCTAGGAATAGCGTGAATTAAGTCAGATACTCCTTTTGACCTGTGTTCTTTCTGTGCGGTCAACTTTGCTAACAGTGGATATGTATCTAGGATGAATGAGAAGTGTTTTATATATGCATGCCAGTTTTCTCAAGGAGTCCTGGTCTATGAACTCAGTATGAACAAGTAGGTTCTACATACGAAATTTAGGCAAAATCATGGAAAATGCTTTATATTCTTTTGCAGTCTCGTTGCAATGAAGCACTGATGTCATAAGGGACTTGTTTAGATCAAAAGACTTCAAAAGCGTGCCCAGGACATGCAGGAGGCAAAGTTGATGCTGATTAAAATAGATTTTGTTATGAACTTTTTTACAAGCATATGGTGAGAGAACTCATTAATTATGTTTCATATTACTGACTTGATGGGATTTCAGCCATACTGTCTTAGGAATCAGCCATTACAGAGTGTATTTTGCTGCATATGCTTTATAGGCCGAAATGTGCAGCAAATAAGATATTCCCAATTAAAATATTAAGTGTGACTCGGAACAAATTGTCACTGCAGAAGTGTTTTTAACTGACCATCACTACTCCCTTTGAAAGCGATATGTAGGGTATGGAAGATGAAATGTATAAATATGTGAAGTGTCGGTAGAAATGGTGCTCCGCTGTCTACTGTCCTTATGGGCTTCAGGTTTCCCGATCTTTACAAAAAGTACCCAAGTTTGAAAACAATTAACAAGGCAGAAAGAGAAGCAGAAACAAAAGCAATGGTAATAGAAGCAAATGTATCAAGAACATAGAAACCTGCAGTAAGTGCCATTCTTTGAGTGGTGCAGTCTATATACAAACAGCCAACGTTAGGAAGGGAGAATGAAACAGCAAAAGCTATTTTTCATGCTCAGTACTCCAGAAAGTGAGGAAGCACTACCCGCCTTCCCAGGTCAGCCCCCGGCTTTATTTGTCTATGTGACCTTTCTCTATTAATCCCTTTAAATATAGTATCTGTTTTCTTATTTCAATACTTATACAGAAAAAAAGAACGTCAGTGACACTGTAGAGTTCGTGTCTAGCTAGCAGTTGTATGAACACGACCGAATAAAGGTTTCTACAAGATGTTTTTTCTGCCAAAAATTTAGATATAATAGCAGGAGCTGTAGAGAGAGGTACTATTCCTTGTTAGACAAACTCTTATAGGAGGAAAACCAGACTTGCCAGCAAACCCATTAGCTCTTCAATACACTGTAAGCACACTAAATATTGACTGAACTCAATAGGCATTGATGAAGCTTCAATACTTTTTAGATACAAGCCCTTAAATACTTTTACAATTTGCTAAATGTGAAAAGCCATCTTTGCAACCTGTAGAATATTCATCCCCCTTAGGGCTTTTTACTTGGTTGTGTTGCCAGCCATTGCTGAATTGCTGAAGCATTAAATTTAGTCATAAAATATGTGAATTGCCTATAGACTTCTCTGTAAATAACGTGTATTTATTTTATGAATCTGGACTTTCATGAGTATATTAACAATGCTTGAAATTTAGTTCTGATTCTTAAATTGGATCCTGGAGTTCTCTTTTTGTGATTCCGTCTTGTGGACTCATCAGTCGTATTTCAATAGACACTGTTAATAGAGCTTAGTCTTTCTCCTGTTTGCGTAGTTTATATAAGTGACTAGAATCAAAGAGGCATGCCTGCATTGTGCTCTATCAAGAAATGGCTTGGCGTTCATTTAAATCAATTTTAAAAGACATTGATTTTAACATGATGGTATTTAATGAGTTTTCACAAGCTAAAATAAAATGTAGGTTTGCAGTTTCTTAAGAACCGATGTATATTCCACTATAGTGAAACATGTCTATTACAAGACAGATTTATAGCTCTGTAAATTTTCTGGCGGGATGTTTTCAAGTCTCTTGATATAATCATAACATTCCTAATTTGTTTTTATTTTGTTGCTGATTTATTATGCAGCTGGTCTAATACTAAACATTCAAGTCCAGAATCTCATTGTTACGTGATCGCTTCCTCATGCCTTATCACTGAAGCATTATTTTTTCAAATGAGAAAAAAATCTATCTCTAAGGCATGTCTTTTTTACTGTCAGAAGCATCTTCCAGTCACTGTTGAGAACTGGGTTTTAGTTGGCCTAGCATGCATGCATGTGGTTTCAGTTCAGGAAAAGATCATTTGTTCTCTCTACATGCCAGGATCAAAAAGAAAGGTAAAGTCTAACAGGTTTACACCACTAGTAATGCTAGTACTTTACACTTGCAGAAGTAAAAAATTTTGTTAGATTCACCTTAGACCAAAAGTTTTAGAAGTATGAGGCAGAGTGGATTAGCCCAGTTAGAGTCCCAAAGGGAAACTGAAAGGCCAAGAGATTTTCAAAGTAACATTAACCGTACCAGCTTGTCTAAGGCTGTAAATTGATGAACATTTTAAATAGCTGTAAACCTGCACTACCAACAAAAGAAACAATTTCGCTCACCACTGGCCCTTCTCGCTACCTTTAGGGCACTGCCCTTATGATGGCAAAAGGGATTATACCGCAGTACAATGAGCTGGAGTGAGAAAGAATTTCTTTTGTTTTTTTGCTGGCTTAGTTTTCAGTCCCCTTGTCAGAGGGACGTAGAAGCGGGGAAAGCAGATGGAAAGTGGAAGGGACAGTACTTTACATAATGATATTTGTTTATACCTCCTTGATGTATTCGTTAGACTTTAGCTACAAGAATTGGGAAGCTGAATTTCAGTTGGGAAACATTAAGTCTAATCTTGGAGGCAAACAAGTGATGGCATGAGGATCGGCACATCACATCTGTGACCACCTCTGTTACGGTTATAGACATATAGCAGGATATCATTCTGGTGTGAGCCAAGGACATGCTGCCAGCCACCCCACACTGCCTTGCATCTGTCTGGCTCCTGCTCTGTCCTGTGCAGAAAGGGAAGTCCATCCTGTTCTGTTCTAGGGATTTTCAGGCCATTCCCCTGGAGGGCAGGAAGAGAAAGGTTTCTATCTGATACTAGCAATCACTTCAGGGAACAGCTTTATAAAAGGCAGGCAGCCAGCCAGGCTGGTCTTTTGCCTGATTACTGTTTGGATTTGAGTACTGCCAGGACAAGCCTTTCTTCGCTTTTCCCTTGGGCAACTGTAGATGGAAAAGCAGCAGCAAAAGCATGGATATGTGCATAGTCGCATGTATACTTATACCAAGCTTCCTTGCATCAGGAGCTTTCCTGTTCTTTGTTTACATTGTTGCCTTGAGAATAAAGAGACAGGCAATGTAAGCCACACCAGTTGTACAGAAATCCCCAGTAGTGATTTTTTTGGGCTGTCGTCCATTCCACACAATCCCAGATTCTGTGAGAAGAGTAATAAGTTGTGGTGGAAGGTCATCTACGAATAGAGGAAGATGAATAGGAAAGGGAAAATTTAGGGAGAGAAATAGAAATGTTCTTGAAAATCTCCAGAGAGATCAGTAGAGACACTGTGCCGCTCTTAATTATTTATGATGCTGCTTTTCTCATCAGCAGTCATCTGACCCAGAAAGCTGTTCTCTGGCAGCATCATGAATCACTAGAACTTCTTGACTTGCTGCTCTAGCAATTGACCCAAGGCAGCGGAGTACAAATGTAGCTTATCAGGATCCTGTTTATCTGAAGTGTCTTACATAATGTTTGCAAGACTGAAAGGGAATGCAGGTCCAGAGTACATGGTACCCCCTGTTCTCCCTAGTGACTCTTTTCCCATGCTCATCCCACCATCATCCTCTGAGTCCTCTTTAAGCTGTTCTTAAAGCTTTTCTGCAAAGTTTTTTGTGATATAGCAGAGCTTCTTCCGTTGTTTTCCCCCAGAATATAAGAGTGCTATCTGAAAATTTGGGGTCTGAAAGTCCACCTGTAGAATTTTTGCTCCCTCACATCTCCTGGTAATATCCAGACCTCTCACCACTCCCATGGCTCTGCCTTTTCTGCCATGATGCAGGAAACTTCTGTGCCTCTGTGTCCTTGAAGCTGATTGATACAGCTACTCCTGGTTTCAGTGCCCTCCCCAACTGTGTTGTCTGTATAGAGAGCCCTGCTGTCGTCTGCAGCTGTATCTGCTTTTCCTTCTCTTTACTGTCTTCAGGGAACGGGTTGTTTATCAACCACATGGTAAGAGCCAAACAGCCTTCTCTCATAAACTGCCTTGAAGAGTGCATGCTCTGAAAGTGATTAGTACTCTTTTGATTATTATTTTACTTTTTTTATTTGTTGCTCCTTGTAAGCTTTTCTGATATCGATGTGAAAGACAGAGTATGTTCCAGGGAACTGCATTTCTAAGTTCTTGGTCTTTCCATCTGTTATCGCTGTGTGTGCTGCGATGCATGCAGCCCCCTCCTGTTGTTCTGAGACACTTGCTGGTATTCATTTTTTTTGCTCCTTATCTGGCCTACAGTCTTCAAGCCAACTCCACAGTCCTCTTGCTAAGTCCCCCCCAGCAGAAACACTGGCTTGTTTTCAGATCTGCTCTCTGTTGACTTGGTGTGGCATGTGGGAGCAACAGTTTGTTTCACAGTAGACATGAATGAGTTGCAATACTGATGACTACTCTTGAAAGTAGCAGGTTTTAGGGTGTAAAACTTGGACAAGGGTATAATGATAATGGATTCCCTAATGCAACAATGCAATGGCAGTAGTGGCAGCAGTCAGAAGGATGCCAAACTGTACGCATATAAACTTTCAAGGGAAGTATATAAAGCTTGCAATTCATTGTACAAAGTGAGTGAAGCAAAAAATTTGATAGGCACTCCATCTTTCCTCTGCTGCAGTTCACGACCTCAGACAATGAAGACAGCTGTGAGCGCAGGTGGTACCTGGAAGTAGTTTTGTTCCTGCATCTGCTTCTGTGTGTTTCATGAATTTAATCTTTCAGGAACTTCATTTCTTAAAAAATAGCAGAACGTGAACAAGGCCATATTTTGCCTGATGAAATTTCATGGGAGGATAGATTTTCTTCTTGCATCTTGATGGTTTAATCCATTACTATTCATATTGTTATTCATTCAAAAGGAAGTGGGTGAAATGCTCATGGAAAAATTTGTCACCACTTTGCTATCCTGTAATGCAATGATAAAAGCCAGATAGTTTGCCCTGTGTGACACACACATTTTCCTCCACAGCATGATGAAATGTTCTTTTCCTCATAACACCTAATGTCCAGCTAAGACTTTGTGCATTAAGAGTAGTCTTCTAGGTGCCTTGCTATTAATTTTATCTTTTGACTGGGTGGTGAGTCACGGGGCTGCAGTTATGCTCCACTAGCTCCTCAAGTTGAAAGGCATGAATATATTTTCTTTGGGCAGAACCTAAATGGCTTTTTCTTGGTGAATATCATGTAACCACAAGTGATGGTTACTTTTAGTAAGTCTAAACATAATTATGTTGTAGCCTGCACTTTGGTTTAGGAGGCAGGAATCAATGTTTATGTAGCCTATAGTTGCATGGTATTTACCATAGATATCCTACTGCTACCTGTAACTTACCATATGATTAAGTGACCAACATTTATCATCAGAATGAAGTATGTTGCATGATATGTGTCTTCCATGAAGCAGAACAATACTGTAATTTCATTTCTCAACCCTTCCTAAATTAACATTGTTTTAGTTCAGTTTGAGGACATTTTCTGTTTACTTCCCATGGCACTTCCTGAAATATTTAAGCCCATCAGTGATTGTTGGAAGACTTACACAAAACATTTGCAATCTGAGTCATTTATCTGGAATTTCTTTTAGATTATGTAATACTGAATATGCATACTCAATTTATGAGAGATGACCCTTCCAGTCATTTGCAAATGTCTAAAAGACATTAGCAACATGTATTTTTACACATTCTTGTGGTACTGAGGCACAGAGATACAGACCAAGTTTCATGCTTTCTTCAGCACATGCTCCCTTGTGCTGCAAGGCACTGGGGTACATTTTACTCATCAAAGGCATTTGTCTATTAGGGCTAATGTTTATATGCTCTAAAGCATCCAGAGATCCACAGACAGGCTATCCATCCCAGCATGTGCATCCCAATGGAGACTTTACACTTGAACCTGTTAAAATAAAGGTATTAACAAGTAGAGCCATGAGACTTGGCAGAACTGTGTTTACTGAGAGGTTCACAGTGATTATGGGCAAATTAGCTTCCTACTGTTGGCTCTCTATGCCTATTGCAAGTGAACACTGAATGATACGGGGAGCTACATGCTGCCAGCAGCCCAGTCACAGCCTGTTTCCACATTCTGACGTTATGGAGCAGGTAGGCTGTTAACAGGGCTGAGATCTTCAGAGGGAAGAGTTGATTCTCTTGGGCTCCTAAACCTCTGTGTGCACAGCTCCACCACAGGCTCACCCTGACTGAGGTGGATTTTTTTATAAGGTTCAACCTGCATTTTAGGAAGATGCATTGAATTGGAACCGCATTCTTTTTCCTTTTTCTGCTTTTTATGACCATAAGGAGGAGGAGAACAAAAAGGACAAGCAGAAAAGCCTTACCATAATTAATTTAAATTTTATGAGACTCTGTGGCAGGACAGGCACAAAGCAGCAAAAGAAAAAAAAAATCTATATTTTCAAAGCAGTGTGATATTATAACAGTTTGATTCAAAGACAAACAATTTTTCTTTTAATGTTTTTAAATATTTAAATGCTACTTTCCCCAGCTCCTTCCAAACTGTTTTATCAATGACAACATCTGTGCGGGCATGAAAATATTTTCCCTAATCTATGGAACAGACATATCAGAAAGAGAGTGCAAAGTTACGTCTCCTCACGTCAATTCTGTTCAAGCCTCTCCCTAGCATTTAGCAACTTCAAGGTTACTGCAATGACACAGCTGCTAAGATATTCAGCCCAAGCGAGATAATCCTCCCACCAAACTCTTTTCTCTGGTTCCAGCCTGTCTAGGAACCAGGCTGCCCTTTGTTTGCCTGGAGGTGAGAGGCCCTTGGGAGCTATCCCATAGCAGTATCTCACGAGTAGATACTGTATTTCATGTGGGTCACAATGACTCTGTCCAAGAATTTTCTCTGGGGAAGTAAGGGCCTGATTGGAGAGGAGCTGATACAAGTTACTAGACTCTAAATAACCTTTGGTTTTGTTTCTCCTGAATTTGAAAGCATTCACAACTCAGAGGCATTAAAAGTATGTGAACAGATACATTAGTTGCAATTAAATCTCAATATTGGTTGCTGTCCCTCACACTGTTCATACTTCAAAGTACTCTTCTTGCTTCTGTGATAGCTAACAGCTTCCTTACATGAGGTGTTGTGTGGCATGTCAGAAGAAAAACTTCTGCTGGAAGAGTTTCGTAATACATAATCCCTTTGCTAACCAACTCAAATGGGATATTCATCAGAATGGGTTACATTCCACTAGATCCAGATCATACATTTTTTGCAACAGCAGCAAGTGTTACAGCCAGCTGGGAAACATGGGCATTGCCTCAATATCATACGGTACACGTTTGCAATATTTCCAGCTAATACTTTCAGGAAAAATGATGGCGAGAAACTAATCTTGCCTTTAAGCAGCTACATGAGATAGTGCAGAAGTATATGCAAAAGCATGAGGATTCTGGCTAGTTTTTCTTTTTTCTCTCATGCACACAGACGCTCAGGAAGTCCTTGCAAGATCATGCAATTAAGAAGCAGTGTTATATTTGTGCCTTCTGGAGTTTTAACTTTCAGATATCCCACTTGCCACGTTAAAAGAAGAAATGGGTTGGTGCACTCAATCTAGCCAAACAAAAGCAAAGCCAAAAAGAATACATTTAATCTGTCTCTAATTCATTTTTACCAACAGGCTGCAAAGAGTTATAAAATAGCATGAGAGACTGGTTCATTTTTACTCTGATCTTGTGAGCCCATGAAGGTGTTTAACTTTCATGGACTGTCCTAGGGTTCTGGCGTTGCTGTTATCCTTTTGTTTAATTACACCATAATCTTAGTGCAATTATAGTGATGATAACATTCTTCCAGAGACATAATAATAAATCAGCCACTTGGGATAAATGGCATTACTTAGTTTACTTCAGTGAAGTATCAAAGAAATATTAATGTGACCATGTAGGTCAGGATGTGATTGTAAATGACATTATCTGTTTCTAGAATTCAACATTCCGATATATTTTGAGGACTTAATAATGTAAAATTCTCTTGAATTTGCTTTATCATTAAACAGTTGGTTGAGAAATATCAGAAAAGGCAAAGAGAAAAAGCATGTTTTAGCACAGTTGACAAATATGCAGTGTGGAGGTTTTTTGGGCTGTGCCTTAAACACCCGTGCAATATTTGCAGCTTCACCAAATAAATATGTGAAGCAACATGATTCCTGTTATATTTTATTTCCCCCCATGCCGCATCTTGCCGTTTTTTCATCACAAATAAAAGTGTCTTCTAGTCTTTTTGTGGTTTAATACCAGCAACAAGAATAGCTTCATCAAGTTTTTACTGTTACTGCTGGGTAGAAAAAAGGAAGGTAAGGCTAACAGAAGTGATAGGTTGGAAACAGACAGACAGGGAACAAAAAGCATCTTGAAAATAAAATGTGTGTCAAAATTTTGGAGCTGTTCTCAGCAGCTCCAATTAAAATAATTCCATAAAGAGCGTCTTACTGGGCTTTCAACCAAGCAGAAAACTTGCAGCTCTGCCTTTTCCCAAGTGAGATATCAGAAAGGATCATAAATGCATGAAATATAATTTGAAAATATTCTTGGAAATGCAAAAAATGGGGCAGCTTTACAGAAGGGTAAATTAAGAGAATTTTACTGGTTGATGAAGCTCAAATGTCCTTTTATCATTTATGGACCTGATCTTGTTATTCTCACTTCATTTCTATGATGTTGGTTATAATTGTTCTGAGATAAATTACATAAAAGAATGGAATTAAACCAATGTAATAACTATTCCAAAAGAGCGTTTGTACAGTGTCAGTCCAGGCAAATATTTGCTAACCTAATGAAAAGATGTGTCTGAAATAGTAACGTTTTATCACCCTAGAGAAGAGTAGCTGCAACAAAAGGGCTGAATCTTTTCCTGTCACTTAGAACAATTATGAATAATGAAAGTAAAGAGGTGACTAGGAAGAGGTGTTAATGTGTGTGGAAGAGTCTTTTATAGGAGGATTTGGGTTTCTATAAATTTCATTTAAATGTGGCACAAGACGTATTTTGTTCCCCTCTTCAAACAGAGGAAAAGTTTTTGCAAATTAGTTATCCTGTGTGCTGCAAGAGTTTGAAATGAGTTTTTCTGAATGACTGATGAATCAAAGGATGTTGTAAGGATTTATTAGGTGCTAATTTTTAATATAGCTTTGTTAACAAAAATCTTGTAAAAGGAGAATATAAATGTTTGGGAATGACTGCAGGAGAGGCAATTGCTTGCAAGGTGGCATTTTTCAATGGTAGAAGAGTTTGGACTTCTTTGACCCTTTGAAAACACAAATGCATATCTTCTGGATGCTCGTGTTCTGTATCTTATATTGATCTCAGCTGATGGTTATATGTGCCTAAGTAACATCACTCCTAAAATTTTCTGACGTTCCTACTGGGGAAAGATTGGTTGCTGCTGCTGAGGGCAAATGAGGCTGTGGGTTTTCCAGCTGACAGTTGTCTTCTGCAGCATCCTACTACTGAGAAGGTGCTTTAGGGAATAGGTGTTCATGTAGTGGAAAATGTTATGGATTTGAGTTTAGGATGTGGGGTTTCTTTTTGTGGACATCTATCAGCATAGTCTGGCAAAATGAAGAGATCTAAGATGGGATGTCTGGGACTTGGCCCACTAATAGGACTGGGCCAAGGTATTAGGGTGGTTTGAGCGTTGGAGCATGTGGCGCACAGTGCACACAACACTTGGTGGCCCTGAGGGCACAAACTGCAGTTCCCTTCCTGCCCTTCACGAAGCTATTGTTACAATCCTTATAAAGTGTGCAGCTACGCTCATAAAGTGTGCAGATATGTTTCACTAACTCTTATTTCACTGCCTAAAATTGGGATGCCTAGCTAAGAACAGTAATAAACTACTTTCTGATTTCTCTACTTAATTTATTTGATGTTTTCTCTTTACAAATGTGAATATCTAGAAATTGCTCAAATGGTCTCGAAGGGTAATCTCATGCAGATATGCAGAGATTTTGCTGGGTAGAATTAATTGCAATAATATTTGTCTCAGAGTGTGAGAAGTCCAAGAATTATTTTAGTTATTTTAATTACTATTGCAACATCAATTTAACAGGATGTTTATATAAACTCTTATGTTGTACTTCTCGGTCTTTATCTCTCTGTTTTTCCTGCTATCCTGGCAAACAGTAATTTAACAAGAGTAATGAATGCACCTTTTTGCATTACCAGCAGTGGCTGTCAGTGACAGACAAATAATATCAGAGCTGTAGGCCTGTAATAAGTACACTAATACATTAAGGTAAATTGTAGAAGCAGAATATAAGTTCTTCCAGATCAGTAATACTGCAAAATAAGGAGAATTCAAGAACCCAGAGGAAGAGTTTTTGATGTGCTTTCACAGTTCTTTAGCAAGAATGCATCTCTGGCAGCCAGAGGCATCAAAATGACATACGAATCCATTTTCTGTCTTTTCCTTCAAGTTGTACGCAGCTTTCCTTTCCCGTGGTCAGTGATGTTTGACTCTGCTTTACAGAAAGCCAGACACAGAACACTGCTTTGGCCTCATAGCTGATTGCAGGTTTTTTTTTGAAACAGACCTCTGTAAGTCTCTCATGGTGTCTCTCTGGTGTCTCCTCCATTAGCGATGGGGAGGTAGATCTTCAGATCAGGTGGATAATATATCCAGGTTCCTGGACTACCAATGATATATAATTGCTAGGTTGCTGGGAAGTAAAGCTGTGAAAACTGTAGAAGATATTAGTCTATACCGAACAGTGCTTGGGCTAACTCTGGCTTCCATCAAAACTGGACAGTGCCCAGGGTCTGAGATAGTAAAGTTCAAACAGAAGCTCATCTCTCCATGAGGCAGCTCCAGGGTCATATGGGATGCTCCCAGATGCCCCAAGCTACATCACCTCCGAAGACTTTAATTACGCTGACACCAAAACAGAAGTGTCCAGAGGTGAGGAAGCTCCTGCTAGTTCCTTTGCAGTTTTCTGTCTTAGCCACACATGCAGTTTTCAAAGTGATCTGGAGGAAAATGATCAGTAGAAGTTGTGTACTCTTACCTAGTTTAAGTAAGAGAATTAACAGGGAGAAATGAAAGAAATAATTCCACAAGACATTTCAGTTGGTGAGTGTGTGTTTCTACAAAGCTTATTGCATTCCTGAATATAAAAACTAAAATCAAGGCTTTCCCTTGGGTCATCTGGGCTGAAGCATACTGTCTTAGGGAAACCACTTTACTTTGCTTCAGTTTTTCAGAAACTCCTCTGCTATTTCCCTTCTAGTTTATATGCTGCAAGGGCAGCCCAATAAACCTACACTGAACTGTTCAGTCGAACGGCAGCTCTGCCTTTGCCCAGTGACCGCCTCTCTCATGCAAAACTTTTCATTGTTCAGCTACTACTGGCAGACAGTTTCCTTTCCAGCTAAGTAACCACAGTTCTTTGTATTACTACGGCTTTTAACTTATGGTTTTGCTTAACACTAGCTGTCTGATTTTAAAAAAAATGAACATTTTCTTTGCAAAAGTCTCATTTCTTTGTACATGTAATATTTTGTATGAGATAATTTAGATTTTACTTTTGCAGAAGAGAAAAATTAATGATTTTTTCTTTACTCCATTTAAAAATGCAGACTTCTTTCTCTTAGTCTTCAGTTCTCTGTGTCATCTTTTCACTTCTCTGATTTGGACTTAAGTTACCTCTCAAGAAAAATACATGTCATCTGTCCTTCACTTACCTACAAATCAACATGATCAGACACTTGCGGAGTGGGTGGCAGAGCACTTTCTATGGCCAAAAAAGCCTTCACTGTAGACTTCCGGACACACTTCAGATAGTGAGAACTGATGTAGAAGAGGAACAGTTAGCTACCCCTGAGACGTTCAGGGCTTTTAAATTATAAAACTGATATTCTTATCTATAACTGAAATACGAATGTTATACAAAAGGTATATAGGACAAAACATATCATCACGGCAAGAACCCCTGAGGTGTAGATTTTGGTTTATGGAGCTTTGGCTGAACTTACGTGACATTAAGCCAAGCTCTCATTGTTTTCACAACTATTAAAAAGAAAACTTCTTTTTTTGAGGCATCAAACTGCTTATCGGCTCATACTGCAAAGTACTGTAGAGCATTCCTGTTCTTGTCAAATGCATTGCTTGGTGTTTCGGGTTGAGAAGAGTTACATGTTCTTATTTTCAACAGAGATCATTTTGGAGAACAAACTTGAAAACAAGCCATTTCACAAAAGCAATGATGTCATGGCTATTTTAAGAAGTAATTTCTCAGCAACTTACTTCATTGCTAGTACTTAGAGCCATTTAAAATTTTGTTTTTCAGCAGACACAATATTTTTTCCCCCAAAAAAGCATACTTTTTGCCAGAACATTTTTCCCATTTTAGAAAATTATTTCCATCTAAGGATAATGAGGTAGTTCTATGAATGCAGTGGGGGTGACTTCAACTGGGTGGGTGCTAAGAATTGCTAAGTGTAACATTGTGATACATGAAGTGATCTGTTTCAGCTGCAACCTTCCACCTATCTTCTACTAGAAAATAAGTAATATAAAATAAATAACAAGATACTAGACAGTTATTCAAATAAATAATGTAATTGTTGCAAAAAATAGTAGGTAAAGACTAAACTATCATACTAGCTTTCAAGAGATACTGAGCATCTAAATTATATATTCTCACAATGGAGTCTGCTCCTCACAAGCACACAGAAGTGTAATTCATTTATGCTCTGTATTCAGTATGACATGTGACTGCTTTTAATATATGGCACATTGTTTTAGACATTTTTAAAAAACACACAGGAAATTACTACCTAAAATGTTTTTGTTCTAATTCAGCTGGTTGCTAAAGTGCACATAAAACTAAAGACGAAAACAATTGGGCAGGCTTAGATTTATGCACCTTGTTCATGCAGGGCGTTAGAAGGGAGAAGATAACTGTCAATATAGATGTTTCATTTTTTCTGTCACCTGTGTATTCCATCTTCCTAGACACAGAATAGCAAACTCAAGAGGCCTCCTTGTCTGTGTTGGTTTGAACCTGTGTTCTGTTGTTCCTCACACTTGGCAAACATTGTCAAAAAGCTTTTTGACTGATACTGGTCTCTGTGCACACCTAGAAGCAGTAAAAACACACACACACACACACACACACACAAGCACACAGACCACATGTAGAATTGTTGTAATCTTCAAGATTACTGCCTTAATTAGTTTTGCTCCCAGATCAAGTGATGTGCATCCAGTGTTAATCCTCTGAAGCCACTGAAGTGACAGTCTAGTATACCTGACAGAAGTGATAGCGCAGTTCAATTTTCCTGTCTCCCAATGTAAGCAAAATGTTGGAAATGAGTCCGCCAACCCAAAAGCCAATGATCAAAGAGCGGTGCTGTTTTAGAAAGCTGTATGCCATTTTTGATCTTGCAAGTTTTCCAATAACGTTTACTTAGCCAAGAAAATATACTGCTAAATATGTTAAAATGCAACAGATATAGAGCATATTTTGGAGCAGAAAGATTCAAACACAAAACGCACATCAGTGCATTCATTCAGAAATCACATCAGTGTCCTGAATCAACTGGAAGTGTGCTTTCATATTTAAGTAGTGCTATACGTGTAGTTTTCCCTCTTGCTGTTTGTGTTAGTGTGTATTTATAGAGAATGAAGACATGGTATACACCCTCTTGATTTACAAATGGCTTTATATAAGCCCATCCTTAGTTTTACTTATATTTCCTATTCTTTTTCCTATTTGTTTTCATTCCAGTATTTAGAAGCAGATTGTGCTTGTAGGTATAGTACTTCTGGAGAGTTTTGGAAAAGAGCTCTACCAATTCCTCCCCTAAAGGAAAGATTAAGTGGTTTAGGAGATTGTAGGTCTGAAAAATTCTTCCTTGAATAAATGAATCAACCATGAGCATTTACCACTGTCAGAAAACCAGGTCACAGATAGTGTAAGCCAATTTTCTGCGAAAGTCCATGCAGGAATAAATTAATTTTACATTTCCTGCTTTCTTTAAGTTGTAGCGGATGTGATAAAATGTCCACGCTCAACAGTAGCTTCAGCCTTTGAATCTCTGGGATGATTTGAAATGACTCCGTGTATCTTTCCAAGTTGTTCTGAAGCATGACTGGAGTTCTCATTAGAACGATCTCCATGCAAGTGTTGCCTGCTTTCCAGCTATCATCCACCTCCTGCTTTCCATTTTTGTCTAAAGTAAAGCTGCATCTGGCAAACACTTGGAAATACACTCTGTGGTTACTAATTATCTGATCTGGTTTATTTAGTTATATGTTCTAACAAAATCAAGTCCTTTCCTTTCCTATTTTATCTGCCTTAGTATTAGTTATAATGGTGGCATTTATACTGTAAATGAGTTGAAAGCATGAAAGGGAAAGTGTATATGAAGACAGGAGCATTGTGCCAGGGATGAATAAGCACAGGTATATTAAGGGTAGTTGTAATACATGAGTATGGCCTCAAAGGTTTTGCATATATTGCCTTCTGAATATTTTTGAGGAATGGTTACAAAGTTATAGATCTACTCAGGAATGTGTTAAAATCCATATGCGCATGACCCTAGAGCTCATAAGCAGCGTAAATATTCTCTGGAACGATAGGTATTTAAAATATCTAAATCAGCGTGAGAGAATACTTCTCAAGGGAGTGACATTTTAAAAGCAGACAGCAATAAATAGGAAATAATTAAAATGCATTTCAGGGACAATGCTTTGGCAGGCCTGTTAGCTATCCTAAAATGATGAGTAATGGAGTAAAATTACAGCCGCAATTGTGTATTCCAAAAGTTCGGATTTATAAATGAGTTGTAAAAACTCAAGGACAGAATTTTTTTAACCTGTCTTTCTCTCTTCCTATCAAGTAGCAAAAGAGAAAATTGCTATTTAGGTGTTTACTCAAAAGACTCTCCAAAAAAACAAGGCAGTTGTAGTTAAGTCCTAGGAATTAATTTAGTAATTTAGAAGGTGGCCAGATATTTAAATACCATGTCTTTGAACATATAGATGAATTTTAAAGGAAAGCAAAGGCAGCTAGGTCTCTAATTCATCCCCTTGGCAATGCAGAGTGTTTCCAGATGTATATTCTGTTGTATTTTATCCAAGCCTGGCTTCTTTTCTTACGTCTCCTATTTTATTCGCTTGAGTAGACTGCATGGTGCTTCATCATAACTGCTAGCAGCCATACAGGATAGTGTTTCCGAACAGCAAGCGTAATATGAAATCTAGGCCTAGTTCAGTAAAACACAGTTAGCAAGCATTTAGCGACGTGTTTCAGGAGAAGACAGGAGTGGAAGGATACCTAAAGCTCTCCAGAAAGTTCTGTTAATTTTTCTGTGCTCTCAGAGGTTTCTTGTATCATTTTAAACAAGTCATTTAACAAGTCTGTCTCGTCTCCTACTGGTAAAGATGGAGATAATACCATTAAGAAAGTGATGTTGCACACTAATAGTTTTTGAATAGCATGTTAGCTGCAGTGGACTGGAAAATGGTATTTCTACCTTGAGGGTAATTCCTTTTGTTCAAATTTCTCTTTAGTTCTGGAATTTCACAAGAGAAGGAATGTCCTGTTTTAGGGACAGATTGATATGCTCCTTCATCTTGTGTTGTAGTCTAATGATACTAAATGTAAGAAGAAAGAAACCTCTTGGGCTTGACAGTAAGTGGGGCTGGAGAGGAAAAGAGAATCTCACTATGATCGAGGAAGGAAAAAAATGCACCAATCAGCATAAACCCTGTTGAAATTGCAGTGCCGACTGTCACCTTGCCAACAAAGAATTGAATTTCTGTAAAACAGCATTTTACAAATGCAGTTTTTTCAGTTAGGAAATTTCCAGCCAATTCTAATGTTCTTGTCCTTTTTGGAGCGTTTACTGTTGCAATGTACTTCATTGAATCAATAGAAGGAGAAAAAGCAGACAGAAAAGAGCAGTTCAGCATAAGCTAACATTTGGTAATCACTTTAAGAGCTGACATGCAAATATTGGTTTAAAGATTTACAGGTAGATGGATACCTGTAGCTCCAATCATCTTAAAGTTTGTCAACTTTGACAAACTAGGCAAAAGCTAAAACTACAATTAAGCAAAGACTTGTTATAGGGCAATGGGAGTTTCTAAGTTAGGCCTATAGATAAGAGTGTCTAAATAAGTTAATCCCATCTTCAAAGTAGAGTTGGCAAGCCTAAGTGATGCAGGTGCATTTGTAGACCGTTTATTGTTAAAATAGCAGGAGTTTCCTACCATTAAAATAAACATTACTCTGATTTTAAGAAAACGGTAGTGTCACTACAGTGCCATCTATTCAGCAGAGACGACTGTTCTTCCTCAAAGGAATAACTCCAGTTCCAAACCACTAAGTGGTTTTGGATAAACCCTTCTGATAGAAGCACCCCACAGCACAGTATAAATCAGAAGAGAACTACGGAGTTTGCAATGAACAGGATAAACAAGTGAGACCTGACAGTGCAGCGAACGCACCAGAATTGCAGCTTGGCTTATGATCATCAAAAATACCTCCCTGCACCACACTTCATCTGAGTCTTTTTTTTTTTTTTTTTAAGTTATCACCTCCTTTTGTCTGAAGCTCTCCCTCACTCTGTGTGTCTGCAAATATGAAAAATGGTTAGCCTCTGTTCTGAAGAGGTGACCCTTTGCAAAGATGAAACAAAAAGGCAAATTGCAGAAAAGGATAGAAAGCATGGTGAAAGGTGTACGGTGGTAATTGGCGCATTTTGCTAATGCTGCGTTTCTGGATTTTGTCCGTAACTCAAATTGTTTTTCCTTGTTTTTGCTCTGTTTGCCTTCTTATATGAAACATGGCATCTTGAACTTCTAATCTCTTTGTTCGTCTTGGATCTTCTTTGTCTGGTAGCCAACACAGACTTTCTTCTGCAATTTTAGCTCTTGCTTAATTCACTGTAAAATTGGTGGGGGGGGTTAATTTCTCTCAGATGACCCTTTAATACTCTGGCAATGCCTAATTAAACCTACCATTTTATTAAAACTTTTCAGAAGTTACTGAAATGGTCTCAATATTTTTTTCTTTATTGTAGGTTTCATATATACTGGAGAAGTTGTGCATCGAATGTTAACAGCCACACAATATATTGCACCTTTAATGGCAAATTTTGACCCCAGTGTGTCAAGAAATTCAACAGTCAGATACTTTGATAATGGTATGTAGTGGAACTTCATAAATGAATGTGTCTGTGTCCATTGACTCTTCATATTTTCCGAATTAACTTTTTTTGAGGGAAAAATTGAAGATATTTCAAAATATTTTTTAACTAACAGGCTATATAAAGAACATAGCTAAGCAGCCATAAACAGTTCATAATTCAGAACATGGTTAAGTAATCATGAATGCCTTTTCCTAGCTGTGTAGATGCCTTCTGGATGTTAAAAGTACACAAACTGAAATGCTAGCAGCGTGTTTGATCAATTTTAAAAGGAAAAGTCTGTCTTTTGTAAAAGCGCATGTTCCTTTTACTTCTCTATGTATAGTAAATACCATCCATCCACTAGCTAAAATGAAAATAGCATTGTCGAATGCGATCATAAACATACACAGAGGCAGGGTGGGTATGAGGTTAATAAATATGTCAGTGACTAAATGTGTATTGAGTCCCAGGACTGGAATCCAATACACTCATCTATAGCAAGTAGTTCTCAACAGTTCCTTGTAGAAAAGATTGAAAGGGTAAAAGACAAACTGTAATCTTACAGTTGAGGCACTGTGACAGACTTCAGTGGCTTTAAATGTGTGGAGACTTGTCTCATGAAATCAGTTATAATCAGCATTTTGGAAACATGACCTATGGGATGAAGTGACATCTGATGCCTTACCTCAGGCCTCTAGTCACCAAATAGAAAGGCAGTGACTATATGTTTTGAATTTAAAGCTTGGCAATAACATCATGAGTTCTATGATTATTTTAAATGTTCCTGGGCAAGCTTGTTCCATCATGGGAACATAGTACATTAATTCACGCTGAATTTAAGCACAAATTACAAACATACCTAAAAGTAAGTCGCATTTCCAACCAGCTGTGTTATCCAGAAGCTTCATTCTGAAATTTTAATTCCCCAGATCAGGGATCAAAATATAACCTGTAACCCATGTTTCCAATCATAACATTTTCTTATAAGCTAGTAATTATTTGCAGAATTTATTTGTTAAAAAGTTAACACTTACATGAGTCTTTCAGACCTACCCGAGAAACCCTACTCCTTGCATTGAGAACGTTCTAACAGAAAAGGTGATTATTTTCATCCCATAAATTATTTGACACTGTCCTGTGATTTGTCATCTGCACTGAAAGAAGCTGAATATTCTGGGAAAGACATTGTTACTTCTTATTGTTTTCCTGACTTACAGTCTTCATACCAGTTGTACCAGGCTGTGTCACATTGCTTTCATGGTGGGGTTGAACAGTCTTTTGAGAATTTGCATCCCTCCTCGTGCATAGGGCATGAGTTCTTTTGGATCCCATGCGCTTTAGGACCAAGAATTTGCTGTCTTACTCCAAATGAAAAGAAACTGAGCAAGCTGTATCTTCAGTTCCTTATTTCTTACTCATTCCTGTCTTATCTCTCTGGGCACGTGTGCTGCTTTAGAACCACATCTAAAGGACACAATTTAGTGACCTGTCCAAGTTTCACTCATGGAGCTACTTCACAAGGAACTCATCTCCACACATATCTATATAAAGGATGCTAGGAGTGAAGAGACAATGCATTGAAGGCAGCTAACCTCCACTTTAGTGTGGGATTCTGAGATGCACAGAAATCTAGGGAACTCAAAGACTGATTATAAAAAGTTTTGGCTATTTTGCTCCAAGAATTTAAAGTCCCTTAGAATTCCTTTAAAATTAAGTTTAAAATAAATAAGCATTCAGAAAGTATTTAATGAATGTAGACACAAAAGGAAAAATGCATGGTGCACACAATGAGCATGCACTACACCTACGAAGGGTATGCAGGCCAATGGTGTGATGGTCTTGCTGCAGTAGATTTCAAAAATTTGCATGTTCACGATTTCTTAACATTCACTGACAAGATATGGTAGTGAAAGTAACTGCCCTGAAGATCTGTGACAAAAGATGTTTCAAGGAGATACCAAAAGTACATTGAGGTAGCAGCATATGAGCCCACCTTCAACACTTTAGCAAGAAATGAAATTAAAATGTTGTGAATCAAAGCACATAACTCCCATTAGTGCCAAGGAGGAGAAAGCATATTGTCTTAAATATGAAAAAGACATTTTCAATTAACAGTTTTGGTGATAAGTGTCTTTCAGGCAAACTGCCTGAATGTGCCTGTAACCCTCTACATCTGTAAAACATACTCACAGGGTATGCAAGTCGCTTGGGGTACATTTTTAGTGTGATAAGTGGATATTCAGCCAGAGAACTCCCATGAATATTAACTGGTCTCTTGCAACTAAATCTCTGCGCACCAGACTCAATATTTACCCTGTCCGTGGATTCTTAGTGGTTTTAATTTAAACTACATTTATTTATTGCCAGCACCTAATATTCTTCAACTTACAGAACCTCAGTGAGTGCTTATACTATACAGAAAAATTAATGCTGTTTATATTAATGCATAGTTAATGGAAGAATCTGAATTCTTCAAATAATGACTTTCACAAAACCAGCAATGCTATTAGCACTTCACCTTTCAAAGCAGTCAGGCTCTATGCAGTATGAGGAAAGGCACTGCAGAGCAGTGGCAGCAGCAGCACGCCTGAACCACGAGTGCTGGGGCCTGCCCTCAGTGACTGTTGACTCCTTGTGCGATTCTGAACAAGTCACAGGACCACTCTTGCTTTAGGAGGCTTATGTGTGAATAGTTGAGGCAGTCAGCTATGGCACTGCGGTGTCCACCTTTAAGAGGATTTAGAACGCAACTTGTGGTTGTAATGTCTTTGACGCTTCGAGATGCTGGGCTGAAAGCTGCTAAACAGAGACAAATCACTGTTCTTGTTTCAACTAACTGCAGTTAAGTACTTTTCCTATGATCAGTTAATATTTTTCTCACATTTTTTCTTCCCTTTGCCTCTCTACCCCCACTCTGGGGTTCACAGGCACAGCACTAGTTGTCCAGTGGGATCATGTACATCTGCAGGATAATTACAACCTGGGCAGTTTCACTTTTCAGGCCACCCTTCTCAATGATGGGCGTATCATTTTCGGCTACAAAGAAGTAAGTCGGGTCTGAAAACTGTCATTTAAATAGACAAATCACTTTATACCTGTCAGGAATTTCCCTACTTGTTTTTTTTTTTTTTTTAATATTTGAAAGTTCAGCTATATAAGATCATTTCCATATTTTGCTTGTAAGATCCCTATTTTGCTGAAAATGAAATTTTACACTAAAGGCGATGTTCATGTGGTGGACTTGAAAGCCATCAGTATGGCTCAAATATACTACTTCAGTTGGCCTTTTCTGAATGATTGTAAGTGTTGCTTGTTTAGTAAATTCTTGATTGTTTAGTAAATTCTTCTTTTTTGAAAGGTAGCGTCTAACTTGTTTAATTAGTTCAGCTGATCTGGGCCAATTTGAAAATACTCTATATTCAGTGGTTCATATTAAAAGGTCTCCTTTTTACAGTAGCTTCCATGTCTTGGCAACTAAAGTATTTCAAAGTCTATATATTTCAAATAAAAAATAACTGTCTGTTTCTCTCTAGTTCTGTGAGGAGTTTTCCATTTATTTGGCAATAACACTGGTTAGATTAAGGCCACTTGCTTCATAGCACTAATATGTTTTTGTCTCTATTGGGATTTAGTTTTTCAAATTTCACTCTGCATTCTCCAAGTGTTTCAGAATTTCAGGTGTTGTTACTTTAGATGAATTTTCTTCTTGATGCTAGAGTCATATTGAGTATATACTTCCAGGTGAATTTCATACAAATGAGTATCAAAAGGTAGATAAGCATGTCTGCAGGGGCAAAGAGTGCTTTCCTTAATTTCGGGTTATTTTAATCTGTTTGGCACAGAGGGTTCAATTTTTATTGAATATGTATATCTCTTAGTTGTCCTCCTTATATAAAAAGGTAATCAGTGATATAAGTGATCATCGAGACTTGGCGAAATCTGGGTTCTAGTCTCCCTCTGCTACAGGCTAGTTGTGTGCCTTCAACCTCATTTTTCATGCCTCTGTTTTAGCCATGCACCTAAATGAAGCAGAAATAATAGTACTCCTCTCCCCTTCATGAAAATGCTCATGATGATCTGGGTTATTCTGCTAGTGGTAGTCATATATTCACTTGAGATAGATGTCTTTGCAGCTTGCAAACAGGATTGCTGCAGGGTATTCTTGCTGCGTAATTTCTGCAGACCCCTAGAAACTTCTGGTATGCATACGTACCTAGTTTTCTTTATCTTAAAAGACATGCACAAGATCTGCTCTGGTTCTCAGTTTGTTTCTGAATGCTATAGAGGCTGGTAGCTTAAATGTATAAAAATACAACTTATTTCAGTGCTAACTTCAGCTTCAGGAAAGCTTTCATCTTGTTAGCACTGTGGAGCTTGTGCGTGACCGCAGGGGTGTGTGCACCAAAGCTTTGCTTTTCTGTAGTTGTTGAAAATGATTATGTTTTGAAGACTGCAGAAGTGTTCCTGCCTTCCAGGCTCAGAGAAGAAACGCTACTTCAATTTGTAATTTTAAGATACATCTGACAAGAGTTGCAAATGAATTCTAGTATTAAAATGATTGACATTTTCAAGAAACCACAATTATTGGTTGTCAAATGCTTTGACCTTTCTATCACCTTCCTGCCATGCACAAAATGAATGTAATATGAATAATAGAAGCTACTGCTCTAAACTGATAGTATCTTTCATTCATTTTGCACAAATGTAAATGGTCATGCAGAATGCCAGGCAATGGAAACTTTCCTTCAGTTGTGGAGAGAGGAGGAAAAGGACCACCTACTAATCCCATGTATTTCCCTGGAATTGCATGTAACTATGTCATGTAATCTATTCAGAAACACAGTAAGTTCGATTCTAAAGCTAGTCAGGCTGTTTGCTCTCACTGCTTCTATGGGGAACCTCTTCCAGAACCAAGCTGTTTCCACCAGAAGGAATATTGTTAATGTTCTTGTCATTAATCCTGAGATAGAAAGAATTGGAATTCACAAATCTGATAATCTGTGGTTTTTCCACTACTGAATACACATTGTATAGTACAGCCTTTCACAAGGTATTTTTTTCCCAAATGCCATTATCAAACACTACTTTAGAATCTTGCACATAGTTAAGAGATTTTTTTAAAATGGTAATAGTTACATGCTGTAAATCCTTTAACCAAAAAGCTCTTGCAAAATGTCTGAGCATCATAACTAGTGCATTCCATTTGGAATTTTCTGGGGGAAGTATTTGGAGGCTGAGATTTCTAGTACACCACAATCTTTATTTGCAGCCTGCCTTACTTCATTAAAAATACCTCAGCTGTTCTCTGAAATGGAATAAAATTTCCTATCACTGACCAGACACAAGCTGTCTGGAGAGAACAAGTGAGACACTTGTAAATTAAAACTTAACTCTGGTGCTTATAAGTCTGGCTAGGAATTGATTTTCCAGTGCTGCATCGACTTCATTGCTTTCTGAGAAAGTTCTTCTGGAACCATTTCTCTTGCTGGTGAATCATGTTGTCAGGAGTCCTGTTAGCTCCTGTAAGACTACTTGTATGACTACTCACTAGCATGAATAAGAGTTGCACAAGCATAGTTCTATCCTGTTTTTCGTGCCATTTCATATTAGCATCACAGTTCACTGGAAATTATAGCAGTGTACAGCAATTCTGCAAAATCTTTATTGTATTGTTGCTGAAAGTTTCCAAACTGCAGCACAAGCGTAAGATATGAAGAAAAAAGGTTGCCAGTGATGTTATAAAGCATCCTGGAGTGGTCCTGTATTACTGAGACTAGGAGTTTATCTTGAAGAACCCAAGAATCCACTTCTAAAATAACTTTAATTCTATATTTAAAGGAGCTAGGAATAGAGACTTCTGTGTTGAGAGCACATTAGGTAAATTTTACTTCTTATTTCCTATTTATTCAACCATTTGAGATTGCCTTTTTCCGGGAGAGATTGCCCCGTGTCAGGCTCGCTGACCTCATAAACACAGTGCTGACTGCAGAGGCAGGACTTTGGCCGGGAGCTGCAGAGTGCTGCCGGAGCTGTTCTGCCCAACCGTCCGTGTTCTGCGCTTCGCCTGGTAGGAAGCGGTTTAGAACACACCGTTGTTATCCAAAATCCAGAGTCAGTTCTGAAAAAGTGAAAATTTAGAAAAGAAGCTGGGCCACGAGAAGTACTGAAATCTCTAGAGACATCAGAATATCTTTCGGAAAAGTTACTTAGTAGGAAAAGGAGCCATGCACCCAAGTTTTTGAAATGCAAGAACTGTTTGAAATGCACAGTGAGGTTTAGTTTGGTGCTTTGTCTAGTTGTTATTTGATCTGAACAGGCTAATGTAACCCTAATAAGAACCTTAGCTATTATAATTGCTAATCTGTTTTTCTGATACTCCTCTTTTACTATAGTATCAGGTTTAAGTCAGGATTAATTTCAGTATATGAATCACAGAAGCACAGAATCGTTTAGGTTGGAAGGGACCTCTGGACTAGATGATCCCTCTGGAGATCATCTAGTCCAACCTCCCTGCTCAAGCAGGGACCTCTAGAGCATATTGCCCAGGATCACGTCCAGACGGGTTTTGAATATCTCCAGCGAAGGAGACTCCACTACCTCTCTGGGCAACCTGTTCCAATGCTCTGTCACCCTCACAGTGAAGAAGTTTTTTCTCAGGCTTAGGTGGAACTTCCTGTGGTTCAGTTTCTGCCCGTTGCCTCTTGTCCTGTTGCTGGGCACCACGGAGAAGAGGCTGGCCTCATCCTCTTGACACTCCCCTCTCAGATACTTGTTGTACACATTGATGAGATCGCCTCTCAGTCTTCTCTTCTCCAGGCTGAACAGGCCCAGCTCTTGCAGCCTTTCTTCATAGGAGAGGTGCACCAGTCCCCTCATCATCTTGGTAGCCCTCCGCTGGACTCTCTCCAGTAGCGCCATGTCTCTCTTGGACTGGGGAGCCCAGAACTGGACACAGTACTCCAGGGGAGGCCTCACCAGGGCTGAGTAGAGGGGCAGGATCACCTCCCTCGACCTGCTGGCAACACTCTGCCTAATGCAGCCCAGGATCCCATTGGCCTTCTTGGCCACAAGAGCACACTGCTGCCTCATGTTTAACTTGTTGTCCACCAGCACTCCCAGGTCCTTCTCCGCAGAGCTACTTTCCAGCAGGTCAACCCCCAGCCTGTACTGGTGCATGGGGTTATTTCTCCCTAGGTGCAGGACCTTGCACTTGCCTTTGTTGAACTTCATGAGGTTCCTCTCCGCCCAGCTCTCCAGCCTGTCCAGGTCCCTCTGAAGGGCAGCACAGTCTTCTGGTGTGTCAGCCCCTCCCCCCAGTTTAGTATCATCAGCAAACTTGCTGAGGGTGCGCTCTGTGCCTTCATCCAGGTCATCGAGGAATATGTTGAACAAGACTGGACCCAGGACTGACCCCTGGGGGACACCCCTAGCTACAGGCCTCCAATTTGACTCTGCACCACTGCCTGCAACCCTCTGAGCTCGGCCATCCAGCCAGTTCTCAATCCACCTCACTGTCCACTCATCCAGCCCACACTTCCTGAGTTTACCTACAAGGACGTGATGGGAGGCAGTGTCAAAAGCCTTGCTGAAGTCCAGGGAGACAACAGGGAGACCACATCCACTGCTCTCCCCTCACCTACTCAGGCAGTCATCCCATCAGAGAAGGCTGTCAGGTTGGTCAAGCATGATTTCCCTTGGGTGAATCCATGCTGACTACTCCTGATCACCTTCTTGTCCTCCAGATGCTTAGTGATGACCTCCAGGAGGAGCTGTTCCATCACCTTTCGAGGGATGGAGGTGAGGCTGACAGGCCTGTAGTTGCCTGGCTCCTCCTTCTTGCCCTTTTTGAAGACTGGCGTGACATTGGCTTTCTTCCAGTCCTCAGGCACCTCTCCTGATCTCCAGGACTTTTCAAAGAGGATGGAGAGTGGCCTAGCGATAACATCCGCCAGCTCCCTCAGCACTCGTGGGTGCATCCCATCAGGGCCCATGGATTTGTGGATGTCAAGTTTGGACAAAAGATCTCTAACCTGATCCTCCTCCACCAAGGGAGAGTCTTCCTTTCTCCAGACTTCCTCTCTTGTCTCCAAGGTCTGGAGTTCATATTATATATATTATATGTATACATATATATATATATGTGTGTGTGTGTGTTCTGGAATTCATAATATTTCATATTATATGAAATAATATCTGAGTAAAATCAGAATTAATATCAACACTGCATTCAAATGAGAATATCATCAGCTTTGTATACTCAGCCCTTTCTATATGCCAAGTACAATTTTCTGTGTATTCCGTGAAAGAAAAAACTAGCAAGATTCTAAAGCATGCCAAATATTTCTTACTTGCCAATTTACTTTGTTTATAGCGTATACAACATCCTTTTTAAATACCACTTTGCTTACACCATTAGTGTCCTGGGAAGTAGTTAATATGTTAGGAAATAGATCAGCTGGCAGGAAAGTTTTATAGGTCCACCTCTAGAGTGTATCGAGTACTTAAGTTACAGTACAGTCTAGCCAAGAGAACATAGTCATAAAGAACATTTTCTGAAAAGCCATACTTTTGTAGGTTTTAGTAGTGAATGCTCATGTCTTATATTCTAAATGTTCAGTTCTCAAGAGCTTTTCTTTCTTTTTTTTTTTTAAACGAAATCACCCTTCACTATAGTCCTTTCCCATTAGTGCTTAAAGCTGATGATGTTCCGTAGTGTAACATTTGGTATCTTTTTCTCTCTGTGATTAATATGGAACAAGTTAGGCAAAGGTGCCAAAGGCTTTATTAATGGTTTAGGAAATGTTCCTTAATTTCATTGAATTGAAGGCTTTTTGCGTTCATTTAAATAGTGGTGACTCTTTATTCATGTAGTCATCCAGAAACCATTATAAAAGTTGAAATGCTTGTCAAATTGCCCAGTATTTGAAGTCAGAAACAAGTCTGAAAGAAACTTACTGCAGAATTTCTTTCTACCGTGAAAGCAGATGGAAGTGAATGGAACTGACTAAGTATTGGCATTTGGATACAAGTGATGCTCCTGCTATTTGTGATGAAAAATATTATGTTTTAAGTAACAAGGTTCAGAACATGGAAAGAGGATATAGTTTGTTTTGATAAGATGATCAGTTTATGGAACATAAAACTCTTTTTTCATGAGTGACATCCCAGTTGGTTCATGAGAAAATGACTGATAGATGTATAAGGTTTACAAAAAATCCTCTGAGAAGGAATTTGATTTCTATAAAGATATTTAATAGTGATACAAAACAAAAGAAAGCCACATTATTGTAAGAGATATGAGGAAAATGGAGCTATAGATGAGTTGCGAAAGTTTTACTGTGAAATTTCGACTTCTTTGTAAAGGAATTTTATTGAGTGGGACATATATGCATATACTTGTCAAAAGCTAAAAAGAGAATGTGTAATAAGTGACAACTGAAATAGTTATTGGGAGTGGGAACTGAAACAACCTGCAGTCATCACTAAGTTTTATGCAGTTTGGTATGTAGGGTAATTAATGACTATTAAGGAAACTGGCAATGAAAACCCTGTATAAATAATATTATATTCTTACTTACTATTGTGCAGCATACTCTGGATCTTATCTATGACTCAGTTTTGAAGTGGGGCAGTAATTGTACCCTGCTTACCACCTCCTTCAGGGTAAGGTCAAAGGCAATTGATTTATTCCATTCTAAAGGACAGGATTCTAACTTGTCCTCAAAGAAAGTTGAAACAAATGAAATTTGAGAACTCTCTCATGGAAAATACTGTTTAGATTACTGTTCCTAATTTCATCATGAATTGTAGACATCTCCTCTATTGTTGAAATACATAATCCCAAACATACGTGTCAATGGCTCCAGGATAATGCACCTTTGGGAAACTCATTCATAAACTGGTGACTTGTAGAACACAAAAGTTTATGTTGGCTGTGGTAGAACTAAGGTACGTTTCAAAATGATTTTAGTTAAAATTCATTCTCCAAATGTAATGTCATAAAATTCCTGCCACCCATTAGTGAACACTTAGACATTCCTAGCTCACTACATGTTTAACTGTTCAGCCTATCATGACATATCTTGTCGTTCAGATGAGGAAAACAGAACACTAAATATCTGCTTGCTACCTATGTATGGTTGTAGTTTTCGGTAAATAAGTTTATCATTTATTACAAGCCTTCCTTCAAAAGGGCATATTTCCTCATAAGATGTCATATGGTAAAAGCCCTTTTTATCCTGACATCTCATTCAAAGGATTTCACCTCTAAAATACCACTCATACACTCGTTACAGAGAGACTGAGGTACTGAGTTCTGTAAAATGTCTCATTTTCCCACACTGCAAATAATATAGATGTGTTTGTAATTGTAGATTTAATAATGCTGTAATTTTTCAAGAGAAGAAAAGAGTTTTTCTTGAGTCATGGATTACCGTTCTACACTGACAGCATTCCCATTCTGTATGACTAATTGTTAGATACAGGCTATATCTCAGTTTGAAGAGCTGGCTATTATTGATTTAATTCATGACACTTCTTTACTTTACACAAACACCTCCCTACTTATAAAGCATATACACAAATTTTTGCCTTTTTTGAAGCTCCTAGTCTGTTAGCCTGGAGGATCTTACTACAACTTTCTGCAGTTGAGAAGCTTGTCTTGCTTGCCCTTACTATTTTTAGAGAATGATTCTAGGAGTAAGTTCTTCCCTTTCCTTAGAAAGCCTAGCACAAGAGCACAGACACCCACAGGGACTTTCAAAAAACCTTTTGAAATATTTCTGCTCCAGAATTTTGTAATTTCTACAGTTTTTATTTGTATTTTCTGTTCTACTTGGCTCCAGCCTCCTATTTTTGTACCAGGTATCGCTGAGTCATTCATAAATGTTGTTAGCTCATGAAACGGAAAGTGACTTTCAAGCTCTGAACAAAGTGGTATTGAAAATAAAACGAAAACATTTTGGGCATTTTTACTGCAAGTACTCAATCACTCCTTCCTACCAAAACAATTTTAATTTGCTGTTATCATAATTGTTGAGGAAAGATGCAAATTATTAAATTATTCATGAATTCAGAAAAATCTGTGATAAGGAACTAGACTTAAAATTAAGGAGGCTTATCCTGAAGGAGACCTGAATGCAGCTTCTCCTGGTTTGCACTGACATGTAAAAATGAGTATAATTGTGTTGTTATATCAGTTGTTACATTTATGCTTGAGTCCATTTTGCCAGCACACTGTTGATCACACACCTACTCATAACATCAATTCCATCTAGATTTTGTGTCCATAAAACTCTAATTCCTTTCTTCATCTGTTTTAGTTCCTCTGTAACTAGGAAGAGATGTGTCTTCACGCTAGTAATTGCATCTTTCTCATCAACGCTTTTTCTGCCTTGACTTTCAATAGCTTCTCTAGAGTCACTCCCTTCTCTCTTATAAGTCTTTCTTTCATATTTAATATAAGCTTTTCTGTACAGTATTCTGATGTCATGAATAATTCCCTTCTTTCATTCATACTTTCATGCTGGAGAAAGTTTATAGACTGTTTTTGATCTCCTTGAGTGTTTTATTTTGAGAATTTTGAAAATACGGTTCTTTCAGCCTCTTCTTTTGTTCTCCAGTAACTGCATCAAAGCTAAGCTGATATAAGCCAACTGATGTAGGAATAGAAGCATTAAAAAGCTGCTTCTTTTTTTTCACATTAGTTTAATATCATGCCTTTTGTCATACCAGAGCAAATCCTGTATGCAAGAAGCCATAAATAAATTCAGCCAAACCAGTGCAAATTCTCCAGATTATTGAGACAGAGAAAGAATTGGAAATTTATGACAGTATTTAATTCATCAGAATTCAGTTTTCCTGTACAGAGTCTTGAATTTAAATGTCATCAGTAGAAAGGACAACTACACAATGTTTTGGGAACGAGTAAAAGCAGGACAAACTATTAATGCTCAACTCAACCACCAGAAGTCATACCATTAATTGATATGTAGACAATGCTGATTCGCTCATTTACTGGGTGTATAACCAGCTTTTTACTTTGAAATTTTTCTGCTAAATGAGAAGTAATGGCCAACGATATAAATTTTGTAGCTTTACATCGCTAAAGCCACGGCACGCTATTAGATCAGCTCATGTAGCACCTTGTATCTCACTCTCTTACTCTTGATCCAGTTTCGTCTGTCTTTAGCCTAGGAATTTATAGTTAACCGAACACCAGCTTTCGATAAGATGTTCAGTTGCGATTTGAAAGGAGCAAGGGATAGACAATCATAATTTCCCTGGTAGGTTATCCCAGTGGTTAACGTTTGATCATAAAAACATTTGCCTACTCTATTCTGAATGTATTTATCTGCAGCTTCCAGCCATTGCTTCTGGTTATAGATTTCTGTGCTGGATGATAAGATTTTTTAGCCCCTGAGTTATTTTTCCCCATGGCAGTACTTGTTTATGGTCATCAACCAACTTTCCATTTTCCTTTCAAGAAGCCAAACAGACAGAGCTCTTTAAATCTTTCACTTAATGGCATTTGAGAACTACAGAAGTTTTGGAATTATTTTCATGATTCTTTTATCTTCCTCAACTTAAGTTTTCAGCATCTTTTTTAAGAAATAGAGCCTCTGAAAGTCTATGTAACATTTCAGTAATGATCTATTGCATTGTGTAAATAAAATGGCTACCCCACTCTTATATTACACTTTGTGTGGCCAAAGGTCACATCAGTTAGGTTTTTGCTGCAAGGCACCTCTGAAAGCTCAAGTAGATCATCTGTTAACATCCCACAAATCCCTTTCAGAACTGCTGCTTCCAGAAAATAGTCCCCAAACTTCTACTTTGCATTCTTTGTTCCCTGAGTTATAACTCTGCAATTTTTGCAAGGGCTAATCTTACTAATTGATTAGCAGTATTTCATTATCTATCACTCTGCCAGTCTATGTCGTCTATAAAACTGTTCAGTAGTAAATTTGGGGTTCCTTCCCAGTCTAATAAAGCGGTTGAATGCTAGTTCTAATGTCTGAAGAATCAGGATATACTGTAAAGACACACTGGCAGTCTGACCCGATTCCTCAGAGATGGCTGTTATTTGTGATCAGTCTAGTTAACTATATCAATATTGTATAAATGTTATGTATGAATGTTACGTATATATTGTATGTCACTAAGTCAAACTTACAAACTTCTAAAGCTTTTACATCTATACAAAGATCAGCCAAACTTGAAATCTCTGCGAAGAATGAAATGAAGTTTGACAAGACCTGTTTTCGGCAAACCATGTTACTTGGCATCAGTATTCTGTCCTGTAAAACAGAACTGGTCTATAGCTTTCTTTTTTTTTGTTCCTGTAGATGTTGGGAAGCTAGTGACCAGCTAACGTTTCCCAGCTTCTCCCGAACACTGATGATTTCCCTGCTACTCCAAGACATATTAGACATGAGTATCAGTGGGCCGGAGCTCTCTTCAGCTAGCTCTTCAGTTTTCAGTGCAAGTTATCTGAGCCACATGCTTCACAATTTGTATGTTTACTAGTATATGAGAGGTATTGCCTGCTCCTCTCTGTCTGCTCCTAGCACTTCATCCCACTTTGTTGTCAACTGAGAGAAATAAATTATTGAAAAATCCTGCTCTTTTCTGCATCATCATTAATAATAGTTGTTCCACCTCTAAGCGTTGGTGTGTATAAGATGCAAAACAAACTGGTATAAATAAAAATTAATCTATCAATCTTCAAAAAATCCTTAGTCGTGTTATACCATTTTGAATAATATATTTATTTAGGACTTCTGATTTACACTGGCTAAATACTTGTTCTGACAGTGCTGTTGTTTCAGACTGAACTTTTTAAGTTAAATGCTTCACACCTATCTTTCTATTTTGTCTTCCAGATTCCTGTCTCTGTGACACAGATAAGTTCAACCAACCACCCAGTGAAAGTGGGACTCTCAGATGCATTTGTGGTGGTGCACAGGATCCAGCAAATTCCCAGTATGTAGTATATAGTGGTGATAATGGTTTGGAGGCTGGGAAATAAGTATAAGCTGATTTCATCAAGGATGATTAGCTGCACAACAAATCACTTAGCTAATTTCGGCTTGTTAATTCAAGTGTAATTTTATTTGCTTGATAACTCCCAATGTGGCTTTCTCTGTCATTGTTTCTTATGAGCTGATAAATTAAGTAAATAAATCTAAATGGCCAGCCAAATACTGCAGAATTGAACAATCAACCAACACAATTTGGTATTCCATAAGATACTCTTTGCGGAACATGTCTCTTTATCCTTAGGAGGGAAGAAGCAGCCTAGTCAGAAAATTTCTCTGTATCCAAGTAAAAAAAGATAAAAATATCCAAGCTGGACGTTCATGATATTTTAAATTTTGAACTTCAAATTCTTATACCTCTCATTTTAGTGAGATGAAAGAAGAGGAGAAGTAGTTGCTAACTAGTGCCTTGGGCTCACATAATCTTGGCAATTCAGCTGACATTTAATTTTCTCTGCCACTAAATACACTAAAAAAACACTAAACTAAAAAAACAGTCATCACCTCTAATTTCCTTGCTACTTGGTTTTAATGTGTCTTGTCCAGAACCCTCTGAGACTTTTTAGGCATTTCGGAGTATGCTTGCTTTCCAAGTGTGCTGTTTTTATTTACATATTTGGAGCAAGTTTACTAGGTTCAGTTTGTGTCGCACCCCTAATAAGCAGCGTGTTGGTGGAAGGAGCTGCACTTGAACAAGCTTCCTGGGGCTGCCTCCAGAGTGTGCTGGGTTCAGGCATATTCTCCTAACGTGAACCCTGGCAGAGGTATGACACAGACAAGACTGGTAAGGACTGGCCAGATCCAACCTCTCTCTAAGGTAGACAAGGCCCACCGTGGGAGCTGCCGCAGTGGTCGACTCTCTCAGACGGTTCACCCCTTTTCATCACATTTGAGCAGTCTGTGGTATGAAGGACCATAAATCCTAGGTCTTACTTGTCCTGCTATGGGGAAGATGGAAAGTTTGAACGTGCTCTGTTGCTCTCTGTAAACTCAGTGTAGTTTGAATGAGGTAGGCAGATTTCACTTAACAGAGCAGGTCTTAGAGGGAAATTGTTTCCAGAGTACAATACATAATTGTGATATGCCTATGGTATCATGGATTGCTTTTGAGTGCTTAGGAGCAAATGATTCTAGGCAACTGATTTTAACGTTTTGAGTGCTGTTCGTAAGTAAACGATCTGAATATTTTTTGGCGTTCTAGGCTTCTAAGTGCTCCTAAGATAGATTCAAGCAGAAGTTAGGCTGAATGATTTGTGCCAATGATTTGTCTGAATAGTCACACACAGCTTCAGTGTAGGAGATGCAAGTAGTATCTTTTGGCTTCAGGACTGTATTAAAAGGGCTTTCCTTAGATTTACAGACTTCATAAGTAAAATATATAGTATATATGAGTCTTTATTCTAATTTGAATTATCCTTCTGTAGAAATATTTCAGATATGCACCTTTTTTACTATGACACAATACTGTATTTGATTAATGCATAGTTACTTACTAGTCTTCTGGTTTTAATATTCTCTAAACCTTTTTTTAAAGAAATATTCAATTTTCATTCACATGACATTTTCACCTAACTATATGAAGTGACTGTAATTACCAGAAGATCTTTCTAGTTTCATCATAATCTTACTCTGTTCATTAAGTTTCTTCAAGCAGCAGCATATAAGAAAAATAGATTGTGACTAAAGATGCTAAATATGGAATTGTAGCAAGTATTTTGATACCGTTATTGCATTATTGCATTAATAACTGCATTAAATGCATTAATGCATTAGTAATTGCATTAAATTACTGCATTATTGTGTGTGATGTACTGCTTTGTGCCTTAATATCTGGTTCTGTGGATGGTGGGAATCCCTGATAACTTTATTCTTTACTAGTTTATAGTTTACGCCAGAGGTGGTATTAATCAAGTGACCAGTTTGCAGTGGATTTTCCTGAAACCAAACTTTTAACAAAATAGGAACCTATTCTTAGTATGTAATGTACTAAGTATGTAATATACTTAGTGTGTAACATACCCTGACAGAACTGTTAAATAATGTTGGCCGACAGAGAGCCAGTGTCAGATGCTCTTTAAACATGCATTTCTTATATTCCTGTTTTTCAGGGATGTTAAATCATCCATGGCTCTAGTCAATTACTGAAAAAGTGAAATGATAAAACTATTAGTTTACCTTATTTATTAGCTCTTTAAGACATCAGAAGAATATAAATTACTATTTGTTTTGTCCCTAAAGAGAGCAAAGATAATATAGCTGTTAGTTCTTGCTTAACACTTTAGCAAAGACTGTTCCATCACGTGGAACGCAGTTTCCCTTTATATTCATGGATAGACAGAAAAACCCGATTGCTTCATGTTTTAGTTCTATTAGTTATTTTTGTGTACCTCTGACATTACTTATATTGGAACAAAAATATCCTCTTCAATTCATACCCTATATATTTTCCTAAAAATCTACTACTCACTTGGAGATATAATACTAACCTTACTTAACTTTAGAGATCTCTAAGTTAGTAGTGTAAGTCTCAGGTAAGTATGTTTCCCTTTCAAGGCACAAGAAAGAACTATTCTTATTTCATTTGTTAATATTGGTGACAGAAGTAGGTGTATGTAGAAAGTTTTGCAAACAATTGTGAGGTATCAGTAATGGGCAGAATATTGAAGTCTGAACAAAGAATCAAATGGTTTTGCAATAATAGAAAGAGAATGAAAATTGATAGTAAATGTGTGTGAGCTTAGTATCAGAAGTCCCTTTATGGGAGAAAAAGTCTGAAATGGTGTAAAAGGAAGAAGGGTTCAATGTCTGAGTCAGTCAAATGACGGCAATAAATTACAAATTTGATGAGACTATGAATACAGTGAATGCTATTTGAGGAGGTATCGTGGAGATATTTATAACAGAAATGGAGAAAAATGAGGCAATGCGATAAGTTGTTCTGATTATATGTAAAAATCTTGATAGGATCATAGGTTTGCTGTATGAAGGCAAAACCTAACCAAATGAAGGCTGATATCGATATGATTCATCTCTATAAATGCACCAAGGGATGAATACCAGAAAGGTAGAAAAATTTCAGCAAAAATATGTTGTTAGGAAATGAAAAAACAGATGCAAGACAATGGAACATAATTATCATGTGAAAATTAAAAGCCATTTCAAATTTTTCATCTAGGCATTTCAAGCCTGGATAGTTAAAGTTCTAAGAAGCTCTTCTAAAAAGAGCAGCAGAGACAAGATCCAAACTCATTCTTAGATGGAGCTACGTAATTTTATGAAAAAGTTCATATAATGACCACATCATTGTTAGGAAGAGGGAAGGAAAGGGGTGGGGTAAGAGTATCTCTTGTCTTCTTGATAATTAGAGGATACAGAAGAGATTTTAGTGTATTAGGAGGAGGGGATTGCGCATTTGGAAAGGGGACTACAGGAAAGGATCACAGGATATATTGTGGGATTTTGGGATTATTGTCGGAACAAAGGAGAGGTGCGAAGCTCAAACTTGTAAGAAATAACTTTTATTTTGGCAGACTGTGGATTAAATCCCGTATTTAATTCCTGAAATGGATTTAGAACTCATTTTAAAACTGTGAAATGGCTTAGGATAGTAAGGAAGTGGACGGAGAACTTTAATAGATTAATGTTAAATTTTCTTGGATTGCCATCAGTAAATATGTTCCAAAATAACAACGCTTTAATGTTTGGAATGCATTGGAATGCACCGGTGCAGCTGTCCAGAGGTCTTTCCCAGATATAACAGCAAAATCCCATACACTTCAAAGGAAATTACGTTTGTAGTTTCAGAATACTATAAGCGAAAGCTTTTTCTTTCACTTATAACAAACATTATTTACAATGTGTTTTTACATTGTTCAGCCTATTGAAACTCTCCTGCCAGGGAGCTCTCTTTCAAAACACAGTAAGTTTGTGTATTTGACATTTGACATTTGAGCACTAATCATTAGAGAACTTCATCAAAAAGGTGCGCTTCGGCTATTATGGAACTTCTAGCATTTTCTGTCTTTCCTCTGTCTGCACATAAAAATGTGAAGGAAACCTATTTTATCAAAATCTATGCTAGACAGAGGTCCAAACTATTCCAGATGTTCTATCTTTATTGATATGAACTCATACTGCAAAAGTGAAAAACTTACGTGCAAAATTCTTCATTTAGCTTGGTTCACTTTCTGTCACAAAGTTAATCTGAGTTACTTCCTTGGGAACTTGAATTATAGACAGTTGTGATTAGGGTTTTGTAACCTGAGGGATCACTGCTCACTAGAAAGTGTAATTATGGCATGTTGGCCTTTGCTAGGTGTAAATAAATAATAAGCTTTCCCACTAATAATAAAATTAAACATAATTGACAATTCAATGGGGGAAAGCCTAGGCAGAGCGACACTGTGAGTTACGTAGTGATTTCTCTCAGCTAGATGTTTTGCAGAGCTGCACCATGTTTGTTTATTTTCCATTGGTTTTCTTCTTTCTCCTCCCCCAAAAATCCAAAACTATTTTCAGTGTTTCAATGGGGTAATATATTTTTTCAATGTTTATAGCACTATGTTCACAACTAAAGTGCATAGTTCAATATTCCAGGAGGAAGCGCTCATAAAACAACTGTCCTCTGTTTACCTTCACCATTTGTGGAGTAGAAAAGTCTGTAAAAGCTTACTTTTCAAAAGTGCTGAATATCTTTGGTGCGCTTTGCATGCTGAACATTGCTGTAAATGAAATTCTAAAATTTCAGTATAATACTCCATTTTTACTGAAGTAAACCTGGAAGATGTAGAATGAGCTATTTATCATTTTTTCAGACATGCTATTCAAAAAGTTAATAATCATTTTGTTAGTACTACTGAAATGTGTGTTCTAAAGCCAGGCAAACCTGTTTCATTCTGAGGAGGGAAAAATACACTTCCTTTGTGAACATATATTTCAAATCAAAAGTGCATGTTAATCAAGACTCAAAAAACTTATCTAGAAGAACCAAGAGCCAAAAGATAGGATTTTCTGAACATTTTGAAATGGAGTAGCTTGAGTATTTCATACTTGATTTTGTTAATGTACTCCTACATTTAAAGGCTGTGCGGTATCACCTGTTTTCTCTCTTCCTAAAAAAATGCAGATACCTACATATTGTGCCAATATTTTGTTGCCTTATCTTTTAAGGGTATAGAGATGGGAGACTTTTTTGTCAGGTGACTTTCTGCCTGTTGGTTTTATATTTTTTTGAATTTTTATCTTGATCTGCTACTACTACTTGAATGTAGACAATGTCTTCATTTTCCTGCCTATGTATGATAAATGATGTTCATGCAGATTAGCAGCTATGTTTTATATATGTATATACAGATATATGTATTTATATATTGCATATAGTCTGGAGGCGCTTTGGACTAAAAGATAAAAGTGTGAAGGGAAGATTATGTTTATTTGACACTAAGGTTCGGAAGAAAAGCCCTAAATTTGGAGATTTGTATGGCAGCAATGTGGAAAATTAAGTCCATCAATAAACTTCAGCAGAAAGGTTTCTGCTTCTCCCGTTCAGGAAGAATTCAGACACAGTGAGCAAGGGTCAAGACCTCAGCTTCTGAATTTTATGCTAAGTTAGAGGGTTGTCCGCTCTCTGTTGGAGACTTCTTCTCCAGTAGGCAGACTGGAAACTTATAAACGAACTTCTTGCCTTTTGTAACAGAGATGCTAAGGAGATTTAATGGATGTCTTCCAATTAGACAACACCATGACTGTCGGTAGCAAAACTAGGGGATAGCTTTGCATCTTCTTTCAGCAAGTCTTCTCTCTTTTCTTCAGTGTCTTCATTGTATCAAGAACTGTGCCCTTGTCCCACTGCCACCGTTCTCTCTTCCCTGCTCCTTCTTGTTTCTCTTCTCTTCTCAGCTATCCTTGGAGTTCTCTTCTCAGTCCTTTCAGTTGTCAACTAAGTCTGTCACTCTCCCTTCTGCAAGCTCCCAAGGTCTCTTTCTGACTTTGGGGCCTACTATCTTCCCTCTCCGCCATCCTTCCTTTCCTTCAGGGTTATTTCTTTTCTCTCCTTTGTTTCGGTGCTCTCTCCCTCTTGTCTTTCAATTAGTTTTTTGTTGTACATGAAGAAGTGAAAAAGCATTTCCTGCAACTAATATTTTATTTTATCAGTGAAAAAGCCCTCCAGTATGCTTACCCAAATTGTGGTATTCCACTAGAGCAGAAAATACACTGATAAAATGAGATGAGTGGCTTGTCTTCCTATTACAAATAATGGCTGGATTTTTCTCCATGATGAGGGATTTTTCTTCATGATCTTGGCTTCTACTACATTAGGTACAGCTATTTTAGGAAATCCATACTTTGACAACCCCATGTTTAATAGCACTGAAATGACTCATCAACACTGTGTATCAAATGAAATTGTAGCTTAGCTATGTATTAGTAGCATTCCAGTTTCGGCGCAGTTTGTGCCACTCACTATGTAGTGTAGCTCAAGCATTTAATTAAGTGACATGTCTGCATATTATAACTGTTTACTGAACATTTTGTTCCAATTTGTTTACAGCAATGGGAACCCCTAAGAGAATTTTAGCATTATCTTCTTAAAGGCTAAAAGAAGATTTCTAGTTTATTTTGTAATATTTTTCATCTAAAGGTGTAGGCGCCATCTGGGAAACTGCAAAGCCTAGTTTGCTCCTGCCTTGCTGGTGATGTTGTCATTTACCTCTGTGCAAAGTGGGCCTGTTCTAAATTTGCAGCATTTATTCTTACTTTCCACTAGTGTAAATAATTACAAAGAATGCCAAATCCTCCAGCTCTGTGTATTTGTCTGCTGGCCCAAAAGAGTTTAGCCAGGCAGCTGGGATCCTTGGCACCGTATGTCTGATTGAGGAGCAGAGCGAGGGGAAGAGGTGGGCATGCTGCCACTCTTTGGTGACTTAAAAGCCCTTCAGGGGCTGATACTAGGTGATTTAGGCTAAACATATTTTTGTTTTTGCCAAGGCCGTAATTGGTTATCAACCAATCTCAGAGTTTGGCATTGTCATGTAGTGATGATATAGGAGGTTAAAACGGGTCCTTCAGACCTGGATCCTGTACCAAGAAGAGATCAGCTGGCATCACAATTTGGGGTAAATTTGCAAGGACATGAAGAGTTTCCAAGTAAACTGTGTAATAGACAGAACGTTGCTGAAGAATTTCTATATTATTCATAAAGCAGATATTTATGGAGCTTACTGTACCAGTTTGCTTATTAGTGGATTATATGTCTTTGTGACTCAGCTTCTGGCCTTTAAAGAATTCTGAGTAACTTTTAGGAGAATGATAAAAGTGAATATACCTAACTAGGGAATTTGCGTTTTGATCAAGATTCAGACATGCCTGTGTAACAGACTGCGACCAAGATTGCAACTGTGGTAGTCTGGTTGCAGGCATGTTTGATCCGAGTGTCAGTGCCTTGAGAATTAATTAATGTTGACAATTTTAACACTTTGAAGCTGTTGAAAGTAGAGAATAAAAGCTTCCTTGATATTTTTTCCTTGTTTTGTGGAGGAAATCAGACATACCATGTTGGCAAAATATGTACTTGCTCCAATTCATAAAGATTTTGTACAGCAGGTTGTGCTGAGCAAAGTACCCATTGAGCAAAACAAGTGGCTATGTAATACAGTGGCTTCTGTATCCCTTGTATTTTTTGCAAATCTCTGGCAGAGTAAGCTAGATACGTTTCATAAATTGTTTATTTCAAATTGGCCCTTGCATAATCAAATACATCATCTCACCATTTGCCTTTTCTTTATCTGCTAGACTTAAAAATGAGACTGCAGCTACTGTAGCTGTATGAATACATATGCTGTTGTTTAGCAGTTTCTGCTGGGTATATGGCTGATCTTGATTCCCTAGGAATCATTCACTGACAAAGGTTTTTATGCACGTGAATGTATAATTTAAAAAAGCAGGCGGACTTCTCTGACATTTTTACATTTCACTGGATTATTGATTCTAGTTGAGGAATGCTGTATAAGGAAAAGTGATTATGTGATGGGAAAGCATGTGTGAGGTTGCGCATCTGTTGAACACACATTTAGAATAGTTTATTGCTAGTTACTGACCCTTCAGGTATGTTACTAAGTCATCTGGTACTGCCCTATCTCCAGAGCACTCTCTCTGTTTAGTAAATTTAGTTAACTCTGGAAGTTCTGTTTCGTAGAGTATTTATATGTCATTATTTAATTTAAAACCACTGTGATAAAACTATGCAGAAAACATTTTGTCCGACCAAAATCTTGCACATCTATAATTTGCTGATCTATTGCTTAAGCCCTTGAAAGGATTCTTTCAGTTGGCCTTCTGACGCCACACGTTACCTCTCTAGGGCGCCGAGGAAAGTACTTAACCTCAAGTAGCTATTTTTTACTTCAGCTATTTCTGCTGGGAATGTACCTTTGGCTCCATATGCAAAGACAGTACCTGTATATACCATGGAAAGAAACCAAAAAACCATTTGGACCATGCTATAAATGAAACCAAATGTACAGAATAGACTCTATTGTTGAAAAATTGTAAGATATTCATATTATTCAATTAAAAAGGATGTTAGAGACACTCAGAAAGACCTACAGAAAATTAAAATATTTTCATAAATAGGGAAGTATATGCAGAGTATTCTGAAACTTTCCTGAACCAGGAATTGTGTTTCAAAAATATGTGTGCATGCAAAAAGTCTTTTTCCTTTCTTCCCTTCTCTGTTAGACCTGACATTATAATGTCTTTTTTCAGGAAAGTACTTACACATGAAGCTTAATTTTTGTCTGTTAGCAAGCCAAATGATTCAGTAGTATTTCTTGAGTTATAAGACATCCTGAAGTACTTGGGCCAGTAAGCAATTTGTGATTTTGCATTTATCTTTATTTGCAAAATAGCTAAACAGACAGCACGAAAAGAAGAAGCAACCTCCACCTGAATGAAAGGCAGCCTGTGTCTTGAGTTGGACAGGGGCAGGTTTGAGGGGCTGGGGGGAGAATATTTGTTTTTCTGTTTATCTTGTTGGGTTTATCTTTTCTAGCTTGTTAGGCAGGTGAGGCCTCAGAATTCTAAATAGCGAGGAATAAGTGCATTTTGAGGAGCCGTGCACAGTAAGTTTGAAGTCAGACTTTCGAAAAAATCTGCACCTGCTTTGTTGCAGCTTAGCCATTGACAGAAGCCTGAAGACTTGTGCTTGCAGCCACCTGCCTGCAAGTATATATGAAGCAGTTAGGATATCACTATGCAAGTAGCTCTCTGCGCTCAGGTTTCTTATAGTACGCAGAACGCTCCTCTGCAAACCCGCAGCCTGCCATGGGCACAGTCTTCTTCCTGCAGAAGAAAAGCTCAAACTTGGCTCCACTAGGAACTGAGACTTAATGGGATCAGCAGGCATGCTGAACTATGCATGATTAGAAATGCTGATTTGGATATCAAACACAATTCTCTTCACATCAGTGTTTATTAGCAGTTTCGTGCATTGGGTGAGATAGAAATGTCTGTGACCTGAGTCACTGATTCTCACTAAATTCTGGGGAAGCCAGAAACTCCTTATTTCTTGCAAGTCCTGATAGGAATCTGTCGGGGAAAATTTGGAGCAAAGATGATTATAGCATACCAGTCTGTGCAGCTACTGATGAGACGCAGTAGAGTTCGACTAAAGTGCCAACACCCACTGTTTTAATTTATGTATTCATTTACTTATTATTTTGGGACAGAAGGATCATGATTTCTGTGGAAACAAATTAAAGACTTCAGCACTGGCAGAAGTTCATTTCAAACACATTTCTTAATCACTCTGATTTGGCAGGTGCTTTTGTAGGACTTGCTATACTGGGAGCCTAAGCCTTCCACTGCTGGCAAGCATTTTTCTGCACTCCAGCACAAGATCAGCGTAATCTTGAAACCCTTAATCTTGAAATGTCTGCCCAGTTGGTTTGTAGGACATGGATAGGTATAAGGCACTTTCTAGGGTAAATATTTTCCATGTCCCAGTACCTATCCTTTATCCAGTCAGAATGACGTTGCAGGTAAAATGTGCAAACTGGCCCAATTAATATGTGTATTTGAGATAAGGACAGAAATCAACTGTCAAGGAGGGGTTAGCAAAGTCAGCCTCAAATAAATGACAAGACGAATTGCTTGGCAATTGAGCTGTTTCGGAGCTAAGTAGAAATATTGTTGTCTGAAAGATAAATCCTGCTTACCTGCACCTGAAAGCTTTTGCAGTGAGGGAGAAGGAAGAAGCTGCTCCCTCCGACACAACTCTTGCCAAGGCAGGAGAGAATTGCCACGTTCCTGCACAGCCCTGCTTCCTCCTCCCTTCTCAGAGGTTCCTCTTTTTTTTCCAGCCATTCCCTATAGCTTGATGGTTATTTTTTGTGTGCTGCTGATGACCCAGACTTATGCTTTTAGAGGTTCACTGTCCCTCTTTTCCTAGTAAGCTTTGTCTCCTTATGGCAAAAGGTACCTTGGCCAGGGGAGACTGTAGCGCAACTTTTCTTTGTCCCATAGAGATTATTTATTACTTGCTTTATTTTAGTTGAGGTCCCATTTTCTATCTGAAAAATGCCTACCAAGAGACTGTGAAAAATACTTCTGTTTTGATGCTTTGTGACTGTCTAACAGCTGGGAAGCCCAAGTGCACTCACTTCAGGCTACAGAAATGCAGCTTTTATGCCAATAAGCAATGTTTGTCCTAGTCATACAGGGCTGGCAACCATTTACAGTTAAGCCTGTGGCTTTCTTCAATTCCTTTTCGTCCATTGCACATAGACTTAGCCCACACATTGACCAGAATAACCTGCTAATCCTTTGTGTGTGGCCATTTATACTTCTGGAGTGGTTCTACAGAAAATCTCTGATTATGTTTAGCATTGATTTCAACTGAAGTTTAGCAGGCCTTCAAAAAGGACATAACTTTCAATCTAGAACACCAAAAATCATCATTATATCTTGTGCTTGGGTTACAGTCATCTGTGTGTTCAAAGCCTATGAGAACAGTGTGTTGACTGTATTGAATTTCTGCTTTGAGAAACTTAGGTGTAGTCAATGTGTGTAAAGATTATACATTCCACTGGCTATTTAGGAAACTTGACCTGTGTCCTTTAAAATATTTTTGTTATATAAAAAATTGTGCTAATGCATTCGGATGTGAACTAGCTTGTAGCTAACAAATTTGATTAAGCAATGAAATCAGTTTCGTTTGCACATCTAAACAACAAGTGACAAACTGAGCGTATAAAGCACTTCTCTCAAGTGTATGAGCTGAGAAATATTTTAGGAAAGCAAGCATCTGACATATAGTTTAAAATGTCTGGTAGTATCCCCTCTAAAATATCTCCCTAAATGAATGAATAAGATGCTTGAGAGCTCACTCAGCATTTTCATAATTGCTGGGGATAGGTACCTATTCTGTCAGCTCTGATGGTTCATCAAGCGAAAAACTCCCTATGTAGAGCTTTAACACTTTCCTGTAAGAAAGTTAAAAATGTATCCTTGAGGAAAATTGGTGTCATGTGGACATAAGGTACAGTAAGCAATCATTACATCCACTATTTTTCCTAAGATATAGACAGCAGAATAATAAACAATGAAAATATTTTATTTTTCTTTCCTGGTAGATGTCCGTAGAAGAACAATTTATGAGTACCACAGGGTGGAGCTACAGATGTCAAAGATTACCAATCTGTCGGCTGTTGAAATGATACCTCTACCCAGTAAGTAAAATATAACACAGGCTGGAGTGAAATTTGCGGCGAGTACTCCTCCTTCCCCTCCCCCAATTTTAAATATTTTCTTTTACCTGTGGATCTGAAATCATGGACAGATTCATTTATCCTTTCTCAGATTTATTCCCAGCTGGATGATGCATTATCCAAAGCATTCTCTTGTATCTCAAGTTAGTTTATAGGTATACATCTCCTAGTAGGTCATAAATGAAATCTGTGCCAGATCATTTTTCAGAAGATTGCTTATATCACCTTTAAATTTGTTTCTTCAAGAAGAGGAAAAATTTTCATGCTTGCAAAACATTTCTGTGTATAGTTCATGCCATCTCAAAGGAACATCCCCAAACATATTTTGCAGTTCATCTTCTTTTTTTGTCCATGGTAAGACTACATTGTTTAGAAATCTTTGGGTTGAAACTGCCAGCTGTTCCACTGTGAAAAACTGGAAACAGCTTCTTTCCCTTTTTCTAATCCAAGTACAGTTCTTGCACACTTTCCTGCCAGTCTTATTATCTGCATATGTCTGAATGTTAGCTACACCCAGGAACACTGGTGCCAGGGAAGAAAGACATTTAAAGAAATGCTTAATACTAAGCAGACAGATAAAAATTTAGCTCTAAAGCAGACAGAACGGTTGTGGAAATGGGATTACATTTACAAATGGAATACACATGAAATCCTACAGATAAAATGTACCTCTGTGCATATGGTTGTGCACTATATGGTGATAGGCTGGTTTTAGTGTGTTACTTTGGACATCTGTGAATCTGTTGATGCCCTAAATATATATTTTCAGAAGGTGTATCCTTTTGCACTTGTTGTGAGAATTGTTTATGTGACTATTGTAATAATGCATTTGTTTATCTACTTCCCAGCTTGTCTCCAGTTTAACAGCTGTGGTCCTTGTGTCACTGCCCAGATTGGCTTCAACTGCAGTTGGTGCAGTAAACTCCAGAGGTAAAGAAAAGGATTTTTTTTAACTTGGATATACAGCTGTGCTCAAAGGATATCCAAAAAGTTTGCCTGTAGGTGTTTCAGCAGAGAGGGTTGTTAATATTTAAAGTTGATATATGTGCTTTCACATGAACATATACCTCAATTGCCATCACTAGCAACACACCATTGTCCCATTTCACTAAAGCAAAGAAATTAGGCAAGAAGGATCAAAACAGTTGTTTTAGGAGTTGTTTCTTGTTTTCTTAACCATGCTTTAAAATCCTTTTGAAGGAGAGCAAGAAATAGAAATCATAATTAAATTCACATTTTCTCCCTGTAATCCTGTCTTCATCAAAAATAATTTAACTACATGCAGACGCTGGGTGGCAATGTAACTACGAAGAAATACTTGTTCTCCTAACAGTAGGGAAACCAACACGTCCAGAAACTCACTCTTTTCTTTTTTAACTTCTTTTATCATGCTTAGTGAGCGTGTCGGGTCTCCTCAGCCTCTCGCTACCACCTACACAATGATAGTTAAGTCAGTAGTGGGAACCCTGTAGAATCTGTAGAGCAGCTGGAGGGCTGGTAGCAAAATGGGAACTCCATGGTCATAGCTTTTCCAAAAAGTTCTTCAGTCAGTGACCTTGGTAACATGAATTTATTTCAATACTTTTCCTCCGATGCAAAATGCATTATCATAGTGGGTATTTATTATGTTTATGTTTTTCAACCCTAGTGATTAGGTTCAGAAAAGTTATGCATAAAACGGATGCATAACAAAAGAAGAAAAGGCTATTACAATTATAAAGTTGTGCAATGATTTGATATCATGTTGAAATGGTGAAAGTGGCATGGAATTAGAAATTTGGGGTCAATTTTATTACATTTTCTTGAGCTTCCACTTTGGTGATAAGTCAATGAAGAAGTTTCCTTTTCTTAGTTTCTCTTCCAAAATCTCCTTTTGAGTGGAATTAAAGCTAAATTAAATCATTTCACATAAAGCATGACAGATGTCTTCAAGGACAAGCATACCTGCAGCAAACTGTTCCAAGTCACCGTATACGGCTCTTGAATGCTTTAGCCAATTTCTTGGTTTCGGGTATTCTTCAATCTTCCTTCCATTAGTAAGTGTTGCAGTAGTGAGTATCTGTTGGCTTTGGTATGAGCAAGGTCTATTGCTTGGTAGCAAGTGTTCTCATTTCTGTTTGGATAAACTCAATTATAGCTGGTAAGATTTGAAGAGATGGTAAGATTCAGACCTCTTATAAAGAACAGGCAAACCCATAAACCCTTTGTTTTGTTCTGTATTTTCTGAAGAGAAGAGCTTACTGGAAAATCTGGTTTACTCCCTAAGGCACAAATTACTGTGGAGACCTAAAGGGTTTTATCCTTTACCATTAGCATGAAGCAACAACAGGCATGTAGTTGTGCTGCTTTCCCTTCCATGTGTTTTGATGAATATGTGACTGCCCCTCTCCTTCTTCATAACTGCCACAATGTAACTTAACCTGAAAAATACACCGTGTTAACACACCTATTTCTATTCAATTACGATCTTTTGAAAGAGATCCTTTGAAAGAGATGGATAGTTTTGGTTGTGACGATCACGCTGCAATCAAAGATGAACCTATAGAGAGCCCCTGCACTGTTTTCCTGAAAACAGCCAGTTCTGTGCTGCAACGCTGTTGTGCCTTTGAGGAGCAGATAGAAAGAACAGCCTTTGCTGTTAATAAGACCTTTACTGATAGTAGTGAGAATTTTCATTTTATGCAGACTGTGTTCGCACATTGTTTGACTAGCAGCAGAAGCTGGAATGGGAGTTAATCCCTTAAAAAAAAAAAAAGGCTGGATCCAGAAGAACAAACTAAGATTATGCCTCTATACAGGAATTGTACTAGTTTATACACAAATAGTTTGAAAACAGTCATAGCATCCAACTGCCTATATAAAAATGAGTGATAGTAAACCAGGTGTAAGCAATGGAGGCATGTGTATAGAATCATAAAGTAGTTCAGGTTGGAAGGTTCATCTAGACATAACGTCCCCCAGCCTCCTTCTCAAAGCAGAGCGAGCTATGCGGTCTGATCTGTTTTTTGAAGACTTGGTCCATTCAGATCTTGAAAACCTCTTGAAATCCTCCAAAGATGTGCTCCAGGCCACTGAAGATCTTGATTTTATGCTTGATTTTTTACCTGATCTTTTAAATTTTTGTTTCCTTCAGAAACAAGGCTGTGACAATGATGTCTCTTGCAGGCTCCATTGCCATCTTTGGCCTTCTTTCCTCCACCTTCTGAAACTAGCAGCTTATTTCAACAAATAGATCAAAAATATTAAGTGGATAGAAATTTTGTGAAAAGAGGCAACTTACTTTCCAAAACGTGAAGGTTTAACATCATTGTAATTAGGGTACATTACAGCATAGGGTCATTGTGCTCAGAACTCATTTCTGTCTCATATTTGAAAAAATCTTCTGCTGCGTCCTTCCACTTTTGGATACTTTAGTTCATGTTCTAGAGCATCTCTTTTCTTTTACCTTTCTGTTCCTCAAGAGGTTAATTTACTTTTGGGAGACACAAAAAAAAGCATTTTCTTATTACTCGTTCTCTATGTCTGGATCAAAAAAGAGTACTCTGAATCATTTGCTTCAGTACTACTTTAAGTTTTAACTCCCCCCAAAAATAAATTAGCTGTGGTAGAGTGTTCTCTTTCCATGTGATAAAGAAGAGCTTTCTCCTGACTGTTCTATTTAAAAATCTTGAAGGGTAGAAAACTGTAATTCCTTCATCACAGTTCTCCAGCTTCTTCTATATATCACTGCTCTTCAGTAACCAGCCTTGTAAAACAGTCACCCTAGACTTTGATCTCCTGTTGTGATAAACATTGTTCTGCTGCAGCAGAATAAAATTTACTTGGAGAAACAAGGGCAAAGCATTACGTGAACTATTAACTTAGACATTTCAGAAGTGCTTAGTGTATGAAGAATATTAATATTTACACTTCACCTTACAACGGGTGCTCAGAGGAGTTTTTGAAGCAAGCAGAAGCGGTTGCTTAGGGGGAATGCACAAGTAGTGCTTCTGAGTTGTGAAGTGGAAAGTGGTGTAGCTAACTGGACAGTCTAGTCCAGGCAGTGGTGCATTAAAGGCTGCATCTCATGGCTGTAGGCAAAGCCCAGAGGTGGAAAGCAATTAGCATTTGGTGCAAAAGCCTGGAGAAAGCATTGAACCTGGTGCTAGAAGGTTTGAGTGTAGCAATGCTCAACATTTTGAGCAATGCTCAATCTCTCCTTTTGAACTCTGCAGCGGGAGAGTGTCTTCTCGCCAGAGAGGAGGCTGTTATGGAGCAATGAGAGTCACAGATGTGGCCAACAGACAGTGGCGTTCCTCCTGCGGAGCTGCAGTAGCACTCTGGAGATCGCTAAAGTGAGATCTCCCAGAGCAAACAGGCTTCCCCCATGGTCAGCAAGCAAGCATGTATCTAGCAGAAAATAACTCTGCCATTTGTACAACACTTTTTTCTTCAATAGATTATGACCCCATTTATCCAAAGCTATATTTCTAAGGAGCGCAGCATCCTCAAATTTTTTCTTGCATAAAATTTATACTGTATTGAATCATTCACATAACAAAATACAGTTGTTGGAAATACAGAAAGTTTATGGAAAACTCTGAACTGCACAAGGAAAATTGACCAGCAGAGCCATTGCAGAATAATTGTACTCCCCCATGTGGGCACTCTGTGTTGGAAGAAAAATAGCTTTATTCTGCAACGCAGTGGGTTGTTTACTGTATATAACTTCAGCCCAGCTAGCGTACCCGCTCTACAATCTGTAGAGAGAGGTAAGTTCTTCCTGTAGGCGATTCAGAGCAAAACCTCCTGCTACTGTCAACAAGCTCAAATCATAGTTTTACTTTCATAAAAGATTGTCAGACTATTCACTCTGAAATCCAGAATGACATATGTCATGCAGTTGCCCCATGACTAAAGCAAAGGCACATCACCTTTTAAATTCTTCAGCAGATGAGGTTCCCTAAGGATTAAAAAAACCCAAAAATTAAACCATGCATAAGAGGGAGAACCATTTCACAAGTTAAAGAAATTAAGTATTCATAAATATATAGCCTAAGATAGTATCATAGCTTTCTCCTACACAAGGATTTGTGTCTATAAAACACCGGAAACACTTGGCACCTGTCTAATAATAATCACCTGTGGCTGAAACTTGGATTATTTTCTCTACATTAGCTCTGTCTTCCCAGCGTGTAGAAACTGAGCGAATTCATTTGGGTTAGATCCTTTTATATCATCTTTTTGTGCTTCTGAAAATGTTTATATACCCAAGACACTTGGTATAGCATGCAGGAGAGGTCATCTTTTAGGAAAATTTTTTGAAGCTTTAGTGGGCAACTTTGCCATTATATTACAGGTTCAGTTTGTACAGTTTGCTCACACTAGTGAAATAATGAGTTCCCTTGGAATTTTAAGTTAATTAGTCAAGAAATAAATTGTGTTTGTTAAATTTCAAAGACCTAGCACTAAATTAGCGTGGAAATATGATGCCTAAAAGATCAGGGAATTTTTTAAAAGCTTCCTCCTTACAAAATTTTGGAAAGATTTATGTTCATATTCTGTTGATATTGATGTTTTTGTTTTGGAACTTAAGGAAGGTCTTAGATTTTGGCAGTGAGATTGAACTACTGATGCACACAAAGGGCACAGTCCTGCACTCTCTGCAGCTGGAGACTCCAGTTTTGTATGTCTTTCATGCTTCACTTCATTACCACAGAATAAAAGCATCTCCCAGTCCTTAACAAATCCCTCTGGTTCAGTGTGGTACTATCATCCCAAACATTGGACCTAGGGAACTGAAGTGCTGAAGGACTAAGGGCAAGAGATGTGAACAGGTTAGAAGATACCTTTATTCATCTGTCACTGTTGATACCCGTATTTGAATGTTAAATCCTCAAACCGTGCTGCCTCATGCCAGTGGCACCTGAAAGCCTAACAGCTAGATCCACAACAGTATTTAGCCGGCTGACTTACTTAGGCTTTCAAAGGAAGTTATGCTGAATAAGAGAGCAGTCCTAAAAGTACCTTTTCACAGGAACCTGGATATAAGTATGTAGGACCAAGAGGATCTCCAGGGGTCAAATACATTTGTCTGAGGGAATGCCTACAGGTGCTTGAATGTGAAGTACCTGAGCCCCGTGAAGTGTCTCTGATTAGGCATTGCTGTGCCCTTTCCAAAACAGGCATGTCTCAGTGATTAGAGATTCACAGAGGCAGAAGAGGTAACTGAACCAGGGTCCCCTGAAGGCCCGTCACCCACTGCGTGAGGGTCCATGGGGTGGCTAGGTGGTTAACCCAAGCCTTGAAGCATGTGCCCCCTTCCAGGGGTCCAGCCCAGAGCAGCTCTGGAGCCCGGCAGCGGTTTCTTGCAGAGCACAGCACTGGTTCCTCATCTCAGCTCCCCCAAGCAAGTTCCCGCATTGGACTTTGCGTGTATATCGATGAGGCACGGCTCTCTGTGCACGCTACTCAGAGTTATTCTGACTCTGTGGTTCTGTATAGAGCCTCCAAAGCCTCATGCACCCTTAGGGCAATACTGAGTTGAATGATGAAGGAATCTCATTTTTTATAGATTTCCTTTCAACACTTAATCATGAATCTTAGTAACAGCAGCAGTTGTGTAAACCATAAAGTTACTGTTGTTTTTATGGACTGTGTTCTGAGCAAAGTGAAAAATCAGAAATGTGCTTGGGAAGGGTAGCAATAATGTGATTTAAGTCTTAATATCTCTAATTTTTTATTATTATAAATATTATTATGAAAATATTATTATATTTTGTTGCTATAATCACTGCTCCCATCTGAACAGGTAAGAAGGAAACAACTTATTTTGCATTCCGTAGCTGTAGGGTGGGAAAGGGAAAATCTTTAGGCACATACAATTCTTAAAAAAACATTTTAGAGTTGAAATATGAACTGACAGTTTTCCATGGTACCCTTATAGTAGTTGAGAAGCAAAAATGGTTGCCTGTTACTTGTGTTCTGAACCTTTGAGCAAGCATGAAACGTCTTATTTGTTTGTTCTTCTTTTAGATAGAAATTGGAAATGTATTACTGAATTTTTAAATAGTTTATATCTGTTTATATCTGGAAATCTTTAATATAAGGAAGAGGAAAAGGATTGAGTTTTTTGTTTCTTTGTTGTTCTGTATGTCCCATCTGACCAGACCTCTCTTCATATAAACTGCATTGGATCAAGTATCGTAGTATAAATAATAATCTCATGTGATCAAAAATATTTATCAGGTGTGCTAAGTGCCCCTTGTAGAATTACATGTGCCTATTATTTGTGCTTTTATGCACAAAAATAAGTATGATATAATCGGAGTGCATAAAACCCCAAATTTAGAAAAAAAGAAAACCCAGGAAGGGTCTTTCTCCACACAAAGCTTACTGTTAGCAAACTCTCCCTCATTTTTGTATGATAGCTATTACCATAATCAAGGTCATAGATTCCAGCTTGCAACAAGGAAAAGCAATGCAAGAGATCAGGACCACAGATCTTCATCATCTGACAGTACAGATACATTAGCTTAATTGCATACTGAGCACGTAGAATCTCTGACTGGCAGGCTTTGTTGTAAGCCCTTCTAGTTATCTCACCAAAACCATGAAGTTCTTTAAAAACATCTTGAAATCTGTGTTTTAAACTGAGATGTTATACATACATTCTTCAAAAGTTCTGCAAGATCTTCTTAGGTAATGAAACTGCAGAGGAAATGTAAAGCTTAAGTTCCTGTTGGGTTGATCTAACAAGTCTAGGTGTTGCAATGCAAGGTGGTAAAACACATAGTACAGTGCGGAGAAGGGGTGCGGAAAGATCTTTTCTAGTGCTGTCCCCACATTCATAAGCAATTGATCAAAGAGATCAGTTTTTATTCAAATACTCACTTTTACAGACTTACTGTTTTTAGCTATTTGAGGGTTTAATTTTCCTTGTTTGCTTTAGGAATATTGCATCTTTCATCTCCTAATTAAAAGAAGGAGGGGGGACTTGCTGAGGCCTACTCATCGTTTAGCTGACAGTAGCATGCTGTTATTACAAAGTCACCCCCAGTATCTTAGCCATTGAATTACACACATGCACACACACACACACAAAGAGGCATTTGTATGGATTAAGTAAACCACCAGAGGGAGCATATATAATCCAATCTGTGTAATAGCTTCGTATACAGATGACAAGGAAAATCTCAGTTTAAATGCTATAGAAAGGCTATCAATTTAAAATTTAGGTTATTGTGTAGAATGTATTCAGTTCTATCAATGTGTAAAACTTCATGAATTTAATCATATTGCTGCTTCAGGCGAAGTGAAAGAAACGTGCTCAGATTCAGTCTACGTCTAGAATTTGTATTCCCCTAACAGCAGTGTGTAATGCTGGAGTGCCTTTATATGAAAACATGACAGAGTCCTAACACCTCGGTCTTAACAAGCAGTTTATTGAATTAAAGCAAGTCTGCACTGCGATAAGTGAAGAGTAATGTCAGTGCTGTTTTTCTAACTAGTTTACTGTTCATTCCCCAATTATGAAGCAATTCACGTTGAAATTCTGAGGAGCCTGTGAGTAGAAAATTTGGCCCTTTGTCAGAGTCTGCTCTAGGTAAAATGCATCATATATTTCTTCTGTTTTAAAAGTGTGTTGAGACAGCAATAGGTCTTTTTAATCAAGTGCAACAAATGTATCAAGAATGAATGTGTAAATTTATCAACCCCAGTACATTACTGGTTAGAATGATAGGATAACTAGATCTGTTCTTTATTGAGCAGAAAATTGCACCACACCCAACTTCTTCAAATCCTTTCCAAGCTGCTTTCTCATAATTTGACAAGCTAATTTGAACACATGAACTTCAAGAAACTGTTAGGGAGTTAGCATTCAATAATTGAGAATTTTGTATGCATGGCAAACCTGATGAGAGGTAAAGCAAGAAAAGAAAGTGGCGCAGAAGTGCTTAGTGAACAAAGCATTTTCTCAGACCAGGGTGAGCCTATTCATGTATCACTGAGGTGTGATGAAAGAAGCCTCACAAGATCTTAGATCTTCTCAAGTGGGAGGGCAGATGAGTTAGCTTTTCATTGAGATTGACGTATGCATAAGTAGCAAATAAATACCTTTTTTACAGCTTGGACAATTTTGTAGAATTTATTAGTAGCTGGACTCCATGGATTTTGTGGAATTTCTGTAAATGCCCTAGAGCATAGGTTGTCCAATACAGTTGCTTTGTTTAGTACAAATAGACCAAAACAAAATTCATCTCTTGGTACGCAGAACTGCAGTGAAGACACAGTAGCTGTCAAAGGCCTAGGAGACATCAGAGTAAGACCAGCAAACTGATTAAGTATGGTATGGGACTCACTAGAGCAGGCTCATCCCCTTGCCTGGTTCAAAGCTGATTTTTTAGAATGGATATATACCTCATGAGAGCTATACGGAATACTTTTTCATGGTAAAGCCTGAAAACCTGAGCTTTGTCTTATAGTATTAGCATTTTTTACCTCTTATGACCTTCATTCTTCAAGTTTCCTTTCTTCACGCATTCCTGCAGTGCCTTCCTTTCTGCTCACTGATCAGTAGCCCCAAGCTAGAGAATAAAACTATCACTATCCTACCGTTCATAGATTTGATACCTACACAACTGAATTTAAATTCTGTTTCCATACAGAAACTAGACAGTTTTGTTACAGCTGTAACATTAGTTACAAATTTTTACGTAAGTTATTACTTTTTGCTTTATTCTCCCAAATAACTCAGAACATGAGGGCAACAGGTCTGCTCCTTGTTGATGCAGATTCCTAACAAATGCAAGGCCAAGTTGCAAATTAGTTTCCTAGTCATATCTAAGATGCCACACTAATAAAACACTAGATAAATAGGTAGTTAGCACAGCTCATTTCTATAGAAACTTCTTTTATGATTCTTTTACACATTAGTACATTTTTATTGTTCACTTATTGTATTAGAACAATAAGACAGATCTTCACCTAGTCTTTGATGAGCCATCCGTATCTAGAACAGCAGCTTCCATGCCAGCCACAAATCCTTGAAATCTTAGTAGAGCAGAATGTGGACTTCATTCTGCATTGTTTGTTCATCTTGCGGAATGTTAAGGGCACAATAGTGAGCGTTGCCCTGCTCTGTTAAACCTGCCTTCACTCTGGGATTAAACAGTCAGTTGTTGGTAGAGCTGTGCCACGTTCAGTAACACAGCAGCCTCTGATTCGTTTCTGCTTGGTTTCGTTTTTATTTGTTTCTTACATTGATAGCTTATACTGTAGGGAAGTGTGGATTCAAGTACGTTCCTACTTGGCTGGTGAAAGGTGGCACTTCCCTGCAGAAGGGCTCCGTAGGCAGATGCCTCACACTGCAGTCTATGCATGTTCCAGGCGTTTTGAGAAACTCAGCTCAGACTTCTAGTCATTGTTCTGTGCAGTGCTCTATGTGTGATAGACTTTCTCACGACTCAGTTTCTCTACCAGGTTATAAGCATTATAGCATGGTTTTTCTCCAAATATGTGGGTCAAATAGTGGCTTAATTTAACCTTTAGATTTTGATTGGGTAATCAGAAGAGTGCAAGAACCCCTCTCTAAGAAAGCAGGCTTTTCTGATAACAGATTAAAGATTTATTCTGAACAACATGCTCACACAGTACACTGAGTAAATAAAGAATAATGCAAAACAGATAAAACATCATTAATTTTTACAGTACAGTAATGTGAAATATATGCTGCTGATGATTAGGTGAATACAGAATGAAAATGAGAACCAGTATAAAAAGAAGACAGATAGTTACTTAACCTCAAGAGTAAAGATTACTTCAAAAACACTGAAAGGGAAGCTGCAGATTAAGGCAGAAATTTTTCCTTGCTTACCTAAATTCAGAGACAGATTCAAGGTTTGAGTAACTGCAGATGAGGACCTCCTCCATATGAGCACACGTTCACAGACAGAGGAATGCAGTCAGGGTCCCAAACCTTTCTTTTGTTGTGTTACTGTTAAATACCTTAACGTAAAATAATCAGGTATGAACCTACTGTGTATCTCTCTAACATAATTTTTACCCTGTTTATTTTACTGGGTTTTGGTACTCAGGCTGTTCCTTCCACTTTTGTCTGTGGAAAGTCCCAACTCACCTTTATTTCCCTGAAATTTGCTAACTTTTCCTTAACCTGTCTGACATGTATTTGTCTGACATTGTCTGGAAAAGTCACCTTTATTTGCTAAACTGCTGTTCACATTTTTATGCATCTCACTCTCTGTTAATTATCATATACCATTTCTTATTTCATACTAAATACTATTCCTGGGCTACTAAATGAGTTAAAGTTGACTGGTCTATTTCCCTAATGGAAATAATGAATTTTAAAATAATTCAAGCCCACTGTTCCTGAAACCAAAGTATGGCAGGGTGTGAGGAGTTTCAACTTTGGAGAGGAAAAGCCCTGGAAGTTCTAGTATGGAAGCTGAGGGAAAAATGTAAGTAGATGCTTAGTTTCTGAAGAGAGCAGTCAGGCTCTATAACAGCATTTCTCCTGGTTTATGGGCTGAATATATAAACAAGGTACTTCTAACAAAAATAATTATTTATTGTAATCCTAACAGAATTCTTCATCATAAAAGGCAGGATTATATAGAAACAGGTTAGTTTGATTATCTATAATTTCTTGTAATTTTGTAATGTTTTTATGCACGACTGTACGCAGAGCAGTGCTGCTACTGTCTTCAGTTTATCTTGCCTTCTCTTCCAACAAGCATCAATAAATCAACTCTACCACTTCCAACAGGGAGATGATCTGGCAATTTTTTTTTCTTTCACAAGCAATATTTTGTTAGAAAATACACAAATTTTACCAACGCAAGTTTCATGAATTCAAGTCCATTTGTCAAATATATTCAGTTATAGAAAAGCTTCATTAGTGGAGTAGCAAAAATAGTGATGACGCAGTAGGTGCATTTTGTCCAGTAGCCCATCTTGCTTGAACGTTGATTTAGGAAGTGAGAGAAAAGGTGTCAGCTTTCTTTTCTTTGATGCCTGAGAGGAATTTAATACATAAATCCTGACTCTTTCCTTGACCATCAGAAAATAGGATGTTCTGGGGAATGAGCTGCTGTCTATTTTGTATAAAATATTTGAATATTCCTGAGACTAGGTAATAGAATCCAGATGTTACACCTCCGCATTGTGTCCTACATTGTCAGGCTAGACAATCTCAGCTGTCCCTTTCTTTCTTTATTCCAAGGGTTTATAAAACAGTAAAGTGAAAGAGCAGAAGCTGAGGACAGACCATTTCAGAACACCTCCAAGTTTTGTTCAGGACACTTCTATGGGAAACAGGAAGCCCAGGTTTTCATACTTGTCTCTAGGATACTCTTCAGGATGCAAGTTAGTGTACTTTTGTGGGGGACTTAGTTTTGCTTCAGTTCATATAAGCGTCCTAACCACTCCATTACTATGTAAAAGCATGCCACCAGTTTTGTCACTCTCACTCTTCATTTCCTTTGCTCTCATTGCAAGTGCTTTAGATTTAAATAAAGCAATTCTTGTTTAATGGAACAGGGTTCTCCCTCAAATTTTCTTTTCTTTTTCTTTTTTTTTTTTGTTCACTGAAAATGTAATGTAGAGTGGCACTCCCCATCAGATTTAATGATCACTTCAACAGTCAAACGAAAATAGTCACTTGTGCAGCTGCACTTACTCCATCTCCCTGTACCAAATACTTATTTTTTGGACATAGAATTACACATAAATAAAACACAACCTGGGAAGCTTCCTGGGCATTGGAAAATGATTGTCTATGCTGTTCAATTGTTACAATGTTCCCTGAATTGATTTCAGTCTCTGCCCGGGAGCACTGTCCAGAACAGTTCCCAGGCACGGTGTGGAGGAGTTAGGCTGTTCCAGGGATTATTCTCAATCGGCAATTTACGTGCAGTCTCCTTCTCCTTTCAAGGTTGAAAAGGTTTGCTTGTTCAGGCATAGGCCATTCTGTGCCAGTAATCCTCAATGCCAAGGAACATTTCTGGGCATGTTTATTTTACTAGTAGAGAAGCAGCCAGAAATATCACAATAGTTTTAACTTCTTTCCAGAAACACTAACCTGTTATGGTTGTGCTCCTCAAAATAACTTCAGCATCATTTAAGTCATCTTGATATATTTTAAGAAAGGGCCAGAAGTGAAAAGGCTCTTTTTTTAAGCATAGTATTTTAAATTGTACGTACTCCTATATGATACTACCAGAAATTTTCATTTTGGCAAGCCTGAAATCTGTATGTCTCCTCATAAAATTTGGAAAATCTGAGATGAAGAACTGCTAAAGCAAGCTGTTTAATTCCTCAGCATTGTCTACTAATTCCCTATGGCGTATATTTTTAGTTGCTCTTTCCAATGGCCCAAAGAGTGGAGACTCTGTAACATTTCCCTTGGGAGAATTTCCCTTTTCCCAATTTCAGGGAAATAAATGAAGTTATCTCACTGTTCTCTCTATACACCGAGACTTTTTTCTACACCATTACATCTGTGGTTCCCCACCTTAACTCGTCTCCATTAACTCTTCCAATATTTATTATATAGCATTAATGAAACAACTTACTTCTCACCAGAAATCACAATGAATATTAATATGTAAAATTCATGAGGAAACTGGTGAGCCCCAACTGTTCTGTAATTCTTCAGTAATCTATTTTACAGACTATTCTTGCTGAATGTTCACTTCAGAATCGGACTCACTTTTTGGAGAAAACATGGGATGTGAATAGCATACTAATTTGGGAAACACCTTTCTGAACTTTAAATTCTTCTGAACAGAGCCAGTTACAGGATGATTCAGGCTCTTTATTTTCTTTAGTTATCTAGCTGAATAATTCACTAAGAGTTTACAGTAGGTGTTTTTTGTGACCCTAATTCTTCCATGCTTTCCACACATGCAGTAGTTTGAATATGCAGTTTCAAAACTGTGTACATTCTTTGTGCAGAAAGCTCTCCTTTTTCATTGGCATTCCTTATAAACATCTTAAATATTTGCTTGTGTAGTCAGTTTATCACATTATGTCTAGCTCTTCTGTCATAGCTCCTACTTCTTTTGATTTCTTACTCTTCTATAATTTGTGAATGAGATATAACAGGAGCAGTAACCTAGCTTGGCCATACCAAAGTATCTCAGCATTCCTCCTTCTAGCAGCTCTGGTGCTGATGGCCGCTGATACTGAAATAGCTATGTAAAGCTGGGGATTCGTGCATGATAACAGAAATATGAAAAGCTTTATTTCCTAGTATCTCTAGGCAGCAGACTGCCTTCATCCTGTCATGAGGTCTGTACTACTTGCTGATGTTGCTGCTGTTAACAGTGGGTTTTATGAAGGAACAAAATCGCAGTGAAAGTATTTGAAGAAAAAAAACAGGAGCTTGGCCAATGTATGAGTGAAATCTGTGCCTTGGTGCATGCCACACAAGACTTGATGTGTTTTTAGGTCCTCTCAAGTCCTGTCTGTGAGTATTATGAGATGCACGGGAGCTGTGGATTACTGTATACTAGTCTGATTTTCAGAAGATCTGGGCTTAAGTCTAAGTTCTGCTGTAGAATTCTGTTATCTCAGCCAAATCACTTAATCTCTCCTATGCTCCGTTTCCTCATCTCTCTCTATATTGAAAAAGGAAATATTTTCTATAAAGGTGACCTTCATATTTTTATTTCAAAAATAAGAGACAAAGGAAAGGGTATATGAAGCCAGCTATGCTTCTGCGGATATCAGTTTAAAGCAATTTCACAATATAGCTAGCCACTCGCTTTTATTTCTTTAACAGAAGGAAATGTGTCATGTAATGGTGGAAAAAAGTGTAAGATCATCATTGGAGCTTAAACTCTAAAAATTAGAGATCATGTTGAATAATCAAAGATAGAAAACATTTCAGACAATCATGTAAAGGTGAGAAAGGGAGGTTAATTGTGCTATTCCAGATCACCAGCCAGCGTGTAAAGTACACCCAGTAGTGCTTCAGAGCATGATTCCTGTTTTCCTTGAACCCTGGATAACCATTTGCATGTGTGCAAAACAGATATACCATGCTGATAAGTCAGAATTCACTGCTAAATTCTGTTGCTGTTAGTGGTTTACACCCGTTTTGCGCAGGAATAAATGCACAAAATGAAAGTCAGTGAAGAATGTAATCTAATATCAAAAACTAATTTCAGTGTAGTTCCTTCCCAGAGAACACACAGTTGGTTGCTATTATTTTCTGCCAATTCTGTTGTAAATTCTGATACCCTAATCTCCTAAATTTGTCTCTGGGCCCCTTTTACGCTCTCTTTTCCTTGTAATTATTCAAAGCTTCTTTTTCATTCTTTATCTGCTTTTCAGCAGGTTTCCTTTGTTGTTGTAACTGACATTAAGTTTTTTTAGAAAATATCCTTCTATTCTTCTTTAATCAGAACTCTGCCAAGTCTCACTTTAGCGAGGATTCTTTTTCCTTTCTTTCTAGTTGAACTGCAAATAAAATGTACTTCTTCTAGCCTGGTTTCATTCTTAGGCTATTCCAAGAACAAGAATTCTCTGTGGGAGTCCTTATTTCTTATTGCCTGTTCACATCAGAGTAAGAAATATTGACTTTCACCCATGTTCAGCCTCTTTTACTGTAAAAGTACAGCTTTTTTAACATCTTTTCACTTCTCCATTTACATGATATTGAAGGAGTACTTTACAGAACATGTACCTGTGTTTTTCCATCATGCTTTCTGTCTTACAAAATTATGGAACCATCATCAGCTTGCGGATTACCTGCTGGGATTTCTACCACTAATCTCGGTGATCTTCTTTATCCTCACCTGTATGATGTAAATTTTGAGTGGTGTGCAACCAAATGATGAAGGTATTCAGTACTGCAGACACAGATATGATGCATCAAGTATTGTCTATGGCATAGTAATTATATTTGAATTTTCATAAACATTAAGATAGTCTGTTTGCAATACTATCTGTTTGAAATCCTCTTATTGAACAAGTCATTTTAGCTAATCAAGAGAAGACCTCATGAAAGCAGTCGGGCCAAATCCTCTTCCAACTATTCAGCAGTGCAGTTTAATTAAGCAATGTGTTTAAGTATAGGATAAATACAGGCTACACATTTATGCTTGAATTTAAATATGTGCATAAGTCTATTGCATTAGAGGATAAGCACAAATACTATTCAGGTACCTTACAAATTCATACCACAGTCATTCACAGAGGTACTTCATATGAACTTCATTAACCCTTTGAGCTATGATAAAGTTCTGCGTTTTTGGCAAGGGAAAATGACAAAGGTAGGAAAATACAAGCAACACAGTGTGACAAGAAAGTGATATTCAAAGGATGGAAGAACCAAAATGGAGCCTGTTCTGAAGGAAAGGGAGGCAAAGCCAGACTGAACACAAAGATAGTGCTTGATATCTTTCTTTCTCCCAGTATCACTTTCTGAATATGTTTCTTCAGCTGGACAGACCAAGGCTTCCAGTACTTTTATCTGTACTTGCTATCTTCCTCACTTGGGAAGAAATTCCGCTTTAAAATATTATAATTATTCTTTTAGAAATTCAAACAGCCCAGTAAATTAAAAAAGCATGGTTACGTGTTCCTAATGTGATAGGCCTTCCTGAGTAATTAAAAGCAGGAAAGGGTTCAGTCTGTTCAGTTTTCTGTTTAATTTTCCAGGTCAACCTTTCATTTAGAGGAGTCGATAAATATTATAACTGAGCTGAATAAATAACTTTACCTGGTATGTATGAAATCATTTGAAATCTCTGGAATGCCCTTCAGTTCCCAGAAATCCATTGTTTATATGCTGCTACAGATATTCAGCAAAAAAAAAAAAAGCCTAGGGAATCGTTGGTATAAACCACATGTGTTGTGCATTTTAATGATCCTAATGGTTTTATTCTAGTTCAACCTGGTGAAAAGTTTTTTCCATCCAGACTTTGTCCCTTTCCTTGCTGATCGTTTTCCATTATGTTTTTAGCTTTTACAGATCAAACTTTGGTGAATTTTCTGTTGAGGGACATCTGACTTAATAGTAATAATTATTGTTATTAATTCTCAGTGAGCTCTCTTAGAAGAGAAAAAGCATAGAGATTTGGCTCATGCACTAAATGGGCACTTCTTGTCATTTAAATATTCTCTGCCAAATAGAGGTAAATGGCATCTGGTAGATCTTAGGATATTCTGCCTCATTTCTAGCTACATACAGTTTACTGAAAGGATACTGACATCTTTTTGCTGTGACCCAGACTTAGCCGTATTAGTTATGCCAGATGTTCTCTGTTATACATGTAAATGCCTTAATTCTCCCTTTGATCCCTGAATCAGTACTCCCAAGTTCCACAGAAATCCTGAAATTCCTTACTTTTCAGAAATTTCCCTGTTCTCCTTGCCTAGAACATCTTTGTTATTGCTTTGCCAGGAGCAGATTTGCTTCATCACTTGAATGTGTAGTTGTTATAAAATGGCCATGTTGGCATAAATGGCATAGCTAATCAAATCTGCCCCAATGTTTTCGCAGCAACAGGGAATTATCATCATGCTACTAAATGAAAGTCTTAAAAATGCAGTCAGTGGAGCAGGTGGTACACTGTAATGAGAGTTTCCAGAATTATAACTCAACAATGCAGCAATGATGGTATCCTCTATGGCTGACTTTTCATTGACGTATGCCTCCAACAGGTTTGCTTGGAGCCAAGCGTATCTAGCTGTTTTCCAATAATATTCTTTGGACTCACCATTGCATCAACAGAAAATGTTAAATAAACAGTGTCCAGTTTTATGCGCTTTTCTTTAAGGCAGAGTCATCTGAAGAGTGTTTCCCATGTTTGCAATATCTGTCCCCAAGGCAAGTCCTGCATAAGGCAGGGATCTTTTCATGTTTTGTTAATTCTTGGGGAAAAATCAACCCCTGCAATGTTACTTGCCACCATATTTCAGTAGTTTGTCAGAGGAGACTTCAGAACTGTAAAAATGTGCATCTGGGATCAGTTTTTGATCATTTAATATTTGGAGCCTTACATTTGACACCATTTACATATAATATAAAGTCTAAGATGAAAGGTTGTTAGTCCCTGATAGGTCTAAATACTACTGGGCCTAAGCTAGCATGGATCTGTAGTGGCAGGAATTGTCTTTGTTCTATAAGAACATATTGAGTGGCTTGATACCATTTTTAAACATTGGGCTTGATTTTCAGATGTACTAAATACCCACAAACCCATTAGATGTCAGTCAGAGCAGCATCACTGAAATGTAATGGGTCCATGAGTTTTCAGTAGGTCTGAAAATTAGACCAGTTCTCCTTCAAGATGGGCACAGGAGTTACTAATGAAGCTCTTCAAACTTCAGAGAATGATGGGAAGTGAGACTTCCAAAAACTATGTCTATTGGTAACTGGAATGTCATCTTTTCTTTCTGCTTACAAGGTTCCTCTTATTCTCTCAAACATTTGTTGAGACAGAAGATCCCAAAGTCTGGGAAAGCAGCACTAATCTCCCAGCACAGTGCTCAATCATTCGACGTTCAGTGAGGGCGAGGAACGAACTGCTCGTTGCTGCCTTGGTTCCTGTGCTCTGGGAAGGAGGGCTTTGTAATTTGGTGGGATACATTTCTGTTTTGGGGATTTCTTTTCTTCTCTGCGATAGGTTTTCAGAAAGGTCAGCTTCTGTAAAGTGAATGATAAATTGCATCTGTTAAGGTCGGGGGATTTTTTAGTAACACTGCAGATTGTGGAATGGTGGTCAGCACAAAAATAGTTAATAAAAGAATCAACATTTTCTCAAAATCTTTCATCAAAGATTTAGATTTTGCTCGGAATAATTTTACAAAAGAGTTTGTGATCCCTCATGAGGTACTACATTTGCTTACATCCTCTTTATGACTATAAAAATTATTTCACTCTTCCATTCTTCCAAAGCGGACTGTTTCCCTAACTTGGTTGAAGTGGTAAAGCGCTTGACATGTCTTAGCATCTTTCAATTTACTGAGAACCAAAAATTACCACTCAAATACAGTTAACTATAGTGGTGGCCTTATTTACTTGCCTAGCCTTATTAAAAGACAACGAGGAAACTCATCCATTGAAATGTCTTTCCGTGAAATGAATTAAATGATTGACTCATACTGCAAGCAAGAGCTTCTTGAATGAAAATAAAACCACATAAATTATACAGATTTTAAAATAAATCATGGCATTTATTTTTTATCTCTTTCTCTCTCTCCTATCCTTCTTGTTCATATTTTTCTCCTATGTCCATCTGGACAACTTCTACCTATTTCCTTGTTTAAAGATGCTCCAGTGGATTTGACCGTCACCGGCAAGACTGGGTAGACAGTGGCTGCCCTGAAGAGGTATGTGAGTAGTTTATATCATCAAACCATTTACCAGAGGCCATTTATATATTTTTGATGCTTTTGATCAAATTCTTCTGATCATGAAGCATGGTTTCAAGGAAAGAGACATGCTATATTTATCTATATCATTCAGTGTCAATGGTATTAGTAAGCTATATTGAAAAATAGTCTGAGAAAATTCCTTTTTCATTTGAAGGAATAAAATGGACACAAAGTAAAAATCTTATCTCTGAGAAAATACTTTAAATAAAACATAAAAGTACCAGAAAGCCTGCCCCAAAACAATGCCCTTGTAATGTTTTTCTCTTAGATCTATGACTCTTGCCAAAAGGGAAGGAGCTGTGATGTTCTTCACCTCAGAAAGCTCACTGCCAGAGTAGTCTCAAGAGAAAAACAGGCATTGCATGTCTTGCATTATAGTTATGAAGTCTGGCCAAATCATTTAGTACAGAAGAAATTTTACAGATGATTTAGTAGAGATTTTTTTTGCAGTACAAGGCATTCAGGTTTCTTTTTATGGGGAGGCAGCAAGAGAAAGAGGAAGATTCCAAGTGTGCTAGTGGTGGACTGTCAAACAGGGATTACAGGCTTCCTGTAAAAGAGACGCTCATGGTATTCCTGGACCGGAGTAGTTAATTTTCAAGTCACAGTTATAAAAATCTTATTGTTGGTTCTTTCCCAGTGTCCTCCTTTTAAAAGGTTTTTTTTTTTTTTTCTTTTGGGGATGGTGGTAATAAGAACAAATTAATTTATGAGACTTTTAATCTCCTGATGGCCATAAAAAAGTGGTGTCTTTTCCATTTTGGCTGAAAAGGCCAAATTTTGCCATGAGTTTCAGCAGCATAGCCCTTCTGAAATGTAGTGTCAAGTGAACCTAAGGACATGTAGCCACAAGTGTTTAGTTAGAAGAGCACATATGATTTTTATTCTCAGGAAGAACAGAGAGGAATAATGACATAAATCCAATCTGATGGAAGAATTTTTTTTCATATGACTCTAACTGCAAAATAAGTGCGTTCTACATACTGCCTTATTACACAGGGTTGAAGCTTCAGCTTTGTAACTTGCAAACTGCTGTTTTGGCAATGGAATTTCTTTAAAAAATTACTGTGCGTGGAGGACATCTTTTTCTAGAACAGAAAAGTTACTAGGAGTATTTGCATAGGGCTCAACCTTTGTATTGCTCTAATCTGGATTATAATTAACTAGGACTCAGTTGTGCCTATAGATGAAATTACCCCAAAACTGTTCTCTGCAGGATGGTAGCATCCCATTCTGCTTTTTCCTTCTTGTTTCGATGTGGCCAGTGCTCTAAGGCTTAATACATGCCCTCAGAGGAAATTATCGGTAAGTTAAGTGTATCTGAGAAACTCATAGCTTGATTCACACTGTTCCAGACTTCTTGATTGCTGTTCACAACCTAGCATTGAGGCTCTCTGGAGCAGACACAACAGCTTTGTTAGCATCTTCCTGAGCTTACTGCTGGAGCTCAACTATTCATAATTAGTATTTAGAGGTTCATGTTAGATGCATTCATTCAAAAGATGAGTGATGATCATTCTCATACTAAAGTTTCCTTCTTTACAATATAGATTTTGAGATAAATTTTGATTAAATTGTCTCAGTGAAATTAACAATGTCTTTCAAGCTAAAGCATGAACAAATCTACAGAATAATTAGACTGCAGCTATGATACATTTTAAAGTAATACATTGTTTCCAATAAAACAAAGGACCATAAAATTAACCACACATTAAAAGCAAGATAACACGCACTGGGCTTTGACAGGCAAATCTCAAAAAAGCAGATTTTGTGGGATTCTACTTCTCATTAAAGTGGATTGGGAGCGCAGAGGTTATGGGCAGTTCCCATATTTGTTGCTAATTAATTGGATGTATTTTCTTGCAAAACTATGATTAATTAATTGCATGTATTTTCTTGCAAAACTGTATGATCCATAAAGGAAAACATTCATTACCCCTGCAGAAAATTTAAAAGTGTCCAGAACTTGCAAAAAAGTTAAAAGATTGGAGATACAGATCTAAATATTTGCCCATGAAAATAAAACTTCAGTTATTGGGTGAAGTCTATTATTTATGCTTTGTATTATATGTATTTATGTAAGTTTAATATTAGAAATAATAGGTGTATACAGTGAATATATTACTGTAAACTGTGGCTATTTGAACTTTATATAGACTGAAGACATGCCTACTTTTCACACATGTTTGCATATTCTTCTTGATAAATGTATGTAAAGCCTAATTAAATGCTACAGTTAATTACACAGTATTCCATATGAGTAGCCATGATTCAGTTCCGTGCATCTTACTTTAACGTGTTTTGTGACAACCAGACCAGTGAGGCACTGTGCATTACAATAGAGTAGTGATAATATGGTTGATAATCTTAGATGTTAAAATCTGATTGGGGGAAATAATAAGTTTGTGATTCAGGGACTTTGAAGTTGAATTATTCATTAACAATTAAGCGTTTTAAGTTTTGCAGTTAAATGAAAAATATATGTTGCTGAAAGCTGTGTAGAGCACTTGAAAAGAGAAAGAAAAGAAAAAGCTCTTGAAATCCTTCATTTAGGGTTTCCATTTTCATTCCTTTTATCTTGACAGCTTGTTCATGCTTAAATTCTTTATTCAGTGACAGTCTACGCTGAAAAATAATTTTCTCTTCTTTGTTTTTGATGTTTCCTAACAGTCAAAAGATAAGATTTGTGAAAAGAATATAGACGAAATGGAAACACCTGCTTACTCCACCACCACAAGTCAGCCAACCACCACAAAGTTCAGAGTTTTGACTACCACCAGAGGATACAGTACTTCCCACCTGCCAACTAGTCTGCCCACAGAAGGTGAATTACATAGACTGCTTTAGTCGATAGTGTCAAAATGCATTCTTTAACAAGTCTAAAAAAAATTTATATTCTTTAACTATGTGTTCGTGTTGACCTTTTTGTTTCAGGACAGTGGAAGGAGCAGGGAATGCCACTGGCAATAATATGTGAGGCTGCTTTTAAACTGCAGCTTGAAGAACAAGAAGAATTAGACCTTATTTTTCCTTGTTTGAGCAGTGGCACAATTCTATCTCTAAACAGGTGTCCTGTTCTACACTACCTACCCATCCTGTGGTGGTTTAGGCATCTGAGCTTGGTCTGGTCTGAAGAGGCTGCTTGCCCTGCCGCCTTCTAATGGAGTTATTTCTGATTCCAGAAGGCCCTCTCAAGTAGGCTATATTGTGCTAAGTGCTATAGGCACATAGGGAAAACGTCCCTCAAATGTGAACACTTTGCAAACCACTACATAGACCCACCAGTACCAAACCCAGCACCACGGGCTTCTGCGTGAAGGTGCAGAAGGCGCTCTCACAACCGTAAGGCACGAAGGCAAGGAGTGCTGGAGGAGAGGACAGTGCTAGGTGTAGGACAGGCAGGCCAGGCAGCCTGCTAGAGAACTTGTGGTTAAATGGTAAGCATTGCTCATTTTCCTTTAACTACCATCCCGTAGTCTGAAACACGTTGAAGTAATAAATAAAGGGTCCAATTAAAGTTGGTGAAGAAACTCCCATCACAAACTTATGACGTCACAGATGTTTTTTGGATCCCTTTGGTTCTTGTATTTGGCAAGGTGAAAATTGGAGATAACTTAAATTAAAGACCTCTTTTGAAATTTGCCTGTTTAGTTTTTTTCAGTCAGTTGACACTAGTCTTCTCATGTAATGCTCGCTGTTCTGAAGTAGTTTCTTTAGGCTTCTGAACCAAATTAACTGGATAAGTGATGGTGTGTCAGTTCTCATCCTTGTTCTGCTGACTACTTAAATCTTGCCATTCTGTGAATGAGAAAACCTGCTTTCCTGCTTCTGGGGAAAAATCTGCTGGGTAGAAAAGCTAACTCAAATTAATAAAATGGCATCTTTGACATAGGATGGAGGATGGAGATTTCTTTTGGAATAGAATTTTAATATATGGGAAGCTATTGAGTGTTTGCAGTATCACCAGAATTTTTAAGTGGCTTGGGATAGGAAGTTTTGAGCTAAAGGCATTACAGGGTGGGAATCTACTGATAAGAAGAACTGGGTGGGGGTTGCAGCAAGAAAAGTTTAGAAGCTGTCAGCACAGGATTTGAACTGCATTTGCAGTATTGTTCCAATACGTACCTCTGCTAATACTGCTCCAGCATTTAGTTCATCAAAGCTCACAAGCAATAGGAGAAATATGAAGATAAGTAGAATTTAAAACTGGTAGACTTCTTCATAATTCTTAGAAGAGAAACTAAATAATTGAGGGGTTTGTCATATGCTGGCACAGTCTACAATACAGTAGAATTCTCAAGCAACATATGAATATATTAAAAAAAGAATCATTTGTAAGTGCTATAAAACAGACTATAGTATCTTTATTTACCAGTATATTGAATCCTCTGTCATTCTCAAAATTATTTTATTAGTATCAAAGAAGTAAAGCCTTGTTCAGTATAAATAAGAACATCACAACCTAATTCTCATTGAGTTGAATGCTAAGTCATTTTCTAGTTGTGGAATTTTTTGGATATTGGAAAGTCATTCCTAAAAAGACTCATGGCCTAGAAAACGGCATTTTCCTGCTTCACTAACTTTGAATTTCCTTTATAGATGATACCAAGATAGCGCTGCACCTAAAAGATAATGGAGGTAAGAAATGAACTTTTGTCTGTGTTAATGATATTAGTAGTTTGTAGAATTACATCCCGCTTGACTTCACTAATCAAAATCTGACTGCAGAAATATCTTTTACCAGACTCCCAGGGGACTTCAGCCTTCCACATCTCTGTAGAAGAGCACCAGGGCACTCATAATAGTGAATAGTGACTCTTTATTAATAAACTTTTCTGTTTTATGTCTGTACCTCTATACTAGCAGAGATCCTGTACTTCTTCATGCACATTCGCCTGTGCAAGTTAATAACATCATCTTGTCTTAATGGTAAGGGCCTCTTTTAAATGACACTGCAAGGAACTACTCTTGTCATGTTCTTTGTGGGTTCAAGGACTGAGACCTGTGGTGTTTTCCTTCTCCCTTTGAAGGTGATGTGCATTTTGCTCTTAGTTAGAATAGGGTTAGGCCATTAGATAGAGGATGGACTTGTATTCACTGCCAACATAGAGCTCACTGAGGAGAACAGAAAGACTTGAACTGATTTCTGCAGTATTGGCATATAGGAAATATTATTGGTGCTTACTGCATCTCCGACAGCCTGATATGAGGGAGCAGCAAGGGTGGACTGCTCAGAAAACCAGGGGGAGCTGGGAGCCAAGGGCGGCAGCCAGGCAGGCACGGGGCAGTGCCCTCACAGACAGGATGCCGTCCTGCCGCCCCAAGCAGGGTGAGCAGAGCGGCTGTGGTGACTAACCAGGGTCAGCCAGTGATTACTGGCCAAGCCCAAAGAGATGAGGCAGAGAGACGGACCTAGGTCAAGGCAGGAAGCCGATTCAGCAAGGCAAGGCCAGGATCAACAAGGTGCAAGACCAGACTCAGCATGCCTACAACACAGCTCAGGCAAGAACCAAAGACCTGAGCTCAAATGCAGCTCTCAAATCGCTATGCAGAGAACATGGTGGTGGAGGCCCTTAGCTGCTTTCACAGCTACGTAGGTTGTGCAGCTGTACCATGTCAGAGCAGACCCTGAACACAGGCAGCAAAACCCCCAGCAGGACCACAGACAAAGATAGCTACAGGCTGACAAAGGCAAATAGAGCCTGCTGGTGTACTCAGGGCCCTGGCAAGAGGACAGTGTCAGAGAAGAGCAAGAACAGGGCTGCTCCACGAGGGGGAACAAGCTGGGAGCCGAAGATGACCCCAGTGCAGGCAGCGCCCTCACCAACAGGACTGTGCACAGAGCTGGGTGCTGGTAATGGCACCCATCAGCAGTCCCAGACAAGGCAAAGTGACTAACTGGGTCCAGGGTCCATCCAGGGAGTCCAGTCAGGAGCAAAAGGAGCCAGGGCCAGAGATAAGTCTACAACAGAGGTACAAGGTCCATCCAGGAGACAGGGCCAGAGACAGGACTAGAGACAAGCTACCTACAACATAGGTATGAGGTCCATCCGGGAGACAAGATTAAAGACAGTGCTGAACAGAAGTTCACTTACAACATAGCTGAGGCTTGGGCCTGGGCTTAAATGCAGTCTCCAGACCCATGGGCAGGGGTCCCAGGTGAGACTGGCTGAGTACTGGGGCTATTGGTGCCCTCAAGGCCCAGGCAGATGGCTGTCCAAGTCTTCAAAAAATGTCATGTCTAGATGCCACTTACCATTTTGATTTGTTTTCTTGCCCTTTGCTTTTCAGTTGAGTTAATCCCTGTGAGACATTATTTTCCCCTTCCCTCAAATTAAAGATTTACTCTCTCCACAGGAAGCATTTGCCATCCCTTTACTGCCTCTCCTCTTGTCATTTCACTGTCACTAGCAACAGCATAACTGAACATACGTTGTACGTTTCCTTGTGTGGAATTGTCCATTTGTTGCCAGTGTTGTTGTTTGACACGGTTTTGACACATAAATGATCTTTTGGAATAAGGTCATCTGTAAAATGAGGGCTGTGCTTTTAGCCATCTTGTGTATAGGAAGTTCTCTGAATCTTGCTTTCTCTGACCCTTCTTGAAATTGAATTACTTTTTGTTTTGTTGTGAAATGTGTTTCAGTGCTCTTAAAGATCAATAATATGGTAAATCAGTCAGCATTTCACTCTCACATTTCCCCTGTTCTGTACAAAAAGCACGTTCACAGCTGAGCTATACCCACATGCTGCCTTGCTAGTCATCGCCCTGTGACAGATGACTAGCATGGGACTAAGCAGCTCTCTGTGCCTTGAGCATCTCATGGACAGCACAGAATAGTATGCTGTTATGTCAAAAATAATTCAAAAGATGGATTTTAGAAAATAAATTTCGGGTTTCTCCCGGTTTTGGAGATACTCAATGTAATTGTATTTCCACTTGTCTATTTTTTGCCTAAGATCTGGAAAGAAAATTCCTGTGAAAGCAAACAAAATATTGAATACTTGAGTAAAGGAGGAATGGTTGGGGCCTGTTTGGTAGAGAGAGGTGGTAGGGTTTGAAGCATCACTTACCTTAATATAAAAAGTCCTTTTCCATGCAGAAAGCTGCTCTGTTTTAGAAGGAGAAACCAACAACTGGTGTGATTATTCACTTTACTTGAGCTGTTTCTTTTATTCTTGAAATAAAAAAAAAAAAAGAAGAAGAAGAAACAGGCTTCAAACAATACAGAAGAAAAGCTACAGACCAGGATTTCTCATTCACACAATAAATGTAGCTTTTAATCTGGGAAATTCTTTTTGATGAATCTTTGATTATGCATTGAATTTTCCAGTGACCCTTAGACTAGGCTCAGATAAAACCTCCGCAGCCGCAGGCGTGTTCTTTGATTCTCTGTGATTTGTCAGCCTTTCGTAAAGAGTAGATTATTTCAGGTCATGAATACGGGGTCCTTACTTTCTCGCACTGGATCCGTTAAAACTCTAATGAAAGGGAACCTTTTATAATGGCAACTAAAGCTGTATTGGATCAATGATGGCATATAGCTTGATGTGTCCTTGGATGATAGCAGTCAATATCTGCTTAGGTCCGACAAAAGGATTCTATATAAATTCTGCATCTCGCCTCTGGCTGGAGCTTTCAAAGCCAAATGTTATAAAGCAGTAACTAAATGTAAATTAACTTGCAGGTTCAGGTAAAACTTGTTTTACCTTTTAATTATATGAGAAAATCACTTGCAAGTTACTGCTGTAATCCATCCACAACCTTTTGTGACATATTTCAACATAAATTTCAAATTTGCTTGTATCTGTTTGCTCTGCGTTCCTTCTTTCTTCATAGACGCTTGCATAGATATATGACTAATAAATTTTAACATATAGCTGGCCTTCCATCACGCTTGTTCTTGACTCTTAATTCTCTTTAAAATACCATGTAGGAAAAGCTAGTTTAAATGTTTCGTAAAATTTAAAATGAATCCCGCACTACAAATGTATATTTTGGTTATTGTAGTTGCTGTTGTTATTTCTTTTTTTTTTCCTGACACAAAACCGCTAACTAACCAGTTTAGAAGCCCAATTTTTCATAAAAGTTGTGAGCAATTGTCTGTGGCAATACAGTAGTGCAGTATTTTCTTGTTGAGAACTCCTGGGTGGATGATGTGGATGACTGGCCAGGACATCTAGAAATTTCACTTGACCTTTTCACGCATTTTATTGTGATGATTTGATTGCTGTAAGTCCCTCTCAATTATTCCGCTTTGTAGCTCCAAGGACAGTTGTATGCATTGTTCAGCAAGTATCAGGGAAACGGTTGTCTCCTCTTGTTCTTTTTGATATATTGAATTTCTAAATGATCCAGATGATGACACCTATTTCAACAAATAGACAAGTTAGCCTTTTAAGAAAAATAAACAGTTTTAACAGAAGTTATCATGATCACAGAGTCCAAACTAGGTAACTCGGTTTAACAAGTCACTGTCGATTAGCTGAGTTGTCCCCAATTTTAAATAAAACACATTTAGTTAAACAATGCAAGCCTTAACCTTCATGATGGTTTATAGAATTTTTGAAGTGGACCTTGTATGGACCATGATCCACAGGATATGGTTTTGCTGTGTCTTCAAATCTTGGCCTAGCCACAGGAAATAACCTTCCTGAGGGTTCATCTCATCTAATGTTAGCCACTGAGTACAAGCTGTTAGCCATTCTTTTGGTCTCTTTTCGTAGCCAGTAGCAAGAGAGAGTCAAGAAAAGGTCATTCATGCCATCCTAAAATAAGTGTCCAAAGTGGGACAAGTTATTATTTGTAGATGTCTGTCTCTATTATATACAGAAAAAAATCTGTATTCTGATGACTATCTTAGAGTAGACACCTTACTTTTCCAACCTTTGCGTTACATTACCTTAACTCTATTCATGATGTGAATGTGTTAATGTGTTCTGATGTGTTCTGATCCCATTCCTTTCCAGAAACCTGGCAGGCCAAGATTCAGACCTCCTTTTCCACATCTCCTCTCATAAAAAAGGAGGATTTGAGGTGTTTCCTATTATTGTAAAATTCCTGTTGAGATTAGGTTCTAGATAACATAATTATATGTTTAATTGTGCATTTCGCACTTGCTTCAAACCTGCGATGTTCCACTAAAACTGCACAGCTCATGCAATTTTAGGCAAGCAAGCATTTCCTCAGAAACAACTTGACACAGAGTTGATTTTATTTATGCTGTACTATAAGCTGTGCTTGTATAAAAAAAAGTCTTGTCAAGGAGCAGCTTTGGAACTGTGTCATTAGTGATGGAAGGAAGAAGAAAAAGAGAAAAGTATCACAGCACAAAGATGAGCAAAATAGGTTGATGATAGATAGAAATATGCTAATAGAATAAGAATATGAAGAAAGCTGGTTTCATGAAGAACAATTAACCACGTCCGTTATCAAATGAACCAGAAAGAGAAGAGCCTTGTACAGAGTTGCTTGGATTTTAACCCCCTTTTATTAAATTTTGGAAGGGAGAAAATTCCAAAGGGACCAACTAAGGCACAGATTAAATAAGTCAGCGAATCATCTCATATACTGAATTTTACACTGTACATTACAAGCTAAGAAATACTGATATATCTCCACATTTTATGCTGTATTTCTCCCTGAATGTTTCCAAAATGTTCCTACTTTATCAATTTCTCAGCAGTCAGTTCTCAGCACTAGTTAGATTTGGAATCAGGTCTTGAAATATATTAAAGCTCTCTCTTGTTTTCTTCAGTATGACCAAAGCATGATTAAAATTGAACTTAAAACCCAAGCAATGTACTAAATGCTGCTCACTGTCTTCTGCAAGTTCAGCTGTAGCACTCAGAATAGAAAACTACTATTGTTAGGAAAAGGTGTTGAATCTACAGCATGTTGCTGTAAAAAACATGAAATTGAGATGCCCAGTGTACTCTGAAATAATTCAAGTTCTTCCTTCTCAGGAAATCTTGTGACTTACGTAGGCATGTACAGCCTTGTTGCTCTTCAGTATGGTACTAGATAGGTGCATGTTTGCAGCATCTTGAACCAAAGCCTTCTAAAGCCTAGAGCATCAGTCGCTACAACTTTGGAAAGAGAGAGCATCTGTTATAAAGACTGCCATCTTCTTTGCACCTCAGACACAGGTGGAAAGATATTCTACATATTATATGCAATGACCAGTGGACTGTATAAATTTTCTAAAGCAATTACAGTTACAGATACCAGTCACTGGCCACAGGTGGGATAAACGGTTTCCCTCGCATGTGTCACTGCATAGAGAACTGATGGTATCTGCAACCCATTGTGCATAAAGAGAACATCATTAAAGCCTTGGTAAATGCCCAGCTACCCAAGCAGTCTAAACGACCAAGGAACAAAATGAGAAGACCTTCATTGAAAAGCCTTTGAAATATTGAGAAAGTTTTCCCCCGACTGTTCAGGTAGGATTCATTGCTCCTTATTATTACTGCCTGAGGCTTAAACGTCACCTGAATAAGTTACGGCTGGCTGTCTAGACAGAGTTTGTAGCCAGCAGATACAGTCAGAAAGCCCCAGATGGAAATACGTCCCATCCCAAATTGCTTCTGGAGATACCTGTCTCTCCACTTGGACTATGTTGGAGGCCTAGACAACTAGGTTAGACAAGATATCTAACTTTTACAGTCCAGGTAAGATTCATGGTTGGGATGTTTAGGGCAGAGAGAACTCAGTCCTTCTAGCCGGGAGCTTTTCTGTTAGATCAGTCCAACTATTCATGCCCGTATTTTTTTTTTCTGAAAAAAATACAGGTGTCTACAGCACATTCCTGCCGTTGTGTTGTGGTTCCAGAACTTATGAATTCTAAATACCCAGTTCAGTGGAGACAGGAGTTAATTACCTTCCTATCAACAGATAATTCATAAGTAATTTTGCATGGTACAATGATCTATCAAGGCCATGAATTATTATTCTTACTGAACATAATTACTTTTTGAACTATGGTCCAGCTCAAGACTTTGTAGTAGGGTGATAATTAACTTGCATTGTTACTGTAACATTTTAGGGGGGTGGATTGTGTATTTTCAGGTGTTATTTAGTGGAGGAGAGATTTCTATAGTTCAGTCTTTCTTAATTATACAGCTCTTTGACATGCAGTGCTATGTGTTTCAGAGAGTGTGAGCTGCACATTTTAAAATCTTACTTCTGTCAGGAAGTACTAGTTTAAATTCTTAACCAGAGAAAAAAGTGCTGAACTCACCCAGCCCAGGAAAAAAATAACTGCACAGATTAATAATCTTTATTTTCAGGACATTTAATCTAGTAGCATTGATAAATTGTGTTCATTTCAGTCTGTTTCATGGTGCTTTGGACTGTACTCAAGTGTTCCTTGGAGCAGGATACTTCTGACTTTTCCAGAACTTCTTGCATGTGCATTGCAACCCAGTTTTGCTGTCATCATCTTATTACAGCTGTCATCACAGAATATGTAAAAATAAGCTATACAATCTGCAGAAAGTCAATGAAATAATGACTGAGACTTCCCAAACAAGTACCACTGGAATTTACCCACAAGAGAGCAAATGTCAGTTTCTGCCTGCAACCCCAAAGGGCATTTTTACACCATTTTAGGCCTTATACACTACATTAGTTTAAAGAAACATGATATTAAAACAGTTTAGCTAAACCAGAACAACTATGTGTAGACAATTTGTCTTACACAGTCTGACTTATACTGCTTTAGTTTGTCTTTGCTTCTCTAAGCCAAATATAAAATGGTACAAAAGTACCCACTCTTTGAGTTGTCATGATTTGACTGTGAAGGCATACATTTAAGTAATTATTAAACCAATACAATTCGTGGACTTTGTACCAGCTCAAAGAGTTATCCTGGAGAGCACAGGTAAATCTAAATGGAGATCTGATGGAGATCAAAATGTAATATGCTTGATAAAGATTTAAGACAAAGCTGCATTACTTTGTTTTATCTTACCGTGTGTTACCGTTGCTGTCACAGTGCTGTGGTGATGCAACAGCTAGGGCACACAAAGCTCCTGTGATCTCCTGTCTTTTTAACCACCTGTTCCGCATGAGTTAACCCAGTGGTTGCAGCCACGGTCTCCTGCAATCTCTTCTATTCATCTTTGCTATCACTGTGCATTGGTGGCTGAGAAGGACAGGAAAAACTGAGGTTAAATGAAAGAAGGCTACTACAGTTATACCCTCTGCATCAAAGCTGAAGTACCTGGGCTTGTTCTGTCTCCACATGGAAAATGAAATCCCAATACATAACTCTGGAAGCGCTAAATACATCTTTAGAAAGGAACAGCCTGCTTGGCCTAACAGTTGTGTGTTTGCTTTCAGTAGGGTTAAGAGGAGTTAGTGCGTTGACTGAATTTAAATGCTTGTAATCTGGTGACCTTTTCCGCTCTTGGAGTTAGCAGCAGCATCAGCTATGTGGCCAGGCCAAATGGCACGCTAGAATGTTGAGCTTTGCGATGACCAGTGCTTAATGCTACTCCATAGTGTAACTGTTTAAGTGGCCTCAAGCCACTCAAACTAAAATTAATACTGATGACAACTTTTGCGGTGTTAGGTGATATTTTAGGGCAGAAGAATGCAAGTCCTTAGCTAATGCATTAAGAGCGCTGGCATCCTGTGTGAAGAGGGATTTGGTTTTATTACATTCACATCCGTGTAGTTCACTAGGCACTTGATGGTCTTGGAGGGATTTACTCTGTTGCCCAGGGCTCTACAGAAAATTCATGGCAGATCCAGAAACTGAATTCAGAATGTGTGGGTTACAGTTCATAATATTCTCACTCAAAGACCAACTTTCACTGCTTACATGCAATGGGAAACCTATTTTTAAAGCATTTTCTGGGCCATAACTTTATAACTCATTATGAAACCAAGTGTAGCAGTGGCTTAACCTCAAAATGTTAAAAAGTGTTAAAGAAATTAACCCACAAGAGCAAGAAAATCACACCCCATTACCATGAAGAAGCTGAGAAGTCCAGAGCATTCGGTTCCTAAAAGAGGTAGAAAGCACATTTCTGTGGAGATTCTTCTGATTCTCTGGAGAATCCTTCAATATGTAAACTCCTTTCTCCCCTCCCACAGTTGCTGTATGTGAATCATTAATCATCTGTTCAGGAATCTGCATTACATACAGGAAAAAAGCTTAGGTTTGGAGAGCAGTATACCTGTCCCATAAAACAAGTAGTCTTCTGGAAGACTCGCATTCCAGATGTAAATGGGGCCCCCCAAAAAAATCCAGTGGCTGTACTGAGCTCACCGTCTGCTGTAACTGTGTACTCAGGCTCTCCTGATCATGCCCTCCCTCTTATTAGGAGCACCTTAACTCAAGCCCACAGTCATGCCAACAGGGCTACAGAGTTTCCAGGCTAGAGGTGGCATACATAGTAATGTGGAGGGTTGGTGCAGTACACTGCAATCTGTACATTGGACGTTCCAGTCCAAAAAGTGACTATGAATAAAATATCACTTTCCCAATAAGACTGGTCTATTCTTTATACTGAATTCCACCTAATTTTAGAGCGCATGGTGAGGTACTGGCAATTTGTGTGTAAGCTCTTTGAAAATATGCTCCATCATGCTACATGTTAGTAAGGCCCCTCTTACACATGACATTATAATATAAATATATATAATAATAATTATTATTATTACATATAAGAATGTCTATAATGGCTAGGATAGTATTTGAGGGGTAGTGGTTTTGTGTAAGAACAGTAGGATACTACTTGTGATTAATATTAGTAGTACAGCATAACTCTACTCCATGTTTTATCAGTAAATACATTTTTATAAAGCAGCTGGATATGCTGTAGCTTCAAAATCATAGCCAATACCGATATAGTCATTACCTAAATGACTATGTACATACATTGGAGACTACCAGGGAAACTGTGAAGTTAACAAATGAGCTATTAAAGAAGGGCATATTCGCACAGAGACTCTGAAAATGTTATCACAAATTCTGTTTCTCTGATGTTTAAATCTATGTAATGCAAATTCATAAGTACTAAGAGTACATAAGTCTCTATTGTAGATGTGGTTATACCTGAACATACACATTTTTCCAGTCTGGCAATGTTTCATCTGTAAGAGAGATTTTCATGCACTTTTACCCTGAGCAGCATTACCACAAAGCTAAGTCCATGCCAGGAACACTGCCAACTTAATATATTAGAATTTCTGTATTGATAAAGCTGTGTAGATACCTTCACCCTTGTGATAGTCTGGCCAGCTAGCTAAAAAATCATGACTTCTGAATGCTCATTCGTAGTGTGTCTAATTGCTACCACATGTCCTAGCAGCAAACACTCATTTTATAATAAATCACTCCTATATAAGAAGCAATTTCTAGTTTAATTTTCTATCTATCTCTTTGTGACAAATGCAGTGGTTTAACATAAAAAAATCATTCATCCAGTTCAGAACGAGAAAAAAGCGCAAAGCTGAGTTTTCTTCATGTGAAAACAGTATTATCTTTGGGCTGATTGCTGCTATTTAGGTCACCTATATCCCTGGTTTTGCTAGTATAGCTGTGTCAGTCAGGAGTGTTAATAAGATCTGCATCACATCCCTCTAAGATGTATATCTTGCTGAACAATGAATTTAAATTGAGGCTTTTTCCCATCTGATCAAAAGGTAGGAGTAAAAAGGGATGACATGGCTCTTGAAAGAAAAAAGCAAAGTTTTATTTACCAATTCCATGTTGCACAATGTAATTCTTTGTTTTTGTGTCATTTGCTCTTGGTTCTATGTCACTTTCAATAGAGGAAAGTTTCTAACGGAGAAGAAATAACAGAACTTCAAATATTTTCCCTCCATTTTCCAGTAAAACTTTTTCATAATTCTGATCTCAAGGGTAGAGATGTTGTTAATCGCTGGATAACACACACGTTTCCATTTTCCATCGTGAAAAGTGTATGTGTAAGTATCAAAATTTTTATGAGATACAAAACTATCACAATGGAAACCTTGGGTAAACCTTAAGTTTAGATAGTAGGTAACATTGTATCTCATTATTTTGTGAACCTCAATGGTTAATATATGCTGTAGTGAGATAAACAATATTCAGAAATTATCTACAGTGTGTTCACAAAGACTCAGCATAACTGTCCCCTTTTGAACTATTTTAAAATATTTTTACATGTATTTGCTCCTGTTAAAGTCAACGTTACAGTTCCCAGGGGCCAGGACAAGACTCTTTATTCATGACAATTCTTTGAGCTTTTTTTTGACGTTTTTCCTGTTTCCAAAGAAGCTAACGCAACTTTAATTAGAGACATAACATAATAATACGAAATCAAGGAAGGTAGTCTCTGTGTATTTATCGTATATGCAATGAGAACATATTTATTACGTTTTCACTCTTTTTTTAGACAGCATTCCAGCAGGAGAGTAGTTATTTCATGTTTGTATTGTGTCCCTTTGTATTTGGGGAAAAAACAGTTATCTGCTGTTTCTGTACTGTTATTCAGCACCTAATGAGAAGCAGACTAATCCTGCACGTGTTAACAGGCTCCTTCTGCTTAAAAGGTTTACACATGAAGAAATCAGGGAAGGAGTTAGGTAGAGTTATAATTATATAGTTTTATATATAAGTATAGAGTGTAGATATAGATATAGTGCATATAGAGAGCAGATAGATAGAGCATATTGTAGGTAATAACTGCTTTTCTGAACACAAGGAAAGGAAAGCTCGGGGAGAGCTCTCCTGAGAAAGGATCGGGAAAGGATTGGTCATAAGACAAATATCATCCTCCCTGTGGGCTTAGCCTTGCCTGGAACAGCAGATGTGCTGTGATAAGCTTAACAAGATTTCTGTACCTGAACAAGTTTTTCAGTCCTTTTTTTTTTTTTTTAACCTATTTCCTTTAGTGTCTTTTTAAAAGAACTGTCAGCTGATTTGCAACAGAGTATTTTCAAAGTTGACAATACTGTTTATTGTCTCTGTGCAAAGAGAGTGAAATCAATTTCTCATGAGTATTTGAACCCTGAGGTCAATGAACTGAATTTCGATTATGGAAATTACAAGTTACGTACACTTGTTGTCATGTAAGAAAAGCATTTCTTGTATTTCATTAGTTTTTGCATTTGACATTCTGATCACTACACTAGTGTCCATGCAATACTCTACCTTAGACTAGCAGAAATCTAGGCAGGCTGTTGTCACCTGTGTTATCTGGAAGTGACGGTATTCTCATTTGCAAAGCTGAATGCTAAACGCTGAGAAAATATCAAATCAGAAGGGATTATTTTGATGGTCTTTAGAGAATGGTTAGGACTTCTGCTGAAATCCAGCATTTTTTAATATGCAGAATATGTTGTTTTGCCTTCACCAGTAACATAGTAACAATATGAATTACTCATTTAGTGTAATTTGGCCTGAAAATGAATAAAGTAGTTGATGGTGCACCAGTGTGTCATTGGTGGGAAAAATCAAAGAGTATGAAGTTGTCAAAAAAACAATTATGAGACAGATAGGTAAACTAGGAATCCTCTGCTCCTTCTGGAGAGTTGCTACTTCTCAGCAGGATGACTCACATAAATAACTGCTCCTCAGTGGGAGCCCATTAATAGCCCAACCCAGAGCATTTGCAATAAAGCAGGTCTTTCCTGATGGCCTTTCATTGGCTTAATTTACATTTGCTTGGTGCTTTGAAGTGTTTGTGCTAATACTAAATATGTTACAGTGCATGAACAGAAATTAAATCTGGAGCTTGTATATATTCATCTATTCTCAGTTGAAAGTGAATAGCTATTTAATAAACCATTAATGGCTGTATCAAGTAAAGGCTTCTGCTACCTGAATGTTACAGGCACTTTTCTAAGGTCACCTTTCTTCCTCTCTCCTTCTCCATTAACCTTGCATCCTGTGCTACATGCTTTTTATTAAAAAAAAAAAAAAAAAAAAAAGCCTGCTGCTATCCATGTGAGTGAACTGAGCTCTGAGAAAGTTAAGTAAATCCCTTCATAGGAGTTAGGCAGGGAGAGGTCTCATTCTTGAATCCTGTTCATGTTTAAGCTCAAGCTAGATATCTGCAGTCAGCACCATTAAAATTGAAGTTCCTGTGGAGCATGTACTCATGAAAGGTATCGTCAGGCTTAGGCAGTATGTGGGTGGGGGTTCATGCTTGCGATTTTGTAATGGATTCATTAATGCCTCCTAAGACCTATTTTAATCTCCGAAATTGTTGTTGTTGCTGCCTTTGTACTCTGTTTCTGTCATCTCAGCTCTTTGTCCCACTTCATGAGAAAGAGCAGAGCAGCACAGTATATAAGCTGTCCTGCCTCAAGATTTTAGGAGATACGGACAAAAGTACGGTGAATTTACCTTAAACCTCTTTGCTTCCCCCATAGATTTATTTTACTCATTGTAAGTTAAAATAGCACTTGGTTAAAATGATACATTTAATTTTCCTTTTCTCCCTATTGTTGAATAATCCCATGCAATCTATTTGTGAGAACAAGCCATGCAGGTTTTCCTTGGTCCATTAATAAAAAGTGCTGCCACACATGAATGGATGTTTGAGCTGTTATGCTGAGGTTAACCATTCCTGTTTTCTTGTATTGCCCTTCAGACAAGGCATTTAGCACTATGTAAGGACCTAGATCACCAGATCCTTCTTCTATTATTTTCCAATTTTCCTTTTTAATGTTAGTGAGGAATGCTTTGCTCGCCATCTGGTGAATAGTAAAAGACCATGTACAGTTGTTCTTACTATTATTATTTATGATTTGTTTAAAATGGTACCCATAACTCAATAGCTGTTTTCTAAGAGCAGATAAGGGGGGCAGTCCCTGACCTCACAGACCATGATGCTCTAAGAGAACCAAACAAATCCTTCAGGGAAATGGCACAACAAAACAGATGACTGTAGAAATCAACAATTTTCACTATAGGCAGCTTGGCAGACAAGCATTTTGTGAGGAAATTTAAAAGTAGAATTAAAGGAAAAGTTCCTACAAATGAGACTACAGACAAGTGTTGTATGGAGTAAGGCATGGAGGGGAACTGAAGGATCACCAGAAAGGCAAACAGCAGTGGGAATATTAGAACAAAGATGTAAGCTTGTGAAGCCAACTCACTGGTGCTCTGCTAGTGCTTATTAAATCCAGGGCTTCTGAATCACTCTGTTGCCTGCCCTCCTTGTTTCCATGCAGTGATGAGCAGAACAGCACTTTTCCTTTTATGCCATAGAGGATGCTGAGCAATCATTGTTTATTACCATGTTTGCGCTTGCTATGATACTCCAGGATGTCTAAAATAGAAATCACACCCAGGCACAAGCAGTTCTACACATGTTGACTAATTTATTGAGAGACCTTCTGACAAAGGGTGTTAAAAGCCTTCCACTCGCTTATTTGGAAGCACTGCTCACAGGCTACTGTGTGACAGAGACAGACTTGTTTTCTCCGAACGGAAGGATAACCTAAGCGACCTCTCGGTTTCAAGACGGATGGTCTTCCATCATACTTTGGTATGATATGTGTTCCATTTGGACCTAAATTAAAACATTGCAGGGTCATTTAACATCCATCTGTTACACTTTTGGTGATCTGATTCAGTTGCATAGGGTGATTCGAACCTGCCCTCCAAGCTAACGAATATGTTTATTAGCTAAACCTCAAAAGGGTTTCTGATATCTCTCAACTTGAAGCTTGCAAAAAAAAAAAAAAAAAAAAACCACCATATCCAAAGTGTGTTCAATTCAATACTTGTTGTCTGTAGGGCAGCTGTGATAGTTTTATGGGAAAATCAAAGCCAAATTCATTATGAAGGTAATTATGAACTTTAGAATGCCTGAATTAGTTTCAAGAGGAATGGTATTAGTTTTGTTTATTGAGCTAGAAATAGTAAAACATTTAGAAATGTCTGTTCATTAAGTTTATATGAGCATTCAGCTGTATGTGAAAGAGACATCTAATATCTTTTTCCAACCTGGGCTCTGGAAAATCAGGAAACTACAATACAGGAAAAGGAAATGTTCATTTACCAGCTGTGAAATGGAATGAGTAAGTCAGAAGTTACTCTGCTAGTAAGTATGCGATTCTTGTAGCTTCCACAGATGACAGTGCCGCTGAGAAGAAAGGTGGAACGCTTCACGCCGGCTTAATTGTTGGAATCCTAATACTGATCCTCATTGTGGCTGCAGCAATCCTTGTGACTGTCTACATGTACCATCATCCAACGTCAGCAGCTAGCCTCTTCTTTATAGAGGTAAGACAAAAGGAACGTGTTCTGTCAGTAGTCCTGTCATTTAGCTGGTGTCATTGAAGTCTCCAGAGCTGGACTTTCTTAACTAAATCTAGAAAGAATTCTTGGAATTATAATGTAAGGTTTGAAGAAATGTGGTTGCCTAACCACATGCTGCTGTTTTCTCTTAGCATGTTTGTCACTCTGCTTCTTCTTTAGCTGCTATGAATTCAACAATTTATTTTTCTTGTTTTTACACAGGAAATACACAAAAGATATATCACAGGTACCACTCCACCTTTCTTTCCTATCTTTCCTTTTCCTTGCTTATCATAACATTTTCCCATTAGCGTTCATGTGCATTAGCATTTTATTTTGGGGGCTGTACAATCTTCTCTTATTTTCCTGTGTAAAAATAAAATAATGTTTGCATTCATGAATTCTCCAGAAGAGCTGACTGAATGTTTGAAGCTGGAAGCTTCTGTTAGCTGCTCCATACATTCATTTGTTGAAATCTTTTAACACATGGCCTCAGAGTGTGGGAAGGATTCTTTTCACCTAATTTTAACATCCACATGTAACATCAGCTCACTTTGCTCCTTTTGTTAGTGGTAGAGAGAAACAGACTCTTTTAGACCATGATTCATCTGACCTGTTTGAGACGTGTCCTTTAACATTAGATAAATTGCCATTTTTCTCCCTTAGCTGCAGAAAACTAGCTTAGCTGCAGGCATCTATATTGTAGCTGCTGACATTTATTCAGTTCAACACCACTGTATGAGAAAGGAAAATTTTTGTAGGTGTTTGGTGCTACAAAAAATTGCAAATATCTGCTCTCACCTGTGTTTTTTCAACTCAGCAATTCCTCCATCTTATGATAAATATAGACTGCCTAAACACTCTGATTGCTCATAATCGCATTTGCAGTACTCCCTTACTTTTAAAAATATGGACACTTTTTAATGGGTTGTGCGAAAGATTTGGAACCTAGAAGATTTGGAACATTCGGTAGGGCAGTACCTAGAGATTGCTTAGGTAAAAGTCTGGAAGAGCAAGATAAATCACTGATGAAGACATTCATTCTTAGTGACAGATTTCAAAATGAGTTGTTGATCAGTATTCTAAGCTCAAGCTATTTCAGTGTCTTAAACATTTAGGAACAGGATCCAAATAATAAGATCAGTAGGTTTTTTTTCATGCATGTGTGACATTTCAAGCCAGTTCTCTGTTGCCATAGACAAACAAAACTCCACTAAAGTCCATTTACAAAAGAGAAGGATTTGTCCCCTTCTGTTTTCCGCACAGAATGAATTGCAATTCTTTTACTCTGGTAAAAACAAGTTTCTTATCTCCTATGCTTTGACTAAAAAAGTTAAGTAAATGGCAGCACCATTTTCCAGGAGAGAAAAAGGATAACTATGCCAAATTAAAACATACCTTTATTTTTTTCTCAGAGCAGTAATTTGCCTTGTTCATTTATTTCAGTCAAAATTTATATCATGTTTATCATGTAAACCATGGTGCCTTAAACAGTTCTGGTAAACCCATTCCACTAAATTCAGTCCTTATGTGCTGTAAGTCAATCTGTGCAGTCAAAGCTAAAAAGTCTTTTAGCAAGCAACGTAGGCTATTAGAAAAACCTAGAGAAACAGAATCTTTCTGCTTAAAAGAGGCAGGAAGAAGTGAATAAGGACAGGAAGAATTGGTCAAAACCAAAGTTATGCAAAATGTGCTATAAACTACATCCTTTCTTGGTTACTAGGAAGAACGTTGTACTTGTGAAGAATCGTCCATTTAGCCAGAATTAGAAAAAGTACAGGCATGCATTCTGTGCCACGAAGGGGTGGGCTTTCCTTGTGACTGATACAAACAGTATCAGAAAGGCATTTCAGAACATCTCCACAAATTCCAAAACTTCTGCACCATTGTTGGTATCTTAAGTACAGAAAAAGAGAGTAAGACGATCCATTCTGGAACTAAAGTTGCTTTTCAGAAGTGTAATCATCTCATTTCCAAAACAGAAAGTACAAATAGTTTGAGCAATTCAAGAAAGAAACAGTAAAATACATTCTTTTTCCCATATTCATTTGATATATGATATACCTATGATATCCAATATAAAGAGGAGAGTATATCATCTCAGACCTGCATTTTGAAACTGAAGAACAAAACGAAAAAGTAACAGGTATAAATATGTCACTTTTACAAAAGAATTCCTTATTGTATTGGTGAGATGAAGAAAAAGGAGGAGTATTTATGAGTAAGCTGTTATTAGCTAACATAGTACCACACACACCACAGCAGACAAGTTGTATTATTTGTGGGAAATGCATGAAATGTGGATCTGGACATTACCATTCTGGGGAGGGAGCTCAAGAGAGTTGCCGTGAACTTGGTCATATAATGAGGACAAGGACATAAATATTTCAGAAAATATTATTATTTTGTATGAATCTTGTGATTAATAAAGTTGTACAATTAAAACAAGATGTAACAGATGCACAGGCAGCTGCCTCATGCATTTGTCTGAAAAACTAATAGTATTGTATAATTTTCCATCAAGTATCAATTCTTAAGAAGAACTACTCATTTACACTGGCTTGAGTTACAGTGTTATCTCTTCAGTCTAAACACGAAGCTGAAGCCAGGTTCAGTCTCCTTTGTCAGCCAAATCAATATCTGTATCAGATTCTCCAGTATCAATAATTAAAATAAAGCTAAGGCTAGGTGAAATAAAGGAAGTGGACCTACTTCATTTCTGTTTATTTTAAAAGAGTTACTTTATAGAAGTGTCCCTATACAACATCATTTTGACATTAAACATGCATTTTTCAAAAAGGTAACCCAACTAAACAAATAGAAAAATTTCTCTCTGCATTTAACATTTTAGGGTATTGTCATGATTCTGTAGGTAACACATCATTTTCAGTTAGATTCTGGCTTTTTTTAGGGTAAGTGCTCTGTAACAAATTTTTAATTGATTTGTTTTGTAACCGTAACTGGTTATTGAACAGAGGAAAGGATAATAATCTGATCACAGATCTGAGGATTTAAGCCTCCCTCTCCCTTGAGATCTCTGTATATACCATTCAATATGCACAACCACCTTACTCAGGTTTTCTTGCACATGCATCCCCAATCCCAGTCATGATGCCCTTCATGTTTGCTATCATCTAGTCCCTTTTCTCAGTGAGCTTGCGAGATAAATGCACACAAATTTAACCACACTGGTTTTTTTGCACTGACCAGTGCAACCGACAGTAACACTTCTGATTTCCTGAGTTCACTACTTGATCTAAGTAAGTAACATGCAAAAGCCAGGAAAAATGCCATTTATTCAGAAAGTAACCGTTGTCTTAGAAAAGAGGAACATAATTCTGTGATTTTTTTTTTCCCTCAAGTCTGAAGAAATTGTTTCTTGTAGCGGTTTTGTTCACAGTTGTTGAGCCAATATATCACTTGAAAAGAGTGCCATCCAAATAGTTCAACACTTTTTCAAAAACAGTTCCCCTTTTTGTTATTGTGTAGAAGATTCAAATTGAAATGTGGTGTTTCTTTCACTGCTTCTTCCACTCCCCAAACTATTGAACATATGTTTCATTGTTCAAGTTGGACTGTTCTTTGATGACCTAAAGACAGAACTAATTATGAACTTTTAAGCAAGGGAGTTCCAATCAAAGTTCCAATGAGTGCAAACCCTTTCTAAAAACCGATTGTATGTGTTGGGTAAAGATTAACTTGCAGTGCGACAGAGGAGATATTGTATGCCTTGGTCATCTTTTTTTTTCCCCCAATTATTCCTGTGGCATTTTCTATCCTTCAGATATGTTTTTTGTTTACAATAATGTTCTCTCTTGAATCAAGTTACACACGTGCTTTTAGCTTGAGGAATTCTGCCTCCTGAGAATGAGAAACAGAGCATCAAAGTACAGTTTCTACTTCCTTGCACAGATTTTTGAAAAGTAGCATACATGTTAAAGAGTAGTACCCTTTGTGTCTTTTTCAACAAAGCTGAAGCTTATACTAAAAATCTTAAATGCAGCAAAATTAATGAACTATGGAAATAGCTAGCTCTAACACAATTAGAAAATAATTAATATAATCACTAAGCTATGTAGTGTAAAATAAATTTGCATTCAGGATTTGAGGTCTGTTGGACAAGAAGCCAGGCCTGATGTCCCAACTGTAGGATACTGCATTTGTGTGAATACAAGAGCACATAAAAATTAGATTAAATAGAATTGTTTGCTATTTAATGGTTAAATATGAGCAAAAGAGATGTGTATGTATGGAGCTGAATCTGGACGGGGGTAAATTTGTTCCCAGCTGAGTCAGATGGATTTGCTCAAATTTAGTCCAAGTTCCAGGCCAAACAGCAACCTTAGTAGTCTTTTAGCTTCTACTTCTTCCCTTCTTTTTCTTCATCATCTTTTTTTCTTTTATTTTTTAACCTTTATTGATATGCATTTGTGTAGGAACTTTAGCAGTGATAGCAATTAATGTACAAGGAAAATTTGGCAAATTAAAGTGCAAGGCATAAGGCAGACTCTCTTTTGCCTGTTTACACCAGCTACGTGTGGACCAAAGGGTTGCACATGACATTAGAAATTTTCACATGCATGTTCTTACACCATCCTCTTTGTGTGCCTTTGTCTTACCTTTTTTACTTATATTTTGGTCCAAGGTCCTTTTAAAGTTTGAATCAGCTGCTTACCACAGCTGTCCTCCTGTTGCTCTGCCTTTGGGAAACCAAGGCAACATGATCTGACCACATCTGAGAAGTCTGCAGAGGAAATCTTGGCCAGTGTGAAGACAAGGAGTCAGCAGTTGTAATGTCTTTTCTCAGCTGGAAAAAGAGATAGTGTTGCCAAACATGTTTATGTAAGGCCCAACAACAGCAGAAGAAAATCTTTCTGTGACAATTCTCCCATGGGTAGAATATATAGGGGTAGAGTGCGCCTAACCAAACATTGCAAGTTAAGACTGTCTTAACCTCAGGCGAAGAGCCAAACCAGCTTGAGAAGTAGAGAACTGGTATCCATTCTCTTGTATTCAACTTACGGGTACAAAAAAAAAAGTCTTTCCATGTTGTAAACACATGTAGCCTCTGAAGCTATAGGAATATGAGCAACTTCAGAGGCTGTGATATCTTAAGAGTGAGGATCATACACTGACAGAGAAGTATGCGTATTTCTGCTCACAAGTAATCAACCTTTTGACTGAAGATCCCATTTTAAAAATTGCTGCCCTTACCTTCATTTCCCACCCTCTCTGGAGGTTCCTCAGATCTTTATTTGTGCTGATTTCAGCTGCCTAGAAATATGGATGTGCGCTCACACACACACACGCGCGCGCACACACACACACACTTGCACATATGGGTGTCTTTTTTAGTTGTTTATTTTACTTCATTTTGGATAATTTCATGGATCTGGTTTTGTAACTGGCCGCACAGAGAGCTGAGTTGGTGCTATTTAGCAGGGGGTGACCTCAGGGAGAGAAGAGGGAGGAAGGAAGGAGCAGCTGTAGATCTTCAACAAATAAAATAATAGTGCATAATCAGACCCTGGGAGATGCACCTTGACTCTTCCTGAAATAGCTTGAACTATGTCTCTATTAATAAATTAAATATGCCCAGGGCTGTTCTTTAGCATGGAGAGCAACCAGCATGGAAGGGTCTACACCATTTAACTCTGTCAGCCTCACAGTAAGGTGACTGCATGCAGACTAACTGTTAGCATGAACTGAGGATGGTTCCCAAATCCTGAGATGTACCTGGGGTTCTCTGAGAAAGCATTAGTCTTTGGGTATTTTTCTAAGAATTGAGCTGCACAGATGATTGTATTGCATTGTGTGGAAACATGCACTGGCACTGTTGAATTTTGCTCAGATCTAGCATTAGATTTTCCTGAGATTTTGACCCTCTGTTCCTCTGTTGTCTGCTTGGAGGAAGGAAATAGAAGGAAAAAGTAGTCAAAGAAGCTGGAGATAGTTCTTGTGTTTCAGACAGGTAATGGGCATTTCTGGCTCATTGTTATGCATCACTTCACAAATAAGAGTTATCATTTAACAGACATCCCTGCATTTCATACAGCATATCCAGGTTTCTGCATTAATATCATAGATGCAATGTATTTCTTCAAACAAATGCAAACTAAATAGGAGATAGAGTGAAAAAGAAAGAAGGAATTAAAAAAAAAGTCAGATCCTCAACTGGCTTAGACAGGTGATGAGGCTCACAGAGCTGTGCTGATTTCATTTGGGGTAAGGCCCATTTTTTTATTAGACACATTTTAAAGGGGATTATGCTTTTATTTGAAAATGGCTTGACACAGTCATCAGTTTAATTTGTCCAGAAGTTAGAGGTGAATTATGTTCTATGAAGATGATGAGTAAAAAGAAGGGAACATTTGTTTCAAAGTTCTGCAGTGTCCTGGCATTTTGGATGCTGTCATTGATCTCATTGTCATTGCCTTGCACTGATAGTTATGTTATTTTTTCCAAAGCTTATCCAGCTCAGCAGGAACCAGCAGCTCAGCAAGGGAAACCTAAATCATCCACTGGGGAAAAGCCTTAAAATAAATAATTAACACTGACGATAAAAGTCAAAGGCGGGGAGGAAGGAGGTGTTCTGTCTCTCATCTGTCAGCAGCCAGCTACTTGTATGATCCTTAGACTGCAGAAATGTTGTTGTATTAAGAAGTGTTCTAAATCACAAAGAGATGCTTCAAACTAGCGCTTCTGTCAAATCAAAGAGAAAAATAAATGAAGCTGGTAAATGATCCTATTGAATTTTACCGTCTGAGGCTATCTGTATTTCTGAACAGTTTCTGCTAAATATCCACGGTGGTGTCAGGCAAATGGTATTTTCTTTTCCCTAACAATACATGTCAGAGGTGCAGTCTCAGATATTTGAAGCCCTGTCTGTCTCTGACTGGAATTCGCCAAATAAACTGGGTGTCTGTAGAAGGGATTAAGGACGTGCACAGATTGTAAGTTCCTAAACAGTATTTCAGGTAACTCTTAGCACATAAACGCATATTATGGGCAAGGTAGGTAGTAGTAAGGAAAGCCTTCCTCTTCATGAGACAGTAGAAAGCCTAGCTACCCAGGCAGATTAATAGTGGCCTAGTGTAATCAGACTAATGGATCTTGCTGGTATCAGGTTAGCACATGTTCATTTAGCAACAGACCTTCCAAAATTTTCCCCTCTTTTCTTAATTCGTCTATGTAAGTCTATACAATTTGTCCAGGGCTGTGACACTTAATTCTGAGTTTGGAGGGCTCTATATTTACATATTTCTTGTTATGAGGGTTGAACATGAGTTGTTGACAAAGTATGGTTAAAGAATACAACTTTTAAATAGATTGAAATATTCTTAAATTAGATAAAGAACTGGACATATGAATATGTCCAGTGAATATGTGAGTGTGTAAGACATAACCTTCAGTTGAAACAGTGAAACAGTCCTCTGAAAATTTAACAGAATTGAAATACAGGAAAATACTAAATAGAGAAGACAAAATCACATTAGAATATTCAGCCCAAAAGATACTGAATACCTTTAGCTTTTGTGCAATTTAGTGGGAAATCAAGTTTGCTAGGGATCTCTGGAGAGTCTTTCAGGATTTTGAAAGACTGAGCTTCTCATGTAAATCAAGTAACAATTTATATAAGCTAAGTGTGAAAGGAGAATCTGTCTGTGTGTGTCTTAGTGAAATCTCCTGTTCAAATTTGCAGCTGAATGGGCATGAAGTGTTGAGTCATACACTTTGGGATTTGATAGTGGTTGAAATACATAGAAAAGAAAGTTTTGATAATCGTTTAGATCTTCAGTATAAGCAGAGGGGGAAGATGAGAGAAGGGCAGAATTTTAATGGTGATTTTCCTTCACTGTCTTCTGACGTTGGAGATCTGTATAGAATTGTGAATGAACTGTAGAGGAAAGAATGCAAGAACATCAAAACATTTAATATATGTTGCCAAGTTCCTCCTATTCATCACTGATCTAACCTTGTTTTCATGCAGATACATAAAAGGAAATGTAAAAAAAAAAAAAAATCCTTAGAGTTGCTGCAGCTAACAAAATATAATTATTGCCATTGCCTTTAGTGAATTACCATCTCAGGTGAAAAATATTGTTCAACTGACAGAGACTTTGAGTAGAGTATATCCTTATAATGTGTTGCATCAGAATGTCTCTCAGTTCCTTAGAAAGAAGCAGGGACTCAATCTTCAAATTCCAACATTTCAATACTACTTGATATAACTGTTTTTTGTCAGTCCTCCCATAATTGATCTTCTGTGCTGCTTATCCCATACTTTTTATTTTTCTGTGATATACGCCATGTAGACCTCTTTTCTTATTTAGGTGTACTCAGTTCATTTCATTCTTCTCATGTATTTTAAAAACCTAACTAAAAAATCTTGCATTAATTTCGTACCATTTTTCTTCACTGGAAGTCTAAATTGATCGCTTCCTTTGTTTCAAGATGGTATTGATTAGAGACATTGATTGCTTTGCAGTCTGTCAGTGTAGAAGTATATAAATTTTACTGAATTTTTCCTCTTTACTGAACTGGAGCTGACTGTTCAGTTCAAAACTGCGTGCTGTGTTGCTTTAGAGTTATGTCATTGATGATCTTGTGGCTAACAGTAGATGGGAGTCTTGCTGGCAATAGAAAATACAGGAAGAAAGAATTACATCACTTCACTTTGATATGTACCTGGACAATGAATCGAGCCTTTTAACCTAAAAACTATTGGCTTCTTTTCCTTTTCTTCCCCTGAAGTATAGTCAAGTTTACTAGAAATTTCTGTGTTAAGTTCCAAAAATATAGTAACATGCATACAGAAGGCATTAAGCTCTCTGGGAATCTCCCGTATTCTTCTTGACTTGAGCCATGTTTGTCCTTTTGCTTAATGAAGTTACTGTTTGGCAAGAAATCAGATGATTTAAAGCTGACAAATGACTTTAAAAAATTAATAGACTGCAGCACTGAAAACCGTCTTCAGATCAGCACAATTTAGCTTTGCTTAGACAGCATTCAGTTAAGTGCAGTCAGATATGTGCTGGGCCTTTTCTTTGGTCACCTCTCGATGAAATCACACTATTTTGATTGATAAAAGAGGTCATATAACCCTCAAGATTCGCTCATGTTAAAAGATGACAGAAGAAGAACACAGTCAACTGCAAAGAAAGCTGGAGATTATTCAGGGCAACAATAACCAGCAGATACTCCGCTCTCCTCTCTCTAGTACTTGGAGGTGAAATCCTTTCTCTTTTGTAATTCTTTCTCACAGTAAGACAAATAGTGTCCATTCTGCCCCTGCTCCAAGATTTATATAAGATGCTTATTCCAGCCTTAGTATTGTTGTAGGAAGTCAAATATACTGCCTAGTCACCAGCAGTGGAGTAGACAGCACAGTGTAAGAAATTTGAAAGGTAAATCTCAATTTCCAGGATTATCTGCCCCTACTGATTTCCTGCATTTTGTCTTATTGTTCTTCAACAGGAACTAACTTTTTTTTAAATGTATATCGTAAGTGATTCTTCTGCATCCCGAAGTATACATTGTCTTGGTCATGTAAGGTTACAGGTGCTTTCCTCCAACTCATTTGCTTAAAATAATGAACCCAATGGCAGCCTCAGTAATATGAAAAAAAGCCTACTCCTGCTTTCCTGCTTTGTAATACTCTGAAAGTGTTGCACTTTGAAACTCTGAAAGGAAGCAGAAGTTACCAACTCACCACCCACAGCTCAGAGGATTTCCTCTGAGGTTTCTAATTCCAGAGAAGGAAACATATTTTTTCCAGTTAGATTGTACGGCAAAACTAAGGGATTAGTTTAAATACCTAGCTTGCTTTCTCCTTGCTTTTTGGGGGGAGGTGTAGAAGGGGTGGTTGTGTGGGGCAGACTGCGTTAGGCTTTCCTTGAGCTGCTTTAGTAGCTCAAGGAAGTTTGAACCTCCAAAAGTAATTAAGTTAGTTTTGGTTGTATCAATTAAAACTGTAATGTATCTAGAGCTTTTTGGGTCAAAAGCCAAGTCAATGAATGGATAGCTTCTCTCTGCTCTCTTTTAAGACTGGCAACTTCTTACAATACCCGCATACAAAAAGTTGAAAACAAGCAGTGTGTCATTAAGACTGGAAAATCTCACCTCAGGCATGAAGCGAGACCACACAAAAGCTGCAATTTTAATATTTAGAGATGACCTTCAAATCTATTGGCTTATTTCTGGATCAACAGCTAATGCTTACATTGTATCCCATTGTATCAATAGAATTGGTACATATCTATTCCGCGTTTCATCACCATGAAAAGCCAATTAAAAAGGATAGCCAAAAATGATAGAATTGGTTTGGGACAGCAATGTACCAAGGAAGTAGAAACTAATCTTAGGTACATTTAAAAGGAAATTAGAGAGCATCGTAATAGATGAAAGCTCAGTTCACCCTTACGTGCTGCCATCTGAGACTGTTTCTAATTATTTTTAGATACCAGTTTTCCATTGGTTTTTCATCAGAGACCTCTCAAGTCAAATCTTTTTCTCATTTATACTAGTGTAAATCTGGAATAACTCGTTTTCATTTAATTGAATTAGTCTTCGTTTACTTTAGTGAATCAGGGAACATTAGCATTAACCAAACTCGCTTTTTCATTAGCATTAACCAAACCATCCTTCTTAATTTTGAAACCGCTCTGAATCAAGCTTAGGTAGAAAAAAGTCTCCAAAGTTGGAGTAGAGTAAGTTTTCTTATTAGGAAAAGCACATCCATTAAAGAGGACAGTGCTCTGCCTTCCAGCTTTGTAAGAAGATGTTTCATTGAAAGGCCTTGGATTTTAAATTACCTGCCAAACAGAATTTAGCTCTGGATGCCTCAGAAGCAACCTGACCCTACAACAGGAGAAAAAAAAAAAACGGCGCTTTTATATTGTGTCTTCCTAACAGTGATCACCTTGGAAGACTTTGTGTGTACCCTGAGGCAGCTGTGTGGTTTGTTGGTAACAGGATTTAAACCCTCAAGTTCTTTTAGTGGCCCCTGTCCAGTAGCACAGTAAGTCTCAGTACAGTATCGTGGCTGCAGGTGTTCTGTGATCCCCAGAGCTGCTTCTCAGTAGCATGAAATATCCTGAGCAATCAGAAGCCAATAAAAATGGGATACTTTGGTGCCAGCAAATGAAATACCATGTTTATTTTCAGAAGAAAGATGGTAAAGTAAAATTGGTTTGGTTAGCGGGCAATTTTCCACACTTTCAAATAGTAAGCAACAAGTCATTTATGATGCAACCTTGAAGCTTTTTCACTGTCAATGAAAATATAAGCTGTAATTGGTCTTCGTTGTTTCTCCTCTCATTTTCCTCCAGTGTTTCTACATAGCTTGCTGTATCTTCTGGTTCTTCTTCCAGGGATACTGTAACTGTAGTCAGAAGAGAGAACAATAAATAACAACATATTTAGCAGCCACATTTTTAAATAATGAATAAGCATTTTAGGAGAGCTTTTTTGCTAACTGACTTCAAGAAAGAGTTGAGTGTCTTGCTTTCCTGCAGCCCGTTCTCTTTGACAGAATCTCAGCTTCGTCACCTAAATTCTGAGCCACCCCAGACATTAGTTAGTTTGAAAAGACAGGATTTCTAAAACACTCTTCCTTGCTGGAGACATTACAGTCATACAGGAATTGTTTTACCTGCCCTTGAAATGATTAATTTCTTTTCTCTGTGTGTTAATTGCTTTTAAAGCAGTCACCAAAGATACTAATGAAAATTGGTTAGGACCTCTTATGACCTTTGTACTAAAAGGTCATGAGTATTTAAATGAAAGGGGTGCTTTCATTTGAATCATCAAAGTAAACAACTCAGAATGATGTGACTTGAGATAGAAAGTCCTTCCTCTGGCAATCCATAATAAGCGTGCCAGAATTTTGTCCTAAATAATTAAAATAGTCTAGTTGCAGTGGACACTGATGCACATTACTGCATGGAGTAGACTACATTAGCAGTTCCTGTGCAGAGGTAGTAAGGAAGAGCTGTGGACAGATCATTTAGAAGATAAAGCTATGTCAGCATAGCTTTACATAACAAAATTCACAGATACACTAGTCAACAGCTTTGGACAGGAACTAGTTCATCCTCTTCATTTCGAGGAGTAGTGGTGATTATTTAAGCCTTTGAGAACAGCCAGCACTTGCCAATTTAGAAAGATGGATTAATTGCTCTAGTTCTTGTTGCTGAGCCGTGCTTCTCCATTCCTGTAACAACTACATGGAGTGGATTTTAGCATGTGAGAAACTGAAATTACAGGGCACCGTTAAAGTTTTTTGTTATTACTTTATTGTTGCACCTTTCATATTCTGAAAGTTTATTTTCTTGTTGTTGCTGTTTTAGCGGCGTCCAAGCAGATGGCCAGCAATGAAATTCAGACGAGGATCTGGACATCCTGCATATGCTGAAGTGGAACCAGTTGGAGAAAAAGAAGGCTTCATTGTATCGGAGCAGTGCTAAAACTTCTAGGACAGAACACCAGTACTGGCCTACAGGTGTAAGACATTTACTTTGCCTCTCTTTAAAGAAAAGGAGCCCTAAGCTGCTGTAGCCTGATGGAAAGAAGATTTTGGATAAGCTTTGTCCAAGAAGAAAAACTATCTAAGATACCAGATTACCACTGCACAGTAGTTTTTGTTAGTGGACTGAGATAAAACGGTTCTTGCAGAATGCTTGTCAGTGGACACCTACGGTATCAGAACTATGGCACAAGTGCCATGTTATTGGCTTTAGGTATGGGGATGCATAGTAATCAAAAATATAATAAAGCTTTGGTGCACAAGGGTGTTACCCTTTGGTTCAAGTGTTCTTCTCTGGTATCTCAAAGACTGAGTGACAAATCTGTAACCCTTTCAGTGCAAAGAGCACTGAGCATTGATCACAGGTGATTGAGAAAAGTAGCTCAATGCAGGTTAAGGAAAAAAAAAAAAAAGGAATTTTCTAATACTTCTACAAATGAATGTGGAAAAACACTCGCTTTTCAATTCTAAATTCACCTACCCACATAAGTGAGTGAGTCACAATGTATATGCTTTCCAGGAGAAGTACAATGTTTCTTGTACATTGCTGAATACTGTCCTTCTAAACAACTCATGATAAGTCAACACAAGCTGGTAGGAGGTGAAAGTAACAGTTTTCACAATGGTGAAAATATGTTGTTTCAAGGGAGTCCACAGTGAAGTTGTGCTGATTTTCAGTTTCAATGGTCACTAAAAATTAATTATCAGGTTTGTTTTTAAGGGATATCTTTCATTTCTGAGCAGCAGAACAGGCTGAAGTGAAGGCAACATATGCTTTTAGCTGGCAGAGATCTTATGGATGATTTCTCAGGCAATGTGATGAGAAAAATGTTAAGATTTTTAAACAAATGGGTTTCTATCCCTTGCCATTTCATCATGAGTCTTTCCAGAGAAGCACCACAGACTTCAGTGCACCCCTCCCAAAGATCCAAATACAAGTGTTATTGAACCCTGCTGATTCATACAGTAATTTTGTTTAATGCACATAGTAGTTGCATAAATATATATAAAAATATATTTTTTTTTATAGCTAACACAAGGCAGGCTCTTGTGACTGTTAAGACTGCATTTTTGTCATCCAGACAAAGGAAATGGATTGCATTACTGCATATTTCCACTGAGTTGTAAAATAATCCTTAATATTAGAATATTTTTATGTTGTTTAGGGAAAGTGGTTCATGTAGTTGCAGTGCCATAACCTTTCTGCCTATTGGAACCACCCTTTCTTTAATATTGACCCTTTCCCTCCCTGACTAGGGAAAGATAAGGCTATAAATTCACAGCATCAAAAAAGTTACTCCTTCAGTGGAAGGGGTTAATAAACACTGAGACCCAGATCTTCCATGAGGAGTGGGAACCTAAACACTTTGATGATTTGGGCCTCAGCTATTAAAATATTAAATTCAGGTATTGTATGTACATTTCATTGTAGTCATTGACTACCAAATTTTTTACATATGGTACAAATAGAGGCACTTGAATCATTTTGAAGTAAAGTATTCAACATTTGCAGTTTCTCAAGCAGTTAAAACAAGTTGTAGATACCACCTTAATAATACATTTATTTACATTTCTTGTCAATACTTGTATGGTCTAAATTTGTTACTTAATTCTGTTTAAAAAATAACATAATTTTTACTTGTTATTTTGTTCAGTAAATAATACAATACTGTAATTTCTGTATTCTTTTATTTTGTGTAACACACTCTTTTTTCAACTGTTTTAAATCATCTAGTGTGAGATTTAAATTGTTCAAACCTAACTGGTATTAATTTGAAGGTACTAACAATCACGTTGTCTTGAAGCCTGGTGAAAATCCTGCAGCAAGCATTCTCGGTTCGTGTGGTTCTGCTGAGCCCGATTTCTATAAGGCTGGGTTAAATCGCAGGCTGTTAATTCCAATAGCAATAACCAAATGTATGCACATATATATCTGATGACACTCATTTTTTTTATTAAATAAAAAGATAACAGTGCACATCATTTAGATACATATTTGGTGTCCAATACTTATCATTAGTTTTCTAGGGATGTTGGAAGTCATCAGCTAGGGTCGATTGGGCAAATAAAGCAATTCTAGAGCTTCCTTTTGAAATATGCTGGTATCCTCTTTGAAATAATTGCTATTTCAGAGCACATCTTGGCAAATTATACTAAAAAATATACTGAAATCTACACAATACTGTAATAAGTTTAAGGGATATTTCATACGAGTAATGAGTATTTATATTATCGTGGGTTTACAGGTCTGCACTTTGTCTGATTCACTCATGTTTTTCACATGGTTTTACCCATGTATGTAATACATGTCATACAATGAAGCTGGCTGAATATTTGTAACATTGTTTGACAAATACGATGACAATTTTCAAATTCATGTTTTTATTACTTTTGTTCTAAGGCCCTCCCTCTTGCACAGCTGAAGGATGATTATTAGTATTTGCAAACTAACTTAAATTTCATAACCCTTAAAATAGCAGGAATTTTTTTTTACTCTTTGTCCAAGTCTCATAATTTGGTGGCAGATTTCACTGATCTGTGGGGAGCATCTTAGTGTACTTCTTTTTATTTTTGCCATGGTGTTATATGCTATGGATTATAACATGACAAGTTGTTGGGTTTGTTTTATGAGACTGATAGACATATGCCTATGTCTGAAAAGAACTGGTGTCTGAAGAGGAAAACTCCTGCGTACTAGTAGAATGTATAGTGTCTCGTTGGTGTCTGCTTTGATATATTCCGTGGTATGTTCTATTTATCCCAGTAGGCAAAAGTTAATTAAGTAATCTGTTGCTGTTTTGTAATTCCATCTGGTTTTCTAATTTTTTAATAATTAAAATTGCCACATTAAAAAATGATACAAATATGAATCTTTGTTCCAGAAAGTGTGATGAAATATTGGAATTAACTGTGAATCCTATTCTTATAATTTTATAAAGTACCAGTTATTTGATGCAGATTAAAAAATGTCCTATAACTCCCTCCCAGAGATCAAGATTCAAATGTTACTGAACATTTCATAAAGAAATTTCCATCCAGTGTCTCTGGAACAGTGGCTTCACTAGCATCCCCACTGGTCCTTAACGTTAAAATATTTCAGAATATTTTATTTGTTTGAATGTTTACTTAAAGTGGCATTTATTCTAGCTGTTATTTTTACTCTTAAACCTTATCTGTGAATTCATGTATCTTTTGTATGAGTCATGGTGGAAGGATTGCAAGATTTCCCAAAATTATTATTATTATTTTATGTTTTAGTAGTAAATGCTCCGTAACACCTCACACTCTCAGTACTATGCTGCAGCACATCCTGTTTCACAAAAAAGGCAAGTTTGAAGAACAAAGATTCGAAGTACATTGCCAAATAGCTCTTTAACTCTCAATAAGATGAGTCAGTATATTAGATACATGTATCATACACAGACACATTGTTAAAAAAGACCTTTAAAGTTGCCAAATTTTGTATTCAGACTCTAAGAAATGCTAGAATTACACAAGAAATGAAATGTTAATCTTATTCCCTGTGCATATATATGTTGATGCAGTCTTATTTAATTGCCTGCCATATTTCTCGGTATACTGTATGACGCATTTGATGTAAAGAATGGAAACTGCTCATAAGAAGCAGCTATTCCATATTTTTCTCCTCCTTGCTCAAAATTTTGTTGCATTCTTTGTTGCATGCTGTCCAAACCCTGCTCTGAAGACAAATTATTAATTTATTCATAGGTTTTTCTTTGTTACTCGTCTTCATAATGTTTGAGGGATACATAGACCTTGATTATTTTGTATTCCCAGCAGTCCTATGAAGGGAGACAATTTTCCAGAGAAGCCCAGCATGAAACTGTTCTTCTTCTTCCTATAATCACCTTCCTGATTCTCAGCTGTTATTCCTGTAGATGACATAGGCATCATGTAGGTAACAACCTCCTTCATTATACCTTTCTAATGTAGCTTCAGATCAGGTTCATTTTCTACAATGCGCATTACGTGGTTCTCTGGAAAAACATAACACAGCACTGCATTTTGAATGATTGTGGGAACCAAATTAAAGTTACATAATCTATACAGAATATTTTGACTTTGCTGTGAGGAACACATCTTCCTGCTCACTGGCAAACTGGCTTGCCAAGTTCTTTTAGGTTACTGTCCACGTTTGGATGGCAAATGAGTATTTCAACTATTCAGCTGGTTCACATACTTGTATAGTGAGTTTTATGATTTGAACTCTGTTGACCAAGTTAAAATGATGTAGTCTGCAGAGTAATAAAGACTTCTAAAGAAGTGTATGAGAATATTTCAAAAATTTCTTGGATAAACTAAAGAAACTGCCTATAATGATACGCACCTTTCTTATTTGCAGAAACTCTCCAAAACAAGACTCTGCAAGCAATTGTCATGAGCTGGCAGTGTTTCAGATAGCAGAGATATTGCTAGAGCATGCAGAGTACCCCAAGTTGCTGCCTGTTCCAGCTGACAGACCATCAAATGAAAATTTAGCATTGGGGACATCTGAATATAGTGGCTGAAGTGATTTTGAAGTGGCTACCTGATTGTTTTCTGACAGCAGCAATGAAGCTTTATATAAAAGACAAGCTTTAGCATCCACCTGGGGGGTATCTCAGCTATGCAAAATTATTGTATCTAAAGCCATAGTATTAGCCATTAGGAGAACGGAAATAGAGCACTGTTGTCCAGAGCAGGTTCACTGGTATCCATCCTAATGCTTGTGTATCTTCTTTCAGAGAACTACTTGAAGCCTAAAAAAAGCCAAAATCAAATGCTACTGAACAATAACATAGTGTTCTCCCTAATTCTCATGTCTCAAGAGTTGCTGGCTGCTATTGGGGTTTTTTTATGATTGGGATGGTAGGTTGAGTTTTGAAGCAGGGGGGAAGGGTGAACTTTTTTGGAGAGGAGAAGGAGAAAGAGGAGCAGGAGGAAGGGAGAAATGTGGGAGAGGAGGGATGTCACTTCTCCCAGAGGTATAGCCTTGAGGGTACCGGTGAGCCTGTGTGCTGGCAGCACTGAGTCAGAACGCACAGGGTCTTCCTTCATATCCAACTCCACCCTTTAAACACCAGAAATGTCTTCAGAACCACCATTTAGCTTCTGTCTAAGCCTGCAGGAGCGCATATTTCGCTTGATGGAAGATTTATGCCACTCCTTTGCAAAAAGAAAGCTAGACGCCCCAAGCAGCATTTTAAGACTAGTCTGCTGGTAGTGCTTTCTCAGGAGCTAGATACGACAAAGTAATGCAGCTTGGAGCTAGATACGACAAAGTAATGCAGCTTGGATAAAACTGACAGGGAAAATGAGGTGAATTGGATTCAGAGTGGTCAATATCTTTACACCTGGAACACTGATAAATGCTGAAGTCTGTATGTTGGTTCCACTTCATTTAAACAATATTATAATCATGGTGCTGTACTCTAACTACCAGCTTATTGACAAGTCGTAGGAGGGTTTCTTGGCTTTCTAATTTTTCTTGGAGATGAAAACAGCTGAGGACACAAAGTGGAATAAGGTTTGCACCTGGTAGGAAGAGAATTGTATCTCCAGACCCAAAGGTGCCTGTACCCCCCGGCCCTTTCTATGCCCTTCTCTTCCGACTAAAATAGGCGGCTTCCTTGTGTGCAGCTAGTTTCGGAGGGTCCCATGCAAACTCCAGCAGCCACCTAGAAAATAAATGTTGCCTACTTAGTGTTGTAGTATTTAATCTCTAAAGGTGATTTAGTTCCCTGTGCTTCAGTTTGCCATCTCTAAAATAGGGATCACAATAAGTTTTGTAATTTACAGGAGAAGCTGAAGATCTCCTGCCTCCGTTTTTTGTTATTGTCTTTGGTTCTTTTACCATCTCTTATCTAGCTCTGCTTTCTCACTCCTTTGCTTTCTTTCATTACTATAATCCCTAAATAATAAGATGAAATGGTTACTTTTGGTGTCACTTCCATCTTTGAAGAAAGCTCCGCTGGAGTTTTCTTCAGTGTATGGGTTCTGACTGATGAAAAATGTCTGAAGATAGACTTTCTGTTATTGGCTGAATTCTGTATGGAAGTTAGCAAGCTAAATTCTGAATCCTTTAGGCCCTTTTTATTCAGACATTTTGATCAAACAACTTACTGTTCTCTTCAGTGGAAAACTTACCCCAGATAATTTTTAAAAGCAGAGAAAGGACTTTGAAGGCAGGCCTCAAGACAGTACTCTTAATTACACCCATTTAACTAAGCTATTTTGCCCAGTTAGCTAATACAGACCCCTGCTTCTCTGTTGTTTCTCTGGAGAAGTGGTGTATAGAGGTAATAATTAAAATCTTCCTGTGCGGTTTACATACTTTCCTTTGGAATACCTCTTATTTGAAACACAAAAAGGCTGTTTTCTTAATTGCTAATATTAGTTCAAAAGACAATTTATTTATTGACTGCTGGGGTGGCATGATATTTCCTCAGACACCTAGAAGCTGCTAGTAATAAATATCACTTGTGTATAGCTTTGTTTGGGCTGATATTTTTAACATTAGGTCATTTTTCTTCTGTTTCAATAAGAGGCAACAAATTTTGCTTTGAAAGTAGCAAATTATACTTTAATTTGGTCATCATGTTTGATTACACATCACTGACAGTGTCCTTTTATTTTACGTTTTAAACTTTAAAAGAGTTTTGCCTTGCCTGTGAGGTCCTCAGAAATAAAACCTTTCCCCCCTCACCTCCCCTTTCAGTGATAAAGAGCAGCTTTCCAATGGAAGAAAATGGTGTCTTTTACATAAACAAATGGGTATTTTCAGAATGGCCTACTTCCAGTAGAAATCTTGTTCCTAGGGAGATAAGTCTGGTGGTTTTGATTACAAACTGAGTGTTACTGGAAATAAATACCTCTGTAAAACATAAGCCATGCACAGCTGCAGTGTCACTTATCTCTGGCACATGGGGTGAAACTGCCTCTAGCACTAATCAGCCTTAAGGCTGGGTCTTACCTCTGCTGAATCTGCCCTCAGTATGGGCTGTGGGCCAGGGGTGAGGAACAGCAAGAGGTGCTTGGAGGACTGCAGGTCCTGTTGCTCCCCTGGGAGCAAAGGTCATCATTCATCTTTCCTCCTGCACCTGGGCAAAATCACCCCTGTGGAGCTTCCTCTGTTGTCACTTCCCCTGAGTTGGTCTCCTTCCGTGAGAGCAGAGGAGGAAAGGATGGTATCAGGCTGGGCAGTGTGTCTGTGGCTTCAAAGCTTCCCACAAGTACATAGAGAAACATTGACATATCCGATGTTCAAGGAAGAAACCGCCTTCCTTAGCCCCCTTTTTAAAAGTCCACAACAGAGGAAAGAGGCAAAGACTGCCCTCTCTAAGACACCCGTTCTTCAGAAGATGAGGGAGACCTTGTGCCATCATTTGCCTCACCAGCACTGAGGATGAACAGTCCTCAGCCCTGTCCAGAGCAGCACAGCAAGGAAAATGAGGCAGAGCAAGAGATAGGAAGTGTGAGCATGGACTTGTTTTGGTACAGGGTGACGCTCTGCATATGAATGCATGCACCCCCTCACACTCGCCCACTTCTCCCTGTTATTGTTGATGATGCATTTTTGGCTTAGAGTGGTTTTTCAATGCAAGGCCTAGAGCAGTCAACAATGCAGTCAAAAAGACAAAACAAGAGCACTCTGTTACCATATAAGATGATACAATAATGTCACTTCATGGTATTTACACATCCAGCAACACCAAAGTGCATCCTGCTGTGAGGACCAGATAGATCTTCTGCCTGTACAATGCCCTGCTTGCCTGAGGAATGGGTGGGTGTGTCAGTGGAAGACAGCCAGTGCTTGTGGGCCTGACTTGGCCTGCAAGCTGCTGCAAAGAGTGAACCAGACAAAACTGAAGAGTCTGGTGGGAGGAGATATGAACTATGGTGGGGAGGAGAAAAAGGCTTCTCTAAGGAGAAAGTGGAGTCTTAGATATGTACCTTTAAAGCAAATTCAGAGCTATGAATCCTGAGGTGAGGAAGACACGTCTGCTGTTGGATGTAGCGCTCGCCTTATTTTCACACACCCACACACACACTCCCCCTAGTTTGCCTGAGTACCTACAAGACAGCTAAGGGAACTGCAGCCCCTGGTCGGCATCCTGGGCTTTGGTACATGTCATTCTTGGACACTTAGTTCTGTTATACTCTTGTGCCTGATTCAGGGCTCTAGATTCCATGCTGTGACTAGGAATTATATTTAAAAAAAATACCAAACATCTAAAATTTTACTTAGGCTTGTAAATTTTCCTAAGTAAAGCTACTTCAGTATGTAAAGTTGCTTGGCACATATCAAGATCAGCCTTGGCTGAGTTATGTTGAGCAGCTGTGCCCCTGAGGGCCAGAGCAAGGAGAAGTACATGGAGCATCTTTAACGCAGTCATGTGAGCACAGAGCTCAGCGGCATCGCCCACCTCCCTCCAGGGATAACAGTGACATCTGCCCCCATCCTGGAGACTAAGCCTAGCAATCAGATCATTTGGCCATGAGGTGGTAAACCCAGGTCTCAGCCTGGGGAGCATGTGCAGTCTCATTTCCCAGAAAAGCACCTCAAAAAATAGCAGATGCATTGAGCACCCCCATGGTGCAGAAATGATGCAAGATTCTTTGGCTCAAGAAGAGCGAGTGAGAGTAGGAATGGATGAATCTGTGCTGAAGCGGAAAAGGTCTGTGCCCAGTGATGAGGGGTGTACTGTAGGGCTTTCATGTGGACCTGTAAAAGCAGGAAACTTTTTCAGGTTGTGGATCTGACTCGAACTAGGATGCTAGACTACATAGGCCTGCAAGACAGTTGGTTTTCAGATAGATACTGCTATTTCATTAGCAGCACTTTAAAAATATAAACACATTTGCTTTATATATTACTTCATTTTTCACCAGCCCCATCCTCAGGAATCCAATCTTCCATTAGATACATTTAGGTGTCCAACATTTTCCTGGGATTTCATTCATGAATCTAATGGGGAAGTGTTCTGTGTCATCACAGCTCATTCCTGTCTTGCTAGGTGCCTTAGGAGAGAGGCCACGTAAAGCATTACCACAGGATACTAAGATATTAGTGGTAAGTATCGCCAGGAATAAAATACACACGCACACACATACACACAAGCACGGTAACCACAGCCACTCCACACTGTGCTACAGGAAATCCAGAGCAAGACTAATGAAATTAAATGAAACCTTCACTGCAGAAGCTGTAAAGTGGTATGTGGAGGCTAGCCGAGTTGCTGTCTGCCCTAGTGTTTTAGTGGAGTCTCTTGGTACATTGAGAACTAAATAATGTATGGAGCTTTTACTTGTCTGCTCTGTATCTTCTCTGCAACCACTGCCCATTGCACGCTGGAAATACATCAACTTTGCTATTTCTAGGATAGTGTAGGTGCAAAACTGACGTTTGTAGACAGCTGTTTTAATAAAAGTTCTGTCAGCTATTCCCATATTGAAGAAGGAATATACTTTGGCTTTGGTTTGAGAGAGAGACTCCGAACCCTATTTTCTTCCTTCTTTCTTCCTGCAGTGGGTATTAGTAGTTGTACAGCACATACAGAGCTCAGCTGAAGTACTACAAATGAATCTGAATTGCTACATTCAGTAATGGAAAAAGAATGGGCAAAAACACACTCAGGCAAACAATATTTCTCACCACATCTGCCAACACTTAGATACTTTCATTAAAATTGCTGAGGAATGTTACTGAGTGTTAAATAGGCAGCAGTACGTTTGCTCTGAATAAAGGAGAGGTCTCTCATTTTCCGTGCAGTTATAATCATAATCAGCAGCCCAAAATATTAATGAAAGTCAAACCTTTTCCATTAAGTTTAAAAATATGAATGCCTGTCTGGATCAATAGCACTAGTGTTTTTTCCTTGCTGCTTACACCTGGGATGCCAGTCTGTTGTGCTGTGCATTATCAGGATCAGCATGAGAGAAGTTTTAAAATTAATCATCTATATTTAATTAATTTAATCTTTGATGTAGGCATTATAAATACCACAAGTATTTTAAACATTGAAAGGGACATAAGCGCATATTTAGAAGTTGCATATAATAACTAATAAAAAATTGTAGGTAAAGATCAAAAATGTGGATGTCCTTTTACATATTTTACTCAGAAAACTTAAAGTGTGGAGAAAAAAAATAAGGAGGACGAGATATTTAAATACTCTAAGAAACATCTGACTTCATGAACCATTCCACTAATCCCAGTAACCAAGTAACAACATCCTGGACAGCTGGCCCTAAAAGCAGCTATTTCTATAGCAAAGCTTTTGTTCCTTCCTACTGAAATCAAATTGAAATATAGAATCCATTAAAAGACATAAGCTGTTGTACAGAAAAATAGGGTGCTTCAGCTGGCTGAAACTGCCAAAAGAGGCAAAGGCACCTGGCTTGCCCTAAGCAGAGAAGTACCCAGGTCAACTTAGACCTCCTGCCATTTCCTGCCTTCTTCCTTTAGAGGAGATAGATACATCAGCTATTGCAAGGTGCAGGATGCCTTCCCCTCTGCCTCTGCATAGCAGCCAGTCCCATCCTTGCCCACGAATTACCACACAAAAAAAAAAAACAAAAACAAAAACAAAAATGCCCAGCTTATTCACTACAGCATTTCATTGGAAAGATTTATGAAAAAGTCTTTAACATAGAGACTAGCCAAAGGGCTGGGGGAGGCTGTGATGGTTGCTTTGAAATGAGAATGATTGGATAACATTAGAATGCCATTCTGAAAAACAGAGAGTAGATTAAGCATCTGTGTCAGAGAGGCATTACAGCCTAAATGGAACTAATGCCATAAAATGCTGCTCATAAGTGTAAGTGCTGCTTTATCTGTTGCTACTGCCTTTTTTTTTAAGGGTTATGTAATACAATGCACAACTTTACTAAGGATGATAATTTGTGTCATGCTCACATGTAAGATCTGGGCAAAGACATACGCAGTCCCTCATATGAAAACATCATTTCTGACACCAAATAAAAATCGCTGCATCAAAGCACGTGTGAATGCATTAAAAGAGAAAATAAAAATCCAGCTCCGCAGGGAATTTCCTCATACAGTGCGTGCCCACACAGACAGCAGAAAAGGGAGTGCATTGCTTTGGAAATGAGCACATCTTCACAACGAGAGCCAGTTGGTGCACTGCGAGCCTGGCAGAGAAAGCAGCTGACAGCTGTTCATCAGTGCAGGCAAGGGGAGCAAGCGGGGCTGGGCTCAAGGAGGGATGGACATGTGCCACCCTTTCATCTGCCTCAAGGATGCACAGCCCTGGAGCTATCAGCCACCTCTGCTGCTGCCTCAAAAGAAACAGAAAGACAGAAGGAATAAAAGGAGCCCGTCTCACACACGTTCACTTGCAGTGGTGGTTTTACCGTGGGAAAGAATCACGTCCCATTTCATTATTAGCCTTGAAGATCCAACGAGAAATGGCCATGCAGACTCCAGTTTCTGTTGGTAACGGCCGGAATTGACTTCAGCAAGACTCAGATCTCTGCAGCGTTACCAGGATCAAACTTATTGGCACAGTAGCAGAAAAAAGAACAGGAAATAGAGCAGCTGTGCATAAAGACATCAGGATTAAAAGTGGCTTTTCCTATAAAAAGAGATAGTGGTGAATTTATTGCGAGTTACAGTTTCTTCTCTTTGCGTTTTGTTTTCAGTGCTATCCTAGAGATGTTCAATTTGATAAACATTGCCTAAGTCAAAGTACACCTATCCTTAGCCTTCTTAATAGGGCCTGGTAGGTAAATGACACAAGTGAAGTCAAAAGTACAATTTGTATTTGTAGAAATACTCCAACTCCAAAAGTCACACGTAGAAGAAGAAAGAGTAATTTATTTTTTTTTAAATCATTATTTTTAGGAGCGAATTAAAATTGGGCCCCATGACTCCTGTTGAAGAGAGCTCTAACTACAAATATTATACACATCTGATCTGCTGAAAGACGTATCATGTTAGCGCAGTCTCAGCCCAGTAAGATACTGTGCCTCAGATACGGAGCTAGCTCATGTCTGTCTAGCTGGGTTGAAACATGGGCAAAGAAGCTCGTGTCTGCTCATGTGTTACCATGGAACGTGCTGTAAATGAGTCATTTACAGGTGCAAGATTTGTGTTACAAAGTCTGAGCTTTCCAGTTCTCAACTTTACCTTCCCTCATCTCTTTTTATGGAGAGAACACTACGAGCTGCAGAGTACAACCTGATTTCTGAAGTGCTAACAAGAGCTCCCAGGCTTTGTAATTTTTTTTTTTCCCCTGCAGGAGTGGAGCAAATCAGCATGGGAGTATGCACAGGCAAACACACAAGAGAAATATGAGTGGAGACAAAGTAAAAGCAGTATCTGCTTCAATATCAGCCTCAAAACCCCAAGCGTTAGGCAATTTGAACAGAAAGAGCAAATCTGAGAATTATCCATTTCCATCCTTGCAGGCATGCCAGAAAAAAGTGAGCTTTCTGGGCAGGACAACAGCCTAGGGACGAATCCTCAATAATGGCTACGAATGGAGCCAGGTTTGTGAGAGTCATTGGCAATGCATTTTACTGTTTATAACTTAAGCAACTCTATTTCCAAACACTGTAATGCAAGGCTTAGTCTTTTATTTTGACAGAAAAACTACAGCTAGTCTTTACTTTTAAGATTTTTCTAGTACAGAGCATTTACCGACTAGCAAAAGTCACTCTATTTCCAGTTCTCAAATGAAATTCTAAATGCAATGTTGCCAATTTCATTTTGTCAAAAAAGCTAGTCAGGTCCAGGACAGGTCCAAACTAATACTTTAATGTGGATCTAGTTTGCAGTCTTGGGACTGCAGAAGTTGTTTCCAAGCAGTGGGCAAAAATCAAACTACAAAAAATAAATGGAAAGATAGGTATCTGCTGCTCCAGGACTGCTGAGCAGCTGACAAATGAGAATTAAAAAAAGTAATCCTTTTTCTCATTACTATGGAATAGGAAGAGAGATACTGCATCAGGCATATAGATTAATAAGAAATAGGGCAAATAGAATACTGGATCCATTTATGGATTTACAGATAGCTAAAGAAACTGCTAAATTAGTTAGTTTACCCTTTCAGTTTAGTTAAATGGAATACAAGGAAAGAAATTTATCCAGGAGTAATTCAGGGTGAGCTCTTGAACTTTAGAAAAGCTTCTGTTTTGAAAAATAAATTAATTAATTAATTAAATGAACATCTAAGTCTATTAATTAAAATACATTAATAAAACTGTTAAAATTATATCTATTCTGTTGAATATTATAACTAAATCCTCTGGTCTTCTCAGAGGGGCCAGTCATTGCACCAAAAGAAGTCTTTTATTCCTATATATATGTGTGAACAAAATAGTGTTGCATTTGTATGCTTCTGTCTACTTTATATTTTTTTTCCTGTTTTTTTTTTCCTAGCTGCTAGAAGTGTTATAAATTAGTCTCTTTTCTAAAATTTTTCTGTATGAAACAAATACATGATATATAAAAGTCCCTTTCCTTGTCGCTTATTGCTGATGGTTATTTGTAGATGGAAAACACAAAAACATCTTCTAACACACAATTGTGTACTCCCTACCTTGCATTATACGACTTTCTGATGGAAATATTGGAGCTATTTCCCCAAAAAGTGCAGCAGTGTATCAGGCCAAATGCATATTTGTAATGAACTCATTCCATGGATGAATATGCCCATTGGTGATGTTGCCAACTTCAGATGAGATGTGCTGATTCACACAGCTGAGGCTGTGATCCAGTAAGTTGACAACAAAAAGATCAATAAAATTCTCTTTCGAAATTACCATCCTGGAACTAATGTAGATCATAACGTAAAGTTTCTGGTAAAAGTGTCATTGTAAGAGTCCATAACTTGTCCCTGATAATTCCAAAAGTAATTATTTCATTTTATAGGAAACAAAGCTGATTGTATCTTTTACTAAATACCAGCCTGCAAAAATCAATGCTGGGCTTTGAAGGCTGATATGACAGTTTTCTTCCCTAGACAACAGCTCCAGTAATACAGGTCGCATAAGGCCAAGTGCTGATGTCAGTGGCCTGGACAGGCTGATTGTTTTCCTTTGCTGCCCCAAGTAATACCTGTGCGTTTTGATTGCTCTCAGTGGATTTGCTCACATCTAACACTTGTCCGGGAACTGGTCTGTAGGAAACAATTCTGCTGATGAGGTGTGAGCAGGGCTTGAAAGCAGCTCACGCACTTTTACTGCCTTGGCAAACAGTGCTGCCTGGAGTGAGGAGAGAAAGGATTATTACAAATCTCTCTTACTTAACAATACATATTAATATCTAGATGAGCAAAAACAGGGAACCAAATGTATTGAATAAGAAGGGGTCATCTTCACACAAGACCTTATTAGGATTCACTTTTACTTAAACAATAAAAGCTGACAGGAAAGGCATTGTATGCTATTAATAAGGTTTTCAGACAATCAGAGGTAACTGGAATGATCTGAGTCATAAAATTCAGTGCTCACATCTATGTAGTCCAATAAATGTGTGAATCTATAATTTCTCCTTTTTTTATCTTTTCACTTTTATTATAAGCAGATCCTTTAGGCTGAGCATCTCATGGTGGTTATATATTGCAGTTCTCAGGTGGCTAAAGTCTTGCGGCCTTTAATGTCATGTCTTTTAAAACTGCCAGGTTTGCTGTAATAGCCTGTAATAAAAGGCCTATTACTTAATTGAAAGCTAAGAGGCCCAGAAGATATAAAGAGATGAATAGCCCAGTTTCCCCCAGATACTGCCCAGTAGGTGCTAAGCTCTGTATACCTTTGGGTTCAGTGGTAGGCAGCAAGTCAAATATATGTGTATCAGTTTTGAATTTGGTGTTGGTATAAAAAAAAGATGTTACCTGTTGCTGTCCTTCTGGTACAATAGACTATAGTAGGGACACAAACGCAATGTGAATGTACTGCATGATGTTTGCCCACCCTCACAGCTATCCTGAAACACATTTTTCTATCCACAATCACTAGCAGACACAAGCACTCTCCGTACTTTTTGCAACCACCACGAGCTTTGATTAAGCTGGGGATGCAGCATGTCTTTTTATGGTTGCTATAGATTGCCCATCTCTCAGGAAATTTGGTTTTTCTCTCAAAGATATTTAATGGCTGATGTGATTGAGCACAGCCTGTTGCTGAGACACATCACTGAAGATTTTTAGTAGCTCTTCTTGACACAGGACTCCACTCGTTCCATCACCTCTCACCCCCAAACAGCTTACCCAGAAAAGGTAAAATTTGTAATAGTTTTAGTAGAAATGGCCCTCTCGTTGTTTAATGGAGCAATTTTCAAAAGCCCTCACCCTCTCAGAGCTTTCAGTTTTGACCCAGGTTCACAACAAATGACACCAAGGAACAAATATGCAAATACGAAAATATCAGTGATTCAGGCTAAGCCTGTCTGTCCTCACCCTCTCACTAAGTCTAAAGCACAAAGGAGCCACCAAACTCTCCAAGGTACTGCCTGCACCTCCGTGTCCAATGTGCAACAGACAGTTACACCGCAAACAAGACCAGGTACTTGAGTCTGACCTAAACGGATAACTGTTGTTTCTAAACCACATTTTCTCTTGGTTAGCTCATTTCAATATAAAATTTGCTTTTGATAAGGGAAGCACACAGTGCACTTGAAAGGGATTTCCCATCACAGGAGCAGAGTGATAAGAGACCTTCAAGGTAGCCCCCTCTGAAGCAGTGTGTCAGTCACGTGTGGGATAGCATCACATGCAAAAGCCACCCTCACAGAGCTGCGTAGCGCTGGGCGAGCGTGCTGCTGGCGAGAGGGCTTCGCAGCGCTGGCGGAGCTGTGTGCTGTCCCCATACCCGAGCATGCTGCCCCGCCACCAGCTCACACACCTCCGCCTTCGAATGAGGTCCCTTTCAGGTCTCTAGGTCGCCAAGCTTCACATTATTTTTGTGTCTCCTTCTTTTCTGTACTTTTTCCTAATAAAATGCTGACACCTGCCAAAGGTGTAAGGAGGAAGGAACACCAAACTGACACTTCCTACTCCGTTAAACTTCCTCTACCATTGATTCGTATTCTCTGAAACTAAAATGGCATAAAATGTCCAGGTTATTAGCCAGGCTCAAGACAGGTCTCATGCTCTCCTAACTGCTGGTTGGTCGCATACCTCAGCTAGCAAAAAGGAGATTTACAGTGATCTTTGTTAACAGCATATCTTAACTGTGCAGGTGTAATTACAACTTACAAAAGAAATCCCACCCTCAGCACTTTGATTGTTAAACTTTTTTGATTTGTTTGAGTTTACTGTGCCTTTTCCACTATTTTTAGTTGTAAGGTCAAAACCATAAATCACATCTTACATGTTACAGGGGAAAGCTGCTCCACTCGTGTGGTTTAAATAAAATTGGAATGGAAGCAGTTTATTGATTTACTAATGGCACATAATTAACCAACAATCAGTGAACTATATACATCAGGACAAAATATCAGCAATGCAACAGATAACAATGCTAGACACATACAGACTGTTAATAAACGCCTTTCTGTAGTTAAGCCCCAAAAGAGTTAATCGCCTCCCCCAAACACAGAACCCATCTGGTTTCACATGTGCCCCCCTCCTAGAGGGCTGCGACACCTCCCCCTCGGGGAGGGCACGTTCCCCTGCACGTACAGTCCTCAGGCACGTGGCTGCTCCAGCTTTACGCGCACCCATGCCACTGGCTACAATCCACTTATCAAGAAGAGGCGATGCAGATTCCCCGACACTGTCGTCATCGTCGTTACGTTGTCATTAGTACTCTGCCTGCTGTGTGGGCTTGTGTAGTTCCCACTACTCTGAACATCGAAACACCTTTAAAATGTTAGAACTGCACTCCTAAAAATATAAGCCAATTTAGCTTCATGCCAAGCATCTTTGTGAGACAAGAAAGTATGCTGGGCACATAGCTCACAAGGAAATTGTCCCAAGTGACATAAGAAATTTGTGTTAAAACCAGAAACTGAGACATGCTCTCTAAATCTCATTTGGAGGCTAGTCAGGCAAAAATCCTTTCTCCCTCACTCTCCTGTGCTATGAATATAGTTGTTTTGCCTTTCTATAAACTTATCATTGGCAGATTTCAACTTTTTTGTGGTAACATAGAATGGCGCAATTAAGTTTTTATTTGGTTGGAAACATGAGGAAGGTCGCTTCCCAGATAAGGCCTATAATGCATATGTCACATCTGGGCCACTGCGTGTGGCTACTTACAATACGATCAGCCTCTACTATCTTAGGAAGATCTGGCTACCAATCCTACGGGAGTATTTACAGTTGCAGCCTGTATTGCTATTAGGGCTAGAGAAATGGAAATCCACTGGCATTTGAAACTTCCTGGTATAGGGAAGTTTCATATTGTGTCTAAATGACCAATTATATCTCCAGCTAGAAGTTACAGCTCATAGAGCCATAGCAGTTTCTATTATGTTTTTTGGAATCATATTTAAAGTCCTCCAGGATCATATTTAAAGTCCTGGTGCCATATGATGAACCATCAACTATAAAATGAAATCAAAGTTTGAGCTAGTCACTTCAAAAATGCAACGAAAATTCCTTCTAGCTTTATTTGAATTTATTGTTGAAGCTACATCAAATATAAAGAAACAGATGCCAAAGCAAGGCAGTCTTGATTGTTATGTGAATGGTATGACAGAGTACTAAGCTGAGGATGTTTTTCCAGTAAACTATTTTTAGCATCTTAATATGAAGAAAGAGCCGATGAAAACACTATTTCCAATTTGCTATATACAGACTTTAAAATCTAGCATAGAAAGTCTGTGTGTATAACAGAACAATGGCTGCCTTGTTATCTTACATAGTTTTTAGTCTCTCTCCCTCATTTTTCTGTTTTCCTTTATGCTGCTTTCACAATTTTAAGGTAAACATCAAGTCAGCACAAAATACTGTATCAGTCCTTACCTTCAATTTCAGGAGAAGAAGGCGATGTCGTGTCATGGGCACTATAAAATGATGATTCATTGAAATTCAGTCATATGCATGTTGTAATACTGATTTTTTTTTATGTCTTTCTGCAGGCTTCTGCCGGTAGATTTCTAGCATGTGCTACACTACTTTCCAGTTTTTCAATGTTTTAATGTTAAAAAGTTTCTGACCTTTAAAGAGCCAAGTTTGGGGGATGTATTAACACTTTGTCACTCCAGTTCATCATTGTTCCCCTGTTTATCACTGTGCTGCTTCTGCAAATACCTGTGTGTGTGTGAAAATGGTTACCCAGGTTGCTTAATATCCAAATATCTTTAATACACCCATTTATACCTCAGAATATTGGGGGATTTTCTTTCCACTCCTCTGTTATTCCATTCTTCTCCCTTTGTTGCTCCATTCGTTCATACATCCTGAGGTGCATCCAGTTTCCAGAGAAGTTCAGGAACTGCAGTTCACTTCGTGAGCAGAAAGCACAACCTGAGCATATATGTAATTATCTAACTGGTGCACAAACTTATCTCAGAGATCCTCCCTTACAGACTGCCCGCGTCATACACTGCTATTACATTCCAATTACTGTGATTGCCGATAGCACAGATACAACTTGGTATAAATGTCTGTTACAACCAAACGCTTGATAATTTTGGATGAAATTAAGAACCGTGTATGTCTCAGAAGAAGAAAACAGGACAAAATAAATCAATTGTTATGTTCACGCTAACAGTTCCTCACCTTTAGCAGCTCCTGGGCAACAATACTGAGTAATAAATGTAGAAAACATTATATCACGCTCTTGCTGTGAAAATGGACTAAGGGCCACTTCCTATGGTTGTGAGTCATGGTGGTGAACCTCATTCAGCAATATAATACATATTACCCATGAGTCACTGAGTAAGGCCACTGCTATAGACACAAATAAATCAAATCTTTTCAATTTTAGTCACACTGTAGGCAAAGTAAGAAACTTACAGTGCATTAGCTAAAGTTTTTGTACTCTCTTAAAAATCAACAAGGGCTTGAATACAGCTTGAAGAAAATGATTGCAAGAAATAATATGGCCTAAACCAATTTCATCTGAGCATGTATACTGGTGAGCCTAGGGGTAGGGAAGGCCATTCAGTTTTGGTAAAATTATAGCAACAAATTCTTTTAACAGACAGTGGAAAGCTTTTTCCACAGACAGTGGAAAGTCTAGAGCCAGTTAGAGCAAACCTTTTCTTTAGCTTTACTGAATTTGAATCTGCCTTAAAAAACAAAGTGACACTTCAGAATTTCCGATGACACACAAAACTTGTGGCACATGTTCCAGCATCCTCCTATACAAGATTTTTTTTTGCTACTCATTTCCCTGCCTTCTAGTTTTGCAGAATAAAAAATATATGGCTAGCCTTTTTCTTCCTCTCTCCTCCCACAATGAAATTTCATTAATGGCATTTAAAAACCTCAGGAAGCTGGTAGATTTAAATTGGAATATTTTATTCACCTACTCAACTTTTATTCAACTAAAATACTTAATTCATTTGAATATAGATTTCAGCAAAAGGTAGGTATTATACAGAATACTACTGTTTACCTGCTAAAAAGAAGTGGCAAGAGTTTTTCTAACCAGAATAAAGAACATTTCTCTAATGGAGGTACTCTGGAGGTTGATAGCAAGAAATTGATACTTGATTATAGCTGATAATTTATACTTGGTACCTAGTTTGAAGGGAATGTGAAATAAAATAAAGATTTTACATAGAGTCAGGGGAATATTTCTAGAAGGCTGGATACAACTTCTGAGCCTTGTCCTGCTTAGAAGGTCCTTTTCTGCAGTACTACTGTCAGTGGATGTCCTGCTGTTGTTTGTAATGATATTGGCTTAAGTCTTCTGGGTCTGAGCCCTAGTTAAGGATTTACTTGCTCAGGCTATTTGCCTGCAAAATTGAAGACTGGGGGACTTAAAAGGTGGAATTTCAACCACTTCACAAAACCTCTTAGAGTAAAACTTTAGAACCATGTTATTCTACAGTGCTTTAGTTGAGGGGGCAATTTTGTCTTTAAATTGCACTTTCAACAAGCAGTGTTAGCTCTCTGTATGTATGTATATAAAGATAGCAGATGACAGAGGACTCATCAGCTCTAACTATCTGAATAACCAAATTAAATAGTCAGAAAAAAGTTAGCCAGATAGATTGCCAGGGCCCAGTACGTAGATATCTGGAAAGAAGCCTTCTTGACTAAAACTGAATTCAACTACAGAGCAGCAGCCGCCAAAACATCCACTCTTACAGGCTATGCAGAAAGGGAAGGGAGAATATTTTTCTTCAAGCTCTTGCAGGATCATCAGCTAGCGTACATTTTCTTTGTTCCTAATTCCTTATTTCTCAGCAGCTGAAATGTTCTTGCAACTGAAACCCACTGCTCAGGATGAGTTGTTCCAAGTTCATCGCCCTTTAGAAGGCCTTGCTATGAACGCTCATGATGGGAGCTTGCAGAGGCTCCATGTGCGCAAGAGAAATAACCTGAAATCAACACCTTCTAGAAGGTCTAAATTTCTAATGTGATGGCATTGCTTTTGTTTTATAGCTGTTTCACATTTTTCATTATGAGATGTTATAGGTAAGACCTAAACATCATACTTGCTGAAGACTGAAGTACATTTTATCATTTGCAATGGTCTGTATAGGTCAACTGAGAGGTGCTATCTCACCAGTGTGGCATAGCTTGCAACTGTGTGTGCTTAGCCTGGCTGTCTAGGTGAAATAGGTGAATTCATTATCCATAGCTGTCAATTTTGTACTTCAGTAAACTCATTTAGAAAAGAACATGCCAAGGTAGGCAGAAAAACATGAAAGCATCCATTTTCACTGAAATACCATTATTCTTTAATGTTTGTAAGTTTAAGATTTTCAAAAACGCGGACAACATTGCTAGCTGTGCGGATGGAATTTATATCTTGAGATTTCAATTACTTTTTATAGAATTTTACCAAGCAATTGACTATGGCTTGAGAAGTTCCTTTCCAAAGGTAAAGTATGACTTCAGACACATAAGAAACATAGTCAAGGTTCTCTATGCTTTAGTGATAAGCTAATACAGTTAAAGCTAAGATTTTAGTGCTTATTTAAAGAATATTAATTTGCCTCTGAAGTCTACAAGTGATTTTTTTTTCATATCTTTCTTTCTGTGCCCATCAAAATAAAATCCCTTCTCAGTAAGTAGTGGGAATATCACAATATGCTGTGAGGACTGGAGGCTACTTGTATGAAAAGGCTGGAGCAAGACTGTGGTAAGACTGGCAGCACGTTAGGTTGCACTGGGGGTGGAGACCACAACCTAGAGCAAGAATGAGGGGAGAAGCAGGAGGAGAAGAGATGCTGAGATTCTCTTACGTCCAAAGAGCAGACCAGCTACAAGAGAGCTTTCCCTCACCCTAACCACTGCCGAACATTCACCGACTTTGAACTCTTACCCTCATCCCCACAGTGCCCTACTGACCCTTCCCATATTCTTTACCATCCTGCCAGAATTCCTACTGACCCTTCCCAGCTCACCTCCTCCTATCTCCCCATATGCCACTTCCATCACATAATTGAATTTTCCACTCTAAAGATGAGGATATAATATACTCATTTGTGAGGCAAAATTTTTTTTTATTCATTTTGCCTGCACACCAGAAGGCTTTCAGTTGGCTTCAAGCTATTTCATCTCTGGTGTAACCCACTGAAAGTCTATGGATTGCACTGGGACTGAATTCGCCCTGATGCGTTCACCTTGCAAAATTTAGAACCTAATAAAGAATTTTTTTTAATCTGAATCATATCATTAAACCTGAGGCTAAGTCATAAGTTGTCAGACACTAATTTATTCTGTCAAAGAGCTATTTTACTTTTCGTTTATCACCAAATATCTCATGAAATATCAATAAATTCTGGAGTCTAAGTCAGCACTGCACATAGCGAGTATCAACTCAGATACTTATCTGTGGAAAAAAAACCCTATAGTGAACTCTCAAATCTCAGTGGATAGTCCAATTATAAAACCCAAACTCTCCTCTGATTTTGGCAACTTTGCAGCTTGCTCAGTTCTTTCAGTAGTTCAGTAGGTTGTGAAAGTCCCAAAGTTTGGATCTTTCTATTGTTTTCCAGCTACTTTTTTTTTTAATTTCAGCAAGGTCTTTTCTTTCATTTCAGTTCAGAAACCACTTTGCCACTCTCGCTTTCAGCCTCTGTGTGCCATGTGTCTGTACTCACATTTTTCATTTTGTCCTCCAGCCCATCTGCTTACAGTTCATCCTCCTTTTTCTTCAACATAAATGCATCAATTTTCACTTCTTCCTTCTCCACCTTTTCTGTAAGGGAAAAGAATGCTGATTATATAGTTTTTCAAGAGCTCTCTAAAGGATAGAGAACTTGTACAGAAAATTTGACACAGGGAGCACAGAGCAGTGGAAGATTATTTCTAGTTTCTCTCCTTTTTGTGCTATTAGCCACTCTTGTGGAGGAAACGCATATAAAGCTTTTTGTTCTCTGCAGGTATTTTTTATTGGTGACATTTTGATTCCTAAGCAGAGAGTTCACTTACGTTCAACTCTAGTATTTGCCACTTGCAGTCAAAGATACATCCAACTGCAAGCGATGTACCACAAAACTGAGATGCTGTCTGTGGAGTTTAAAGACCACCAAGAAATTTTTCCTCAAGATTAACTCTGCCACGCCAGTTAAAGTCCAGACTAGGCAATTACACGCTGACTATACATTCTTCAGTTTCATTTCTTTCTTTATAACACATATGGTTTTGGAGGCTCTATGAATTGTGAAGGAGCTTGTGACCTTTCAAAGATTCATAGGCTTAAGGTCAAGACATCATAGTGATAACCTCCTCTCATCTGCTGACTGCAAGTGAGAAGGTAGTTTACCAGGTGAGTACTGTATCTCAAATAGAGCTTCAGGATGAGTTAGACCATATCTTTTAGAAAGCCATTAATCTTGATTTGAAGATTTCAGGTAACAGGGAATGTATGTGATGCATGGGTAAATCCTTTCAAATATTAATAAGCCTCAGTACTACGTGTTTGAATTTTTTTTTTTCAAAGCTGACCACACTTTAATAGTGAAAGAATAATTTCTGTACAGCTTGTACGTTAAGGAAGAACAGATCTTGTATCCCACATTGGTATCGTTCATTAGGAAAATTTAGTACAAAGTGAAAAAAGAAAGCATCTGAAAATATCAACAAAAAAGTATATAAAAGATGGAAATTTCTCATCGAAGTTTTGGCAAGTGACTACCGAGAAATCAGACCCAAAAAATAGACATAATCTTAGGAGACTGAATGGACAATAGTGATGGGCACAATTATTAGGCTAAGGTTACCAGCCATAACAGCAGTTTAGTGCATAGCAAAAACTCATATTAAAAAGATTATATTGTAGACCCCTGCCCTGTAAGTGAAGGATCATTAATTAGTATAGGAAGAAAAATGAAGAATTTTTACTGAAGGAAAGTCGTATTGGAAATAAGTTTAGCTTTGAAATGGCAAGTCTGGCATTACTGCATACAAAAATGTCTTTGATAACACGTTATCCAGAACCCCTTTTTAATTAATCTTAGAAAAATAGGACCAGAGCTGACTGTTTCTCCTATTGCTAGTAATTCTTTTAAATGTTTTTTAGTCTAGTAAGTCTTTTAAAGTGTAGGGTACTACTAGCACTCAAATAAACTTCTATCAGTACAAATATATATTGTGAGTGGTTTGCTCTGTGCAGCCTTTACACTTATTTTCCTAAGATTATTTCACTCAAAAAACAGACCCAACAAAAAGAAACATACCTGCATGCAAACATATATCACTAGGCAGGTTGCAAACTTCGTTCTTATTTACAGCCTGGCACAGGCTTATTGGGTTCCCTTTTTTCTATTTCTTTACACTAGTTAAGCATATCATACAGGTTCTTTGCAATTTAATCCTCTCTGGTCTGTCTGATAATATTTGTTTTAGTTAATCTGCATTCTGATTGCTTTAAAATTGCTGTGTTGTAACACTTTGTTCATGCTAACTTATACAGGACTTTATTTACACTTCCATTTATTCCAAAATAATTAATTATTTTCACACTGAGATATAATAAAGCCAGCTTCATCAGTCAGATTGCATGTTGTGTAGGCAGTTAGTTTTACATTGGTTTCTAATACAGTCAGTTTTACGTTGGTAAACACAGGGAAATATTTTAAATATTCAACAGATTTCCTTTGTGACATAACCCTCTGAAAGGATTAGGTAGTTGTAAAGGATTAAACTAGGGGAGAAAGGGAAGGTCCAAAGCCTCTGCCAAGGCAGAACCTGATCTCAGGGCATGGTTTTCATCATCACTCACAAAATCCCATGCTGAGAGATCTCGCAGCAGGCTGGTGGGTACGTTATATGTCAGTAACGTTTCTGGATTGCTCAACCTGCCGGATGTGCTCAGCGCAATGTCCTGGCAGAACTGGTCCCAGGTAATTTAAGGCCATGAAAAAGTCATTCGACGGCAATGCAATTCTAATGCATCATGCAGTAAAACAGGTCCGGCCCTCACGCCTCATGAGAGAACAAAGTTATAGCTGATTACAAAGGTGCCTCCATTTTTTTCCACATGTTAATGGCATCTCATGGAGCCAGAAGGGCAGTGGGGAAGGACAGAGACCGCACAGCAAGGCGAGAGCCCAGTGCTACGTTGCAGGAGGAAAGCGCACTACCAAGGAGGCACCCTTTGGCCACAGGCCCCCCTGGGACACATTGCGCAGGCAGCACGGCCTTCGGCACCTGCAGTTCGGGTCCCACTACTGCCTCCTGTTCAAAACCTTGAAGCAGCCAAAGCAACTTGCTAGAGGCGCAGCAGTTACCCAATGTACATAGGCTGGTTTGTCCCTCGCTTTTCTTCTGCTTCCCACTCATTGTTGTTCCATGTCTCCGCACTGTATTGATTTCCAGCTACTTCTTTACTTTAGATAAGCTTGTAAGGCAAATTTTCAGATCGTAAGTCATGTGTGTTGAATTGTTTCTGTTGTCCATCAGCCTTGAAATAATTCATACCATTTTGTATTTAGTTACATCCTTTCTCCATCACATACAGCACTGCTTTCCTCTGTTGTGTCTGACTTAGAGTAATATAATGCAGGACACAAAATAATTTACATTGATTTTTTTTGTCTTCAGTAATATATTCTTTCTGCTTCAACAGGCAGCAGCAGTGTTTCTTTTCCTATTAAAGCAAAACTTACCACTGACACTATTATATGAGCCTGAAGGAAACACTTTTTTGTCCTTGTTCTTTTTTACTCCTTGCCCTCAACACTTATTTTAACACACTGCAGCTAGATGCAGGTCAGCGCTTATATATTTCTGAAAAGGTAGAATGAAAGAGGAGAAAAGGCCATATTTATCAGTCTCTTTTGCATGAGACAGAGAGTATTCTTTGTTTAACAAAGAACAGAGAATTGTCTGGAAGATTACCATTTGGTTTTGTCAGCACTGATAACAAGATTAACATGGTGTCTTCCGCCCTGAGGAGTCACATACAACTAGTAAAAATAGGGAGACGACAAGACGAAATAAATTTAGAGCCTATGGTCTAAGCCACAGATCCAGGAGACCTCCTTTCGGTTCCCTGACTGCCCACCAGGTATCTCCACGATCCTGAGCAAATCACCTTGCCTTAAACTCCCAAGGGTCTTTAGGACAAAGAAAAAAAGTCATGGTCATGCTGTGAGGACTGCAGCACCTTAAATCTAGGAGCTTGCCTCTAGGAAGAAGGAGAAGGGTTACAGACCCCTATGGAGTCTCCGAGCTACTCCATGCTCCCTGGCTGCCTATATGCTGAGGCCTAATAGCTCAATTCATAACAGGCAGAGTGGAAGCAACGCTCCATATTCTCAGCTGGGAAGTAGAAAGAGAGGACCATGTCTGAAATACTCCATTTTGGCGGTTCCCTAAGCAGAAGGGAAGAACACTGTGCTTTCCTAATGGGAAAACGAAACTGAGAGATTTCAAACCTCTCTTCTTCCTTGTGCCCTTAAACCACCCTTTGAATATCTTCCCTAAATACATAGCTTTGCTAAATACTTTCTGCCTGCTGTCTTTGTCCAGTAACAATTTTGTCAATGCATTCCAATTGGTAATTAACGTTTTCAAGTAGCAGCTGAAGCTAGCTTCATTGTTATTGTTTAGTGTTATGCTTTGAGGCAACGCTGAACTTTGAGGTAATTGAACTAGTTTCTTTGACTCAGTCATATACTTTTTTTTATCTCCCCATGGTAAAGTTTAATGAGATCTAAATGGAAAAGTCTTCTTTCGTTTGGAAATGAGCCATTAAAAAGCAGTAGATATGTGATAACTTTGGGCAACATTCTCTTTAAGAGCGGGAAGTTTTAAAGCTGACCTACAAAGCAGAAGAGACAGATTTTCCATTCTTTTTTGCTTATTTATCATGTACAAAGAGTCCTCAAGAATTTGTTTTTCAAAGAAATTGAACATTTTTTTCTGCATTGTCTCCCTTTCAGATTAGAAGTACTAGGTCCTCACTTTGTTCTCTTGGCTGGAGGAAACATTGGCATCTTTGAAGAATGTCAAAAAAGCAGCTTCTCAGCTACACTGTTTACCGGCTAGCTGGCTCCCACTGGGACACACTCATACATTAGGATTACTTCATTAAATGGTAGCATCAATTATGATTCCTTTCAGGCAGAATTTGGATGAGATCCCAGACCTGCCACATGGGAAAAAGACACTCTATTTCTCTTAAAGTTTTAGCTGGCGTGTGGGGCCCTGACAGTCAAGCCTTGCTGCAGAGTAGTCTAGCTGACTGCGTGAAGTTTAGCTGGAATGGGCTGAAGAACTGTATTTACAAGTCGGTATTGTTTGCTCTGATAAAAGTCTGCAATGTGCAAAAAACAGGTTATTTTTCTTTTGTGCCCTGTATACAGTAATCAAGCCTAACTAATGATTAGCCATTACTTTCTTGCTTTTAGTATGAGTCAAGCACTCTCTCCTCTGGTGATTTCAAAATATGTACCCCCGGGTAAAAATCACCAGGCGGACAAAAAAGCCAGTACAACTCTCTTTAAATTATATATTCATAGGCAGATTGGAATAAACATGGACTTGTCATATGAACACGGCATACTAGTTCCTTAGTAAATCAGAATATTCAAACATGCAATTTAGCAGAAAATAAATCTATTAGCACTGACAGGCACTGCTTCTTTCTTGCTGTTATGATTTGTCTTCTGTTGGCAATATAGGAATTGCAGCTGTATAGGTGAAGAGGATGTAGCTTATGAAGAAAAAAATCTCTCTAAACTGGGCACTTCTTAACAGTGCAATACGTTGTTAAAATTGTGGGCTGCATATGTTCTCCAATACACTTGAATTCACCTGTTTTACATGAAAAATTTGAACGGGGCAAATATAGATAAGTTAAGAGCTTGGCAGTGAGGGGAATGAAATGTTTCTCCAGGATTTTTACAGCATGTATAACACACAGCCTCAGCTGCAAGCTCGCAAGTGTAAAAGGTCCTGGAGGTCATCTGCTTCAGCTAAGCAAGGTGCCTCTTCTCCCTATGCAGTAGATGTAACCATAAAAAAGGACTTACTACAATTTTAATTCTTTTTTTTTTTCAGACTATTCAAAATGAAAGTTTAGCAGTTTATGATATTGCAGTCCCTTGAAGGTCGCTTGAATTGACTTGTTCTACCTGTAAACAGGTAAGGGTTAGGTCATACACCCAGTGAGTTACCAGTTAAGCTGACAGAGCAGAGTAAAATCTGAAAACACCATAAAAAGCTCGTTTGTGATTGAATGACTAGACCAATGCCTAAAAGTAAACTCTGAGTACAAAGTCTGGGATTTATCTCACGTAATTTCTGTCATCTCAAAGTGCAGGGATATTGCTTTCTAGTAGCTATCTAGGGCCAAAACGTGACTAGTGAACAGACACAGGCACTTCCAGAGGAAGATTGTCCTCATCTGTCTTAGAACAGGTCGAAGCCCAGTCTGGAGGCTCCTATCTCTCACCACTGACTCTAGAGGGACCATAAGCTATTAACCTAGCTACAAGTTCATCTTTTCCCGGTTCAGTGAGATGTATCGTACCGAGCTTATCTGGGTAATGTTGCCCAATAGGATGCTCAATTAGGAGGAAAAAAAAATCTTAAGATTATCTTTAAAAATATATAACTGTTACCCTGATTGATATTACACTCATGAAATAATAATAAAATTTGCATGAAATAATTTGGCTAGTAACAACTATCCTTTGTACAGTAATGTGCTTTCTTTGTGACTGAAGTTGTGACTAGAGTTTCAGCCCGTACATGAAATATGAAATATGTTCCTCAGCAAATCTGTTGCCCCAGGTAATTTTTTTTTTTGTCTGAGACAGTTAGAAAAGTACTGCATTTAATAATACATTTTATATTTTAGTTTCATGAGTGATTGTTTGCAGTTTCACACTTCCTTTTGAAGTTATTGTTCCTTGATCCCTGAAAATGTCAAAAATGATTTTTCAGTGGCTTTTATAAATATAGAAAGCAGTAGGTCAAGTGTGCACATCCAGTTCCTCTGTGGGAAAAGTTCTGGAACTGTGTTTAGTTTATATGGTGCTAAACATAACTAATTTTCATGGAAACCTAGAACAATGGAGAAGGTTACCAAGGACAGCTCCTGGCTTATCATCACAGAAATATTTATTGAAAGAGCAATGAAAAGCATTAAAATCATACAGTTGTATTAAAATTTAATATTTACCAGCACTTCATATGGGTTATAACTTCAATATGTACATTTTTTGAACAAAACGATATTTTTAAGGACAAATTTTTTTCATGATCAGCATCTAGGAATGCAATCATTTGCAAGGGTGAGAAGGAAGTCTTTTTCTCAAGCTGTCACTCCCAACTTGCCCCAGTGGGATGGGGAAGAGCAGAAAACAGGAGGATAAAAGCAGAGAGGTAGGTAGAAAAGTAATATCTAGAAGTGCCTGTACCTGGAAGGTCTCCTTTGGCGGCTCTCTACTGCCCTTCAGTTCAGTGTATGCATGAGGTATGCGACAGAGGACTGAAGTAGTGGCAAGTAGATTTTATTATTTCATCATTTAACGCATTTGGTCCTTGTGGCTGTTTCATGCTCTGAATCCTCAGGATTTTTTAACAAGGTAGCTGCCTCAGGAGGGCATGCTAAAAGTTTATGCAGGTCTTACTCTGCTGAGTTGTAGGCTGTTCCCTGCACACAACAGCCTTAATGGGTCATTTAAAAGAGAATGTGCAAAGACAGTCCTCTTCCAGAAAAAGAAGACCCGAAACACTGAGGAACTTTAGAAGATGGTGGAACTGGATGTATGTTGAAGCTTCTTGATAGAATAAGCAATAGGAAGTAAGTAAGTAAGTAAATAATGGGGGGAAAAAAAGTTTGTTAAAATACAGTATTTCATATGAGCAAACCTCTGTTTTTTTATGCTGAGCAGAAGAAGCAGTGTGTAACTGCTCAGAAAACATCACCGTGTTTGCTCGTAACGGTGAAATACAAAATTCTGGGTTTGTTGAGAGATTTGATGCAATCTCATGATTTGATTGCAAGAGGTACATGCTGTGCGCTGCATGGTGAATCCACAGACTCTGGCTCAAACACTACACACTGCAGCAGCTGAGGTGCACTTACTCCCCCATCAAGTTTTATGTATTTTGAACTACTTTATCTTCACTATTAAAACATTATGATGAGTAATGGCCAAGTTAATTCCCTGCTCAGGTGACAGACAGTTGAGCAGCCGCTGAGGTTGCAACAGGTTAAGCCATCATCATCCATCCCTGAGGGGCAGGAGTAAACACTTACCCTTTGGGGAGGAGCTAACTCTAGTCCAACTCCCCACTCAGAGAGCAGTGTTTTTGCATTTGCTTTTTGCAGCCCCTAAGTCTCCTGAGCCAAGTACCTAAGAGGCTCTTCCAAGGCCCAGGTGCCAAACAGATAAGGCTTTCACCACCTTCTTTATAGACAATGAAGCTTTTTATTATTTCTAGGAGAGCTTTTTCCCTTAACAAGATCTGATGTGGTTCATGGGGAAAAATAATTGACTGTCACCAGCCGCAACATATATTATATCAATTCGTGGATCTCCTTAAGGAGCACATGCTCCTAAATTAACGTAATATTAAGAAACTATTCATCATATAACACAGAAAAACAACTGCGCCTTTGAATAGAGTATTAGTGACTTCATTGTCCTGTCTATATGTAGCATTAGACTTACAGTGAATAATTATGAAAATTCTGCCTAGTTCCACATATATTTGCCTAATAATTTAGAAATGATTTCTGTAAATTGTCAAAACCTTCCAAAAGAAATAGCTTCCCGAGCTATTCACTCCCAGTTAAATCATATCTTTTCTTTTCCTTCACTGTGCTCATGCAACAGTGATTTTGTTACCCTAAATGTCTATTCTCTTGCTTTTCCAGGAAGAAACATCCATTCAGAAATGAAGGTACTGTGCAGCAAAATGTTTTTGATAGGGCAACACAAGCATTGAATTGCTTTCACTGAATAAAATTCTTCATAAATTTTAGATCCCTCAGGGTCCTTTGCTATAAAGATGCTTATTCATCAGATAATTTTGATACTCTCAAACAGTGGTAGCTGGAAGTTCAATACTAACAGTTTACTAGAAGTATAGCTTATTTTCCTTATTTAGCACTACCTTTAGACAGTGAATTTGAAACTGTACTAAGCCTACATTAATAAAACTAATGAATCTTTTTAATCCAAGCATCTTTTTTAATCCTTTTACTCTGAAAAAACAAATTCCAAGACGGAGCAATTGAATAAAATGAAACTGCCCATGTCATTATCAGTAAATACTATCTCCTGGAATATTTGTAAATAATGCAGTTTAGAAAGGTGTTTGTAATAATGTAGCAAATAGATTCAATACACCAAAATTGTACTTCTCATTACTCATAATTTCAGACATAATTAATGATAAATCAAAAAAAAAGAGAGAGAGAGAGAGAGAGAGAGAGAGAGATACACACTTAGACATAACTTAGGCATACTTAGTAAACCTGAGCAATAACTAAGCCATAAGAAAAGAATCACAATGTGCTTGTAGCCAATTATAGCTCCCTGGATGGTGGCGTAAGGCATGAGGGCTGCAAGCCAAGCAGCTATAACCACCTGTGAAATGCTCTGGAAGCTTGGTCTTGAATTTCTTATTACTACGGTAGAAATTTGTTTCCTCTGTTCTCTCTGGTTCTCTCTACTGAAGTATTGCCTAGTGTTGGTAGAACAGAATTAGCACAGAATCGGAGGCACGGATGAAGTGGTAGAGGTCACCCCTCCTCTTCCCCTCTCCCCTTTTAGTACAGTTACCCATCCTTTCCCACCAACAAAACTTATTCCTCCCTCAAAGTTTATCAATACTGAGGTTTGTTTGTTTATTTGGCTGTCATTTGAATGGGGTAAAACTATTTACAAAGCACTTTAGCTTCTGTCATTTAATGTATCCACTTTGGCTTAAAGCTGGTGAATTGATCCTTTTCTGTTTCTTTAGCTTAACATGTTTTTCCTGACCTTGTCCTGTCCCTGAACATTTCACAAGCCTATGGAGTACCAGTGCAGAGACTTTCTGTAGCCTGATAGGATTCATAGACTGCCCAAGAAAATCTTTGGGATTCAAGAAAGCATCAATGCAGGATCTTAACGGTGTTTTATGCTCACAGGTCTGTTTCAAACACATTAGCCACAAAACATGCTGCACAGAAGAGAATATACAAGGACTGAAAATCTCTTCAGCAGCTATTTTTTATTGTAGATCTCTGAAAATAAAGGAACCCTTAGACTGACTTGCCAAATAACCTCTGTAATTTCAGTATTTAACAAACTTAAGACTATAAAAATCACCTAAACCATTAGTTCTTTTGAAAGAGTTGTTTATAAACAACTGCATGTATCATTGCCGCACTATGTTTCTCAAAGAAAATGATTCATAACTTCCATAAAAAGTTATTTACCCAAAAGTGCTTATCCAGAAATGTGTTAGTTTATAGCTCGTATTTTCCAGTTGAAAAGAATGGCTGGCTAGGGGACTTTAGCTGAGGGGGACAGCAATTAAGTGATGGTCACAGCCTTCTTTCTACATGTAGGGGTCACCAGACAAACACTCCACAGATGGCATTAGCTGCCAGATGGCTGTCAGTCTTGGCAGAGGCCACACGATAACTTAATTCAGAGGCCCCTTGGATGACCACGTCAGCATAGTCCACGAGTGGGTCCATGACTGCTGAGGCACTATCTGGGAGTGCCAAACTCAGATCATTACATCTGGGGATAATGTGTCAGGGAACAATGCTCTGTCGGACAACCACCTCACTCAGACGTTGCTAAAGAGAAGTAGTGTTTGTCTGTCCTAGCCAAGCTCCAGACAGACCAGCTTTCTAGGGCTGTATGAGATAGCAGAGGATGCCCCTCACCCAGGTAAACAGCATGCTGCACTTTCCATCAGCAGATGCATGGTCTTATCACATCCACTGTCCATGATGCACTTTTGGCTACAATCATTCATTTAATTGCATTGCTGGAGAAAAGTATAAGCATGTTTTGCACTATCTTCTCTTACACTGTTATTACTTCCTGATCCAGTGCTACAGCCTATTATATTTAAGGCAGCGTCCTTTAGAGTTAACCCGAGAGCAGCTATATGGATGAAAGCAAGAAAGTTATTCAAGCACAAGAAATATTCCGTGTTATACAGTTAATACAAACTAGTGTCCTGAATCAGAAGGTATTTAAGTGAAATGTGTTATTAATCTGAATTAGATGCAATGGAGCTTATAAATCTCTGTGAAAGATCTTATTAAAGAAAGTAAAAATCGATGAATTCTTTTGCAATAATAACAATGATAGTAACAAACTGAAATACAGAAGACAGCTTCTAGAGAACTAAAAAGGTGAAACTTCTTTCTCATCAGTATGCAGCCCTGGGTCAGTAAGACAGGATGAGACTTCTCCCTGAGCTGTGCTAATTTACTGCAAACAGAAGTTCAGCCTCAACTAATATGTACAGACTTCAAACAAATAGGTCAGTGGCAAGGCCAGATACACTAGCTGGGTTTAGAGAAGAGTTGTGCAAAGTTTATACCATCAAGCTGTTGGGCAAACTCCCAGCAGAACAGTTCTGTGACCAGAATGCCATGAAGAAGAAAACTCCTGAGCAATTCTGTTAAATTTAAGGGGAGGAAGGGGTGGTTCTAGCGACTTTTTCTCTAGTTCTCCTCTGAGTTTAATTCAATAAACTTTGGGAGGGGAACAGATAGGGAATATGTTGCAGGTCATATTCTCAGCTGGAGAAATCAGTATGATCCTTTTACTTAAATGACAGTTCTGATTCACACCAGGATCTCATCCTCTGAGTGTGAGCAAAGGTAATCAAAACTTGAGGTTCTCCATTAGACTGAAATGTTCTTTCTTCACCTCCCCTTCTCTTCCGCTTTTCCATATTTCTCTGCACAGCTAAATTTTAGATCTGAAAACTTAACTTTGACTAAAATCAGCTACCAAGCCATCCCTTCCTCCTCAGCTTGCAGATCATGGCTCTGAGGATAGCTCTCAGAAGCCACACATGGGCTGGCAGTGGAAGGAGCACAGCTGATGTGCTCCCCTCAAGGTATCAATTCAAATCTAGCTGAGATGTCCCTCTCAGTGATCCCAGCAGCATTTAAGGGAATGTTTGCATTAAAGATCTGAATCAAGCTGAGTTTGGATTTTCCGCTCATGCTCCTGAGATGCAAAATTTAGGAAAAGAAAGAAAAGAAAGCAAGAGAGGAATAGAGGAACTGATGTGAGAAACACGTAGTTTTAAGCCGTTTTTGTTCCTCAGTCTTAGCTGTCTGATTAGGCAGAGTTCGTTGTGTAAAAACAATTCTTAATGATCACTGGGACAGCTAACGTGCATATGTAAAAATAAATTCAGCTCCAGAATACTTAATAGTCTAGGTCATTAAGTAAACATACCTTTATGGACACAAATAAATTTACTGATCTAAGATGGCACAACCCAATTCCAAATGCATCCTAGACAAAAGTCACAGAAATAGTATTCATCTTCTTTGTGTCAGTATAGGAAAAGGTCAAAAGACCTTTGTGTGGGTTATCAACCACCAAAAATCCTCAAGAGCTTATGTTTATATTTACCTATCTTAGGTACATTTGCAGAAGGCACTGGTGGTTTGTCGGGGGGTCATAGGCAGCAGTGGGAGTGAGAGGTCCACTGACTGTTGTTGAAGCAGCAGGTGCTCCCTCCTGTGATAAATGACCTTTTTGGCTTGGACTGAGGAGTAAGGTGAGGTTGGATGTGGATATTGATATGCCTGGGTCCTGATCATCCATAGATCCCACCGAGGGGCTTTCAGTGAGCGTTTCATAACTTCCAAAAACTCATGTCTGGAGTAACTGGCCTGTAAAATGTACTCAAAGAAAAAAGAAGCGCTTTTCCAAACTTTGTCTTTTCCTATTACTGAGGACACCTGTGACATTTTCTTCAACCAAGGCAAGCAGAGGATGTAGTACGAACACTGTGATTTGTTTAAAATAGCTTCCAGTCAGCCTACAGTTCTGCTGGGCCAATTCTATGTCATGAATTAATGGTGCAAGTAGTTACATGCCCAAGTAGAGCTATAAAAGTTGAAGACTATTTCTAGCATCAAGGACAAGTGTGTAATTCTACCATATAGCATATTATTATCTGAGAAGATAACACAGATGTGCTGTTGGTGCTTTCATTTGGACACACAGCATCATTTGATAATAACGTGAAGCTTATCAACTCGACCGAAAAATTACATGTTCTTTAACTCTAAAATTCTGTGTTGCTTCAGTTACATTGTTCTGCTCTGTGCTATGAAAGAAAGATAAAAGCTACTATCTATTCTAAGTTTGAGATAGTATTTCATATTTTCAATTTGTTTTATTCATGATCACCTGGGCATTGATGTAGAAGCTTTCATTTTCACAGAAAGGAATGTGATTCATTAAAAAGAAATCTCACACCAAACAAATTAACTTTCCTATTTCCCTCTTACAGTTCCTGATAGTCACAGTTAAACATCATCGTAACTTCTGATACCTATTTTTCTGCCTATAATGAGCTCCTAGCTTCAGACTTTTGCAGCGTTTTTGATTTATGAAACTTGTGTATCTGCCTCAGTTCAGACATCACCATTATCAGTGTGGTTAAATATTACAATAAGACATAGTTTTGAGTAAATATAGTCTCTCCAGCATATCAGGTGCCATTACAGTTATGATGAGAAGGCAATCCAGCCTGCTTGTGGATTTATGCAGGAAAATAAACACAGATGACAATTTCCTTGAGAAAAGAAGGATGTTTGCAAAAGGCTGTACTCTTATGAATAACTTAATGTCTTTAGGATGACATATATTTAAAAGGCTACAATATACACAGAGCTTCCTTCAGTTGCATACTGTTTATCAGTGGTAGACCGGTGAGTTTAAATCTGAGTGCGTAGCACCTACTGAGCAGCAGACAGGAACAATAACTTACTGCATGTGCAGCGTTCTGGGAAATGTAATTAGGAAGAAGGTGGAAATTTTGATATTATATAGCCAACATGATGGATTATGTTAAGGAATGTGACTTGTTAAATAATTATTTTAGTTAAATTAGAAGTTAATCTGCATAGCATCCAGCTTAATATTTTTGTCACGTTTCTCTCAACATGAAAGACACAATTGGTCATTTTTCATAAAGGTTATACATAAATCATTCTCTTAAAGTGGCTGGTGAAATTACAGTGAGGATTCAGAAACTCCCACACTAGTTAGAAAGGACACAAAGGGTGTACTTCTGCGATAGCACTGGATGTGGCCAAAGAACCTTAGAAGGAAGCAAGGAATGGCAACAACGTACTCCCTGCTCCTTAACCAAAGAACTTCAAATGTAATCAGATGCATCTTCTGAAGTTATTAACTACTAAACGTTTCTTCAAAAAAAGATGCAACGACCAGGCAGAAACCATATCTTTTTCTTCTATTCTGTGGGCTAGACAACAGCATTACTAGAAACACCTAAATCACTCTTCAAAGCCGTTGTAGAGTAGATGATAAACTCCTTGCTGCAATACTGATCCTTACCTTACAAGTGGCCTCGTTTTTCTGAAGGCTTGTTTGTAAAGTAAGGTACAACACAGCAAGAGATTGCTTTCAGAATCTGTGCTGTTCAGATTGGTCATTAGCACCTATTTGGAGACTGTCACTTTAAATCTATAAATTTAAGAGATTCATTACCTAAAGTTGAGATGTTTGTTTTTATTGCAATCAACAGCTAGGATGCCAGAACCACAAGAATTAATGTGGCAGATTCATGGAATGATCCAAAAAGAAACAGTAAGAAAGGTCAGTGCCACTTACTTCATTTCTTTCTCAATTATTTTGAAGGAAATATCAAATGCCACCAACTATCTATGAGTCTAGCAGAAAGAAAAAAATCTGCATGTGAGGTTGTGTCTGTGTGTACGCAAACGGGTTGAAGTGTATGGAGTTTCTCTCCAACTCATTGAATACTGAAAAGGTCAGCATAATAAAATACACAGTCACAAGAAGTGCCACCAAACTCTTTAACTTCTAACATAATTCTGCCCATACCATAATTAGATGACACTGATGAATGTTTCATGTGTCCTGTTTGGTTATACTGCAACAGCCTGAAGAAGCAACATGCACTTTGTCACCAGAGACGTGTTCTTTTCTTCACTAAATGAAAGAACTGGGCAACAGGAAGAGAAAGTGACATAGCAGAAAATTATCGCTCAGGAAAATACGACAACTGTAAATTATATACTTTTAAGATGGACTGAATACTGTTCCAGTCTGCATTCTACCTAGCCATGTAATTTCATAAACATTCATTTAATATTCAGGTCAGTGCTTTTGTGCATTTTGAAGTATCCCTTTTTACTCATGGGTCCTCAGGGCTTGTAAACTGATTCCGTGTGTGAAATCCACCTGGAGCCTATGAAATAATTCTGTTTGCCATTTTTTATGTATACTTCTCTTTGGACACTTAATCTTGGTTTCCATGGCACACACTGCTAAGCCTCTTTCTTTTTTTTGTGTATTTACTTCCTTTTATCAAACTACATTAAGAGTCTTCCTTCTTTAATGGAAATAGGCTCTGCTGACTTCATTTTCTGGACACCATGAGATATGCACATTCAATTTCTAAAATATACCTATAGCGATAGGAACCAAAATATTGTTTCTGGTGTGTGCTCATTAAAATGTATAAGGACACATGGACATCAGAAAGGTATTAGCTTGTTTGAGGAGTTCAAATAAGCATTTAAAAACATTTCTTACACCTGGAGATTCTAAATCCCACACGAGTGACCTCTCCCATCAGAGCTCTTGCATTCTCACTATCTGCGGTGAGCTAAAAAAGAGTATCTAATATTTACCCATGTCTAAGTGCTACAAGAAAAACTGTGGTTGACTGAAAAATAAATCAATTCAAGCCAAAAAATGAGCAGCGACAACATACGTGTACACAGGAAGTTTGTGTTGCACAGAATACTCGTAACTGAATCCAGATTTCACTGGTACCTAATCACAGATAATTTTAAAATTATTTTCTCCCTGTAATAGACATTTGAATTCTTATTCAAACATAGTTCTGTAGTTAATCCTGTTGACACCGTATTTTGAATCAAGGACAAATAAATAGTTCTACCGCACAGTGTTTGCTCCATTTCACCTTGTTTCAAGTGTTCAATAGTTACAAAAGCTAAACTATTATTTTGATCATTTATTGTCATTATGGGGAATTGTTTTAATCCCAAGTAATTTAAAACTTTTTTTAATTATGGTTTAAACTGGCAAGAAAGCTTTATTAAAACAAAAGCTTTATTAAAACACTGAGCTTTGTCATGTTCTGTGTTTACATATCTGAATTATTTTCCCCCAAAACAAGGAATCCCTCTTCATTGGGTCAGTAATTAAAGCAAATTGGGCTTTGTTTAATTTGTAGTTATAAACTGTCTAGAGAAGCTGGGATTTGTGTAGCTTAACTTTTGACACATAGAAACTCAGCATCTAATTTAAATTAAACTCACTCTAACTAGTTGAAAAAGATAGGCATCTCCAAAGGATGATTCATCCTGTTTCAAAGCAATCAACTGCATAATGTTTGTGTTTTTCCCATTTTATTCCAAAACAGCAAATGCTGCATTACTTATTAGCACCATGAGGATTTTTTTAAACTGGGTTTTGTGCCACTCTGTATTCATATGGAAACAAGAAGTACATCAAAAGTGTACCAAATCAGCATATCTTTATTGACTAAATGGAGCCTCACAGAGAGAACATATGAAAAAAAAGTCATATAAAAATGGCTTATTAAATACAAGCAGTATTATCTACACTCAGCAAACGGACAAACTGTTTCTAGTCTTTATGAAGCAGTTATTCAGAAATATTTAGGTGCTAATTGTGTGTTTACTTGGTTTTCAAAGCAAGTTAAATGCCTGCCTTCTACCGAAACTACAAGGTGTTTGGTGCCTAACCTGTTCATTCAATGCAAAAAAACAACAGTCGGTACCTTAATCGGGTCTGTGAGGTTTCCCTGTGAATGGGGAACTCATAACCCCCAGGCACCACAGCCATACTTTGTGTATGTGCAGAAATGCAGCAGCCTTTCATTCACCTTGGAAAGCAGGCACGCCGGATGCTCAGCCTCTAATCTATAAACTGGTCTTAATATGACTATATTTGGAAAAGTTTAGATTCATTTTGCAGATTCAATTGGCATGCTAATTGCATAGTTTTCAGTCACTGAACAATCTCCAAATGACAAAACAGGCTTTAAATCATTAGTCTGTGTGTAGTGACATAAAAATGAAGATATTATTGAAATTAGAGACTGGATGCCCATAGAAAGAAAAGGCAGGTCTGAAGCCTGGAAATTTTTTTGAATCTTCATAGCTTTTTAGCTGATATTTTTAAACAATGGTGCACATTTTAGACCACTACAAACAAATTTTATATTTTCAAATTGCACTGTTGGTCATCCTAGATCCAATTAAAGGGAAAAAAAATTAAAGGAAAACACTTTCTCTAACTACTATTATTAATGATAAATACCGGCTACATGTCCAAACACAATATTAAGCACAAAGATCTATTCCAAGTCCATGAGATCTAACAACCACTGCCAGTTAGTACTAGATTGCCATTACTTTAAGAATAAATATAATAAAGGAAATGCCAAAGGCTCTGAGAGCAAAATCTGAGGAAGAGTCTGTAACCACTTAATGGGCAAAGGCAAGATATGGACAAATACCAGAGAAGCAGCCAGAGTGTATTCCTTGGCCTAGTAAAGACTGTATTTTGGAGGATAATTTCACTTTCCTCTTTTTTGAGGAATATTATTTTAATAGCTTGGTCAGGAATTTTCTGTGGAATAAGAAATGTAAGAAGGGAAGATTGAGAAAGAGGTCAAACTCGAATATTACAATAGTAAGCAAATTCTGAGACTACAGAGGGAAGTGTCATGTTGAAAACGAAGATGAAGAAAGATATTAAGATAGCTGATTAGCTAAAATCCCAGTATATTTAACTTTATTCAAACTTACCTTAGTGAAGACAACTGTGCCAAGACAAATTAATAAGATTTTGGTTTTGATCTTACAAAACTTAATCATAGGAGGTTTGATTTTGCAAAACCAAATCCAGAGATGGAAACTTGTTTGGGATAAGTGTTCGGTGTTGACTGCGTTTATAGTTGGCAACACAGTAGTTAGAGGTTTAAGACCAAACATTCTGCAAAATCTTGTTGCAAATCTAGAAGCTTCTCACTTCCAGATTACATTTTACACCATCTACCATAGATTGAATGGAAGAGGGTACCTGGCTCAGGCACAAGTGTTCAGCTCACTGCAGGTATTTCTAGGACCTGTTCTCCTGACGGGCTCACGGTACGTGCAAGTCTTAATACCTGCACAAGGATTACACATGTTGCTGTCTGGTGAAAAATCAAGCTTTGTGATGAGAATATGGATCAAAATGTCACACTCTTTAAGAAATGCAATATATTGTCTGAATTCTAGAAGAGGAATATTATTCTTGGTTTTGGAAACTCTGACATAAACATTACTTTGATATAGAAATTGCTATGCGGTATAGCTATTTGACCTTTCCTTCTTTACTCTTTAGAGCCTTCCTGGTGCTTGTTACAGTTCACAGAAATTCTCTGATTATTAAAGAGAGATATTTAACAAATAAATATGAACAAAATTTTGCAACTCAAGTAAGCAGTAAGGTTTCAGTCAAATGTCCTACAGAGCAAATCTGTTTCCAGCATTCTTACCAAGATAATGACAATTTCAAATAAATGCAGTTATTCTGTAATACTGTCATTTCTTCAGGATAGATGTAGATAGTTTTATTTATAACAGATGTGATCAGACACAAGTAGAAGTAGAAACGGAAAGAAGGGAAAGTACCAGACCCAACAGAGGATTTAGGTAACTGTTCCAATTGCAACACAAAGACCTTGTTCAGCAGCCTGACTGCTCTAAATATTCTTCTGTTTTCAGAGTGCCCATGCCAATTACAGTTTACTGCAAAAAAGTGGATAATAGCACCATCCTCCTGCTATAAAGAAAAAGAACGAACTGCTCACCTCTTGGAAAGAGGCATTATATGGGTCTGTCACCAGGAGAGGATTGCAGGCTGTGGTCGTGTGTGTCCCTACCCAGAGCCACAGCCCTGAAAGTGCTTAGAAAAGAGCAAGAAAATCCCCATCCTCAGCATTTTCTGTTGGCGTGTGCTACCTGGATCACTGCATTGGTCATTTTCTTCTCCATTCTGATGTCTCTAATTTTTCCCCTAAGTGTAGGAGACACATATCCATCTAGCCCACAGTTCTGGATTCCTGTCTAGAAGCTAAGAGCTGAAGAAGTACTGGCTCATATAGCACCAAATGCAAGATTTAAGAGAAGAGATTGGAATGAAACCTGGAGGATACTATAATTTTTTGACTGCCACTGCTTCTTGCTGTTTCTGACTTGTGAATATGAAGACTGAGGAGAGGTGTCAAGGAAAGTGCCAGGATTTTTACTAAGCCATTAGAAGAGACTAGGATGGAAGATATACAGCTGCACAAAAGCGCCTGTTCAAAGTCTGAGCTAGTTAGAGATGTGGTAGACAGTTTTGATCCTCTGCTGTTTGTGGTGCCGGAGTGAAATGTGTTTGGCCTAGGTCCTTCTGCAGAACTGATCAAATTCCCAAGTGAAAAAAAAAAAGAGTAAATTCAGACAGAGTTAAAGAGGGAATAGCAGCATTTCCAGAGAAAGAGATAGGAAAAGCAAATGGAATTGTTCTACAAATCTGATAGATGTGTAAGTGTGTAGCCATAGCAAGGAAGATTATTGCAGTGCTTTTTACTCACTTCTTCTAGCACCTTCCTGGGAGAGGAGGGGCAGAAAAAAAGACAAGACAGATTTATCTTTGTACTATGCTGAATAACAGGATTTTAAGTGTTTATTTTTCCTCTGGCCAAAAAGAAGTAATAGGTGTGACCATATCACAGAAGGAAGAGAGAAAAGCCTTCCTTAAAGGGAAAAAAAAGATTTCAGTTGTTTGGAGACAACTGCAATGTGGTACTGTTAAAATTCAGAAGGCCTGTGCTTGAACAGCATTTGAGGACTAAAATTCTGATTAAATTAGTCATGGATCCCATTTAACACATTTTTCAGACAGTAGTGGGTCAGCGCATTGTTGATTGAGGAACAATTCTGTGGTCCTTTTACAAATATCACAAATGTTGGCATTTGCAAAGCATGACAGAAATGAGACAAATACCTGTTCAGAAAATAAACTGTTGCTGCGATTTCTCTTCCAGATGTAGCTGATTTTGCAAAACTATCCATTTTTTCTTAATAACCCAAAGTTTCAAATTTCAATTGTAAAAGTTGCAACTTTCTAAGGAAAAGCACTTAAAAAAAAGACTACAAATAATTGTGTTAATTCTAGAAATTTTGGTCGAAAAAAATACCTTATCTCAGTTCCCCAGTTTCCTCTGAAATCTTACAGAGATACAGGGACATACACCTGGTATACCGAACATCCCTTTTTGTGTTATTCAACTGCCGCATTTAGTGACTCTTACCTGTTATGTTTGTCTAAGGAGTTAATGTTTTTTTATTTTTCCTTTCCTTCCTATGCAGGTTACACAAATGCTAACAAGGAAGAAGCCATATTTTTTCAAGAGGTTAAGAGAATTTCTAATCAAAGAATCCTTCTGTTCGACCTTCTTTTTTGGCATATATCAGTGTCAGCTGTATTTAAAATCTAACAGGGAATTTGTTTATGGAATAAGTACCAGGAAGGAGAGATTTTGGCTCAGAGTTTCAGGGTTCTTGGTATATAGAGGCTTGGCTAGAATTGTGGAAAACTAAAGGCAGTACAAAGACATGCCTGGACCTATTTCAAAAATAGTTCCTATTAGTCATCTAGGACAAGAAGCTGAGGAGACGTAGGGTAGGTTTTTGGTCAGACAATTTGGGATTGTTCAATAATGAACAAGCAGTCAGCAAATTCTAGGCCAGTTATTACATTACTAAGAGATTTTGTGTTGAATTATGCGGTCCTCATCACATCCTTCTACGCCAAGCATCATGTGCTTCTATACAGTTGCCAAAATGCTGATTCCCTTCCTTGTCATCAGTGGTCTCATTTTATGACACTAATATAGAAAGCCTGGTCCAACACTGATTTCTCTACACAGACTTGGCTATAGAGGGCAGGAGCCCTGTTGACAACATCCAAAGGCCCAACAGGTGGTAGCTTTATCTAGCGCTTCTTGCCAGACTACTTTTCTTCCATAAGTGAAGGAAGTCAGGCATGCTAACAGGTCATACAGTCCTTTTGTGTACTAACAGCGTAGGACAGCAACCCTGCCTTTTCTTTGGCAGCTGTGAGGTTGGCAGAGTACCAAATCTTTCTAAAGCTCAGAACCTGAAAGGCTCTTCTATACCTTAAAGATAAAACTCCTTGAATTTGTGTTTGTATGTGTGTGTCTTCTTTTTAATAGTAATAATAAAAAAGACCAGACATCTTTGGTGCCTATTTACTGTGACAGAAGGCATTTTGCACATAATGTTGATTAAATTGTCAGAAGGACCTCAACAGGCTGGAGAAATGGGTAAACAGGAATCTCATGAAGTTCGACAAAGGGAAATGCAGAGTCCTGCACCTAGGAATAGCCCTCAGCCCTCCAGTACATGCTGGGCATTGACTAGCTGAAAAGTAGTTTTGCAGAGAAAGTGCTGGAGGTCTTGGAAGACAACAAGTTGAATTGCCAGCAATTCAAGCAATGCAAGCCAGCAATGTGTCCTTGTGGCAAAGAAGGCCAACGCCATCCTGGGCTGCATTAGGGAGCATTGCCAGCAGGTCGAGGGAAGAGATCCTTTTCCGCTACACAGCAGTGGTGAGATGATATCTGGAGTACTGGGCTCCCCAGTACAACACAGATATGGACTCCAGTGAAGAGTCAGTGAAGAGCCCCTAAGATGATTAAGGGACTGAAACATCTCTCATAAAAGGACAATGGGAGAGAGCTGGGACTGTTCAGCCTGGAGAAGACAAGGCTGAGGGGGCATCTGATCAGATCTGATCTGATCTGAAGTGTATAAATACCTGGTGGGAGGATATAAAGAATGTGGAGCTAAAAATCTTCTCAGTGGTGCTCAGTGACAGGAAAAGAGGCAGGGCAGGGCACAAGTTGAAACACAGGAAGTTCCACCTGAACATAAGAAAAAACTTGCTTACTGTGAGAGTGGTTGAACACTGGAACAGGTTGCTCAGTGAGGTTGTGAAGTCCCCATGCCTGGAGATATTCAAAATCTGGCTACACACACTCCTGGGTCACCTGCTCTAGCTGACCGTGTTTTGCTCAGACTAAATGATCCCCAGAGGTGCCTTCCAACCCCAATTATTCTGTGATTCTGTTATTCTGTAATTCTGCAAATTATTCCTTGGTATCTAGTTTTTGGGGCTCCTTATCACTGCTAATTAAAAATTGGCATATATTTTTTCTTACATTGAGCTTTCATCTCAAAATCAAATTTAAAGAAAGTTAGTTATTTTTAAGAAGAGCATTCTTAATATTAGCAATGTATTGCAGGTTAGATATAGGACAATCTTCTAGAATACTAATAAGAATGTTTGTAATGGTGATGATTCCTGCCAAAACGGTCTTTGTCAATGAAAAGAAGAAATTATGCAAATGGTTGAAATAGACTGGTGAGAAGAATACAATGATTAATGAAGAAAAGTATCTTTGATTTCTTGAAAGGAGGAAGGGAAATAAGGACATCATGAAGTTTCTTGCCAAGTGGATCAGGAAAACAAATTGCAAATGGCATCATGTGGTTAATCAAAATAAAGTGCAGATCACATGAGGATATTCAAGAATCGAGAGAAGAACCTAACAGGAAAGCAACTTGGAAGGAAGAGAATCTAACATCAGTTTATAAAGAGTTATGCAAAATGTCCTACACAAAAATTAAGGTCTATAGTCTGCTTTCCCAAGATTTGTGTGTAACTGAACAGTATTACTGGTGAAAAAATTGTCAAGTACATTGAAACTAATGATAGGATTCCTCAAAAAGAAGAAGGACACTAAAGTTTCAGGATGTAAAGAGCTATTAAAAGGCAAAGAGAGATAATATAGAGAGGAAAGCTTTGAAGGAGGAAAGAGGACAAAGCTGCAGGTAAATTGGGTAAATTATGCTGCAGTGCAGAACAGTATCACACCGACAGAAATTTTCATGAGTATGTTAGAAGCTTCCAGGTGTATCTGTTAATTGAGATGTATAGGAAATGCTATTTGAAGACTAACGGAGAAGAACAGTTTCCATCTGTTTTGTAGATATTGAAAATATGCAGTCAGGATTTCCTTGATATTAAGTCATCAGTGAAGACTTTCTGAGTTTTGTGAACTAGTATTTAGGTTTAACGGTGTCTTCTGATACTAAAAGGAATTGCACACATGCCATAGGAAAGAGGGGCAGTCAGACAACGAAGATGTCAATAGCTTTGGATAGAAGTTCAGGAGAATTGTTATAAAGAAATGAAGAAAATAAAGAGAATTCAGGGAAACTGAGTAAAGCTCAGACTGAATTAAGGAACTGTAATATGCCACCCAACAATAGTGCATGTCTGGGACTAGTGACTTGATGAAAGTGGACTGAAAGGAACCTGACAGGGGCAGCAGGAGGAAGCTAGCACTGTATGAACCCTGACATGAAGAGACTTTATGCTGGCATGAAGTATAGAGGAGAAAAGATGAGATCAGTGAAGGATGTCAGAGAATACAATTAGTAATGACAGGAAACTATGAGAGCTGGACTTACTGGATCAACATCAAAACTATATGAGGAATATAGTACTTCTGCCTATAAGTCGTTAGACAACAGGAAGAGATACCTGGGCAGAAAGAGATGAAAAAAATCACATCAAGTATCTTTTACAAAACTTCATTGAATACATTGAAAATTATAAGTGACCTGACAAAGAAGGAACAACAAAATAACCTGAAATTTTAACTGTGGCTCGACAAAATAAGTCATTTGCATTATATATGTTAATGCAAAGACAGATGGTAAGTCTAAATACAGACAATAAAATATGTGACCAAGCCCCATTACTTGTAAATCACATTTCAGTTGATGCATCTGTCTGGAGATGAGTATAAATCACTGCATTACAAAGTTGGCAGTGCTGCGTAGCAAGAAAGAGAGCAATGTTACCTTCATAAGTTACAAAGATGTAGAAAATAAGAAAAGGAAAGCATTACAACATTTTTCAAACACTACTGTTCATGGCATATATGGGAGAAGACCACATATGACAATAACAAAAAAAGGCACAAGTTTTCATCAAATTGAAAGTACAGAAAACTTTGGACTGCTACAATTAGCTATGACAGGAACTAGAGAAAATGTGGGGTATGGAAAGCAGAATGCAGCACCAGTCATTTTGTTGCACCAGGATCTTATCATCAGGATAACACATTAGTATTGTGTAAATTGGAAGGTAGCTCTATTGTAAGAAGACTTTTTGCAATTGAGATTGTGTTCTAGAGCAAAGCACCACAAATTTCTCCTCAACTCTTAGTGTATGCTAAGCACTACAAAGTGTCAAATGATATCTTAGTATTAATGGTATAATCCATCTTCTGTCTGCTTAATAAATGTCTAAGCTGTCCTAATAGTAGGTTTTTGTCGCTGAATAGGAGAGGATGTGCGTGCGTGCGCGCGCATGTGAACACACGCACAAACACTCCTAATATATTTTTAATAGTTTAATTGTTTTGATAGCTATTTTTAATAGCAGAAAGCACTCGTGTGTGTGTTATTTCATAAAAGAAAACTTAAAAATTTAAAATATATTTGGCAATACTGATAGAAATTCTATGAAATAGTGTGTTTTGCAAGTATTAACTCTCACTGGCTATGACAGTTCTTTTCTCTAGGGAGGGGGAAAGGAAAGATATTTGCAAGCACTTAAATCACTGCCTGTGAGAAATGATGTTTATTCATCTATGATTTTCTTAAGACCAAAAAAATGCTAGGAGATGCTTCTGACAGAAATTGGCCTACTTTTTACACCATGTGGTGCTGTATGAAAGGCTAACTCATAACTGAATTCAAGCCCAGTTTTTCAGGGGGAGGGACTCAAGCACAGTTTTTAAGCATGCTGGAAACTATTTAGGAAGACCTATGGAGCTGAAGGCTCTTTTGGGAATTTGGAAGTAGAGAAATTATTGTATGTCCTTCAGAAGGCAACGCTGCAGGACACCCCTAAGATAAGAAGGACACTGATAACATTTTAAACACATTTATCTAAGGTACACGCACATTAGCAGTTTTGTTTATCCAAAGGTCCCACAGGTGATGTTATATCGTTAATATTATTTATGACCTTTATATTGAAGAAAGGGGAAGGTTCCACTTAGGGTATCTTTAATCTCAGTATAGTAGAAAAACTTGAAAAAAATATATACATTAGGGATCTGTTTATATATTTCGTCTTTCAGGGATAGGTCCTTGCTAGCTGGATAAATCAGAATAACAATGCAGAGGATGTATTTCATGCAAATATTTCAGGGGTAACAGACGTTATTGCCAGGTCTTCTTCTGGGAGAAAACCGGAGTGGAGAAATGGAGATGCAAGGGTGGAGAAAGGAAGGGACAAGATATAGGAAAAAAGGTTGCATATGATGCAACCAGTGCTGTCCGGGGGTACCTTTTGGGCAGCACTGGATTGGAATGCCACAGCTGGAGTAAGAAGACAAACCAAACTCTCTGTTCTGACCAGCTGACAGGAATCAAACATGTCTCCACAGTCCAAAGGACCAGGGTAGGGGAGGCAGGTTGCTTCCTGTGGCTTTCAGGAGAATATGGCACTCCTGGAGAGAGTCCAGCGGAGGGCTACAAAGATGATTAGAGGGCTGGAGCACCTCTCCTATGAAGAAAGGCTGCAAGAGCTGGGCCTGTTCAGCCTGGAGAAGAGAAGATTGAGAGGCGATCTCATCAACGTCTACAAGTATCTGAAGGGGGGAGTGTCAAGAGGATGAGGCCAGCCTCTTCTCCGTGGTGCCCAGCAACAGGACAAGAGGCAATGGGCAGAAACTGAACCACAGGAAGTTCCATCTGAACCTGAGGAAAAACTTCTCGACTGTGAGGGTGACAGAGCATTGGGCCAGGTTGCCCAGAGAGGTAGTGGAGTCTCTTTCCCTGGAGATATTCAAAACCCGTCTGGATGTGATCCTGGGAAATATGCTCTAGGTGACCCTGCTGGAGCAGGGAGGTTGGACTAGATGATCTCCAGAGGTCCCTTCCAACCTAAACGATTCTGTGATTCTGTGATTCTGTGATCTGTATGGACGGGTCAAGCATCCCGGGGTCCCAGAGTCAGTGCCTGTCCCAGGTAGGGTGACACTGGCAACTACCTGGCACTTCCTAACAGTGAGTTTCCAAGATGCTGTCTTTCGTACATCTCTCTCGTCCCAGTCATACTGCAAATGTTTAAGTGGATAGTAAAGACTGTCGAAGCTTGACATCATACGCTTGCAGATACAGCAAAGAAAAGCTGCCATTCCCAGTGAAGCTGCTTACATTCCAGAATGAACTTAAATAATACATACATCGTTGCTTTCTCTGGGAAACAGTTCTGGGAAACAGAAGCAGAAGCAGAAGAAGCAAAAGCAGAAGAAGAAGAAGAAGGGATACCTCAACACAGAAGGTCTTCTCCTTATTTCTTTCACTTGTTTTTTCAGTGCCGTCTGAATTATACATACACCCAGTCAAAGGGGAATGTATTTTTTTTAAGTTAAGGTCTTTGATTATGATAGAAATTTAAGATGGATAAACCTCAGCAATCTAGTTCTGCTCTCTTTCAATCTAAAAGTGCTTGCTGTTACCCATTTATTCATGTTTTTCCCGTATTTTTAAAATCCCAAGAGGCAGGGCTGTTGCTGCTTTTCAGAAAATGTTCTAGAACTCAGTAATGGTAACAATCAGGAAGGTTTTCCCGCTTTTCTTTTTATTGCATTCCATTTCTCTTATTGTTATTAATGTAGTTTTGTAGTCGTCATGTAAAAATTACAAACCAATATTAGGACTATACTAATAGCAATTACTTCAAAAAAGATAACAGACTACACAACTGTCTTCTGTCCCAGCAGATTTACACTTTTCCTTATTTCCATTATCCTAAGAAGTTCCACTGCTTCTCAGTATTTATATCCAATAAATATTGGCAGACCACTGTTATAGTTCCGGTGACCATTAACTGCTTGGCCAAGCTACCACATGCACGTGTGACTCTTTGTCTTCTCTAATAAGTCACTGTCTTTGGCTGTCTTATTATTACCATTGTTTTTCTCAGTTCTCCCACCAATATTTTACAAAGAAACGAGGTGCTCAGAAATGAATGCAATGTTTTGAAAGGGGATGTTACCAGTCTGTTCTTTCATACAGTGCCTTTTCTTATGATATAGCCTCAAATCCTGTTATTTATCTAGTGCAGGCAGCAGTGAAATGAACTTTAAGCAAGCAGACTTCTGAAGAAAAGACACCTCTGTGACTGTAGACAGAACATCTTTTCCAATTGTTAGATAGCAAAGAGTTTAGAATAGGTAGGACTGAACCAAGTAACTTTTTGCATACATTCAGTTTTAAATCGCAAAAACATTATTATTTAAACTGGCAAATAGTGCCTCAACTGTAGGCACAACTTAGGATCACTTAGTTTAGTCACATATGCTTTTTCTTGCCCATTACCTAACGTCCCTCCGTTATATTAAGATTTCCAAGAATTTTCAGAGACTTTTCCGGGCACCAGTGCAAGATTTGGAAAAAGGTAAAGGTCTATTCTTATTCCCACCCTGGTGAAAATATGCCCCTTACCATTGGTCTAACATCAATTAGCTCTCCAGAGTAATATGCAAATGAGAAAAAAGCTGAAACTTGATTAGTAAATTTGCAATGGACTCACTCTAATCTTGGTGAAAGATGGATGTCTACGTATCCGGTATAGTTTGCAAAATCTTAATCATGCTTTTCCTGAATAAATTTGTGCTTGGAGACTTGAGCGGTAATCAGATAAGCAGCGACATCTTCTCCGTACTCTCTGTTGCACAGAGCTAGGTATTTAAAGAGAGATTAAGAATTATTATAAATATAAGTGGTATAATGTGACTGTGACTTATTTTATGTTCACAGCTAATCATTAGTGGCTAGCTCAGGATTATACTGCACCACTGGAGACTGGAACTCCTATTGATTCTGAGCAGAATTTCTAATAAAATACAATGTAGATCAAAGCTAATCAGTATCTTGGCTAATAAAGAGAAATCAACAGTTATGGCTAGGAGTTTCTCTTGTACTCCTTCACTGTGAGCATTTCTTTTATCTCTCAGATATCACTAGCAGTTCCTGATCACAGCTGCCACAGACCTTTCAGGGGATTTTTGTAGCTGGAAATACTTTAGAATCCTCAATTTTCACTGGGGAAAGATGGTAACACGATGTAGAGAATAGATCTTGCCTTCTTTCTCAGTTCTGGCAGTAAACTTAAGGATTTCATCATCATGAATTTAAATGCTGTCAGTAAAAAAATATCTAGCAAGATTTCTCTGGAATGTTCACCTAACATGCCAGAAAGCATGAAAACACAGAAAGACCAAGAGCAGAGGAAAAAATGATTTTCAGCTCAGGTACTTTCTTGTACTTTAACATCAGTTTCTAGGGGTAGTTTTTTCTCCCTTGGTGGAGAGAATGTATGCATTTAGAAGATACTTATAGTGCTGTTTCCTGATATATCAAGATCTGATGATACCAGGCTCAGTTCTAAGGTAACAAACAGTATTTTCTATTTATAGCAATAACAAACATTTCTATTTAGAATATGAACCTCAGCCAAATATTACCTTCTAAAAGTTAGAATTCTAGTTTAAACCAGTTACCTCTGTCATCACGGAAGTAATATATGCACCTTCAGAGAACTGATTCATCCTGTCTTCAGACAGGTGTTTGAGGCAGGTGGGACTGGTGCCTGCTCTCTCTTAATTAGTGCGAGATCTTAGACTCCTACATTTTTGGAAGGCTACCATTGAGCGAGATGAATCCCTCTTTTACTCATAGGTGTTAAATATTTATGAGCTTTTCTAGCTTCTTCATAACGCTAAGGACACTGATGGACCTGGTCTTGTGTGGTCAAGAAGCATTAGAATTCCCATGTTACGCTGAAAGAACTGAGCCACAGAGAGTTCACAGTGTTTTTTAAAGAAATGTAGGAAATGGCTGCACATGCAGGACTAGTTCTAAGCTCTTGTCAAGTATCTTACCTGCAAAACTATCCCACTGCCATTTGTCTGCCTACCATGACTGAGTGCTATTCAACTCGAAGCACAGAGTTTTTAGTTGTGGATATATTCATACCAGGGCTTTAGAAACAGTGGCCATATCCAGGGACTATAAAAGATGTAGGTAAATTCTATAACTTTATATACCCAGAAATCAGCAGTATGGCAGTTAAAATCCCCGAGAACTTGTTCAAGGGGCTAACATTGGTGCTTCCAAAGCCTTACTGCATTACTAACAACTGTGCCACATTAAAGCTAGTCTAGATTTCACTGACTGAACTGTATTCACACAGTAAAAATGCCTTGCCTAAGAGAAAGAGTGTTAAGAGAGCATGCAAGAGGAAGGATTTGGTACTTCTTAATTGGAACGGACAAAAACTCATAGGAGAAGTTTGCACTGACCTGAGCAAGCTCAAAGAATTGCTGTGAAGCAGATGTGATGTTTTCTTATGCAGTGTTTCTTAGACTGCAAAAAGTCAGTGTTTAAACTGAGTAACTGCTATGACTTTCATATATCTCCATGGACAGAGTTAATACAGAAAGGAAGGAAGCTAATATACAGGAGGGAATATAATAAGTGTGTTAACAGGATTTTCTTCTGAAGACTGTGTGCTTTGTAGAAATATTTCTATCCAACTATGTATTTCACAATATATGGTTTCAAAAGTGCTGACAAAGGTGGAATAACAATGGGAAGAAGAAAGATTGTAAAACAAATGATAGGCAACAAATTAAATACTAAAGTAGGAATAAAATATTTCTCATTAATTTGCTTCCAATACTCAAAAGTTTAGACACAAATGAGGAGGTTAAGTGCAAGGTCACCAGCAACACAGAGATAAAACAACGGTTGATGTAATTTGATTCAGAGTACACTGCACTTTATCTGCAAAAGAACAGATCCTCTGGTTAGTTCCAAATTATGAAACCATAGCTTCAAAACACATTCCTCTCTCCAGTAAGCAGATTTAAAATTAAAATCAGTGTCTCTATGCTGTATGTAAGCCAGCTACTTTTTTTTTGAAAATTATAGAGATCATAGAAGAACACATTCCCATGCTTTCTCATAAAGCACAGGTCTCAAAAAATATATTGCACTTATATGAGTTGTGAGTGACCATTTAAAAGTAAAGTAGGTCCTTTATCATCATGCAGATTGGTATAACAATTATCAAGAAGCAGGAAACTCACATTGACAAAAGAAAACAGCCCACAGTTTTCTCTATGATTGGTTTACCAGAAGTTAATGCACTTAGTATAATTGGTTCCCTGACACGTGACAGATTATAATTTTGGCAGTCCTGACTTACATCACACGCTCAGTCACTCACTATAGTGTGCTCTAACTTTTATTACCTAGTTCAGAAGCACAGCACAGTAAGAATATTGACTATTTCAAAGAACTAAAAATCTTCCTCAGTCCAGAGCAAGGGAAAACTAAACACCTTACACTAAATCACTTACTCTTCTTATTCTAAAATCTTTCCTCGGGAAGGATAGCTCATTCTGAGAAACATCAGTTTCCAGAACATACAGAAGTTGTGAATAGAAAACCATAAGAACTCTGCCACATTTCGTTCCTACCTCCTCTAGTAGGATAGTAGGAGTGAAAAAAGAGAGAGAGAGAGAGAGAGAGAGAGAGAGAGAAACAAAATACACTGTAGAATTTTCTGTTTGATTTGCTTAATTTTGGTGTGAAAAAGAGTAAGAATCTTTGAAAATATGCATTTCATCAAAGCGAGGCATGAAATTTCTGAGGGAATCAGTAAAGAACTATGAAGGATTCCTTCACTACATAGCCATAGTAATAAGTAAGTCTAAATAGGTGTAATGCTGCACAGTTTACATTTTCAAACCCTTTCCATGTGTAAAACGCATCAATTCATATTCAGATTCTTTGAGGATTATATTTGATAAAGATTTATAGACAAGGCTCCATTTCGTATCTTCCCTGTATTTGTCCCGCTGTGTCTGCAGGAATAATGTAGTGATAGCAGATTTACTTAAGGTGACATAAATAAGGGGAAATTGAAAAGTAGATCAATATTAGTGGAACTGCAGGAAAAAACTCTTAACCCCATGTCATAATATTGTGGGAGCTGGAGTTGAAGGCGAACTTATTGATACAAACAACAAAACTAAGGGAATATACAGGCGTACAACACCATTTCCAGTGAAGTGGCTTGTGTGTAGGCAACCAGAGGAAATTTTTCAAATTTCACTGGGCAGAAAGATGAAAAGAATATATTAATAAATAAGCTAGGCGTAACTGATTTCTGGAAAGAACAATGAGAATGGAAGGCATCATATAGCCCTTTGGCAAAGTGGACTGGAAAAAACATGTGAATGGAGTGGTGCAGTTAATCAAAGTGAACTACAAATCACAGAGAGGAAGGTAAAAGAACATCGAGAAAATTACCTAATTGGAAAGCACCCGGAAAGGACAGAATCCACAATTATCAATTAAAGAGCTTTACAAACTAACATCCTCAGTTCAGAATATGTCTACAAGAAATTGGAAAACTAGATAATGGCAGGAAGGAGTGAACTAATGAAAAATATGCAAAATGCATCACAGTAGAACTGGCTCACATACGATTTGGTGCTTCTAGGAGAGGTATACAAACATGAATTCCAAAAAAATATTGCCCATCCCTTTGGAATAGACCTATACTAGTCTCATAGACCAAAGAGGATTTTTCAGCAACTAAAGACAGGTAAGGTTATTCTAACCATCGTGGAAACTTAATAATTTCTGGAAAATGAATTCTTGTGTCAGATATATAGAGCCTCAAGAAAGAAGGTAGGCCTGCTAGGAGAGCAGAATAGCCTTCTTCAGGAAAAAAAGAAATACATATTTCAAGACCTCACCAGAGGGGATTCCTCCAAATGCTCTGAAGTAGCCTTTAGCTGAAATTTGTCTGAGAACAGAGAAATAGAAATGATATGATGAATCAGTTTGAACAGGGGAAAGTTAGGGGGAGAGGACTTTTTTTTGTACCTTATGACACCAGTCAGAACTAAGCTCATAATTCATCTGTGTTACAGTCATCCATTATTATTCTATTATTTCATTCCTCTTTCCCCTTTCTGACTCAGCTTTCCCTCTTTCTGTTTATTTCAACTCATTTTTCTTTTCTGCTACAAATAACTGTCACTTTGTAGTTCAGTAGGAATGTTTCTCTGTTTCTGATTTAACAAACACCTATAAATTCAGACATTTGGGTAACAGAGTTTTCTGATATGAACTTTTGTGAACCTCTGAGGCTGCTGTACACAGAACGCAAATTGCAAAAGACCAAAACATTTTCTTCAAATGTAAAGATCAAATACAGTGCATGCAAGTTTTCTAAATCTTATATAGTGTTTTAGTTTCATAACCTCTTTCAGTTTTTCTCTTGAGTGTGCCTGTGCACTTTGCTCCCTACCTATTATCCAAAAAATCTGGGAGATCATTGTTATTTACTGCCAGGATACACAAGGCAGATGATATGTCTGAAAGTTTAGGGCTCTTGCTTTGTACTTGAAAAGTTATCCAATCTTTACCTTGTATCACTATGCTAGAATCAAATTGAGTAGAATTCTGGTATCATCCAAAAGAAGTCAGTATGTCTGATGATTAACTGTAGTGCTGAAAACATAGGGAAAAAACTTTGCAATTATTCATGTTGTCTTGAGTAAATCATAAATCTTTCATTCACAGTTGTGCAAAATGAAGATGATAGGTGATTTGGGCTTTATAGAGGGAAAGTGTTATGAGAATGTAAATGTTAACCTTTTTTTTTCTGCGAATTCATAAAAGACATTTGGCAATAAGTGAGAAGCTGCATTGATGCTTAATTCCAATATAAAAGGTTCTGGCTGACTATATGTCTGAAAAATCGCTTTTTTTCCATATAATCTAGTAACAGGAGAGGAAACAAACAGAGGTATAGTTCAGCCAACTCTATTTAGTAGGAATCCATCAGGCAATCAGCTGATCTTCACTTAGATGAATGTATGCAATACCTGGACTGGTAATATTCTAAGCATGTGCACCTCGCTACTTCCAAATCTGCAGAACGGATGCAATAAATTTAAGTCTTCAAAATACAGTTGCTATTTTTCTGACTAGCAAGGGATTAGCAAAAAGCAAGCAAAGGATAATGGAAATAGCTTGCAGTGCTTTTTCGTTAATACAGATTAGCAGTAGGCAAAACTCAAATATTTCTCCTCCTCTTCCCATCTGCTCCACAGCTGAATATCCCTGAAATAGAGCTTTCAGAGCTTACATCTGGATTTTGACAGCTTCGTCTCTACCTGCTCCACACAAAAAATGGAGACAGTGCCTCAAAGCAAGCATGTACACGAGCTTAGATGTATAAATCAGGAAAATCTTATGTCTCTTCTTTGCTCAGTGTTAGAGCAGGCTTTGTAGACCTTTTACCAGAGCTGGTTCCAGGCACCTGGAGCTTTACATTACCTGTAGAGTCTCCTGTGGATTAGTCTGCTGGGAGACTAACCCATGTTTGAAAGGAATTTAGACATCTATGGTCTTTGTCCATCCCAAAAGTGCTACAAATTCTTCATAAATATTCCTGCTGCAGCCACAGAGAGAGTTCAGCTCAGGGGGGATATTGACCTTTTCTTTCCTGTTTGGATAGAGCAATACCAGCTTCTTCTCTGCCTCCTTTTAGCTATCCTTTGTGTCCCCACCATCTAACATACTTACAACTAGCAGCATAGTAATCAGATCTCCATTAATTGAAGAGCAGCAACCAGACCCATCTACTGCAGGAAAGCAAGGAGAAATGTTTACCCAGAACTGAGTCTCCAAAAAGAGGCTGGAGCATCAGCTACAACATCCTCCCCTCCGTGCTGAGGCCAGTAGGACTCTTTTCCTGCTCACAGGAAGCCTCAGGGCTAGGAAGCAAGCGCAAGTCTTCCTGCCAGTCCTGCACAGGGAGGAACAAGGACATATCATTATACCCCCCACAAACTGATCCCAGAACATGTCAGAAGTGTGGTAATTTCTATTTTCCTTCAGTTCATTGCCTTCCGTAGCCTCTTCAGATTTAAGATTTGCTAATCAGAACATCTGCCATGATTTATATAACTATGACAACACTTGTTGATATATGCAAATAGCTTTCTTTTCACAAAATTTCAGGGTTTCTTACACTTTTATCTTAAATGTTATGCTGCTCTTGGTGCCCTAAAAGTTGCCCTTTGATGTTCAAGCCTTCCCCAAATACTGAAAACAAAGACTTCTTCTGAAACTGAGTGTTCTGTAGGATTTAAAGCTACCACAAATTTACTGGCATTACTGAAAGCCAAATTCAGCTTTCCATTTGTCATTGCTTACGGAGTTTATAGTTTCCCTGGGTCATATGATCCATAATTCATGACACAAAATATTGCAGTATATTATCAAATATTCAGAATGCGTTGCTGGGCTGTACAAACGGCAGGAATATTTCATCAATGCCCAAATGCTAAAATGGATCAGAATGGATCACTGCCAAAGGAAGGAAAATAAATGCATTATTTTAACCTCTTCCTAATCATGTATGTTTTTCCATAGTCTTCACTATTCCAAGCCTGCAACATAGCTGCAGCTAGGCAAATGAAACGCACATTTTCATGGTTTGCCACTAAAAACTATATCTAAGAAAATAGAAGTGTTTGTGAATCAAACCAAATCACCTAATCAGGCATCTCCCACCTACTGTTCTAGGTAGACTCCCCTATATAACCAGGGTAATTCCTCAGCAGCCTTCTCCTTGCCCTGGATGTTCTAGTTATTTGCTGCAGTGGGAAGCCACAGAGTAAAACATAGAGGTTGCCAGAAGCTTCCAGCCATGTCATACCTCTGGGTGCTATACCCTTGGACAGACCCCATCAACAGCTTGGTAGTTTTTAGGTAAATGATCCTGCAAAAGATGCCCAGAGGAGGATCTCTGGTCTCTCATCCTGAGCTTTTGATTATGAAAAAAATGTTTGTATTATTAACAACAAGGAAAAAAAATGCTATTATTAAGGCTCCCTGCCAGTAATATAATATCTTCATTCTGGTGAGAATTGACCTATATTTATCTTACATTTAAGAAGAATGTATAAGAAATAGACTAGTCATAGATACTTCTTTCCCTGGGCTCTGCCCAGCTCTCTTGCATTTCTCATTTGAAAAGTAAGAAAATGTAAACCTCACCAGTTTACAGACTCGATTCCGTTCTATTTTGCCATTTTGCCCCTTCACATCTCAATGAACTGTCATTGGTACAAACCAAAATACATGTTTTTGCAGACTTGTGTGAAAATCCCTTTCTTCTCATTATACTGGGTCCTTCTCTGTGCTTTTCTGAATTAGTAGCTGTTGCTGATCAACTGATAGTTTGTTACCCAGAGCAGGGCCATCTCTGCCAGTTTTGCTTCAAAAGTGTAGTACATGGCAGCTGGTAACAGTAAGATCCTCTTGAGCTCCTGACGGCTTATTTGTTATTGCTAAAACCTTTACAAGATCTTCATTTCTAGAAAGGATTCGTTTAAAAGAAATATTGTTTGGTGGATAAAGTCACTCTTCTTTTTGTTCTTATAAAGTAGTAAACAAGCAGGGCAACACTCTATAAATAAAACCACTTTAAAATTCTAGCAGCTTTTCAAATCTCAGAGAATAATCTTTCATATGAATGTTATAAAGGAGAATAAATTAAATTTTCGTTCTCCTGAGCAGTATATATAAATTGCAAATGTTGTAAGTCTGTTTATCAAACTAGCCAAAACATGACTAGTAATAAACAGAGAAAATAGATTCTTATTATTCCAATCTAATAAAAGAGCTCTTTCTTGCCTTGCTTTACGCTATTTTCTATGAAGCAGAGAGAAAATACATTTTCATATTGTTATCTTTCATCATCCTCCCCCAACCTCATTTTAAAAAAGTTCATCAATATTGGAGAAAAACTGTTGAAAAATTGATTGGTTGGAAACAAGAGGAGATTTATGTTAACAAGTAATAAGTTGCCCCCAGGTCTGGGTACCTCATTTCTCCAGCTCCTTAGGAGAAATACAAAAGGTAGTCTGATCCTATCAGCCAAATGTCCCATCCCTTAGACAGTATCTTCCTATAAAAATGTCTACTATATTGTTGAGTGATTTACATTTCTTCTCCGGAGTATATTTTATCCATTTTCATCTCCTATTAAAATTTCAAGAGGGATCCCTGGTGTGAAGTTGAGGGACTACATGTGACCTACAAGGCTTTTGCTTATTGATCTTTTGTATTGTCCTCAGTCTGTTTTACTTTACAGACACATTTTGTTATGTGCAGCTGTAGGTGCTGCCCTGTGCATGACGTGGCCTTGCACAAACAGAATCGAAGGAATTTCTGGTCTAAAGCTTTCTGAAGGACTCACTGCAGCAGTTCCATGGAAATTAGCACAAACTAGGCTGTTCCAGCCACTCATTGCAACAAATTCTACTGCCCGAAAGATCTCTCTTGTCTGCCAAGGATTTCATCATCTCACTCGTTTGCAATATGCCAATCCCATTTCTAAGGGCTTTATGGGGTGAAACATCCACTCCTATCCCATTCCATATCCCTTGTTTCTAGAAAGTGAAAATGCTCAGTTGCATGAATCTGGTGGGTCAGCTTCTTTATCTTCTAGAACTGAATTAGCCCCTTCTTGTCTTCCGGAAAGTTAGGGAATATATACCTCTTCGGGAGTCTTTGTTTTGTGTTTTCTTTTTTTATCATTTTCAGAATAACCATCCAAACAAGTGGACACGCAGCAGCCACCATACCTCCTGCAGAGAGCTAATTTAGAAATTTTTTTTAATTGAATCCATGCACAGTGGGTTTTTTCCTTTCCCTGCCGTCTGCCAGACCAGAGTGGTAATTCTTCAGCGGCTTCCTCCCCACTTCAGCTCCACCTCTAAGTAAGCAAATGTTCAGACAAGGCAACACATATTGTAAGATTCAGTTTAAGCTTTGGATGTTTTATTTCACTTGCAGGTATCACAGTGACACTGCATCAGGGAAGAAGTCTGCGAGTTCAGCAAAAGGCCTTTCTTTTCCAAGGAAAACAGACTTTTAAATGAAAGTTCCTCAAGCCAAAATGTCAAATTTCAGAGGGAGGGGAGGTTCTGGTTGATTATATATTCTAGGTTATACCTGCTATGGTGTTCCTGCTTGGCTTTGTCCTGCTGTGGGGAATTATAGTGAAAGTTTACTGTCCTAGGAGAATTCACGCAGGCTTGGAAGCACATCAAACTGTTTCAGGGATATACTTCAAACACGTTAGATTTCTCTACACAGGAAGACTATTTTCTTCATTTGTTGGTTAACATATCATTAAGTCTTTCACCGTAGTGACATTTTTCTCCATGTGTTGTCGATCTTCTAAATTAATTTCATTACCTCCTGTGATAGCAGCAAATGTGCCTTGCAGTAATTGCTGAACTTATTGCCGGAAGGCATAACATATAGGACACAATGAGTACTTACTACTGAAAAACAAAATTATTTTATTTAAAAGATTATTTTACAATGTAACACACCTTCTCTGCAAAATGAAAGTTTTTAATTAAATTTGCCAATGCTTTTTACCACGAGGCTCTTTCCTAAACTTTAACAGGTCTGTATTCAACAGAAGGAGAAACAAACTTTTAAGTAAAAACCATAACTTAACCCTTTCTCCACCCATTCAGTTAACACAAGGCTCCCTCCTCCTTATCCTGGCTAGAGCAGGGAGAGAGTTCCCTGCCTTTCTGCTTCCCTCCTGTGCACTCTCCCTGTTTCCCTGGTATGAACTTGCTGTCGTAAGGCAGTGACCAGGACCACATAGCCAAGGACAACATGAGCACGGAAATTTCAACTGTGGGTGTCAGCCATTAGATTAACCTCACTATTATGTAAACTGAAGCTTAAGTCACTCTTCAGAGAAATAAGATAGGTAAATTTGAAACCTAGGAGGGAATTGAACCTTCACTGAATATTTTAACTATGTGACTGCTACTCAGAAGGTGGGTGGAAGCATCAGGACCACCACAACTGTAAGCAAATGAAAAATCTAGGGGCCATGCCTTGTGCTGAATTCAATGTTCCTAGCAGACGTTAAGCATGGGCAGAGAAAGCTTCAGGTAGTTGTAGAAATCAGAAGAAAGCTTAGCATGTTTCTGCCTGCAACAATGAAGGAGAGTAAGAAGTGGAAGTAATTTGGAACTTCCCATCATGGTCGTAGATCCCTGAAATGCAGACACTTCCAGGCAAAATACCTACTGGTGCAAGCACATTGTAAATCATATTGAAAATATTGTGAATGTTTCGTCCTTAAGTGCAGAGTGTCAACCAGGTCATATTTTAAGCTCCAAGGTAGCTGTCCCAGTTCTTGCCACAAGTGCTTAATACAACTAATATTAGTAACAAAGGGAAGGGAGATAAGGCAGAAGAGCAGAAGATTATCTAGGTATTATAGGTACTGAGGTCAGCAGAGCTTGACAAAAAGTCCCCCAGAGTACTTTCAGTACCAGTCACAGCAATCTTGGAACTATTACCAATTATTCCTGAGAATGCTTAGAAGACAGGTGAGATCACAGAGGACTGGAAAAGGGCAGAGAGAAAATCAATCTGAAAGAGGAAAAAGCATTCCTATGGCATTAGAGACTCTTCAACCTAACCTCAGTACCCCAAAGATAGCAGAACAATTTATTAAACAGTATATCAGTTTGTTAGGATGAAGGAGAACCAGCAAACATGCATTTTTTAAAAATAAATTGTGCTCATGCAATATAATTTCCTTCTTTGACAAAATAGTTGGTTAAGTGGATGAGTGGGAAGCATGAAATGTGACACGTCTTTAGTACAGCTTTTTTTGACAAAGACCAACATGACATCCTTAATCAAACTAGGGAAATATAATCTAGGTGAAAGTGGTGTACAAATGTTGGAAAAGAATAGTTCATAGTCCATTTTCTACTGAGAAAATATCAAATGGACTCTCACAGATATGTCCTAAATCTGAAATTCTTAAGTCTTTTCATTAAGGTGAAAGATGATACAGAGAATATGTGACTACGTTGGCAACATTAGCAGATGACACCAGATTGAAAGCTCTCTCAATGACAGAATTAACATTTAAAAGAATCTTAACAATGTTGAGAAAAGGTCTGGAAAAATAAAGCTGAAATTTTTATATGTACATACGAGGTACAACGTATAAGAAAGAAAAAAAAATCAAATGCATAAATGCAAAATATGGAGCAATAAGATAAAAGCAACACCTTAGGAAAGGATCAAAAGCATATGGTAAATGACTGCTGCTTTATGAAAGGTAGATGTCTTTCTAGCATATATTAAAAATATTTACGTAATATAGTGATTTACCATAGCTGGGAAGGTGTTTCTACTACGTATAGATCAAGGCTTCTTTCTTTGGACACTATACCTGAACAAAAATATAGACAACAGAAAATTCCTAGGAAAGTAATAAAAATCTAAAATAGTTAAGGCAGTCTGGAAAAATTGAAATAATGGAAGTGCTTCTTCTATGAAAAATAGAAAAGGCATACAAAGGCTATGGTTTCCATCCTCTGCATATGGTTTCCTCTGCATAAAATGTCTGTATGAAATCAACAGTGATAAATTATTTCCTGTGGGACTGGGAAAGAAGAAATGAAGATTTGAGTAGAACTGAGGAAAACTTTGAACTAAGAGTATTCAGTAGCTTGTAGACTCACAGAGATATTCTTGATCAGAGATTTCATATCAGGAAGGAGTATGGTTATCTTCATCTCAGGGATATGACTTACTGCCGTATAACCAAACTTGATCAAAAAATGTGTATGAAAAATCACAGTGGAGATATTGGCTGCCCACTAAATTGTCTGGAGATCACGCCAGCGTTAAACATTCACAGAGTAACAGAGCATCTCTCACTTGGTGACCTTCTATAGCTAGATGTCCTCTCTCCTCCCTACTCTAACTCCCCACACACAAGACCTTGTTGTTGAACATTGGACAATGGCACAGAGACAGCCAGTTCTGGAATCGGAGCGATCCTTCAGCCAGCAGACAAGTATGCGGGAAAAGAAAAATATCTACAGTGGAGAGGGGTGAGAAGCAGACCGAACACGTGACCTAGAGTGGCATGAACAGCTATAGATAGAAGCAAAGTCTGCCCGGGGTCACTGCCTGAGTGCTAGAGCTGCAGACTGTTCACTTTGCCTAGGCGAAAGAAAACAGATGCCATATGTTATAGCTGCAAACACACAGGTCAAACTGCAGATTCCCAGCCTTCATTTGCACAGTTTTCTACGGACGCTGCCTTCTAGTCCTTCTCCCTTCCAGCCCCATCTCTCTGCCCTGCTAGGAGCAAGATTTTATCTCCAGGATTTTTATCCATACTCTGCAGCCCTGCCATACTTCCCTCACTCAGCTCCTCGAAATCCTAATGCCTTCACTGCCTCTTTTCCCTATTCACATTTTCCTAATCCCTCGGGCCATCTTCCTAAGCACTGTAGTTCTAGCTCCAAAATGTCAATTGTAAGAGGGGAAAAGACCAAGACAATATTTAAAAGATAGTGGGAAAAGGAGACCAAAAAACAATTTTCTAGCAGGAAGGAAGAGAAAGAAAGAACAACAACGATGCTAGAGCCATGTTGAATGAGGAGGAAAACATATATATGGGTGAAGAAAAAGCAGAGAGAAAAATTTAGAGATTGTAAGGCAGAAAAGGGTGAAGGAAATAGATGACAGCAGCATATTTCCCTTTAGAACATGGGACTCATCATTTCCAAGGTTCAACATTCCCTTTCTTTCTACTAAAGTAGAAAAATACTTTAGTATTTTTACTTTAGTAGTTATTTTTCTACTAAAAAATAACATAATCCCCTAGCAAAATGTTTGTTTTCCCTCCTAAAAATAGTGTGACTTGAAGGATAGCAAATTATCATTTCCATCAGTCACTCACCTGAAAACAAAGGTTTGGTCTGTACAGTACCGTAACAGACAATTTCTATTTTCTTATTTAATTTTAAAGTAGTTGGAAAGTGCATTTTTAAAAAGTTACTGAAAGACTCTTAGAACTGTAAAGTCAAGGACTCTTAGCTAAAAAGCAGCAACATTCAAGGAGTCTATTATGCGCACCTTGCTCCAATTTTTTAATTTCTTGTTAACCAATCACTTTCGTGCCTCTTAAAATAGTTCTTTGTTTTTTTTTCATATATGCTGCATTTGTATATATTCTGTGCTGTCTGACGGTAGAGGAAGAATAATGGGTATCTGATGTAGGCTTTTGTTCCTAACTACAGTTATAACCTTTCCATTTTACTTATGGTCTGAATGCAGTATCTCTATACTGTAAAAGAGGGTGGTCTATTATCTGACATTTAGGAATGGTTACAGCAAATACACAAGGTATTCTGACAGCATAAATTGTTCAGGAAATATTTTCCCATTTAGTTCACATTTCATTTGCCATATACTTAGTCATACTGAGAGAAGCAAAGCCAACAGAATTTATACATACTCCTTGACTTTTCATTTAACTGTTTGGTAACAGAAGAAACACAATATCTGTTCTCTGAGGTATATTATTCTACCACTGTTTATAACTGTATTACACCTTCTTCCAGCCGATGAAATATATTCATTATGTATGCCATAATACATATTATTACATAGCTATGTATTTTAAAGATGACTTTAATTAAGTGACAGTGTATGTAACTTCTAGTCTTGAAACCTCTCTCATTGGCAATGTAAAAGCGATGTGAAATGTTCGCTATCCTGCATAAAGTACAGCCCACAGAGAGTCTACTTCTAAAATTATGCCCGGGACTAATGTGAAGAGGATGAGAAGTCAGGATAAAGTAGGCTCTGATAGGCAAGAAGTAAGAGATGCTTACCTATTAAACATGTTTTCACATAATTACCTGCTTCATAATTTTTTCACCAGCCTTTGTATAATTGTCCAGTGGTGTGCCACTTCTTCTTATCACGGGATTCAAGATCACTGAGAAACACTCAGATGATATTCAGGTTATCCTGCCTGAAGATTTTCTTGCTTCTGTAAATGCCAAGGTCTCTGTCTGTATATTTTTCTGCTGTAAGTCAGACAGTGTCTTGTCTAAATGGCAAAGGAGAAAGCTGCAAAAACTAGCATTTCATACCTAAGGCTGATTGTGCTAAACCAGGCAGAGATTAAAGGGGGAGAGAATATATTTTATTAGCCCAACTGAAAAAGCTGGAAAAAAAAAAAAAACAGTTACGTTTTGGGCTGTCAAGCTCTGGAATATGTTAATTATTCTACTAAAAGGTATGATCTCTCGAAAAGCTTGCCTCATATATAATACATTTAAGCATTTTTCAATCTGAGAAAGCTTTTCCTAGGAAACATTGAGTGACTCTTTGGGATAATCTCCCAAGCCAGAAGACATATCTAGACAATTCAGCAGTGCTGTAATCTAGTCTGTAATTTAAAATATTCTATATTTTAAAAGCTAGTGTTTATTTAATTTATCGTGCTTCAGGTTCCCCCAGCTTCAGTGGAACTAAAACAATTCCTCAGTTGACTTGCTGAATGTATTAAATGCTCTTCTAAATCGGAGCCTCTGGATGTCTCTGCACTCCTCTATAACTCAAAAGTTTTCATGAGATATACATACCAAAACATTCAAACAGCTGGAACATTCCAACATGTTATTAAAAAAATTCGTTTTTAAAAGATAGCCAGGAAAGATTAAATTTATTTTGCTTTAGAACTAGCGCAGTCAACATGGAATTTGAAGAAAATAATTCTGCTTTATGTCTTTTCTGTAATAAAGATTGGCTGAAAAGTTGCAGAAACTATATGCTCTCATTTTCTTTTGTCTTTCCCAGAGTAGCACCCTTTATGACAAAAATGAACACATACAGAGACTACAAGAAAGACAGGCAGGCATTCACAGTCAGCTGTTTATCAGATGAGTCACCAGAAGGAGCAGTAGTTGATGCCTGGTCCAGACAGAGGCAAAGCTTTTCTATCCTTGGAACATTTCAGTGTATATGGAGACTATATGTCCTGGTTTTCTCAAGCCAGCAAGAAGATCCCCTTTGTGGCGAGGTATGGTCTCTCACATTTACTGGGTGATGTTGCAGGAGAGGAGTAGTGCTTTTATAATACAGCATTATAGGCCACTATGGGTCTTGGCACGCTGCGCAGCGCAAAGCCAAATATGTGAAGGTGGAAGGTTAGCTGGGATCATGCTGGGCAGGCATGCAGGGTATGTGTGAGCCCAGCCTGGTACTATGCCACTCCTGCTGCCTAGAGAGAGGGGACCCTGCAGCCTCCCTGGATTTTGTTCTGGAAGGAGCTAGCTGGATCACTCCAGAATACACCTCAGGAGTGATCTCAATTTTACACGCAATAGATGATCAAGAAATCTGCTTCTAGGCTCACTCCAAGGCATTATTCTATTTAGCAATGTCTAACGCCAATCTGAGGGCATCAATCAGTGATTCTTAAGCTCTTTCTAAGTAAGAGAAACTGGTTGTTATACGGAAAAAATATGGGCAAAAGCCAAGGCTCTGGACTTGCCTGAAACTTTTACTACAATTTATTCCAATACTCATTTGAATAATCAAATGTGTAGGCCAAAGGCCTTCTTCCCATAACATTTCAAACAAAGCAGTATATGAAGGAAGCACTGCTGGAATGTTTCCCATTTCAAACAGAACATGACAAACTGGATGTGCCTGAAGCATATTTTTCTGAGATACTTCTTATTTTACAGCTGCCCTAAGTCCCTTTTATGGATCAGAACCATTGAAAAGAATTCATATTAAATCCATGCACATGCAATTTCTAACAAGAAACAGAAGGCCTAAGATATGCGTCTATATAACGTGAACTACAAAGGAAAAAATGAGGAATAAGTGTTTTTGGGGAGGAGCTTTGGCTATATTATTAAAAGAAAGATACTGATAATGTGATAAATTATGTATAATGTTCTTATTATCTCTTACAATCTCTTATTATGATGTTCTCACCAGGTCGATCTCATGTCACATGGCAATGAATTGGCTTCTAAGGAAGGAAAGAGGATATTATTAACACTGAATCTGGAAATAATTTGATGTTCTCAGCATTATATAAACACATGAACTTTGAAATCAGAAACTCAAACAACACGCAAGTTAATTGATGCTCTCAGCAAGCTTAAGTCAGCATCAATTTCCAAGTCCCAGACACTAGCGCTCCTTTAAGAAGTAACACAGTGGAGAGTTTACAAACAGTGCAAAATTTGCCAATGCGCTAAAAAATAGAACTCAGAAAACTTCATCTGTAACTGTGCTAGCTGGTGATGCTTGCCATAGCAATACGTAAAAATGAAGATATTTCCCAAAGCTTTATTAAGTGCTGTATTGAGTAACTGAAATAAGGTCCTTTTTCATTGAGGAAACAGGTTTTTTGGAACAATTTTCAGTGTCTGCAGTGTACTTCCACTAATAACACTGCCCAGTTTCCTCTTAATAGATTTCTGCTTCCTTCTAGCCCCTGGGAAAGGAAGTTTACATTTAGTTAAAGCAGCTTCTTCAGCTTTGTTTTTAAAACATGTTTTTGATCAACAGTCAGCCCCAGGTATGGATAGCATTGAAGTACACAGAGTGACACAAATCTTTCCAATATCTTTTCTTGCTGGAAATTAAAAGAAAGCTCTCTTTGTGGACATTCCTCTTTGTCCTGTACAGCAAATATTTGAATGAGCAATGAAATAAATTTGACATAGGTTTCCTGTGCTTAAAGCTTGTGGAGCAAAAATGAAATCAAATGATTAACACTAGCTCATTAGTTCATTGCCTTGCATAGCAATTGTAGGTGACAGCTTTGATTGGTACATTTAAAACTATGTCCTTGGAATAAATATACAACCTTATCTGGCTTTCAGATGGTTATTTTGTAAAGCTGCAAAGGTTATTTAGTAGAGAGTAAGCGTCACTCACTTACAACATTGCAGTTAATGTTTTTTTTAGCTCTATTTAACATACCTTTACCGAGCAAAATATCTCACTTACATAGAAAAGAAAAGCAGACCCAAGGAAAGAGCATAGTCCAATGCAAACTTCATGTCACAAAAAAGTACTGAGTCATAAGTGGAAGAGCATACAAAAATTATGCCTGCTTGTCTTTTTCCATCTCCTGAAACCTTCTATGTTGAATTGGAACTGAGAGGCACCGAGAGCTAGAGTACATTAGTAGAGCCAAGATCTTCGGAGCAGCCCAGTTCCATATGTTTTGCTAACATCTGTAATCTCACTAATACTTAAAACAGAAGTTTAGACCCTCATAAGGAAAAAAGTGCCTATGGAAACTCACTGTCAACGTGTTGTCTGTAGTTTTCAAGTTGTCTTGACAGTGAAGCTGTCTGTTGCTAAATCAGAATTCCCAGAATGAAATGTCAGAAGTAGAGAATTTTGAGATCTCCAATTTCTTCTTTGGAAATAGGCAGGCCCCAAATACTTTCATTTTACTCTGCTAAGAAGCCAAAAACTGTGCATCTGCACATTGCAATTACTAAAGAAAACCCCGCATAGTCAGGAAGCAGAGATCGTTCAGATATGTCTTATTCAGCACTCATAATGATGGAAACAAGCATTTGTCGCATGCCATCGTCTCAGTCACTGCACACCCGCACTTAGAGCAATGCTGTGTACTGGAAGTGATAAAACACACTTAGAAACAGATTTTCAAGCATGGTCAGGTGCAACAGAGCCAGATGTGGTACATCATTACTTATGTATTATATTATCATCAGAAGGTAAGCGTAAACATATGCCTGATCTTTGAGTCCCAGGTGACTTGAGAAGCAATGTGAATGGCATGTTCAAGGGTTTTTTCTAAATAGACTTAACAGATGAGAGCCGTAACTTTTTTTAGTCAAAATCTATTGCATAACTTATTTACACTGCTGGATAGATTCTAGGCCCAGTTGAGGATCTAGCCTATTACTTTCTTATGTATTCTTTGTCAGGGAAAAATTTTGCTCTTCTACTTAAGGGCTAATCCTGTTGCTACAAGACTCAAGAGACTGCTGTTTTCCAGTAACTTGCTGGGTAAATTTTGCATCCAGAATAGTATCTATGGCTTTGACACAACATTTCCCTGCTTCATTTGAGTGCCTTTTTATATCTTCAGTTCAGCTTTAGGACTACAGACACCATCATCTGGCATCGATATGCAAATATATTTCAAAAACATTCATCTGAAGGGGTAAAAGCTTATCTTGCAGATAGCTAGACCGCCTGGAAACCTCCACTGACCCATCACTTCTGCCCTCTCTTTTCTCCAAGCGTAGAACTCCTCTGATAGTACACCATTTCCTGCAAGAACTTACTGATTGCAGAGAGGCTTTTGTGAAGGAATATGTGATTTTAACATAGTTGCTGAGAAGGGGAATAAATTAACTTGAAAATATTAGTGAAATACGAAGGATCTTCAGTTGTGTACATGGCCAAACTAATTTGTGTTATAGTCTTATTCTTGTAAACTACATCCCTCCTCATACATTAGTGGTGCCATCTTTGGTTTGTCTCTTCTTGCACTGAGTACAAAATCAGGCAAAGACACTGGCTTTTGTTTTTTTTTTTTTAACATTGTAATATTTTGTCATGTTACATTATTTATAGAAATCAGAGGTCAGCTGTACAGAGCAACTCCAGTATATGTGAATGCACATTTATGCGTGTACTTACCTGTGATTTAACTCACTTAGAACTTCCGCTCTCGATTAGTCATAACATAATATGAAAATGACAATAAAGTAAAGATATGCAAAAACGCTTCCTGCTGGTATCAGCATGACCTTCCTGCCTGTAGTCTACCAGAAGTCTGAGAACAGCGGCAGAGTTTTGTTACTATTATAAGGGACACAGCATAGGGTTTTGCTAGCTCTGTATTGCTCACTCATGTCTCACCCGCAGTTGGATTTAGAATACTGCTGCCTACAGGATTCATGTCTCGTGAATCTAGTCCAGTCTCATCCACTCTGTGGGCATACTCTTGAAGGAACACAATGTGCTGATAACCCGAAGACTGGCAATTCCTCCATTACTACTAGGATAAAAACTTTTTGCAGTACTTCAAAATTCTCCTCCCAGTTCCCCTCCATTGACTATCCCCAGCGTTTTCCTTCCCTTATCTTTCAGTGAAACGAGCCCCAGATCTCAAAACATTAGAAAGGAATGAGAAAAGAAAGGATATATTTTTAATTTCCTCATCATTATATGATCATCCGAACCAAAACAAACTAAGGACATTTCTCCTCTGGCTTTTCATCATTCAACAACAACCATAAATTTTTTCTTTAATTGATGTTTTTTATATGGTGTGCTCATTTTCCGTTCATCTTTTCTTCCCCCTTTCAGAGTACAGCTGTGATTGTAAAACTATGTGTTACCTAAATGCAGGAAAACCAGTGATCTTCACCGCTTGTACATGAAAGGTAAGTCTAAAGAGCATAATGCTGTGTCCAGGAGAGATACCAAAGCAAATCTGTAATCAATTAGCATGAGTATTCAAAATAGTATTACCTGCATATTGTCTGCTGTACTATTTATAATCAACACCGTTGTACTACTTTCAGGACCCAAGTCAGCATCTCAGAGCTACTATCTCTACATCCTGTGCTGAGTTAACATGCCCAGCTCACCTGTGTCGATGAGGTCTAAAACTAACCCCATTTACAGAACTAATTACATGCAAACCCAGCTAATTTTATGTAAAGATGAAGTTTTTCTGCATCTCCTATTTTCACTGATTAATAGCCCAGTCACAGACCCCTCAGTGCTTTCTACTTTATTTCTCCACTACTGGCACAACAGGCAGATTGGCCAGCATCTTCGGTAGCTGCTCGGCAGACCACAGGCAACAGTCCCCACATCACTGCTGAGGCTGTTCAGAGTGATGAACTGAAATATTCTGTTTCATCAGTAGAGCCAGAATTTTCTCTGTCCCTGTATCTGTGCTACCTCATCCTTCGAGAAAGTGCTATCCACCTACAGCCAGTAGGTAGTTATTTCCAGATTGGAGTATTAGATTGCAGGGTTTTTGAGACAACTGATAAGAACTTCAAGGGCTTTCTAGATCAGGGCATTCCCCCCTTTTTCCCACAGAGGTAGTTCTCCCTCCTAGGGTTTTCCATTTCTTAGTATGTGAGACAGGAAAAGACCCTGTGCTTAACAGCGATGGGCTGCTTAGTATGGAGACACTCTATAAGCTAGCTGGCAAGGAAGCATCAGTGACCTCAATGCTAGAACACCAACAACCTGATCAAATAAGAATTCTCCAAAACCGTAGAAAATCTATTGAATCTGTTGGTAATCCGTTCACATATGAAAAGCAACCGAAGATCGTGGGATTGTTCCTGTCTGATGTTGTCAATACTTTACATAGTATGTTCTCACTATGTTCACCTACCAGAAAGCATCCACTCTTCGTCTTCCTGGTTCATGGCATATTATAAATAGAAATTTGTTCATCAAACAGTTTCCTCTGGTATCTTTTTGGGTTATTCTTCATAAGAAGCTGTAGTCTGAACATGCTGCAAATATCCAGGAAATACAGATGGCAGGTCACGGTGCCTCTAAGATAGGCAGACACCCATCTGTTGTATTGGAGTCTCTTCTTGTTCGCTTTGTGACCTCATCTATCTAAGATGTAAACGTCTTGTGAGATAAAACTTTTCTTGTCGTCTTGAAACTGAAATACTTGTTTCTGTAATTCCAATAATTTATTATAGGAGGAAAAACAACTCCATTTTTCTAATATATATATAGGTGAAGGCCTAGGCATTACTTTATTGGGAAATAAGTGATGTAATATCTCTTCCACCCACTAGCACAGACCTTTCAAATCTTACATGTTAAGATCCAGTTGTTAGATTCCTTTCTCTTGCTCCCCCTGCCCAGTACCTGGTTTTCACCTGTGCGCCACGCAGAGCCCATCCCGCAGCCTCTGTGATTTCGTGGGCCAAGTGGGGCTGCTCAGCCCGATGCCTGAGCTTGCTGAGTGTGAAAGGGGTTGCAGTGCTGGCACCAAGGGTGCTCTCAGCTCCTGCCACTGCTGCTGGATGCAGGGTTCCCAGTGCTGGTCCAGCCAAAAGGGTTTCTTTTAGAAAAAGGCAGAAACTTAATGTCTACAGAAATATGAAACAGAGGTCCTACACCCTTTCCAGCCATATTTCTAAAACATCTAGTCTGCCATGGGGTCCTCTCAAAACAATAACGTGTGCTATAAACCAGGGTTTACCATATCTGGCTCTCCCTTTGGTCAGTTTTTTTCTTGGGGACACTGATTCTTGCTGCCATACAACGATAGCTACCCCAAATATTAGATTTTAATTCTGTGAAGTCACACTGCTCATGTGTTTTGTATAGTTCTGTGTACTGAAGTAATTATTAATTCAGGCATGAGGTAAAAAAGCAGGCTTTTAAGCTACGAGGGTCTTAATGAAGCAAGGTTTAGTCCCAACAAAAGTCAGGCTTGAAGTCAGCCATAATCTTACCACAACAGGGTTAAGCATTGTTTGTGACAATCTTGAGTTTATTTTCTTAGTTCACAGCTCTCTTTTGATTAGTAAGTTTGTAAGTTTCATTGTTCAACCGATAAAGTAGGATTAATCTCAGGTAAAGATTTGCTGTGGAATTCTGTTCTTGGAAGAGGAAGAGCAAGAGATGATTGCTTCTTATTTCAAATGCGTTGCCTAAAGCTCACAACAAGATGTTGGGGAGGAAAAAAACCAACAAAAATAAAAGGAAAGTAGTTTTTTTGTATTAGAGCAGTATCAGCCACAGAATTACATTTCTTGCTATATAAGCATTTTGACTGCAGATGACAGTCAAGGGTTTGTAACTCAGCTGTCACATTTCTTTCTGCACTGAAACAACACCCTAGGAGGCCAGCTTTTTGATTTATCTGAGTATTTAAGGGAAAACACAGAGTACATGGGATTTTGTCAATGAACTCACTGAGAATGAGTCTGTAAAATAAATACAATATTAAAAATGGATATACTTAAAATCTACTCAACAGTTTGATGATACACTTAGTCAGTTATAAACAGATAAAGGAATGTTATTTTATGTCACTTTCAACAGTAAGTGTTCCTAAATAAAGGCTTGCGGATAAACAGATTTCTTAGAGTTCAGCCTGCCATTTTTCCGTAGCTTTTTACTGGAAACAATACTGTACTACAGACTGGAAAAGTTAGCAGTTATGTTAACCATCATGGGTTAACAACCGTAACCGCTGTGGGTTAGCAATTGCACAAGGCAGTTGTTACAGCAGGCCCTTCACTTCAGCCATGAGTGTTGTATCACCCGCTGCAATGCACTGTTACTAACAGGTTATATCATCAGCCTTTGCATTACAGCCCATTTGTAGCATCGCTAGAGACAGGGAGTGCTTTTCAATATAATCACTAGCAACTTGTTTGTAAGTTAGTGTAATACATTTCTGGCATGCTGTCCTCCTGAGATAATTTCATATTCTCTGGACTGTGGTTTTCTGAAATTCTTCCCTTATTTTACGATAGTTACACTGCGCTGACTTTCAAAAACAAGACAATCATAATTATCTAACTGGAAAAGTAATTTGTACTCATTACCCTTCACTATTTCGGTTAAGAGGTAATCTAGTTAAAATTTCATGCTTTGATTCAGCAAATAGCCAATTTTTTCATTATTAAAAGCCAATTACTTTCAGATTGGTTACTTAAAGAGGCATATGTATCCTGTACTAAACAAGATTCTTAGGCTCGTTCTAGGGTTATGTTGAACTTTTTTTTCATATCATAATTTATTAAAGGCATGTAGAAAGATTGTACTTTACAAGTATTATACTTTATAGAGGAAATAAAGCTAAAAGGATCTAGAGTGAATATGGAGTAGTATACGTTAAACTAGCCATCTACAGCCACAATGTAAGACCTCCTTCCATATTTATACTCTTTATTTGGATGCTAAAGTCCATGGTCACTGTCAAAATTTACATTAAAGTTTAATGTGGGCTACATCTATAGAGACACGCGCTCCAGACAAACACCTGTCTGGTCATACCCAGAGCCAGCCGCATGCAAGGTCTCTCTGCTCAGCAAGCTGCGCAGATGCATCATCACAGCAACATCTCCCAGCTAAGCAGCCGTTAGCTCAGGCCCGGGCCCTTGTGCGCACGGCTATGCATAGGTGTTGTGCCCTTCACATCACAGCCACCTTTCCACTCCTGGTTGGGAATACAGAATAATATATTGTACACACCAGTAAATCCACAGGTGGTATAAGAATGTATGTGGTGACATTGGGTTTTTTGCAGTTTTAAGTTACTGTTCTTTGCCTGCTAACTTAATCCACAGGTCTTCTCACAGAAGCGCATAAGGAGAAGTCGCTAAGCTCATTCTGCTGGCCCTGCTATGGGGACAATAATGCCCAGGCAACGGCATTAACCTTTTATAATAACTCAGCAATTTCTACTGCGGCCATTTGTCCATGGAATCAGCTTAAAGTGCTTTTAGAGAAAATCATTCTTTGCATTTTTTTATTATTATTATTCACTCCATATTCCCTCTCCTGAACCATAGATAGCTCAGATTTATAATACATCTTCCATGGTTTCAAAACCAACAAGAAAAAAACTTTCTCTCTGAGCCATCATAAAAAGCTTTAGTTCTTAAGGGAATAGTGTAATTATAAATCCATATCCTACAGAAGTGTTCCCTACTAGCTACCACTGTCAATAGTAAATAATTCACATGGAGAGGCTGTAATGGCAAACATCCCACTTAAAAGTTCTCCACAGCAGACACCAGGATAGCAGTGCAATTCAAGCCTAGGAGTGAGGAATGCTTGCCTCTCATGTGATTTCCCCACTAACAAAGTGCAAACAAAATTCCACAGGTCTTCCTGTTAAAGGAAATGTGCTCAGTGGAATGGAGTTGTAACAGCACAGGCAAGATGTTTAAATGTAAATATATTACAGGGCTGCTAAAATAAGCTCTGTTGAGCACTGCACTATATGATGCTTCCTGGAACAAATCTGGGGAAAGTTTTATGAATAAGAACACCCTTTCCTTCATATTAGGGACAACATCTTATATGGTCTTGTTGGGAATAAGCACTGTTAAGGAACTTGACACCCCCATTTCTCTGCTCTCTCCCATTCCCACAGAGCGAGGTGTGAGGCCAGCATTGAGCCAACTGGTGAACACATGGCAGGCACAAGGCTGGGACAGCCAAATCTTAACTCGTCCTGAGGAGTGTATCATCACACAGGCAGGAAAAGGACTGAGGAGCAGTGTAAGGGAATGGAAAGACCTGTTTTTTTTAAGGAGTAATGGCAAAAATAAATATATTCAAATGCAAAGCTGCTTGCCAATGTCTTTTGTTTGGTATTGGAAAGCTGTCTAGCCACGTCATGGTGACACCATCCTCCAGTTACCCTGACTGCCAATACTTGTGGTCCAGTTGGCCTCTCTATGTGTCAGGCTAGGCATGGAGAACCATGGCAGGTATAGCACGAGATTATAACTACCCCATGGCAGAGGAAGGAGATTCACTGTTGTTCTTAAACCTTGAAATCAGCAGGAACAGTTCAGTGTTCAGTGCTGGAAAAAGTCAGGACCCTAAGCTGTCTGCTACAGATTAAAACTTCATTTCTAAACCCTCCTTTATTACAAGCTTTGACATCTTCACTATTTTCTATTTGAAAGAGCCCCTATTACAGAAGGAGTATCTGGAAATAAAGTCAAATGTAAATTGTGCACATTGAACAAGCATAAGGCAATAACAAAAAAAACAGTCTTTAAAAATCATAATATGTTACCCATAAAGTGCCTTATTACATTGCCATAGTCTCACTAGACATATATTTCACACTGCAATTTTATTAATGTTCTCCAGATGAAGCTGTACAATCAGCACAAGAACCTTTTAAGAAATAAAGCATTGTTACACTAGATAGCTTACTTCTTGCTCTTCCTGCTTATCTGCAAGCATTTGGAAGCTATGGCTTTTTACCATTCTTTCTTCCATTCCTGAAGTCTGATCTGACATGATCAAATGTCATGTCAGTAAAATATATTAAAGAGACACAAGGGAAAATTTTCAATTTTCTAATTTTTTATTGCTAAATAAGTCATATCAGCAATAGGGAAACTGAGCAGTATACATTATTATTTGCTTGATGTTTGGAGCTGTAAAATACAGATTATTCCCATGATTTAGTCCTTCCTGCCAGAACCTAACCTTATTAAATTCACTGTTATGCTACGATATTTTTAAGGAGCAATAAAAAAAGCTTGTTTAACTGCTTGGGTAAAAAAAAAGGAACTTCATGTGTCTTATGAGTAATATAATATGTCCAATTTGACAAGTACAATAGTTAAAATTACACTAATTTCACAGTCCTCCAAGTTGAACAAAAAGAAAAAAGGAGAGGAAGAGGGAGAGGAGACATCTGTATGTGCCATAGTAGTTGAAAGTTCTGTATTTAAAATGAACTAGAAAAACAAAACTATGGCTTACTAATGCCTACTTTAAATTTTTTAGAAGCATCTAACATACATATACTCCAAAAATGGTTACTGAATAAAATGATGGACAATATTTGTAGGGATACTCATTTTTACTACCTTCTTAAGGCTGCTTATAATAAAGAAATCAAGAATTAAAATACGTAGCTTGTCTCTGCACATTTGTGTTTATATGTTGTGAGTCAGTCTTCAGTTACAACAAGCTTGCATTTTGTTCCTCTGAAGGATGCCTGTCTCATTCCATGTGCAGGAGGGGTAGTAATCCAGGAATAAATCTGCACTGTGCAGTGAATACGACTGTTGGTCATAGCAGTGTTTTTCAACTTTTGCTAGAACCTCACAACCTTTCTGAAAGAAATTCAAGTTTGACCCTTTTTGGAAAGGGGGGAAAAAAAACCTAATTAACTTCTTCCCATTTTGTTTATTTTCTGGCTTTTTTTGCTGCGAGTGCAAGTCCACATCCTAAGAGTTGCAGTTGGCTCACTCTCTGATGCAGATTACAGGTTTAGAAATATTGGCCTTCTTGCCTCATATGTGGAAAATGTTTCTATTAGAGATTGTAAAACTAAATGCTCAGATTCTAGCAAATTTATGTAGAACAGAGAAACAATGTAGCAAATTATGAACCACTCTTCCAACTTCTACCCCACAGGACAGAGATAATAAATGTTTCTCATTTTAAAACTGTTAATATGAGCAAATAGTACTTTTTTTCTAAAATGGCCAAATTGGTTTTTGATTAATTTTTCAGATTGGAATGAAAATCTGAGCACAAGTTCTCTGGGCTAGAGATTTGCAGATGTGTAACTGAAACTGAAAACAAAATCCTATAATTGCAAGTCACTGTGCATCTTAAGTAACGGCAGAACAAGTAACTTTGTACAGTATCACACAATTTGCAAAAGACGTGATAGCTAAGGTTAAACAAGGTGAATAAGAATAAATATTTTCTCTTTAATACTATAGATGAATGTGACACTTTATAAACAACACAAAGGCCAATTTTCTCACCCCATATGCGTTCAGCCTTAGTAACACAACTGGCTTAAATTACTAATCAAATTGTTCCACCAGCCCATTACACATAATAAAACCAAAGTCTCATAGTTTAATTAATGGACATGGCTGGAAGTCACAGCCAGTTGATTTTACAAGTGTGAGAGCGATGCATCCATTTCTCTGCTGGTCCCTTGGCTTGGGCTTCTGACTCCACTTACCCTCTCATATGTGTCTCATTCCATCAGTCTCAGTTCTGTGAGAAGGCATCTGCGTTCTGGAAATGAGTGACTAAGTATACAGCTGATTGACATTAGTGTGTATATCTGCTCTGCACCAGCCACACAGCCTTCTTTAAGCAAATATGGCCACCTTAATATGAAAACAAAATTATCATAGGAAAAGCATATCTTTGATTTGCAGCTGCTAAGAACTTTCAGATATACTTCTGAAAACTTTTAAAAGACAGCAAAGAACTATGGTAGTTGAATGCAATGACAACTAGAAACTCGTTTAAACATTTTGCAATGAAGAACTTTGCATACTGCTTTGCCTTTTTTTAATGAATATTTTCTGAAGTAGAAGACTCCAATGCAAATTTCCTCATCCACGGAACGCAGGGGGCAGGTGGGCTTGGTCTTTGAATTCATTTTTGGTAGCAGCAAAAGCAGCACAAAAGCACTCTGTTTGGATCGGAAGATTTGAAATCACTTGTGGACACATTTCCTTTTCATGATAAGCAGAACAGAGGTCTCTTAACACTCAACTCTAGTTCCAACAGCAGTTTTGAATATTAATAATCACGTCATTAAGGAAACACCACATAAACTCCATAGTCAGACGTAGCAAGCGAAACTGTGATGGAAGAGTGTGTGTTCTATGTAGTGATCTTGATAGTGGTTTGTCCCCCACTTGGCTTCTTCATAGCAGGAAAGTTATAGTGAAATTCCAGTTATGGCTGTTTTCTTTGGTCCCCTTCAAACAGTAAGAATTGTTTCTCTGAGGAGCATAAAAGATAAAAGAAAACTTAATACAGCATATGTTTTCATGTCATTTCTGGAAGTAGACCTGCAGTTTTTTGTCCCGTTATGACACTTCTGAACAGTGGGCAAAATTTTTTTTATTAAAATGCAAAAATAAATGTTCACAAGGAAAAGAAAAATGGTATTTAGAAAAACAATTTGTTGGCAGTACAGTTGTTTTGCTGGGATCCATAAAACAGACCAACGCAAACTCCTTTCATGTGTCTTTAGTCAATGTAAGCATATAATAAGCAGTTTGCATAAAGGTTAAAAGTCATCTGAGGTGAAAAGGAATTGCTGGCTTATTCTTTCTTGTAGGCTAAAAGACACTACATTTGGAAATGTTCCCAATTTGGACATGGGAATTTTTGTGCTTGAGAAACAACTTAATCAAGAAGATTTGTGATTTGGATATGAAATAACAAGAAGTTGCCTGATGTACCAAGGTAAAAACAATGGGAAAGGGATTGTCAGTCGAGGAATAATCACATATGCTGTTGACTATTCAACAATAATGTCCAAGTCCAGATCTGGTATGTGGAAATAGATTCAAAAAATATGGCAAACAAAATATAAAAAGCCATCATCTGTTCAGCTTTCCCTGGTCACGTCCTTTTCCACACCTGAAATCTCCACAACTTGAAGACTTTGGAGATTTGCATGAGATTTCCAGACTTTCCACAGCCCAAACATCTCCATTGTTCATGTGCAGGCTTGATGCCAACATGACCTTCATTAGCCATAGAGTTCAGAGAGAAAAATGATGATTTACAACCCTAGGGGTTCATATTTCTGTCTGGGATTTCTGAGACAGAAATATGCTTGCAAGAAGTGTACAGTGCCTAGACAGTGAGTTCATCATTCTCTGATGTCTCAGACTTACTACGCATGTGCTAAACCAAAGGTCATCTTCACACTGGTCATCTGTGAGTGCATGCAGAGCAGGATTGATAGGGTTGACCCAAACATATCAAACCCATGGTTCATCCACAAAAAAAGACAGGCACATGGACTGCTATGGGTGTATTTCACCCCTTCCCTCCCTAATCCCTTAGGCAGATGGGCTTGAGTTCAGCATCTGACATAAGTTACCTGGCCTATTATCACAGATGGGTTTTGAAAAGGGTAATTGTCAGCATATGTAGTGTCAGTTCTTTTTTTTGCTCTGCCACAATTGTTGCCCTTTCAAAATTGAGTCTGGATATATTTTCCCTTGTGAAAATGTCTTTGCTGCTCTTTGAAGTTTAGGCAGACAATTAGCAGACTTAGCTATTCCCTAAGCCGAATAAAAAGTCCATTGGCTGAGTTTACACACTCCAACCCTCCACCTTCAATCACCTACTTGAACCTAACACAGATCCCCTTTGATGGATGAAACACAATATGGGAATATGATTTTTTTATCATAGAAGTTATCAAAATAGCTTCCAGAGTGGTCTCCCAGGCAACAGAAAACTAGGATGATGCCATGCTTCTCTGTGCATAATCAGTTTTCATTCCCAGAACTTGACTTGCTTCAAACAAGGAGGCTGCATTCTGGACCTATGATTCATAGAAGAAAATAATTCAGCTCATTAATTAGGCCTAGATTACAAGTGCAATTTATGTCTTTGTTCAACAGGTTTCCCCCAAAATGTTTCAAATCACAGAAAACGTTAGTACATGAAACCCTCACTGTTATCAGTATATTCACAGCATCCATCTCTGGACTATGTTTCAGAAAGGAAAATCCTATTTGAAAAGAATTGCAAGTCTTTGAACAGGAATCTGTCAGTTTAGGGGACCAGCTACTGCATTATGTGCGGCCTTTACATTTCTTTATGCTTCCACTCTTTTTCTGCCCACCCTTTATCCGCCAGATCATTCCTACTTCAATGAATGTACAGACTATGAGTTTGTCTTTTTATAGCGCATATCCCAGCAGGAATCTCACTGATCCTCTAATTGGTACGGCAGTAGAGATAAGAATGTACAAGAATGTGCCGAAGAAAATCCTAATTCCATTAAATCAGTGACAAAACTCCCATCAAGTGCCCCAAAAGAGAAAGAAGAAAATATATAGAAACTTTCCATCTAACCATGGCTCAAAATACCTTCCTTCTGTCTATCCAGCCGTATTAAAATTACGTGTGACTGCCTTTTGCTCTCCATGAGACCTGAGGCACTGCCACAAAGACCTCTCATTCTTTGTCTTCAACTCAAATTCTCACTCCTTGAACATATTTGATGGCTATGCTTTGTAAAGAAAATGGGATTTACTTAATAGGACTGTGGTGAAACATAGGCTATATCACAGCCAATAGGAGCTTTGCCACTGACTTCTAGAAAACTAGGACTTTATCCTGAGTTTCTCTCAACTGCTTTAATCGTGTGACTAGACTTGCAGACATCAGGGGAATTTCCTACAGGAAGCCTATCTGAAGAATGGCAATGCCAGTAATATTACGCAAGGTCACAGGCTTAAGGTTGCATGTCTTAATCTACCCAGCAAAAACAAAGTTTTCCCAGAGAGTATCTTATCTTTTCAGTGACTACATGCCTGCTATTTACCAAGTGTATAATAAAACCACAGTTTGCAATGGAATTTTTATATGTAGCTGTTTTGAGAAGCATATTGATCATATGGATAATTAACAGCAAAATTCACAGAGGAAAATGAATTTGATATAAATTTATATTAATTTTTCTAAAGTGATTTCATTTCCATAGAACAGCATTCCTTCATTTTCATGATAGAAAGTACATAAACAACATCTTTGTCTCGTCAACGATTAGGTTGAATAGAATCTGGGCAACATATTTTAAAAACAATCCTTAGGCATTTTTAATGTATAAAACATTGCTATATTTTCTATTGTGACTTTTAATGATTTGTAAGTGTTTCTTTTGGCAGATTTCATGCTTTTATTTGAACACGAACAGCCAATATTTCAATTCACCACCTAAGCTGCATTTAACTGGTTTGAGAACTAATGGAATTAATAAAAAGTTTTTCCTAATTACTCCACTGTTACAGCCTTTTCTTTTCAATGCTAACACTTAGATGAGTTTCTTTTCAGCCATAAGCAGAGATTTGGAACTCTAAGTACTATCATCTTCTCTATCATGTGTAAGAAAATGTTTATTTAACTTTTGTTTTAACAAAAGTTTTTCTAGCCATGTTTTTTGAAGTCTTTTCTTATTATTTCTACTCTCAATGAAACACATATCTTCATTTTCATTTTCTCAGCACTCCGGGCTACTTCTTCATTATTTCTTGTTATTTATGCAGACCAATTTAAAGCTTCCTGCAGTCCTTTGAGAAATGCTAAAGCTTTTTAATGGTTTTTAATGTTCATAGCTAGGTCCAGAATGTATGCTACTGTCTGATCAATTTTTTGTTGATTTTGTGTCATGAAGCTGGGATTATTCCATATGTAGAGCATGGTCTCAGAGCCATAATGTACTGTACATAGATTTACTCTGGATTTGCTCTGGCAGAATGATAATCATTCCCAGTTGTTGACTAGGAATATCTGAAAAGGCTGCATTTGATGGCATTAAAAAAATCAGAACTTATTAAAAATATTCAGAGCTTGTTACTTATCATTTGATTGTGTCACTGTATTCCTTCACTTTACGCTTTCAGCTTCAAATGTTACTCTAACTTAGGAGAGGTAAATCCTCCCCGTGAGTTCTATCCATAAATCCCTTCCTTTTCTCTAAGAAATAGGATTGCTTCACTTCCCCTGAGAGTCCAGGGTGAGCAGGGAGCTAGAAGCCCTTTCCACATAAAGAGGCGAGGTGCTCCTTTGCCCAGAGGTGTTCAGAGCTCAGTAGGAACTGCTCCACCCAGAGGCACTTTACTGCTACCAGTGTTACCTTGCCCCTATGTCTGGCAGGATTTGCCCACCCTCTGGAACAAGAGTTGAAAGTGCAGTTTGCCGTACTTGAAAGAGTTTGCTTGCAAATTCAAAATACTTAGTGCCATCCTAAAAGAAAGGACAAACTTATAAAGGCACATCTACATAAATATAGACATACAATAGAAATTAGATACTTCTCTATCCTGGTAGGTACGTAGGTCTATTTTTAGGCTTAGCCAAAAGCATACCAGTTAAGCCAGAAAAAACCTTCCCCAACTAGTTGCCTTGTGCAACTTTGCCACTAGGTGCAAGAGAAAATAACAAGCACTAAGGTCCATCTGTCAGAGTAATACTTGTCTATGCCTTGAACTTTAAATTTATCTGTAATTCTAGAAGATTATAATAAAAGCTAAGCACTTTGGCTCCCATTTATCCTACTCTTTCTAAACCCCAACTCTTCTATTCGGCAGACAAGACAATTCAAAGATCAGAAGAAGATTCCAAAGACCAGAATTTTCATCAGAGATGTATCTATTTCTTGCCATTGACCATAGCAAGAGTTTAAACAATCGCAGGCCTAACTTAGCTATGGCTATAAAAGAGCTAAACTTAACCAAGACTTAACTGTTCCATGTTTCCATGGTAAGCATGGAAGAAACTCCACCTTCCTAGAAAGGGTTCATTTTTTCTTAAGTGCTGGGGGAATAGAAGTGGCAAAGTAGGGAGGAAGCTAAGTTCTCCCCCTAGGCAACACTGCTCAAAGGGAGGTAAATCCTGTTGCATGCGTTAGGAAAAATGCTGGTGCTAAGTTACAATTTTTCTTTCCCACCTGTGACTACACTGAATCCCAGTGAAATGTTGTGTGGCCGTGCATTTGATAGGAAGTGTGAGGCACTTAAGCTGGCTAATGGAGTGCTGTATTGAGTGTAGCGGGCTGGTTAAACCATAGTATGATCAATAACTTTCTAAAGTGTATTGTCAATACACAAACATCTCTTTACTATTGGTTTATCATCATTTGTATCTTCTTATCTTTCGCTATTGACTGTAAGCTCTTTGGGGCATGAAGGGTTCCATTATTTTTCATTTTGCATGGTGCTTACCAAAACTGGCACAATCTGACAATAGCAATTTCTCTTGTGATTTTCATAAATGGAGACCAGACCATTGCTATTCCCTTGTATTTAGTATAAGGTAATTGCAGCATAGCTAGGAAATATTCATCATTCTAATTATTTTAAAATGTCAGTCACACAAGCTCACGATTCATAATCAGACCTATTTCAAGAATAATTACATGTTTTTGGACACTAGAGAATATCTTTAGAAGACACTTTCTACAACACTGGATATTAGACATGAGTTCTAGCTGACTGTAAGGCTCTGAGTTTGTAAAGACTAGTGCTAAAATTGTTTTAAACTCCAGATTTATTCTTGAGCTCAGCAGCTGCAAATGAAGATGGGCTGAGAGAGCAGCCTAAATGAAAATTACTTTCCCCATCTCTAGTTCTCAAAGAAGTCAAGTGAATTCTAAAACACAATTTCCGTATATTATTATGTACGAAAACGTCAGAAGAGATTTCAGTATAGTCACCTATGGTTATGCAGGATAGTTTGGCAACAAAAGTAAGAATGCTAGTGTTGCTGATTCAATTCCTACTGTGTTATGACACTTAGAGAAAAAAGGCGTTTCCTTCCCCTAAAGTGAGACAGCTTTGTGCTAAAAATTGACTAGCAAAGTTCTCCAAACTGAGTATGTTTGGAGGGAAAAAAAAAATCACTGAAATTTTCTGCATCACTAATCACATTGCAATGTGATTCCTTTATTCACAGTCCAATGTGAAGCCTTTAAAAAGTCTACTTTGTAGTCTTTTCTAATGAAAAGGTTTGTCCATGTGAATGTTCTTTCATCACTATAAATAAACAATCTTTATGTTACATGGCCTATACAAGAAAGGGCAAATAATTTATACAAGAAAGGGCAAATAATTTACTTGAGAAGTAGCCCTAGGAAACATTGCATAACTATTGTATGCATCAAGAAAAAGTCCAAGGAATAAAGTAGGTATCCAGTTTCATTACTTATTAAAGCCTAAAAAAAAAAAAAAAGCCAACAAACTGTTTAAGAAGAGTACGAAGAGAATAGAAAGAAGATACTCTAGCTTATTATTGTGCCATTAGTTAATGTGTGTACCTTGAAGAGATGTCTTCTGATGTGTTCAGAATAGAAATTTCTGCAAGTGGCGCACCTTTAATGCCACCAAGGAGAATTATTAGCAATAATAAAATGCATATCCTTTGTTCTGGAAGTCTCATGTCTTACAGTTTCTGGGCAGAGGGGGAGTTAGATCTCGAAGACCTTTAGTGTTCCCATTAAAATCTATGCTGCTGGTTTTCTGTTTCTTTCTTCATGTGCAAGGTGGCAAAATGGGACAAGCTAGTGGTGGTTTAAAATCATTAAAGGGTTCTTCCTGGTATCTAGGAGACCAAAAAAAACCCCACAGATTTAATGAAATCATCCTCAGAACTGAACTAACCCCTGCTCAGCCATCTTGCAGGCCCATGCTTTCCAGTCCTGCTCCTGGTACCCTGCAGTGCTGCTGAGCTGAGTCACAGGGTCTAGGAGCATCAGGTCTCCAGTAGGACTCAGGCAGGCTGGCTGGACTGTGTGACCAAAAGTGCTTTTAGTTTCAGATAAGAGAATTTAGGTATTCTCTTTGACAGCCCCACTATGCGCAAATCCAGGCAGTTGCATAGTCTTAACATCTATGTGTTTTTAAATGCATAGGTTATTTTTGATCCACTCAAATAGGATACTGCATGTCACAATATTAGGGTCATATCACTGTTTTATTTCTGACATACATAACAAGTAACCAGTGAAAACTTATTCCTTAAATGCTTTCAGGTAACTCTCTAAACACCTTTACATTTGTTTCAGTTCTTGTATATTTAGTCATACAGCAACATGACTTGGATAACTATCTATGCAGCTAAATCCAGATAGCACAGAGAAAGAAAAATAATAATTTATAATTTAAAATGAGTGCAACACTTACTGAAAGTGAGAAATATTAAGCTATTTGCAGCAGGCCACCAATAAATACACCAGGCACAAAAATTATTGTTTGATTAAGTATAAATTTTCAATGGAATAGAATTTTTGTTAGCTTTCTACCTTCATCAGCAATTTAACAATACCTTGTACTTCGTCTTTGAAAGGCAGCCATCTTAAATAATATAAAAGTGTCACCAAATTTACCATACCCTCCTTTAGAAAAACACACAGTGGTATAGCATTTCCCATTGTCTGCATTTAGTGTCTAGCAGGAATTCTGTTGGAATGATGCTAAGAGAGCAGTACAGGTGGATGTGATATATATTAATAGCAAAATAATTGGAATGTCAAAGCTTATGAATTAGTATTTTTCAAGTTCAACTCCAATCAACAGATTATGGTTTTCCTGACTCATACAAACTATAAACACTGTAATTCATTATATGCACATCCAAATATTTTTCTTCTGCAGGCATTTTTGCCAGTGAGCGCTAAATTAAAGAAATTAATCCTTCAGAGGTCAATGAAAAAGGCTTATTGCTATTCATAAAATCAAGAGCTCAGAACAACTAACAGTCTGGGCACCTCCCCCGGCTCAGTATATCACCACTACATGTGTGCTTAGTTCTTCTTCCCTAGACACTTGGAAGGAATTTTTTAATTTGAATTGAAAATTCAAATAATTCTCAGCTGTTACCTCTGTCTTCTGAAAACTCAAACTTCATTACATCAGAGAGAGAATATCCACTTTGTAGGACAGCATGGATATCATAAGCTTAAATCTTTCCGCCCTGAGCCAGTCCCTCAGACCTACATCCTTTCCTCTTTTAAACACACAGCTTTCTGCTAAACCCTATTCCACTCACATATGAAATATATCTTTTATCTTCCTTCACACACATGCACGGATCTCAAATACTATTTTGTGGTGTTACGATGTTTGATGATATACCCATAATAGTACTTGGGGGCAGTGAAATTCTCTTTTCTCAGTCTACATAGCTATAAGTGTACAAAATGTAATAAACTGCATATAATCATTGAGTCCTTGTGTCATGTTACAGACTTAGCGTTCCATCTGAGCCACTGGTTTCAGTACCCAGTGTCACACAGCACACAGTTCAATATGGGTAAAAATTCTTGTGGGTAGAAACAGAGAGGGCACTTTGGGTTTCAGTATTTACAGGATTATTATTCTTACAGGGCTACTATGAGCAAAGGCTGAGACGACTGGGACTGTTCAGCTTGGAGAAGAGAAGACCGAGGGGGGATCTTATCCATGTGTATATATATATATCTGAAGGGAGGATGTAAAGAAGATGGATCCACAGTCTCCTCAGAGGTGCCTGGTAACACAACAAAAGTCAAATTGAAACAAAGGAAGTTCAGTCTGAATCTAATAAAAAACTTTTTTACTGTGAGAGTGACTGAGAACTGGAACAGGTTGCTCAGAGAAGCTGTGGAGTCTCCATCCATGGAGATATTCAAAAGCCATCTGAGCACAATCACGGGCAGCCTACTCTAGGTGACCCTGCTGGAGCAGGGGCGTTAAACTGGAAGTTCTCTAGATGTGCCTTCCAACCTCAACCATTCTGTGATCCTGTGATTTTTTTTTTCCACACAAATTACATGCGAGAGTAGGGGGAAAAAAAACTGACAGAATGCATCTTTGATGAATTGCCTAGGGGAAAAAAAAATTCTTCAAAGAATCTTTAACTTCTTCAGATAGTATTCACTGAAGTTGTACAGTTTGCAAAAATCTTCTTCAGTGGCTCTAGGGAAAGCTACATGTTATCTGGCATGCATTCAACGCATAGCTCTTTAATGAAACTTATGGACAATTATTTTCTTAACCCGGTGATCCCCTATATCAATGATTCTGCTAGTCTGTAGAAATGCCTTTGTCAAAATGGAAGGCCTCTGAGAGTACAGAATGTGGCATGTGCTTAGCTTGCTTTTTAAGTATATCAAAGATGATAGTGTTGCATAGGAAAAATACAAAAGGGGTACCTTGTATTACAGTGTTGTTATAGTATGCAGAAATTCAAATTTATAACTACGCTGCACATTAAAAATCAAAAACCCTAAAGAGAATCCGCTTCTGTGGCTGGCAGTCATTTTCTTTCTCCTACTTCAGCTTCTAACAAATCACTGAGTGTTCATCAGGAAATAATTCCCTCTTTCTCCCTCTCAGCACCCCCTGGACTCCTCCCTTGCTATGGTGTTACTTTGGAGAATCTTGCTCTACCAATACTAACCATTTTTTTCTCAGATTCTCTAACTGAGCATAAGTAAGTTATATTAAGAGCAATTACTCTTCACTAGTACTTAGCTTTGAAGGCTGATGCCTTACATTTCAAACTTGTAGAAAGGTTTGCATGCCTTTAAACCTGTCTATTTTTCCTAATTATGATCAGCTGATCTAGTAAAAGGTTTTTCGTCTCCTCACAAACCTTGCTTAACCTGTATTGCAAAGTATCACATTCATTTTTTCATGCTTCTAATGGATATTCTGCTAGGACCTTTATATTTGCAAATATCAAACCCCTTGCTGAATGTTATAAAATTGATCTCTTACAGCTGCAGGTTAATTTATTTAAATACCAAATGTAATGCATTTTATATTAAACAACTAGTGAGGGAACAAAAAAGAAAGCACTCTTTGTCTTTATTTCTCTAGCAGCATCCTAGCCCTGCCTGCAGTCCACTCAATTTAGGGAATATATAATCTCTCTGTAAATTCCACAAATGAGTCCTGCCTGGTTATTATCATTGCAGAATGTCCAGCAAGAAGAAGAAAAGCTTGCTGAGGGATAGCAGAGTATTCAGATAGCTTTGCATAAACACTGGATAATGGCTTCCCTCTGAGAGATTTGCAATGCTCCAATATCAAACGGCTTTTGCATTAAAAATTACAAGAATGCATATCAGATTAGCTTTTCCACACATTAGAATTGTGCAGCTTGGAAGAGCACAAATGTAGTGACAGTGTAACTCCCTTCTCTTCCTTTCCACCCCTCAGGCAGTGACACAGATTTCTTACTTAACAAATGTGCTATTTGATGCTTTCTGGACCTCATGTGAAATAGGTTTTTCCAAAATAAAATAGAACCAAAATAACTTAGGTAAAAGTGAAATTACTTGTATATTTATGAACATGTTATGGACTTCTTACTTATAAATCTAACCAACGAAATACGTGATCTAATAGTAAATCTGTGTAAGAGGTCTATAGATCCCTGTGGAGTTTTCAGTCTGAAGACATGAGCTGATATTACATTGAAAAACTTTCCTATACACAAACAGCAGGATCAGGCCATATAACTTTGCCAAGTTTCATTTCTGTACTTGTTTTCTTATGCAGATCCCATATGATAATGTCAGGAACATGTGTCATTTGCCTGATGGACAGTATTTCCCTCCACAGGAGGGAGGAAAAGCCAAGGAATTTTTCTCTGTTTCCTTCCATTGCAAGATTCTTTCACTCAAAAAGGTCTTGCTTAGCCTTGTGTAAAACAGCTCAGCAATGGGACTGACTTCATTCCCCTGGAAAAATACAGTTCTCAGCCTAGGAGTGGTTAATGTTGCTGAAATTCTCCTGACAAACAGGAAACATTTAAACTGTCTCACTATTTATCCCATTCATGGATATTAAACTATTGATCCTGCAAGACCCTGCATGATCTTGCAAAATGGAAAAGACAGCAGAATTTTGTACTGCTATTTGCCTCTTTCCAGCTTCATTTGTCTCGTTCCAGGAGTAAATTTCCTGATAAGTTAATACATGTTAAGACACCATTAACCTTTAAGCAGAGAACCTTATGCAGGGATATTCCCTTTGGGGGGAGTCTAGGAAGAGCAGCAAGCCTGCAGAGCACTTCTGAGTGATGGATCTCCTCTGCTAAAATGCATTAAGGAGGAAGCCAGATAGCGTCACCTGTGGTTGAGACTTTGAACTAGAAGGAAAACAAAGGTCCCTGTGCTCATATCTTCCTGGTTAACCTACAGTTCGAGCATGACCCAGTGATCCCAATACACCACCTGGTTCACTGGACAACATTCACTTCTACCTGTACCACCACTTACCTTAGCTTAGTGACCTCTGCAGAAAACAGCAACGAGCCAGTTCCTCAGATCCTGCTTTTCTGAATCCTAACTCTTTGCCAAACCTGAAGCTGGTCCTAATCACTGTCTGAAGTTAAACATAAGGCATGGATTTCTGTAAGCATTGCATTTTAAATACATACAACTTTCAGGTCCCTTCAGTAAAATGAGATCTTTAGCTTCTGGCAGCAACAACCCTTTTCCTGACTTCATGAGATTTGAAGAATTTAGGAATTAATCAAGATCTACAGTCCTCCTGCTCCAAACACTGCCTCTCTTTCTCATCTTATGACCAGCTGTCCTGACTGATTGCCACACAATCTCCCTAGATTAACAAACGTTAAAGAACACACCAGTGAGCCAAATATTATTTACTCTTCCCCACACCCTAAAATTAAGCCAGCTCTGAGTTTAAGTATTCCGTCATCTCTGTGACCCATGCCTAACTCAATATACAGCTTTCACCTTTGGCAGGACAAGCTTCTTGAGCTTGGATAGAAATCTCATTATACTGCTTCACGCAGCAAGGTTGACAGGGTTTCATAATGGGCTATTGAACCGGTTGATTAACTGATTTGGATTGGAAAATTTAACACAGCAATACAAATGCAAATCAGAGAAAAGAGATGGCTAGGATTAAGGTAATGTTATGGACAGAAGGGGCTGTGGAATTCACTTTATTGCTAAGTTTTGCAGGATGTGGTGAGCTAATAGGACTGTTTGCAGTGCTAAATGTCTCGTGTTTATTGGAGGGTAAGGCTGGCCACGGTCAAGGGTAGCTCTGCGGTTTGGGTTTGGGTGAGAGTTTAGAACTCCACCCATTAACAAACTTATTTCAGCATCCTCTCCAGCTAATGACAGTTTGTTTGCCTCTGTTGTAGTTTGTCCTGGCTGGTGGCAGGGAGTCAGCTGGCAACTACCAGCAAGTCAACTAGTCTGAAGTATTTATCCATTTAAGACCTTGTCCGCCAAACTGCTACACACCAGTCAAGCACATTTGCACAGGCTTTGCTCAGACACAAGAGAAGTCCCTGTACAAGTCACGTAGAAACTTTCTTGCTAAGCGGAGAAGGAATGCTTAGCAATGCTGTATATCAACATGACCTGCACAGTCTGTCTATCCAGTTGGATGGATGAGTTTAGAATATTAAGAGGAAAGAAACACTACACCATAAGCAGGTTTCTTTGTACCACTGAGGCTTTGGATTTCTCTTCAATACTTTTTGACAATACGCACTATAGTAAATGAAACTGCCAAGGCAAAGCCACCATCCTACTGTCACCATTACTGTTTAATTTTAGCATAGTCCCTGTTACAGTTTTAGCTACTGCCAATTAGCAGTCCCCCAAACAACTCGCAGATATAATTAACACAAATATAGGTGATTTGAAAGGCAAAAGAATTTAGCTTCACGGATCTAAGCTGTGCCATGTCAGTCAATCTTTGGGACAGAATGGTCCCTGCTGTTTGATTGTTTGTCCCATCTTCATTTGATTCATATCATATCTTTGGTAAGGCCATTGCTGAAATTTCCCTGGGTCTCATAAGCAAACCACAGCTCAGCTCACAAAACATCAGGGATGTAAGCAGTCATGAAAGCTATCTCTCACCTCTCCACTGCACTCCTCAAGCTGAAGACCCTCTAGAGTTTCTCTCTGACACCTGGCATCTTTGAGAAAGTTCTTCAAGCCTCCTGCAAGAGGAAGGACAGTTTCATTTGTTGTCATGTATACACTGGTGCAGCTGAGGTATTTCCTTGTGGACACCACAGGTCAAAATCAGAGACTTCAAAAACTGAGCAGTGAACTTTGTTTAATAAACACTGGAAATGAGCAACAATAAGCTATGGAGTCACTACCTATAAGGTAATTGCAATAGAGGGTTCATTTCAGGTAAGTTTTGTTGCAAAATTTGATTTTATGCAGATACTTTATTATACTGGACGGAGAACAATTTTTATTAATTCCTTGTCAAGCTTGCTATTACTGAACTTCATTTATATAAAGGTTTCTCTCTGGTCTTTCCAACGTATCTTCTGCACTGCTTCAAGGACATGCTGAAAAGCCCAAGGCGTTCATACACAGCAAAAAATTCAAGTACATGAAAAAGGAAATCTGTCACTATCACTTACAGTACTATAAACCTAGAAAAACAGAGAATATGAAATACTGGAGCGATTCATATCACATACGAAATTACAATTACTGAAGATACACCTTGGGTGAATACCACAACACTCACCCACAAATGAAATATAGACTTATTCTTCAGTTTCATTGCTATGCTGCACACAACACTCTTATACACGAATTAATAACCTTCATCACTATCATAAAGTAAACAACAGAACTATGTAGGGTACTGATCCTGCACATAATCATATCTGTGATTGATTTTATGTGCATAAGCTGTCTCATTAATGTCAATGGGACAACACAGGTGCGCAAAGATAATCTCAGCAATAATTATTTGCAGCATTAGCAACTACTTTGTAATGAAAGGAATAAGTAGATGATACCTGCAGTGCTGCTTAGAGTAAACTTGTTTCGAAAAGCACATTTGTATAATCTCTCCCCAAAGTTGCATCTTATACTGTCAGTAGTTCCAGAAACTTCTATATGAATGATTGTGTTACAATAGTTTTAAAACATGTATAGAATGAATCACAAGAGCTTGCTTGTGCGTAAATTTGGATATGTATATGAATCAATAAATACTTTGTAAAGATGCCATAAGACAAGTTCTATACCATATCCAGTTTTCAACCTAATCTAATACTACTTTACTACATTTTGAATAATGGGATAAACTAGTTTTTGTCATCTAGAATTTGTACCAGAATCCACCATGGCCCAGTCCCTGAAGCCTATAAGAAAGTTCTTCCAGTACTGAAAAACAGAGACTAACTATGTAACCATTAAATTAGCCAGCAAGTGAACTTCTAGTCTCGAAATTTTATTTTCAGATCTGAAACTAAGCATAACAAAAGAAATTTCTCCGTAAGTCCATATTAATTTTTCAAGGGGACACTGAGCTAAGTACAACATTTCGCAGTATTCCTGCACTATCCTTCTTATTTGAATAAAATGTATAATTTCCAGATTGCACAAGCAAACTGGCTCTATCTAAGAAATCGAATTCACAGAATAATAGAATAATTCAGGTTGGAAGCAACCTCAGGCTATCCTAGTCCAACGTTCAGCTCAAAGCATGGTCAGCTGTGAAAACATGCCAGGTGGCTCAGGGCTTTATCTAGCTGGGTCTTAGAAACCTCCAAGGACAAAGACTGCACAACCTCCATGGGCAACCCTTTCCATCACTCGACAGCCCTCACAGTGGTAAATATTTTCCTTAGAGTCCAAAAACCTGGATGCTATTCTCTCAATTGAGTATGCTAAACATCAGTCTCTACAGTGTCTATCATCATTTTCTTGTCTCTTTCCCTAACGAAGCAGCCTAGGAGTGGGAGCTGTGGGTTTGAATCTTCACAGGCTGAGGTGAAACCTTCGTTTTTTACTTCCAGAGTGCTCTAACTAGGAGGCTAGGATAGAAGAAATACATAGTTGTAGAAATAACGAACTTTTCTTCCTGTAAGAGGAGAGAACTCAGTTCTTTGGAAGAAAAGGTATCAATATCTTGATACTCCCCCCCTTTAATTGGGGGCTGGGTTTTGGATTCTGAGGAGACAGAGGCATCCAATTCATGGAAAGAAGTGATATTGCAGAAACATAACTGGGTTCAGTGTTTCCAGTTGGCTGGCTCTATGAGTCTCTGCACAGATTTCAGCAGCTTCCCTGCTAAACAAGCTGGTGGTTTGGCATCTCATTCTGAGGTATCCATGTCCCTCTAAGTGTTGTAAAAGGGAGAATGGGCACATAACACTGATTACGCTTCTAGACCGGTGCCTAAAGGGTAGGTTCAATAGCTCCAGCCTTGTCATACTCCAGTCTCAGAGTACCTTATTGGATCTGTTTCCTAATTCTTTCAGAAATTCAGCAGTGTGTTCTCATAAATACCTCTTCTGCAGAGCAAGAAATAGGCAGACTGCCATGTGCTTGATAAAGCCATTTAATTTACACAACTTTAAATAAAAATAACTACAGTAAGCAAATTGATGGAAGAACAATTGTTTTTCCTTTCATACTAAAAACAGCTATCACTGCCTTTCAAGAGAAATCAAGGCCTCCACTTTTTAAACTCTCCAAATACACAAAAATATCATTTTCTTTTTTGGTTCATGGCAAACTGAAAACATAATCTACTTAAATCTGCCACCATGGAAGATTTACACAGTAGAACCACTGAGGCAACAGATTCAGATTGTTTCCCCTTCTTGTACGCAGCATCTTTCATATAAATGCAATTAAGACCTGAGTGCAACACTTATGAAATTCACTGAAATATATGCGAACTAGGATAGAGATCAATGTTTGCATCTCAGTAAGGATGGTTGCTAAGGTGTGACAAAACAATGCTCTTTTGTAAAACAGTAGGAAACAATCTTGTGATACAAAAGAAAAGAAAAAGATTGTGTCACATGGTCTATTCTATTAAGATAGAGCATCATTTTATACACAGCATCAAAATTAAATTAAACTGGCTATTCTTTCCTATGGTTCATTTGCCTTACAAATTTTCAAAGTCTTCACTTTAGCTTTGCTGCTGAAAAGAAGACTAAGGTAGCTGCTTATTTCAGCCTTTCTTTAATTTACTCCTGATAGATTTTCAATGTAGCTCCATTTTTCTGCAAGTGAAAGCAAATTACCCCATCCATTCCTCATCCATTCCTTATCCTTTCTTTGTGCCACAGCATCGATCATCCTGAAGGCAACACATTTTCTTAATATAATTTTTGTAAAATCCATTGAGCTACAATGACACCAATTCATTCACATTTGTAGATTAAAGATACCAAATTAGTACTTAACTTTCTGGGCAATGCTAAATAGGTCCTACATACTAAAAGAGCACCAATACCTTAAATAATTTCTAAGATTTAAGGCTTAATTCTTTCCCCTAAAACATAAATATTGAGATGTGCTTATTGAATCATCTTGAATCTGACTTTCACAATGTAAATTCTAGAGCTGGTTAGAGAAAAATCCACGAGAATATTGTCTATTAGAATTTGCTCTTTTGTTGAAAACAGGATACTTTGAAAAAAATGTTTCAATTTGGGCAGATTTTCAATAAGGATGTTTGAAACTTGTATGGCTTGCTACCAGCCTCCCAACCTCTCCCCTTGACATCCTACTGAGCCGATGTCTTGGAGCATCAAACTATGGTCCCAACACCCTGACCCTTCTTTATGTCAGCAGCACAATAACCGAAACCTTCTGATACAGCAAGTCTCACTGAGTAACCTGGCAACAAGTATCAACCAAATTTCACTGATTCTGCCCTTTGAAGAAAAAGGTAAAAGCATATATTTAATTTCAAAAAGAAACTACAAATGATTTTGAAAATACCTTAAGTATCTGCAAGCCCAGACCTGGATAACCATGACAACTCTGGTGCCTTCTTCTCTCAGTTACACCATTGGACTTCCCTGAAATCAAAAGAAAAATGACACTGGCCACTACCCATAAAAATCAGTAGTTATAGTTGTTACCATGTCTCTGACAGTTCTCCCGTTTTTAAGGATCCCAGTAAGAGGAAAAGTTTCTTTATTTTGCTTATAGACAGGCCGGGAAAGAAGTCAAATATGGCAGGAGGGTGTATTTATTTCCCTAAACAGTATCTCTTCCAGCAATATTCCCCAAAGATAATCACATCGTGGAATTCTCCAGTTTCCACCATCCATTGCAGATTCCTTTCAATAGATGGTTCATCTTTTATCTTCCCACAGGCTAAAGTTATTGCAGTAGTTTTTATAGAATCAGAGTGGCTTTCCACTGTTGTGTTGTATTTTCATCTCTTTACTTTTAAAATGTGACAAATCAATGATCAGAAAAAAGGTTTAGGAAAGAAAATAAGTCTTTTTCCTGTCCTAAAGAAATTCACATTGCTGCGAAGTACACTACTGCATTAGCAGGTAAACTGGCTGAAGAACAGAAATCCGCCATTTCTATCAATAAAAGCAAAATCCTGATCAAGTCACACTGCATTAGGTCAGAAAAAAAAAAAAAGATTTTCTCTGGATGAGCGACAGCAGAAATACATTTCTCCTTTTACTTCCCATCTAAAGGTGAGGAAGTAATGACAAAGAATGAACCTACAGTCCTGTTCAGTCTTAAATATGGACTAGAGCACTTCAAAGACAATGTGGCAAAGCAATGTACTTTCTTTAGCAGGGCTGCTTTACACAGCAGTGTTTTGGCTTAGGCAGACATTAGACATGGAACATATCTTCCCAAGTGAGTAATGTCTTGGCAAAAGTTCTAAGTATTTGTGAAGTATCTCACAAAGACAATATTGACAATGTCAGATAAAACTAGCGCTTCCACCTCTGTCATGAATACAGAAGCAGCATGTCAGGAAACTTTTTTTCCCCCCATATCCAAATTCCAGGAAGGAACCTGGTAGGAACCAGAAGAAACTTTTATTAATCAATGAAAACTTTGTACATTACTTTTGACAATTTCCTGTCTTTGTCTGGAGTTAAACAAAAATTAGGCCATTTGTTTGCAATGAGTGTCCTATAATTACGCTGCTGCTCCCAGGCTGGTTCATGAAAGAGTTCCCATTAACTTTAGTGTACTCCGATGAAATGCTTGTGAATAAGACTGTATCCCTTCCTATTCAGACCAACAAATAGATGGTATCCAGGCCAAGACTGAAGAGCTAGTGTTCAGAAAAGTCAGCTGGATCCTTCTGCAAGTCTCCTCATCAATGAAATAACTGCATACTCTCTAACTGTAGAATCACTTCCTCAATGAGCAAGAAAACCTTTGTGTTAAGAATTCAGACTAACTGCATTGCACTGGAATGTAAAAACAATGCAATTTATTTTATATTCATTTATGAACTATAGTAATTTGGTATAGACATCACTACAATTATGCCTTCCTAGTGCAAGCTTTCAAGTTGTATCATTCAAAAACAGTAGAGATGAATCAATGGGAAAAATTAGTGCAGAAAGATGTCTAAATAGATCTTTGAACAATAAATGTCTTTTAATTCAAGTAATGTCAAAAAATGTTAAAAGATAGAAACATACATACTGTTTGTATGAGTGGCATATTAATCAGGGGCATGGAGTTCCACTAATCTATGCATAGATAACTATTATCAGTGCTAATGGAAGTAGAAAAAAATGCAAGCATGAAAAGAACATTATATTGTTATTCTGTCAGATGTAGCAATCAGTGGAAAAGCATTTACAGCATTAAAAATATACTTGTGGTGGCAATGCTAGGAAAGCGTCTAAAGAAAATAGGTTATTAGGACTTTTTTTTTATTAGCAGATAATCTGGGGAAGGAAATCCTTTATAGAAATTCAAAAGCTATATGGTGAAAGCACAGAGTAGTTCCTGTATTTTTATCAATCCCCAAGAAGACCTCAAACATATAACAGTCATATATAAACAGATAAGGAGAAAATTACCATTAGCTACAAGTAAACATGCTAAACCCTGAAGACTCTTCTGAAGCATTAACCTTCAAGGTAGTGTGCAATTTTGCTGCAATAAGGGGAGATGCAGTATTTCTACTCTGTCTCGCAGCCCTGAATAGGAAGTTCACCACAATCACTGATCACGTATTCCAAATATGCAGAGAAAAGGCCAGAGGACGGGGGGTGCATTTTACTGGGCTACAGATCAAGTAAAAAGGTATATTCAGTTTAACAAAAATTCTCCCAAACATGCATTTTCTCTTTTATTCCATTACTTTCTGAGATTTGTGTTGATTAAACTGATTAAACAATTAACATAACCTTTAAACACCATAAACTCCGAACAAAAAATGCTCTCTCTTCCGCCAAGCACTAAATAGCCAAGCAGAGGCTGTATTCTCCTCCTGTGGTGTAGCCTTCCATGTAATAATCCCAACAGCTGTTGGGATATGAGCCATTTAGGCTAATACCTGTTTATCAGTATACAGTTCTTGATGGTTCCCTAGTGCCTTTGCCTAAATAGATAGCTTTCACTAATAAATGATAACATTATGTTATATACTCACTTAACATTACCAGTAAGACAATTAGAGCCCATCATGGAAGAGTTAAACAGTGATAAGATACTTTTTGGAGCTGATTTGCAAGGAAAAGAGACTGTGCATGCCCAGTCTCATAGAAAATGGCACAAATCTTTACAAAACGTTCAGGAAATTTTCACTGAAATACGTACTAGAAATTTGATAGGTTATTGATTTGAATAAATGATATTGATAATGAACCTTTTTTTTCATTCAGCACTTTTAGACTTTTGCAGGAGGACCTTTCTTTGTAACATATTTCCCCAAATAAAAAGCCAGAAATGTCAGAGCATTTTCTAATACAAAGCAGAAAACTGAGGAAACTAGTTCACATGTATGCATCTATACACAAAAAATACATAAAAAATTGAGAAAAATAATAACTTCATAACAAATGCATAGTGTATCTCCCTGTGAGATAAGAAATTGTTAGAATAAGTGCCTGGAACTGATTTTTATATGTCTCATGGGCAATTTTTTGGTCATAAACTGTTATTCTGCAAAAACAAAGCTCAAGATTGAAAGTTGAGGTGGTATTTCCTTGAGTTCTATGTGTTTTTTATGCTTTGGATTTCATATTTTAAAAACTGGAAGTAAATCACTTTGTCCTCCTTTCTTTCTTATCAGTATATGGAAGGCAGGTTTATCCATCATACCTGTTTTCAGTGCTTCAGTTTCTTTCCACAGAATTTTTCATCTGTTTCTTTTCCTCTGTAAATTCATTACTTTCATAGTAAGAAAGATATATGAGGACATCAAAAAATTTCAGAAGAATCTTTGATTCCTAAAATAAAACTTCCTAAGATAATAAAATAATTTATTCAAGCTATTGCTGAATATGGTGACATCTCTGCCTTCCCTATGTTCATCATGGTTCTAACAGTAGTTTAAAGTCCTTTCAAAACTAGGCAGTGGTAAGAATGAATCCATCTAATCTGTAGAATAACCTTTGTAGGTAAATTATTTATACTACTATTTATTGCTTAAATTCTTTTTCTTAGACTAGGATTCGAACCATTTTGTCATGATATTTCTATGCAGATCTGTGTTACATTCAAATTATCGGCTATTGGGGAATTCCAGGCAAAGTGAAAACACAGGAGGACTGCATAGCTTTTTTTTAACCAAAATCTGCTTCCGTTTCCGTTTACTTTGGGGACCAGAAAACTAGAGAATACTATCATTTTAACTCCCACAGTACAGCTTTCAGATTCTAGGTGAAATCTTTAAAGTAATATTAGGAGAGTTTCCCACTGAGCCTACTTTCTTCTTTCACCAACATAAGCAAATGACAAAAAACAAAGCCAAACAAAGGTGCCACTAGCCGGTTTAGCAAACCTCTTAAATTCCTTCCCTATTCTTGGCCTCAACATCCACCGATCACAGAGAAGAACCATTATAAAGTCAGAGGAAAGAAGAAAACTAAATCCTGTTCAGTAGTGGAATACAAATAATAAAAATCCAAGCTTTTCAAACATGACAGCTTTATTATGTTTATTGGAACCTTTACAGAAAAATACCTTCATATATATGAGCTCTCTTCAGAAAATCAGGTATCCAAACATTCACGTACTGCATTTTCCTGCAAAGTCCCTCAAAGCTCTCTGTTAGGTGGGAAAGTATTCACAGTTCAGTTCTTGTAGGATCATAGTATAATTCAGGCTGGAAGGGACAGAACTTTTTAGTCCATCCTTCTGCTCAAGGCAGGGTCAGTTACAAGGTCAGATCAGGTTGCTCGGATCTTGTTTCTGCAAACTGAGTCTTCCTCCTGTGCCTCTCTCCAGTAGGTCAGAAGAGAGTTAAAAGTAATCATTTAGGCCCTTTCCTGTTTGTAGGAAAGGGCAAGAAACTTCTGTGGCTGCTCCACCTCACCAAGGGTGCTGCAGATTGGGGAATCTGCACTGCAGTGGCTTTGCCCTGTCAGTGACTGCTAGTAAATTTCTGAAGACACCACAGTGTCCCCGGTGTCAAACCTTCGCTTTGGGAAGAAAGGCTGGAGGCTAGCTTCCAAATTGCAAGCAGTAGGACTGAGGAGAAAAATCATCAAATTTCAGAGACAACATGTCTGTTGTACATCCTCTTGTGTGGATGCCTTCCCCTCGCACTTTCACTTACGCGTGGATGCTCTTATGACATAGGTGGGCAGAAGTGCAGATAGTCCTGTTTATCTTTTCCTAGTGGCTACCTACAGACGGCAATATGCTCCCTACAGGTGACATTTTGGAAGTGCCTAATTCTTCTCTTGTATAACAAACCCTGGTGCCTTACTAGGATCCTGTTACAGAGACAGCACATTTAAACATTATCTCAGTAATATTACAGATATCTACAGTTCGAGTGACTATGACTGGGGACCTTTCAGATAGCTTTAAGCCAAGGAAGGGTTGCTTAAATGTACAATAACAAAGGCAGGTAACAGGATAGAAAACTAGCACTTGGACAAAGCTATCAAATGGAGATGCCTTCACCTCTGACTCCAAATAAAGTAATTGGCAGTATGGGAAGGAAGGGAGCAAGGAAGATCTTATACCCTGTATTTCTTATGGAAAAAAGCCAGTGGAACCGCTAAATTCAAACAAAAGCAAGATAATAGTTGAAGATATCAAAGGATTAAAACAAAATGTCCAAAAAATTACTTAAAATAGAACACAAGAAGCATGGATGTCCTCAAAGATAACGAGACTCAACAATGTTTCCAAGTCAAGGGAATGAGAAAATATAGTGAGATGTAGGGATTTCAGGCAATAACAAACTCATTTGAATTTGAAAAATCTACAATGTTATATATAAAGGTAAGCATGGAGTCTAAGGAAAAGTAATTTGACAAAGAAGATTAAATACAGTATAGCTTGTGGAAAACAAAGTAATAGGGAATAACATACTCATAGGGAATACACATACTCAAAGAACAGCAAATTCAAAATCGTGATTGGAAAGAGAAACGTGTCCATGGAAGAAGAGGAGAAATTCTACATAAAAACCAATATATTTCATGATACTGAAAGAATATCCTTCAATGTCAGTGAACATATTACAGCAAGAGAAAGGCTTACAAGTAACATGCAACTTTCTTATCACAGAGAAAGTTCTCAACTAAGACATTGCCACTTTTAGTTGTACAGAATTTATCTCCAGATCTCTGATGGAATCTAAAAAAAGCTGCCACATTTCATCAAATTTCATAAATTTCAAGAAGTTTGAAACTACGCCCGGGGCATCCTCCAAACACCAAAAGAAGTAAAACACTACCACGTTATGGCCTAGGCAGAGGCCTGCCTTGCAAGGGTGCTCCTTCTTCTGCCTTAAAGCATAAGCATCGAATACCTCTTAACACAGGATGCCGCACTAGACTATAGTTTTTCTGTGGGCCAGTATGGAGGAAGAGTGCTGGTTTTAGAATTGTTGGTATTGCAAGTAAACATAAAATATCTTGTGAATCGTCATCATAAAGATGCTAATACTGTACCACTTCTGTCAGAGGGAGCTTTGCTCAGTAACAACCTCAGTTATGAGCACAGTGCTCCTGCAAGCACATGAGCTTCAACACAGAGGCAGAGCTTTAAGCATTGCCTGCCGTAAAAGATATTTAAATAGCCTGTGAAACATTGAGCTTTCAGGGACCCACTGCAGTTTTAACCATGTTAATCCCAAAACTGCCATGAGCCTCAAACCTTCTGGAGCTTTGCAGTAGGAATGTCAGCTTAGGATTCCAGTCCCAACAAAATAATTTCTGCCTCTGGCACATCCATGGAAAGCACCTTGTCATCATTTAGCCCATTAAATCATTTTATTATTTTAGAGGAACCATTTATTCCTAATAGTAATACCTCATCATTAGATGATGTAATAGTAATACCTCATAATAGATATTATTATCTACTTTAAGAGCACGATATGGCTTGTTTTAGACCTGATTGCTCAATGTGGCCTGAAGGAAAATCTCTCCTCATTTTAAATTTGATCCTTTATGTTCAAGAAGACAGCTGAAAATTAAATACGCTGATCCTGCCAGTAGCTGCTCATGCTATTATCTTGTAAGTATGTTATCCACTTGATTATTTTTTCTCTCAGATTGAAGTTTTAATTTTTATAGACTGTGATCTGAGCATTTGGAGCTTTATAACTCAACAAGAAAGGGAGCAAGAAAGAAGTCTCAGCACTCCAAAGAGAATAAAAGGAAACAGAAGAATAGCTTTCCTTACAGATGGCCTTTAAAATGAATGAGCAGCTAGGATTGTCCCTGCCCAGAGGTACCATAGCATGAAAATATACGGAGAGAAAATAAGTAGGAAGAGTTATACTATGCCCTCAGATGCACTCAGAGGTCTCCCACTGACTTCAATCAGTCATATGCTGAAAGCTTATAGCAAAATTTGACCCTGAGCAACCTTTTCAAGAAGCAGGCCAAAGTGTCTTCAGATGCACACATAGAGTTCCCAAAAGAATCAAAGACTGCAACTCTTTTGCATTTCTCACTTGCTTTCCAGCCTTGCTTTTCTTCACCAGGGACCTCTTGCTGGATTAAGTCTGTACTTTGCACTTTGAAGGTTTAGCGGTGATTAATAGTCTAGAGTCTATCCTATGCCCAAAAAATCAGAGATACTGAAAAATGTATTCAATTATATGAAAAATACTCCCACATTTCTGAAACATTTGTCACACATTTCATAGCCACGTCAAAAGCAAACAGGTGCATGGTGAAAAAAAATCTAACCCAAGAGCCACTCAACAGATGCACATGACTTGAGGAGATTTAGCATAAATAGAGTTTATTCTTTAGACTCATATCCTTCTTACAATCCACTATGACTGGTTTCAACTGGAGATTTAGGCTTTTAAAACAGCTTTCCTACAAATTTACCTCCATCCACCCATTTTTTTAAATACAATAAGCAAGGTTAAAAAATATTCTTCTCACTAAGAAATACCCTTATTTTATATATACACAGCCCTAAAATGTTTGGCCTTCCTACCCAGAATTTTCAGACTGACTACATCTGACAGCCTTTCGCATGCCAAAACAATCCAGAAGGAAAAAATAAAAATAAAAAAGGAGTGCTAAGTGAATAAACGAACTGCTTCTGCAGCATGCATTACATGCATTACAACCGTGAGTACGCTCAGTTCATCTTTGTACACGACTTTATCTAAATTTCTAAAAGCAAGCGTAACTAATTCTTAGCACTTGTCAGGAGCTGGTACAGTGCCTGTGTAGGACCTGTTAAGCACAGACTGTGTGTGTTTCAGTAAAAGGTCGGGGACAGGGGGGAAGGGGAGCGTGAAACTTGCAGTGTTTGGGCTGTTCTGCCACCCTTCACTTTGATTTCTGCTAAATTCACAGCCTTGATGTCAGGGGTCTAGTACTGTCAAACTATTGCCCATCTCAGCTTCACAAAACCTGAAACCAGATACCATTTTAAGCATACAGAATGCATTTGCCAGAAAGAACAAGCAGTATTTGCAAGAGAAGTACTGAAGAACAGGAGAAAAGAGACTATACAGGGTCGCCAGGAGGACGGCAAAAGAAGTAACTCAGCAGAAATTGGTAGTCCTGGAGGGATTTAATCCCCCCTGGGAGGGAAAACAGTCTCGGTGCTAAATGCCATGATCACAGTGGGATTAAAGGCATACCATGAAGGATATAGGGACAGGCAACCTGGCCACAACAGGCCTATTCCTGTAATAGTCTCAGTGGCTGGGGGGGAAGTATAGCAAGATTTGTAGCAACAGCTATAAAAGTCAGGCCACACCTGTGACAGTTAAAGTTATAACAGGATTAGTATTCCTGTAAACAGAATAATTTCAGATAAGCACTAGAAGGAGCAGGTGCTAGCCAATTAGTCCTCTCCAGGTGCATTGACCAGCATATTGATGAACTTCTCAAATGAAGTAATATATTTATTAGTTTTTCAGAAAATGTTACACTCGCACTAGCTTATGCATGCATTTTATGGCATTTAATCTGCAACTTTTCCATCTGTCATGGTTGCTATTAACAGTGCATATGTGTCTGTTTGTGCCTCATCTCATAAAGAAACTATACTTAGGAGCTGGAATCACTAAGTATGCAGGTGGTGTACAATCCATGGTATCAACAAACAGATGCCGGAGCTAACTGCCCAGGATCATGTCATGATTCATTATCTGAAGAGAGGCTGGTATTGCACAGCTTTATGAATATGGTAATATTCAAGGTAGTTAGCTTCTTAGTAACTGTATTTTCTTTGTTTAACTGTAAGCAAAAGTAATTGTTCTACAGTAAACCTTTTTATGTCTAGAACGGAAGTTATCCATTTCAAAGTCTCACAGATAATTTCATTTCCAGCTTCCACATTCCTCCATAGAGATAAATTCAGATGATCCTTATAGTCTTTCCAGCTTAGCTAATGAAAGAATATAGTTTTCTTTAAAAAAAAAATCAGATCTAGATGCCAAGACATCCAGTAGGACTATTTTGCCCCTCAAAGTGTGCAAAGTCCTAATATGCTATGTTTTGCATAATTTTAACCTTTAACCGCAGTCTATGCAGAAAGTAATGAGTTAAAAATAATTGATCAAATGTATCTTCTCTAATGATAAATCAAGGCAATCATCAGTAAGCACTGCTAAATTAGATACAGACTGGCAGAATTAATATTTGTGTCACATATATGTTTAAAAACATTAGCTTTCCAAAAGCCATCTCTCTTAAAGTAAGACCGACTCTTCTTTTTACTCTTATTCAAACCAAAATGCCTACTAGGAATCTTCCTCGTCCAAAATTTTAAAAAGGAACTAATACCATATTATTCCAGCCTTCTGGCTGGTGTTTTATAAAACCTTGAAATTTATCTTATCTCTGCACTTGCATATTCACATGACATTTTTCCATTAACCAAGCCGTCCAAAACAATATATGTAAATCACTCCTGATAAACATCTCTAGTGTTAGTCATGGTAGTGAGCCCTCCCACGAAGACATTCAGCAATTCAGCAACTCTTTGCAAAGTTTTCTTTTACTCCTTTTGTCAATATCTATTTAACAAATGCTTTCTGTCTTTGTGATTTATACCCATAGCAGCTGTGTAACCATCTAACAGCTTAGCTATGTCATATGCCAGCAGTCTGGGTAGGACTGAGTAGGGAGTCAAGACATCCTGAATCCAAAGCCTGGGAGTTCAACTGCATCTCCAGTAGGTCTTCAGCAGGTCCAAAGCAGGGTGTTTATTCCTTTTTTGATACCTGGGGTTTGGTTCTGGCCCAAAGCCAGAAGCTGAGGCCTTGGGAGTGCTGGGTGTCACGTGAATGACATCTAAAACCCAGCACACTAGCCAGGGTGCAGCATGAGCTTTTATTCCTCTCAAGAGCTTAGAAACCCAACTCAAGGCTGACTCAGGAGACCTCGTTGTTTAAAAGCAGGAATTCTGGTCCCTGTTCCCAATGCCGCTTACGCGTTTCATTGCACATAATCATTAAGATTAGACAGCCATCAGGGAACAATCAAACTGTAATATCCATAAAAAGCTTCTGCTACAAGGACCACAACCTAGACTACAGAATCAAAGTCTCTTCCTCATTTCCTTCCATTGTTTGCTATATGATGACAGGCTTGAACGGCCACAGTAAGAGCATGGCCACCATGCTCTTCTCCTCCCCAGCACAAATCTTGGCATCTAGGCTGTTTCCATGAGGGCCTACTTGAGGCTATTATACAAAAAAGTAGGCAATTAATGTTGCCAGCTGTAATTTTTAATTTGGTGGTCACAGTTGCTATCGTTTGTGGTGCCTGGTAGATGCACTCAGAGTATCATCTAATAGACTGAGATGATTTTCTGTCACTCCATGTGGTTGCCTCGATTCCACCCAAACTTGAACAGGAGTGGGACAAGCATTGCTTTCAGCATGAGCACAACACAACAGCAGACTTTGGTTTCAAAAATGTCTACAGTTTGACCAAGGAATCCAGATGGCCCATCTATTTCATTCAAGGCAATAACAATGAGCCAGCACTGTCCAGAGACAATAACTCAGCTCCTAGAAGGAATTCAGTGGTATTATAAGGCATTGTGCTTTTCAGTAACTCAAGATTAGCTCAGGATTACTATACAAACTCTGAAGTTAATTCAGCGGAAGGTCAGGGATTTTCACACTGCAGAGCAGATGTGCATTTAGCGCATCTAGTCGTTCTTTAGGTCAGTCCCCAGCAATTCGGCTGAACCTTCGGGACCAAAGGGTAAGAAACCCAAATGTGTCAATGCAAAAACAGCCTTAGAAAAATACTGTGGCCTGGGGTCAGTTCTTTTCCCCCACCTCTCACTTACAGTGGGGATGGAAGTAATAGACAGCCACTAAATTTTTTTTCTCCAGCAGTTAAACGCTGTTTGATGAAATTGGCAGAACATAGCCAAATCTCTAACCCAGCATACATGTTTGCTGGGAAGAAGCTAGACCTACAACACCATTAGTTCTTAGTTTCCAATAGAGCTGAGAGAAGAGCCAAAAACCGTGAAGTATGGCTGAGCAGGAACGGCTTATGTGATTATGGGGCTACCCAAAGATAAGAAGGTATGCAGGTTCTGTTAAAGTGAAAAGCAAGTAGCTCCTGGACTGCAGATTTTGCCACGAGCAAAAGATACACAGGAGACAATGCTGCTGCATGCCTGGTCATCTTATTTTTAGCAGAAAAGGATAGGAGGACTCAATCTCTGATGGGTAACTGCAGTCACAGAATCGTTATCTATAGACTTTTAATGAATATGGACCTCTTTCTGTTCCTGTTCAAACCACATTCCCCGAGTATCTCCCCAGCTCTGTTCTCCTAACTCCCAGTTACTCAGCAGGCATCTCTATGGCAAAGGACCCAGGCTGAATATCACAGGGAAAAGATGAGCCCTTGGATGTGCTCAGAAACCACTGCTTTGCACACATCTTATATTCAGATATTCACTGCTCTTTGTTTTCAATCCTGCTTTCAAACTTTAGTGCTTTCCTTTAACAGGATATTGAGCAACTGGGGGCGGGGGGGCACTCATCCAAGTTTACCAGCTGTAGCCCCTTATGTAAGCACCAGTGTCCTGAACTTTATCAGTCTCTTCCTGATTGCCTGAGGAGTCCAGTCTGCCTGCAAGCAGGCAGCTTAAAATGCAACACAGTAAAAAGAAGATTTAAGGAAATCCATGCACTTGTTGAGGGTAGTCTCAGTGCTGCTACCATGCAACATCCAGGAATTCACATGTACCCATTCACCAGCCCATGGGATCCACGCACTCCCCTCTTCCATAGGCTTTCTGCAGCTTGGATTCCCACAATGTAGCTGGGCATGAGATACAGGAAACTCAAAACCTACTGGCAATTATGAATGCCAAAAAGTTAGTTTCCCGTATTGTAAGAGCCTTTGGATAGTTTAAAATAAAGCCAAGTGTTTCTTAAATTGAAAGAGAAAAAAGCATTTATTAATTTGTCTATGGTGCTCTTTCATCTCTGCCTGACATACTATGCTTTTGAGGTTTTTGCTGAACAATCCCACTTTGCTCATTCTTAGCAGTTCTGCAGTTCCATAACTGAACTGAACTCAGCTACTTCAGTTAAAGTTACAGGTGTTAGAATTCACTACACAGAGCATGGGTAGATTATTAATTCCTACAGTTTTCACCAGGTATAATTCAAGATCGCAATAGATGCATTTTTAAGTTTAGTTCTAAAAACAAAACCAAAATTATGTGCTTTATCTTGTTGGAATACACTTAGATAAATCAATATCCACAGAGGGAAGTATAATTTTGAGGTAATTTACAATAGACATAGACAAGAACAGCTCAATAGATCTGGAATAGAAAGTATATTAGTCATAATTGACCAAGTGGCAAGAAGTCAAGTGTCACTTGCTACACTTTATTTTTAGGGATAATAATAAAGGGAGACCATTTACATTAAAGATTATTGTTTAATGAAATACAATTTATAACATTGGAATATGCTATCCATAGAAATGTTAAATCCTCATTTAACTTCAGAGACTGGAGTACTGACTTATAGCACTGCTGTTAGATACACTATAAATCTTTTGAACAGTGGTGAAAGCTTCAAGACATTCCATTTTCAAAATACTTTGAAAAGCTACAAGACTGGAAAATAAAAAGCTTTCAAGTTATAAAAAACATTTTAAATGACTTTCAAATGTGAATATCAAGTGATATTTTTTTGTAATAAAAACTTTTTTTTTTAACCTGGTAACATAAAAGTAAATTGGCAAATCTACTATTCCTTGATAGGCTCCATCTTCCAGTCAGACCCAAGTCACTTGAACCAGATCACCACCACCGCACCTCCTTCCCTAAAGGAGATTTCTCAGTCTGCATCAGCCAATCAGCACTTCACTCAGGTGTTTTCTGCTTAGTGTTTAGTAATGGCTGACCCTAACCTTCAGCACTTTTCAAAGGACAAGAGCTACCTGAAACAGGAGGTCAGGTGGAATTTAGGCCATTTGAATCTGGCTATTTGGAAGGAATTAACTTTTTTCAGCATTCTATGACTTCTAAAATAGTTCTAAAGTCATTATGTAGACATGCCAATTTAGGAGCTGACTGGAAAATGACGATTTTCCAACTGCAAATTTTTACCAAAGTTTTTTGGTCTGAATAAATGTATTTTCTATGAACACATACATAAATACATATAGTATACATACATAAATACACACACACACACACACATACTTTCAAGAAATTCAACTACATTGAAATTTTTAGTGTATTTTCTTTTAATTTTCTAAGAAAATGCTAACTTTCAGTAGTAAGAAATGAAAGATAAAGAATTCAGTTTAAGTTCCTAATATTTATTTTTCCATTTTCTGGGTATTTTTCAAATAGGAAGGATCAGTGTAGCTTTCTCTTAATTAAAGAGGAAGTTGTTGAGTGTGAGGTATTATTTTAAAAAATAAAAGTTTCTTTCTTCCTTAATTTCTTCACTTTCTCAGGCAATGAGTAAAAGGTGAAAACAAAAAGGTGAGTAATGTCCTCCCGCTCTTAAGCCAGCCACTGGCTATACAAGAATATATAAATTCGGATTTCTTTTTCTGAACAGTGAGTTTTTCACTCACTTTTTAAGAATTTTAAAGTGCTGATTTTTTAAAGAGCACTTTGAATAATACTTTTTTTTCCTAATGAGAAAAGCTTATTTATAGAAAAAAAATCTGATTAGCATAAAGATTTATAGCAAGCATGTTGAAGAGCTATCGCCTAGTTTTTCTCTCAGAATGTAGTCTTAAGGAGACAATATTTCTGGCACCAGGTATTCTGCCTCTCAGATATGTATTACAGATGTATTTTTAGACTCTGGAGTCATATAGGCACTATGAGTAACTCATTTGGGCAGAGAGGAACCTCATGAAGTTCAACAAAGGCAAGTGCAAGGTCCTGCACCTAGGGAGAAATAACCCCATGCACCAGTACAGGCTGGGGGTTGAGTCTGGAAAGTAGCTCTGCCGAGAAGGACCTGGGAGTGCTGGTAGACAACAAGTTAAACATGAGCCAGCAGAGTGCCCTTGTGGCCAAGAAGGCCAATGGGATCCTGGGGTGCATGAGGCAGAGTGTTGCCAGCAGGTGGAGGGAGGTGATCCTGCCCCTCTACTCAGCCCTGGTGAGGCCTCCCCTGGAGTACTGTGTCCAGTTCTGGGCTCCCCAGTCCAAGAGAGACATGGCACTACTGGAGAGAGTCCAGCGGAGGGCTACCAAGATGATGAGGGGACTGGAGCACCTCTCCTATGAAGAAAGGCTGCAAGAGCTGGGCCTGTTCAGCCTGGAGAAGAGAAGACTGAGAGGCGATCTCATCAACGTCTACAAGTATCTGAAGGGGGGAGTGTCAAGAGGATGAGGCCAGCCTCTTCTCCGTGGTGCCCAGCAACAGGACAAGAGGCAATGGGCAGAAACTGAAACACAGGAAGTTCCACCTAAACCTGAGGAAAAACTCTTTACTGTGAGGGTGACTGAGCCCTGGAAAAGATTGCCCAGAGAGGTAGTGGAGTCTCCTTCGCTGGAGATATTCAAAAGCCGTCTGGATGTGATCCTGGGCAATATGCTCTAGAGGTCCCTGCTTGAGCAGATGGACTAGATGATCTCCAGAGGTCCCTTCCAACTTAAACGATTCTGTGAGTCTGTGATTCTGTGATTTCTGTTGAAAGGTCAGGGAGACTAGACTTTAAATTAAAAAACAGAAATCTCTGATCAGACCTCACACATGCACAGAACTTGTTTCACTTTAAATACATCCAGGGATAGAATCAGGCCCTTATTAAAGACTGTGTCCACACAAAATAAAATATAATACTTTGAAATTATTTTTGTGGTTGATATACAGAGCATTTCTTAAAAGTATCTTTAGACAAAGCTTTTTTTTAATAACAATGCAAGTGTAAGTCATCTCAATCCTTAACTGTTTTGGAGTACGAGATGTAATCTGGGTAGCCTGAGCGATTTCCCACCCTGCATTGCTATCAAAATTTCAAACTGAGCAATCATTTGGAAACGAGACTACACTTCTAACAGTTCGCAATCCCCATTTTTTTGCAAGTGAGAAGATATAATGAGTTAATATAGAGAATACACATTAGAAGTTCAAGAATTCCACATCAATCTGGAATAAGACAAGTGGATTATTTTGGAAATGCAAGTTCTAAAGCATAGGTAGCTGATTACATACTTGTTATTTTTTGAGTAATATTTTAACAGTAACAGGTAGCAAAGCAACAAATAAAAAAAAATAACAGAAGGAAAAATGTTCAATGAGAGAAGGACAAAATAGTCTGGGTGACCCATCAACCAGTGTGACAAATAATTCATGGGCTTCAATGATAAACTGTGTTATGGTCTGAAAAAGTACAGTTCAGTTCATGTTTCCAGGTTGCACAACTGTATTTTCTGGCATTGGCTGTAACCAGAAGCAAAATTACTGGAATACAGGAAATTAGCTGAAATGAAAAAAGGCTGTTGACCTCAGGCTCTGCTCAGGATCAGATACTGTGATCTTAGAAACATCTGGAAATAAATCATCACAAGTTTCAATGTTCTTCAGTTTTTTATCATGTAGAATCAGGAACACTTAAAAGCATTTATGTGAGGCAATGTTTCAGCCTTACGTGTTCTCTGCTGCATCACTCTTTACTCCCTTGGTAAACATCAAAAATATTGGTGGACAGAAAGAAGGTAAATAAGGAATGGAAAGAAAAACAATTGTTCTGAGACAGTTTCATGATAAATAATAATATCAGATTCAGTTGGTGGGGGCAGAGGCAGAGGGGCTGGGATTTGCTATGCTGCCATGGATTTTTAATCCTCTATATCTGTACCGAGTGGTTCACAACGTCAAAAAATATCCCAAGCTTCATGCCCTGTGGCTTGAGAGACTGGAGTCCCTGCAGCCTAGAAAAGTAGGGTTCAGCTTTCTGTGTCAATGTTTCTTCACCTGGCAAATTGGTTGGTTTGCTCCAGACATTAGCTGGAGCATAAATCAATAAACAGGCGCTGTACCCAATCAGACGTATGGATGCAAGTGCAAGCTGGAGCGTTAATTTAACATGACAGTTCAGACTGCAATAAAATATGGTCTGGGGTTCAGTTTCTTAACGCTGATTTCAGGCCTATGATTAACCATACGGATTCCTTAGTTAAATTTATCCATGAACTGGCACTATGAATTGTTTGATCAGTGAGGCATTATACTTTCTGCCACAATTTGTTAATCTAGAAATTCTATATAATCTTCTTGGTTAGGTTTTTTGTTTGTGTTGCAAATTAAGTGTTGTTACCCTTTAGTCTTACCTACCTATTTAAATATCCAGAGTAAATTTAAACACAGTTCTGCTTCGGTTTCTTACTTTATGGCACTGGCTTCAACTCCCAACTACAAAAATGAGAAGTGATCAGTATAACGGGCAAAATTTCTCAGTGAAGAAAGTGGAGTGATTTTCTTATTGTTATAGCAGGGATCAGATTAACTTTTATAAAGCTATAGAAGACAAATATACACAAATGCTGAAGTTGTTACATATGTCTTTTAGGTGAGGCAATTTCTGCTGCTGACAGTAAATCATCACCTCCAGGAGAGCAATCAGTCACTCGTGCTGGGCGAGAGTTTAACGACTTGTGAGGAAGGCCTGAGAGCAGGCTCAGAGTAGAGCGTAAGCGCTGCAACTTTCTAATGAGCACAGTCAAGAATGTGGAGACCTAAACATGTCAGTTCTAATTTATTAAGTTCTGACATCAATTCTGTCAGCATCAGGTGCACCGCAACAGATTTTTAAAATAAATAGTTTAGAAACAGTTCTAATGAGTGTTTGCAGGCTGTGTGGGAAAATGTCACATCCAAGATTTTCAGAGTAAACAATTTTCAGAGTAGTTAGCTATTCAAGAGTTGTTTCCTTAATTCAAGATGATTTTAAAATATTTCATTTTCAGGACCAGTGGTCAACATTTTTGACAATGTAAACATTTGTAATGTCTATTAGCACTAAAAAAAATGCCTAAACATAAAAAATATCTATTTGGTCATCTAACCTGCTTGCATATATCTTCAGTCCTATCACCACTATGTCAGAGGAGGTCTGTCAAGGGAGGGTCACAGCCTCTGCTGGGCCAGGCTGTTCCTTTTATGTAAAAGGGAGACTGGTCACATGAAAATTTTAGTAGAAGATATGCCTCCAAGAGTACCTCAAGACCATTTGTCTGCTACAGCAGTGGTCAGAGAAATGTTGTCTCAGAAGCCAACAGTTCTGGGTTCTGTCACAGACAGAAATATTTGCAGGCGGAACTGCAGTTCCACACCAGTGATTTCTATGATGTTACAAAGCAAAAACTCCTCTCAGGCTATAGTTATCTGGCTATATAGTCATTCTCCTATTAAGGAGGAACTATTTATAGAAACAATTCTTTATCCATATTCTATACTTAATTTCTGATACAATTTTTATGGTATCATATGAGAGACAAAGCCTATCTTTCTACTCCCCACTCCCTTCTTTTGGTGGTCTACAAATTTTCTCCTTTCCTGAGAGGTGGGCTGTAAAACATGCAGATGTGGGTTTTGCAGGGCGAGTATGTGAGAAACGTTGCTGTAGAGACATCGGCTCCTCCTGTTCTTGCACCAGAGAGGAATCGACCCTTAATAGAGAACTGTTACAACAGGCAAGTAGATACTCACCAAAGTGACAGCAGCTTCTGAAATGTGCTCCACTGAAGTAGCAAGAAATGTTGTGGGTTTTTTTCATCATAAGACTGTTTCCTACTTCCATATATCTCATAATTTGGAAGGAAATATTCATACTTAATTTTTCAGACTTTAATGTCATCACACTGCTCATTTTCTTCATCTGGGTATATCAAAAGATTTGATGTTAATGTCTCTCTGTTCCCAAGCACTTCCTACACAATAATTTGGTGTGCAAAGGTATCATTTCATTTTAGTTCTAACTCTGTTATCTTAAAACTTTTCTTCTGTGGTTCAACAGATCTTTCAGGGCCACTCAATAAAACAATTTTAACTTTATGCAAGACGTTATCATGTTTAGAGTAAATTAACGTAGTGCTTTAAATTGCTTCTTATACACCTCTTGTTGTGTGATTTGAATACAGATATAGTATAATTACAAAATGTAATTTATGGTTTTTGTGGCATAATATTCAAGCAAGCTACATAAAAGCAGAATTTGAACAAATCAACCATGTGCAGAAATAACAGGTCAGTCTCGGAGATAAAAGATGCTGTAGAAAATCTAAGGTGCTATTCCTGATGATGATAAAAGATTCCTTGCATTCCACCTCCCTTGTTTGCCTGCTTCAGACTACTGCATAGTCTTTGAGAGAAATAATTCCTATCACTTCAAGGAAAAACAAAAGGAGTACATTTAAGGCTGTCAGTTTAAGATACTGCTTTTTTATCTAGAGTTAATAAATAAGGCATGCTGTATGTTCAGCGCTTTTTAAAGTTGAAGACAATATATTGATGTTGCCTCTAGTTTCCTATGTGAGTGGTGCTTAATGAAAAGTGAAAACTCAGCTATTTCACAAAGCGAAGTGATTTTATGGGTTCAGAAAGTTCTCAGGAGTAATGACTAGTTAGCTCATAAGATTGCTGATAGGACTGGCTACAGTTCATACACAAAGGAAATATCATACACCATAATTCATAATAACATTCACTGTACATTAAGTGAAGCAGCTATGTAAGAAAGAACGAATGTCGAGCCCCTGGAGGCTGCAGGATGTTACTCCTCCTCCGGCTCTCATCACAAGCTTTCCTCACAAAACGGCCACTTTGGCAGATGGTGACATCCTATAACGGTAGGGGTGCCATGTACGAAAACCAAAATCATTGTGGCTGCATGTTTTATGTATACTGCATTTACAGACTATGTAAATAGTTGCTATGTATGCTCACTATAATCACATTGAAATAGCACTGAATTAGATATATACAAATAAAATTTTAAATTGTTGGTATAATTGGACTCGTAAAGCATTGTATTTCATTATGTCCATAGATGCCTGTCCAGAAGGCTCTTTGCTATCCCTCAGATCTACCTCTGAGTGTGAAGATTTGTCTTCTATACCTTCATGAGTGTATTCTCCAGGATCAATATCCTTCCCTGACCTTTCTCCTTAGTCAAGGCATGTGTTTCCAGCTTTTAAAAATAAAATCACATCTACTATTTTCTTAGTTATTTTGCTAAAACACAATCCAGTAAATCGAACCTAATTCATAGCAGACATTTAAAAAATAACATTACTGGACTTTTCTGTATGGTAGACAACCGAGAGATTTTTCCTAGGGCCCTTTGAAAGTGTCTGCAAAAGCATTCTGCTAACCTGTCTGACACTGCTAGCTGATAAGCAGTGGACAGAGTATGCTTTGCTGAATTTCTCCTTAGGAATATTTGAAATTCTTCAGAAACAGACTGAGGACCTTTATCTGAAGTGATCTCTTCAGGTAGCCCATAAGCAGCCAGTCTATTTCTCAGCAACTGAAGCGCTCATCATATGAGTTATGTTTCATCACCTGAAACGCAACTAGACACTTACTTACTCTTTCAGAATACAGTTAACAGTTACAGATGAGAAGATGAGAAGGAAGAATTTCTAACCCGTTTGATGGCTCCTAAATAATTCAAATATAGTCAAAGTATTTCTTTAAATATGGTCAGTTTTCTGCCATCAGTATTTTGCTGCAAAAATATACGGGATTCTTTGTTCTTGGTTCCAAAATGTAGAATATTCCCTGTAACTCACCAGCATCATTACATGTATATCTCTCTTGCATTAAAAATCTTATAATAAAGAACCTCTTTTGCCAGTTGATGTGACAAAAAAGTACTATTTTAACAGATAGTCTTTAAATACAAGGATCTGTTCGCCTGTTATGGAAAAAAATCCATATTTGAGAAAGATTTTCCTAAGCTGAAATAACTAGTCTAATCTTCAAATTTATAGTAAGTAGCAATTTCTTCTCAGTGTTACTGCAGTCAATAAACCCTTTTGTTATCATTTTTGAACTGAAGCATGTTAAAGAGCATGTGAACACAAAGTCCCTAAATAATGGAATGATTTACCTTACATGATTCATTAGCGATTAAATCCTCTTTACTTGTGGATAGAGCCTTTCTTCCTACATACTGAATGTTAACAGAAACTTTTGAAAACTGTGAAGGGCAAGTTTTTTTTGACTCAATTACAGCTTATTCCTTCGTGACCAGTTCTCTCCTCCCAGGGTTCATTATATCATTAAGCAAGATATCTTCTCACTTTTTTTCACAGAAACCAACTCCACAGGGAAAGGAGCTCTTTGGATTTGTTTTTAAAGACGAGTAGAAAGCCCCATTTTTATCTCAGTTCTATCTTTAAATAAAAAAATAATCTTTCAGCTATAAGGTCTTTGCTAAATATTTGTAGTAGAATTCACCTAGTCCCTGTAGAAAATTTAAATCACTTTATAGCATAAATGTCACTTTTCCCACCAGAATTCAGACAAAGATCTTCCCTTACTACTGTCTCTGAAAACACACGTATAAAAATACTACTGCAGTTCTTGACCTTGTGCTTCATCTTCTTACCATTCTCATTAAATTGAAAATATTCCCTACTTTTATGTGGCCTTTTTACTATTGCTATTTTTATTCTTTTTTAATAAAGAATCTTCACCATTTCTTCAGTTTTTGAAGCCATTTGTTATTTTAGGTCCTCGTCACCAAGTTTCCTAATATTTTCTGATATACAGCAGACGCGCTCTTTTTCGAGTTAGTTGTACATTAGTTGTTACTAAAAAAAAATCGCAGCTGTTTGGGACTATACTCATAGATTATATGATAAGGAGAAAGGGGTAAGGGCAGGACAAGGTTATAGTATGCTTCATTATTACCCTCTCACTCCACTGGTTGCCCTCCATCTGCTGGTTTGCCTGGGGCAACAGCTGTCCATCTCTCCTCTGCCAGGGTAGTAAAGCATTTGGAGGTAAACACCGGATTCAGCATTCCCAGCAACTGTGGGACATTAAACTCCTGGACTTCTCAGGAACTTGGTGGAGGTGGACTGTCCACTCTTTTGGTTTTCACCTGGTGTGAAGCAGTTGGAATTTGTTCTGTCTAGAGCTACTTTTAGGGTTTTAGGCAAACTGGACACAGATTTTGCCTGAGCACACACATCAGTCCAACATGTCAGACTTGCTTGACCAGAATAGACTGATTTTACACTGCTGGACAGAATTCTTTACATTTGACATAGGACTACTTCAACTAACATTGCCTGGACTGGCGGAGTATATCCAGAGCATCTGGCATTGCACCCTTGAACATGCACTGGCTAATGGACTTTGGGAGGCCTGTTCTAACCTGGGGCACTGCGATTTGAGTCTAGTGAGACCAAGGCTTAAAATAACACTGGCTCTCCTATTGCTTCTCTTATCGCTTCTCTGGATTACTTCTTCACCTCCTCATGTGCACCTACCTCCACCCACAATGTGCAGTGCTCTCTAGCCATGTGCATGGCCCACTCGATACTCCTTTCTGTCATCTAAGAGCCTACAGCAGAGGAAGCAGTTAATCTCTATGGCAATTGCTCTTTGGCAGTGGGAGTATATAATATATTATGTGAGTATATTACAAATATGGTTTGTCTCTGTATTGTTGGGTATTAGTATCCTTGTCCTCTAGCACATGCTTTGCTATATCCTCTCTGGCTGTTAGAATGAGACTTTAGTATACACCATCCCCACATGTTCCCTGGTTTCCTTCGGACCACTGTATGTCCCTGGTCTGGATGACTGCAGGGCAGGACTGCTGGCACAGCAAGGAGTACCCCTGCCCAGCAGCCTAGATCCTGCCACAGAGTGAGAGAGAGAAAACTTCTGATTCACTCCATGACATTCTCCATCTGTACCAAAACTTAGTATTGACTATTGCACAAAGGAAAAAAGAGAGCAAGGTATATCAAATGACAACCTCTCCTGACAAGTACACGCTATCTCCTCATGTGAATTTTACACTTACTTTTACAGACACATGGATATGCCCAAACATGCACATACTGATACAGCATGCTTTTTAGCAGCCCTAACAGTAGGTATACATTGCACCATGGATGTGTGAATGTCTCCATCTTTATGTGCTTGTCATATACACACATACACAATTCTTATCAGCCCCACCATTGTGTAACGTTTCTACTGCTCTCCTACATGCTGCTTCTGCCACACTGCATCCAAATGCGCTCCTGTCCAACAGATAAACAATCTGCAGATCCCACTTCTTCCTGTGCTACCCGGTCAGATAGTGCCCTCCAGGCTTTCTTTTTCTCATGCTGCCTGGAAAGGCAACAGCAGGGCAGAAGGAGAACAGAACGAAGACAGGAATTGTACTCTGGGGAGCTGGCCCGGAATAGTGTATTTGTATGTACAGGTGTTCTTCATGCAAAGCTCTGTACTAGAATATGACAGTGCCTCCAACCCATCCATAATGAAAGTGAGAATTAGATCCATAATCCTATTAATATTGTTCTAAATAAAGGAATGAAGGAGGGCTTACAAGAAAACAAATATATGATTGCATTAAAAACAAATGTGATTTTATTCCCTTTCATGCTGCATTCATACATTCCATTTCATTTCATTAAGAAATATGTGTTCTGAAGCTCTATGTGAAGCATTATATAAGCTGAGATGAAGATAAATACAAGAGGCAATTTACCTTTTTTCCTGTCCTCTTCACAGGATGATAGAAACAGCACCATACAAGTGCCATGCTGAAATGTGCTTTTAAATTTTAATGGGGCCACTGAACTTTTCAATGACCGATCCTTTTTATTTAGTAGACAGGCCAATACTTTTTTCCCCAAATAAAGAAATTCACATTAAAGCTCCCTCCTGATCATTCGGGATTTTTTTAAAAAGAAATAGTGTTCCACAGAAAACTGAGTCTTTAAAGAAAACAGTTCTCCACACCTGTGATTTGATCAGGAGAAACAAAGCTGAAAGGCATCCTGACAACAATGTACAGACATGCTTAGTTGAGCATAACTGCCTAATTAAGGTCTTTATCACAAGGTATGGCACTTCAGACAGATAATAAAGTAGGAAGTAAATACATTCTATGTGTTGTAGAGCATATAATGCTAAATGCACAGTCATTACTGAGATTTGGTAACTAAGAAGGGCAACCATGCATATCATACACTTCTAAATACTTGTTGCGAGTAACTGCCAGCTCAACTTTCCCTTCACTCACTACAGCCTAAGGGTAAAATGCTGTGTAGCATGACTACAAGCCCAGTGCTAACAGGGGTTAGTACTAAAGTGTGTTTATAATGTACCCTCTATTAATACCTTTCTAAGGTCTAATACATGAAACTATGATCTATCTATGGACACTAAATCAAAACATCCTCTTGAGTAAGAGAACCACAGTTTTTTGGCTCTGTGAAAACCTCCTGTAGTCCATCTTCTTCAGCTATTTAGCTTCAGCTATAGCATGTAGGGGAAAAGTATTTAGTGGAGGTGAAAGGATTCTAGCCTAGATGTATGTTTACCACATGGAGTTCATTAACGGCACATTCACACACATGTGTCCCTGCACGTCTGTAGCTATGTTATAGCAGTAGCTGCCAATTTACTATATTATTGTTAATAAACATGATTTTCAAATGTGTTTCTTAAATCTGGACTTTACATAAGCACACATCTATATTTCCTACTATATTTTCCTCCTATATTTACTTTTTCCTACATTTTCACATAATATTTCAGGTGATTTTCATAATATATAGTAAATCATTGTCTTTGTCACTTCTCAGAGCTGGATTTGAATCCATTCCAAGGAAGTTCTCCATGAAGCCCGCTCACTAATCTAAGCATACTTGTATGTAATCCCTCGTGCCTGTGATATTCTGAGACGCCTATGGGTGTTAGATCAAACGAAAGTCACGGTTACCTATTTAGTTTGTGGCTCCTTAATAAAAGCCCAGCCAGAATTCTACCAGCCTGAGACACGGGACACCTGTCAAAACCACAGCGTATCCTTCAGTACTCCTTTGACGTAATAAGAAACCAACACTGGGGAGATCCAGGAATTGCTGGTTGAAAAGAGTGCAGAGAGCTTAAATAATTATCTACAACATGCAAAAAAAGCTTCTAGAAAAAAAGCTTACTGTGTTATTTATTAGCTATACATAGGTTTCATAATAGTTAAGGTTTTGTCAGCATTTCTTCTCTGAAGGCTGTTTTTCTCGGAGATCATAATTTAGATAAAAGCTGGCAAATAGTCTCTTGGCTGACAGCAAGTGAATTAACACTTTTTGAAGAAAAAGACCCATGACAGATTTGAAGTGAGAGTGCACAGAAGGAATTGTTTGGGTTTGCTTGCCTACATGATGATTTTTATTTCAGGCTTTCACCTCTGAAAGAGTGTGTTGAAGATTTTCCATCAATACTTGGTTTCTGTGAGACTGTTAAGATGCTCGAGATAATGGTGCCAAATAGGATACTCATATGTCTAAGCTCAGCAAAAATGTACATAAATTTTTGCAGAGAAATCAATCACAGCCCTCAGTAGACTCCAATGGAAATGTTCGGTACTGTATAGATACTAATATTGTAACCTTTTACCATTGCTGCAATTAGGCAACTTTATTGTTGTTTTATTTCCTGTAAACCCATTTCCTGTAAACATTTTCTCTGTTTCTGGTTTCAAAAACTTAGTATTATAGGTTATTATAGCTACTAAACCTCTGTTGAATCAGCTACTCCTGAATTTTAAAAACAGGCATATCGCTAAATTTACAGCTTAAACCATTAATGAAATGTAAAGATTTTGTGTAATGGAGATCAACAGTGATATTGTCCCCATAAAATATATATTGTTTAAATAAGCCAATAATGACTATTCATAATTACATTACTGTTTTCAAAGGGGAGAGTTGCAGCCTTCATATAAAGATCTAAGTTTTAGTGATTTTGTTGAAAATAGTAAGAGAATGATTTGAATTTAAAAATGCAATGGCCTAGTGAAATAGAGACTGTGATAGTGAAGAGAGGGAAACATAATTTACCATTGACATGAAGAGTATCTCTTTCATAATTGATTAGATAGTAGGTTGATGTGATGAATCAGTTTGTTAAGTTCACAATATGTTTTTACTAATTAGGCAGAAAAATAATTTTGAGAGTTATAAATGATATTTCTTGAGACAACCTAGTTTAACTGAAAAAATGAATGTGTGTGTGTGTGTGTGTGTGTATGCAAGGTTAAACAAAGATGACACTGTAGTTTAATGTATAATGTGTTTCACAAGTAGAGTTAAGCCAGTGGAATATTGCATACCAAATTTATTGTCAGGTCAGGTATGCTAGAGGTATTTGACGGCCCATATTGATTTGAAATTAAAATGATATTAAAAATAGCTCTTTAGAACTTTTCCACCAGCTTTTCCATGTCATATCATAACATTTGTCATTCATTTCATTTTCAATACTCCAAGATTCTTGAAGAAAACTTGGTTTTGTTGGAAATTGCTTTCATTTTAACAATAAAGGTGGACAGTCCTTTCTTATTTTTCTCTACTGAAAACAACTCAAGATAAATTTTTGTAGAAAAAAACCTATACAAAACCAACTATTATAACAAATTGGGATTTAACAAAGAAGTTACAATTCCAAACTTATAGGTTTTCCTTCTGGATGTTGCTGGTTTCGTTTTTAAGGTTTAAGGCTTTTAAGGTTGGGACTTGGCCTTTTACCAACACTTAGGCTGTGTCTATGTTAGTAAATTAAATATGACCAGAATTTTTCTCTAGCACTGAGGCATGCTAACACAGAATGGCCATGTAGACATAGTTAACATCTCTTTCCTACAGAAGACTGCTCTCATCCAAATTGCCTTTAGGAATCACAATAACCAAATGTGAGACCATGCTTTCAGCTTATTAGTACAGACAAAAGATTTCCAGTGCCCCAGAGCATTCCCTTGCTACTATTTTATTTACAAATACATACATACATGCATACATGTATGTATGTATGTATGTATATACATATCTGTGTGTGTATGTATGTGTATGTATACACACACACACATATACATATATAAAAATGTATGTATGTACATATATGTGTGTATGTATTTATTTGTAAATAAAATATATTTGGTAATGTATTTGGTATCTACAAAGTGTCTTATCATAGGTCCTTTTCTGTGAATTATTCCCTGTTCCTTGCGATATGAATGAAGCCAGACTATTCTATCATTGCTATTGAGATATATCTCATTAAATGAAAGAAAAAGTCAAGAAGCATAATGCCGACGAAAGATGTTGAATAGATAATAGATGTTCATACTCCTAACTCCATTGACTCAACTTCTGGCCTTCTCCTGTTCCCAAGGCCTACACTGCATGGCATTCATGGGAATACTCTACCTTCTGCATCAGTAAGTACAGATTTTGGTCTTAATCAAAGTTTTCAAAGAATTTAAATGCACAAGGAATGGAAAAATTATCATGACATCCTCCTTTTAGCATTAAACTGAAAAACTCTTGCCATACACTGCAGAAGTGAGATTACCATCTAGGGAGAACACAGCATTGAATGTAACCCTCTCCAACTTCTGTTTAATTAATAGGACCATCACCTTTGAATTCAAGGAAAGCAGTACCCAGGCTAAGAATTTGAGGGGAGAAGTTTGTTAGAAGTGATTGATTCCTTTATCGTTCGTTTGATTATTTAAGTTTCTGATTTCTTAAGCAATTCCATCTGGGCTTGTCTGTGACGTTTTGAGAAGACTCTGTTAGTCTTATGCTTTGAGACCAGGCAACTTAGCATTAGTCCCTCTGATGCCCAAACAAACACTCTGATATCCATCTCCTGATTCTGTTGCCCAAACATAGGCCTCTGGCTACCACTTTGCAAGGCATCCAAAGGTGTGGTATCACCTCATTGCAAACAGCGATTGCAGATCTCTAGAGCATCTCAAGGGCGTACTAGAGACACCTATGTTTCTGCAACTGGACTGAGCCAGTTTCAACATAATGATAAAGAACCAGATCTCTGAATGCAAGCAGATAAATCAATACATGTTACATAGCAAAGATTTCAAGCTGTTATTTCAGTTTTGTTAAATATATCCCCAATAGATCAGAGATCCAGAGAGCAGATGTATGGGAGATAAGGTTTGGAAGCCCTGAGAAGCATTACAAAATTTTCTGAGTTGTCTTACCTAGAGAATGTCATTTCACAGTGATGCCTCTTTATTACACTGCTTTCATTTTCCTAAATGGGTTTTAATGAAAATCTTGGAGAAGAGGAAATCTCTGCCTGGAATTCTTGCTACGTGGTCTCAGGAATGACTCATTAGTCTGTTTTTCAATAAAAAAGAAGGAGGATTAGGACAAAAAATACATTACACTACAAAGACTATATACAGTTAACTCAGGAAATACAGTTTGGAATAATAAAAGATGGGCCCTAATTAAAAATATTGTGCATTCTGTTTTCTCTGCAGTGTCCAGCTGTCACTGCTTTATGCTGCAGTAAATTTAGCAAAAATTCTATTGCTGTCAATCTATACTTACTATAAAATGACTAATTAAATCCACTTCTAAAATTGTCTGTGGAATGAGAATCCAACTTCTTTAAATAAAGAAGCTAAAAAGGGACTACCATAGCTAAACATTACACATCTGCTGTTTTTCAATTTCAAATGTTTAATTCATATTTTAGTAGACAATACTGTAGTAAGTAGGACTATCATTCAATTTAAGAATTCTGATTAGTTATTTTTTACAGTAAAATGCTTCCTTACCATTGTTCATTTCAGTGGCAGCTATAGAAAGAATAATAAAGAAGGTAATTCAATGCTTTTTCAGGTCCAAACCATCAGGATCAAACATGAAAGACAATAGGTAAAGTTATTGTCTTTGAGCATCCTATCCCGTTCCTAATCTGTAGTGACAGTCCTAAAAAGAAAGAGAACATTACAAATACTCAAAAAAGATTGCTCAAAAGAGAAGGGTGGTAGAATAAAACAGGTCAGGGGCTGACAAGAGTGAAAAAGGGTAAGGAACAAAGAGCCTTTCCCTGAACTAGAAAACAGTGGGCCTTAGAAAGAGGCAGAAGTCAGATAGATTTAGGGGTTTACCTCATGATTTCTCTGTGTCCTTTTGTTCTAAATAAACAATACTTTAGTTTAAAAAGGCTGTTGTGCTACTGGCAGTACCTGAAGTAGGAACACACATAGAAGATTATTATGCCCTTACTTTTTTCTTGTTTCACTGTTTATTAACTTGTTAATGCTTTAAGACTCGTATCAGCTTTGGAGGAAGAGGGGTTCCATCAGAAATGTTTGCTGGAACTCAGTGCAAGCTTTTCTATGAAAATTCTGAACTTACAGGAGCTACAGCACTCGTAAGGAGGCAAAAACTTGCCTCTGTGCATAGCTGGATCATCCAGCCTTCACCCGTCTCAGAATTAAATAGGACCCTGCACTTGCAGCTGCCCGGGCTCACAGGCTGTATGAAGTTGAGTTTCAATGGAAGCCTTAGAGGGCTCAATGAGAGATTAATTTCCAAAGTTCATTCCTTATCCAAACAGAAATAATAATCTAGACTCACTTTCTCACTTAGGATATTACCTTAGAACAGGAGTGGTCCCTGGCTCCCAAAGCCTGCTCAGCTCAGCTGTAGCTAGCTTCAGAGTCTAGCTCCTGCTGAGCTGCAAAATCCTCCTTTTATTTTCCCCTTAATTCGACCACTGAGGCTGGTTTCACTGCCATTGCTGCTGCAAGGGACAAAAGTGCATACAGAGAAGCCAGGCTTGCCAAGGTGAAGACAGATGGGGAACTGCAGGTCAAAGTCTGATCTGTGGGAGGGTGAAGTCCATGTTCAACCCAAGAAAGCTGAGAGTTTGGTGTCCAAGACTCACAGGAATAGCACTGGAAACAAAAGATCACAGATGCCATGAATTCAGTAAATGACAAACACCATCCAAAAATTCATGGAACAAATGGATTCATAATAAAATAAATAACTTCAAGCTGTAATTTTTTTTTCAATTAAAGGCCCAAAGTGTGTGGAAAATGCAACATCAAAAAGATTAGTGGAAATCAATTCTCATGTGGCAGTAAGTCACAATGTCTCTTCAGGCTGGCAAAGTAGTTCAGTAGACAAAACGTGGTCCATACTTAGTTCCTCCATTCTGGGGAGATGTTGTTCTCTTGCTGATTAAAAAAAAAATAGCAAACTTCTTCAGAATGAAACAAAAAACTAGCCTCTAGTCTTGGCTTCACAGCCCATACACAGTCAGAGTTAAAGAGGTGAAAAAAAGGTTCCTCTATAATCTGTCTTTCCTCCTCCTTCTACGCATGCAGCTTCATCCAAATTGCTATTACTTCTTTTTCCTCTAAGGCACCACGGACCCCTCACACCCAGCTACAGCCATGCTAGAGAACAAGATTATTACTAATATAAAACTGAAGCTTTAACAAAATATCCTCTCAGGAATTAGAGCTTTATTAGAACTAAAATGGTATGTTGGTGAAGGGTATCCAAAGAAGAAGTCAAGAGAAGCATTTTTCTTCACTGTTCCATTAACTCAGTTCCTATTAAGTACCAGACTTGAAACAAACCATAAAAATGCACTTGCTTTATACAAACTTGACACAGAAGTCCCATTTGTATGACTCTTCCTTAGGCCAAGTGTTTGAAACCTCAGGGAGCTGGAATAAGGTCTGTCAAAGCAGAGGTTTTCTCCTATCTCACCTCTTTCTCAGCCACAAACAAGAAGTATGTACTAACAATGTTTGAACCTCAAACCACCTTTCTTCTTTCTCAGCAACAAACTCATGGCAAGACCTAACAACTAGACCAAGGAAGGAACAAAGCACAGGCAAAGCAGAGTCAGCAAGATGAGAAATGTTCCCCAAGGGAACACGCAAAACATACTTACTGGAAATGGGAAGCAAAATTATTCTTTTAAAGGTGTCAGCATGTAAATTAAATCTGCCTGGGGAAAGGTGAATGTGCGCATTAATTCTAGGCTGATTTTCAACATAGAGTTTGTGCACAGATTGAGTAACAGATACTCATGCTTAGAACACCTTCCTCCAACAGAGAGTATAAATGACACCTGTGCTTTGAAGAAAGCCAATCCTCAGTTACAAGAAAATATTTACAGAAAATCGATTGTGAAAATTCTTGAAATTACCCTATTCCCAGATTATTTTGCTCTTGCTAATACTTACAGGTATCTGTTTGCTCTGTTACCATATTTTTGTTACGTACGGCCACTATTTGCAATCTTCTTTCAGAATATGATAAATTTGTGTCAGTAACATGATAAAAAGGGGAAAAGTACAGAAACAATGCCACAGAAGGAACAGAGAGTACAAATGAACCCGAGGTAGGAAAGAAGGGGGAAGCAGGAAGCAGACAGAAGCCCTGTTTCAGGAAGGCACACGGCCCTGAAACAAACAAAAAGAGACTCACTGAAGAAGGAACACTTAGAAAAGGAGTAATAGGAGCCTTAGAGGACATAAAAGGCTTGGCATGAAAATTGGTGTACAGAACTTTACTCTGGAAGAAAGAATGAGGAAACCTCATACAGGAAGAGGGAAAAGGAGGTATAGGTGTAGCCCTTGATATGGAAGGATTGTAAGGAGATTCTGAAATAGGTGAGGTGAGGACAGGGTCATCTGAGGTACTAATAAGAAAGGAAGGCACATGTATTGCACAAGTGCAGCAAAGCATGTATCATTTATCAGAGAAATTATAAGTAGTTGTATTCTTGTTGAGGGTTGAGGACTCCACACAGAGTGTTTCAGATATAGCAATTTTTTCCCTTTAGATACTTTTTTAGCTCCACTTGGCCAGAGGAATACAGCTTTCTCTTTTCTGCTCTGAGCATCAAGGAGCAGTGAGGGCCAACCCCTCAGGGACAGGGCACTGGGGGCCAAACATGCCATTATAGCTGGCAAGGCAGAGGCCTTACCAGCAAGGGCCTGTCCCACAGTACCCAAGCAAGGTGAGCATAGCAAGTCTGGTGATGTTCACCACTCAGACACAGCCCAGTGACCTCCAGAAAAGTCACAGCAGCGAGGCAGGTCTGAGATCAGCTTGGACATGGGCCAGGACCTGGGTTCATATCCATGAAGCACCTGAACAGGCACAGGCACGGCTGCGATGCAGCTGCAGCATAGCTCGAGCAGGTGCCATGCACATGAGCATCAACTTAAAAGCAGCTCCCAAAGGAAGGAACGCGGGCTCCCATAGGGGTGTCTCTGCAGAGGTGTTCAGGGGAGCCTCCTTCACAACATCTCTTCTGAAAGAGCTGGCCAGGAGCACCGGGAGCCACGCGGCAAGAATGGCCCTGGCAGGGGCACTCAGCAGAGCTCCCAGCATCCTCCATGCACAGGCACTCACATGGTGGGGAACAGGAGGGCAGGAGAAGGAAATGGAAATGAATAGTTTGCATTAAAACAGAGGATCAAGTTACACAGAAATTGGACATTTCAAATTTTTTTAAATGTAATTAGATCAGGATTGTTGTACCTTGCTGTATGTCTCTATTTCTTACGCATGCAAACAGAAACACACTAGGGTATACTTCCTAATCAAAAAAAAAATTGAAATCAAAATGTCTGAATGAAACATTTTCAGTTTTAACAAAACAGTTTGTTTCTCTGAAAAACTGCTTTGTCAGAAATGTTACCATGTGTTCTGCCAGTAAAATAGAAACAGAAACAGAAATTAGGTAATAAAATATAAAGCACCAGCAATCAATTTTTATGCACCAGAAGAGAGCCACTTGTCCTTAAACTGAACTGCACTGCTCCACAAAAGAATTCAGAAAATTTAGAAGGTGTTTAAAGTAGAGTAACATGTTTAAAGGATTCTAATGTAGTCACCAAAACAAACAATTAGGAATATTGACTGATTCAAATTATTGAAAATTAGATAATTATCTAAAGGCTTGAAGCTATTTATTTGAAATTAATCCTGTATCAGTAATGATTATCTGTTTTACTTGGCAGCTTGTTTGGAATGATCAGGGTCAGCTTGAACACGAAGGGGTGGCATTCAGCTGCCTGAAGGAGACACATCCCTATGACCTAATCACTAAGGCTCTGTATACAGTCAGTAGAGATGTAGTCAGTGTAGCAGAGGACGTGATTCATCTCATCCTAAGTAAATGCATAGAATAGGTAAGAGGATTAAAACCCAGAAAGTGCCCATTTCCCATCAACAGTAGATCCTTGAGCGACTGGTTCACATGTAGACATGTGCTCTGCAAACATGTAGACGTGTACTCTGCAGACATGCAAGGTCAGAAGAAATGAATATGGTTCTACATGCTCACATTACAAAAGAATATGACTTATTTCCTGAAAATGGAACTGCCTAGTAAAAGATGTAACACCTGATCCAAAGCCTGTTCAAAGCATTGGTAAGGTATACTTCAATGTAAAAGTAATTGGATCAAGTAGTCCACATGTATAAAATCTGAAATTGCCTTTCACTAGCTCAGGAGATCTTTCCAGAACAAGCATAAAACTTATTTGTGAGGGGATTTCCAAGCCATCAAGCAAGATCTCTCAGAATATTAAATGTTTTGAGATGAGATGAGATGAAATGAGATGTTTTCATTTGATTCACTCTACCTAGCTGGGAAAAAAAATCATATTTACATTGTGTCTGTGATGCTATTTTTAGTCACCTGCACAGATGCTGTGAAGATGATTTTGCTGTATCTTCCAAAAAAAAAGAAAGAAAGAAAGAAAGAGACAGAAGCAGGACTGTAATGAGGAAGAGGGCAAACAAGCAGCTAAAAGTCTCTGGTTAGGCATATTTGCTTTTGAAGTTTCATTTTGAACTTTCCAGTGAAAATAATACAGTCCCCACCCACATAAATAGCTTTGCTTGCTTATTTCATATTTCTAAAGCACTTCAGCATGGAAATAGGGCAGTGCTATGTGGGACTCTTATCACAAAGGCAGATGGCTTGCCTACTGCTTGTCCACTCTAGTCCTGGTTAAAATGTCAATATACAGCAAATAATAATTAGCATCAGCAACATTATTGCTCGCAGAGGATATAATTGCTGTTGGTCGTGGTATTATTTGTATTTCATATTCATAAAAAGAAGAAATGGTATCTTTGAACAAGTTTTCTTTCAATACTTGCCATTTAATTAGATTTGGTTGTAGTACTTTTCTTGTAAGTAGTAACAGTGTATTTATATATAATTAGAAAATACAATGTCGCATTGGTGTTTAGGAATTCTTGATCATGACGAAGTCTTAAAGTTTGGGCCAGCTTATGGATCAGGGTAAAAACCATCTGTAGAGCCTTGAACCAGATAGTTTCTGTTGGATAAGTATTAATTGCTAGTCATTTTTTGACAAGATCATCAGCATTGGCACCAAGACACAAAACCCTGTATGAATGTTAGCTTCGAAAACCTCACACCAGCTACAAAGCTGAAAAATAAACATTTTTCCTTAGCCCTAGTTCTCCCATATACCCTAAGGGTAAAGGAAATTTCAAGTATTTCTTGGAACTTTCTAAAGAAGACCTATGCGAGAATATAAATAACAAAAGTGAGTCACTTTTTCCTCTTATCCATTGAAACTGCTTTAATTCAGAGCTGAGGAACCTCTGCTCTACTCTGGAGTTCATGATATGCTCCCCTCTTTCTGTCAGACTCCTGAACTGAAATCTTTTCCCATCATCAAATCCCAGAATCCCAAAACTGAGACTTGGAAGCTGCAATGTAGGTGCAAGAAGGGTGTAAAATCATTTTAATGCTGAAACTTATTTTCCAAGACAAGATAAATATATGAGAACAACCAGTCCTAGTAGTATTCTGATGTGTCACAAGGGACTCTACTCCAAAATAAAATCTTCCTTTGCTAAGCAGTAAATTCAGGTTGTGAGTGTGAATGAAAAGGGACAATAAAGCCTCCGTGGTGATCTAAACTCTACTTCTGGGCCCTGTGAAAACAGCTATTAACAGAAACTGCAATATCTGATTCCAGGTGTTACCTGAAACTGAAATTGCCATAACCTAGTAACAATACCCTCAGCATATGTCTCAGAAAGCAAAATAAAGATTCTTTCCTCCTCTCACCAAAGGATTTTCACTCTCAATTCTGTCTTCAGATGTAGGAACCGACTGAGTAGCCAGACTAACACCTCCAACCAACCTTTAAAGCAGAAATAAACATACCAGGAACAGTTTTCTTGAAGGGCAAAAACAGTACAGCAAGGGTAGGAATAATTAGTCAAAAGATGTTCCACTGACAGATATGTTGCCCTTTTGTATCCTATTGCAGGAAAATATTTCTTCAGTGTCACTTATTTCCTCACCTTTACAAAGTTCAGTACAACTTTAGAGCTATTCAGATGCAAGTGTTGAATAGAGATGAATAAAAAAGAGCTATATTAAATAAATTATCCATGCAATACAGTGACTATTACAGTTGCTACTGCTATAGCCCAGCAGCTCAGGCACCTAGTCTTCTTCCTAGTCTTGTTCCTCTCTGGCAGTTGCTAACAGATGACAACTTTTCAACAGCAACCACTGTAGAAAGGACCTTTTATCCCTATATATTTTCCAAATCACATGTAAAGTAATTGTTGCCTCAGCAGTGGGAACCAGCTACCACTGAGAATACTCTTTCCATCTGTTTCAGAAATGTTACCACGCGAGTGCTGCTTTGGGAGGAGAAACAAACTCATCTCAGAAACACAGGGTGAGCAGGGAAGGTAGGATACCCACCCTCTCAGTACCATGAGTGACCGCAGGCAGAGTTACCACGTTGCCCGAAGCAGTACGGCTGTAAGCGTATCTTGCAGGCTAGGTAGACTTGCCGGAAAACCCAGGCAAAGCATGGCTCTGAAGCAGCTACACAACTTTTAGTGCCCCTGGCAGCAAGTTCAGAGCTAACTCAAGAATCTCTGCTCTGTGTTGCATATATGCACTGTCAGATACTCCAGATAAAATAAAACTACAAATCAATGTTAAACATCTACCCATTCTTTTAGTCTTTCAACTCTAGAAAAGTTTAACAAACTACCTACGTGACTTTTCAGGTACTCTAGAACTAGACTTACCAGTTTTTTCTATAGTCCCTGCAAACGTATCATTATTGTTGCAATATTTTATTCTGGTTTACCATGAAATAGACCAGAAAATGTAAACACCTCTAAAATGTGAGCTTTTGCTACTCTTCACTATTTGCAAAGTTAGCCATGCTTTTTTTATTGCTATGCTTTTAAACTATTCTGTATATTACTATATTCCTTTTAGCTGCTTTATTAAAACCAGACTTTAATGTATTTATGGTGACACATGAAGATTTAATTAAAAGACTTGCAAATCTTACAGTTGTGTTAAATATAGCTGACCACCACATGCAGTTTCCTTTGGACAATTGCTTTTGCTGGTAAGCTGTGAGATACACAAGACAGAGCCCCTCTCCCTAGAGACTTAGTCGCACATTTAAAAACAAAACAAAAAGGCATTGACTGCTCAGACAGATTCATAACTTCAAACATATGCAAAGAGAACCTCGCCTTTGTTCTGGACAAATGGATCAGAATCAGAAACAAAGACATAATTTTGGCAGGATTCATGAAGTAATTTTTCTTGATACATCACCCAGAAGAATAATCACAGCTAAGGAATCTTGCTAAAAATGTATGCAAACTTCTACAAAATCAGTTTAGTCCAGATTTCCATGGAAATCACAGCAACTTACAGATCTAAATTTGGCTTCCACTGAAACACTCCCTTTTCAGGTGCCAGCAATAACTCCAGGCTATGAGAGGCTGACAGTTCTGGTCTATCAGTAAGAGGACCATCTTTCAAGTTACCTTCTCCACACAGAGTCTGCATAAGTCTAAGTGACCGATACAGATCCGGTTTCTGTAAAATATTTTCTGTTTTTTAATTCAGAAAAGAAGATTTTTTTTTAATAAAATGTGAGGACTTGATTTCATTGCTTATTGTTAATCTTATTGAGGGTCTTCTGCCTTTGTGAAATGATCTTGTTTTCTTTGGCCAGGACACACCTGCTCATTCCATTCAATTATTCGTTTCATTTTTTTTAATGGCACCCTTATCTATTTTTTAAAGTCTCTTTGCCTGTGTTCAGGTTTGCCAAATCTAAAGACAATCCAACGGAATCTGTTTCACTGAATCTGAAATATGTGGGCTGTGGTGATTTTTGTTATTACTTGGACTTCATGGAGATTATCTATGTGAGCTTGCTTCACTGGCTTTGGAGATCATTGAGTTCAGTAGTTTAGTTTTCTGTGGTTCTGCTGATATTTGATTGACACAGAGAATATGCACTTGACAGGTCCTTTTCCTCCCTTGGTACTTACATGTTCTTTGTTTTTTTCCTTCCATAAACTGCCTCTCTAACCTGACCATTGTTCATATTTATAATGTGAACAGAACAGTCTCTGTTAAGTGGGTATGGAGCACACACATCTCTTTATGGTTTAGTGAAGGATGATGGCAGTTCAGGATGTGATATGGCCACTACTCCAGTCATGAGTAATATACCTTGGATAACATAAAACAATGGGAAATTATTGAGGCAACAAAGATGTTTGCAGATGAGCTTGTCATGGCATCGCTGCAAGTAGTGTGGCTTATTTCAAAAGTATAGAGGCATTTGCAGTTTTATGGGTCTGGGAAAAGGCAATAAAAGTGATTTTTCATAATATGTGATCTTTGAGCAAGGGCATCTCTCTACATAACTTCTTGTGACTAGCAGAAGTCATAGCTAGTGTCCAGTTCGTTGGATTTGGTGGAAGTTTTGCATCTGCCTAGTGCCATTTAATAATATCAAGTCTTGTTAATTACGTACAAACACCACCATAGTGATACAGCTCTGCCCTTACCACAGTGGGCAGCAAGACTGAGAGACTTTGCTCTGCACCCTTAATTTCAGTTACTAATTGAAGCGGCAGATGTTCAAGCGCTCTGATTCTATGCATGAAACTACATTAGAGGTCCTGAGTAAAATAATAGACAAGAATTCTCCCTAATCACATATCGTGCATTCTTGGGGGGATTTTGCAAGATGCACAACCCTTCAGGCTCTCGGGAGGATCAGAGATTATTTACTTTAAGAGAAAGCAGTCTCAGAGGGCAAATTGTAAACTGTGAAGATTAACAAGGAGTTTTTCAAAGGCACAAAGGGAAGTTAGATGCCTAACTCGCATTAAAAGTCAGTAGGAGCTGAGCATTTAATCCCATTAGTGTTTTGGAAAAGCACTTTTTGAAAAGAAACTTTGATGCTTTCATTAAGTTCAGAAATAGTATTCTGAAGATTTCTGAGCAGGCTTGGATTTCAGTTTCCCTGCATAACTGAACAACAGCCAAAGGATTTTTTTCAAGCTACACAGCAGTTGGGATAAAGAGCCAAATATATAAGATGCGTTTTCCCTCTCCAGCTGTCCTCCGCTCATACACTAAATGCCCCACTAGGTGATGGCTGACCTCTCTCCTGTAAAGACAATTGATCACCAGCGATATCCCTCTCTCTTTCCCTTACCAGCTGTTTTCCTTCCTTGAGCACTGCCTTTTGATGAGGAAAAGTTTTTTTCCAGCTCTCCAGTCTTCTTTCACTAGTCTTTGCCTTCAGGATAATGCTGTCCAACCACCTCTCCCTATCATGTAGGTGAACTCTTTACTTTCCTCTTTATCTTTGTTCACCCACAGCCAGAGCTATCCTTAACGAAAGGTATCATAAACTCCCCGAAGGGCTGCTGCTCTCTTTGCAGAGCTGGCTAGGCAAGCTCTTCTCATTATTCACAAAGCTTTCCCAGCAGTTACTCTAGGTATTTACTTGCAAAAGTTTACTCCACGTGAGCTCACGTTACTTTCACAGTAATTTTTATTAACTCTGAATACAGAAGACGTTTATTTTTCTGGCTGCTGCGTATCCTCATGTCAGTTGGTTTAAAGAATACTCCTACCAATTTCTCACATTCTCTGTTCAGGACCTAAAGCTGGAAATAGACAGCATGGAGATTAACAGTCTAAATTTGTCATACTGAGGGAAAAGAAAGATGACATACATTCATGACTCACATTTTTACACTATGACAATCAATCTTCTCTAGAGAAATACAGAAAAAGGCTCAGGGATGTGTGACATAGGCCTTGGTTTAATCCTGCATTTAGCAGAGTAAGGTACAGAGAGCAAAGTAAGGTATCTAGTTCAAGAGCACCTAGAGGAAGGAATGTGCTGCAATTACTAGAAAGTATCTCTAAGCAGTGAAGTCTTCCTATTAAGGCCAGCCTATCAGCTTTCATATATCTGCCACTAGAGAAATTTGTCAACTGAAGCTCAGCAGGGGGAAAATTATAAATCAGGAAGCTAGAGACACCTCCATAAGCTCAGCAACCAAACAATTTAAGTCTAAGGTGTGCAGCTGCAAAGCAACATCCTAGAATGTAGCACTATTTTCCCACTTTACTTACTCTCTGCTATGTATTCCACTCATTGCACTCATTGCAATCTGAGAAATCACGTTTGACTAGCCTTCACTGTACACTGCACAAGCAGGCACGGTTCCTTTTCATTTGTTTGTAACTAAGTCAAGGAAGGATCATGTACATAAACAATTGCACTAACTTTTTAGGAAAAGAGGAGGATGGGAAGTAGAAAAGAGCCCGAGAAAAAGGAGACCTCAACCATACATAAACACTTTAAATAAACGCCCCAGATCTTAAATTGCATTTGCGCAGGGCTTCAACAGAACTCAGTGAAAATTCATGAGTATTTTTCACACTATCCTCAAAATATCAACAGTAAGAACAAAACCCATTTTAAAATACTCCTTTTTTAGTATGATATCTTGGAAGCACATTTTTTAAATCAAAATGAAAAACAAAAGCATTCTAATTTTCTCTTCCTTACCTTTCTCCCTTCTAAGTGGGAAAAAAGAGAAAAGAAGAAATATATTTTTCCAACTTTTCTCCTTTTTTTCCATTTTTCCAACTTTTTCAAGTAAGAAAATATGAATTAATGATGGAAAATCTGTTTAGTCCACCACACACCACTCTAATTTTTTTCATTTTCCCTTCCTTTCTTTCAGTGGAAATATATGGGAGTATAAAACCAGCACATACGAATTTTCATATCATTTTAAAAGATCTTGTTATAAATATTAAGAAAATTGCTCTTATATGTAAACGTGTATTATATATTTACCTATTGTAAATATTATGTCTCACTAAGTCTCCTTTAGATGAAAAACAGCAAAGTGGCTTGAACAAAAACACTATTATAAGCTAAAAATTTTTCCAAAAAATTGCAAACTAAGGGTGTAAACAACAGTTTCTAGCCAGGTGAAAATACTATTTTGGATAAAACTCTGCACATACTGATGACTTCATTTTTTGCTGATGGTCTAGAAAAGAAAAGAAGCAGAAATTAAGGAAATGTATAGGTTGATATATAGTACTATATATAAATACAAAACAATAATAGTATGAGTATAATATAAATTTAATATACCTAGTATTGTCCAGAATTGTATAGTATAAAATTTGCATATAGTAGCTTGGAAAGCACAGCAAAGACTGGCTATGGCAAAGAAATGAGGCAGAATAGAACTGGAAATCATAGAAATTTGTTAGAAAAATCCTGTAAGTAATAAAATAAATGCATGCCGTTGTATGGCTGCTTGAAGGAAATTAACCTTATACATGAAACAATCAATGCAAGGGAAAAATCTGGGAAGTGTCAATGCTGTAACGGAAGCTTGAGTGACAGAGTATTGCATGTAAGACATATTTGTGAAAAGATATAACTACAGAAAATCTTTGTGCAGGTCAGAAGCGCTAAATGAAAGCATAATATGGCAATACAATAGTAGAGATGCATGAGATTAGGCACAGGAGCACGTCTCCTCAGCTAGTGTTAATTGTCCTGGTGCCACTGACTTTTTTGACACTAGCAGTAGACCCCACTGCAGGATGGGTTCTGATATTTGCCTGAGCTACAGGAGCTCTGTTAACTCCAAGGTCTGGAGGAAGTTCAGAGAATAAAATAGAAGCGTTGAGGGCACAGTGGGACTGAATTCTGAGGAAATTAAAAGGCCTGAGTATGTATAGCTTAGCTAAGCATACTGTTAAAGGGTAAGAGAGTGGGGGGGGGGCTTGCTAAGAGCTGGGAGGAGTTCTTTGGTATGATATATGAAGATACTAATGAAGACACTGCCGTTAATAGTGACATGAATTTAAGACGGGGAAATTCAGGCTGACTGTCAAATACCCTTGCTGCCAACAAATTCTATGAGACTAAAATAATTTCCAAAGAAAATCAGAGAAACATGGAGATTTTTCTTAGGCTGGACAAAACACTTACTTAGAAAATGTAGAGAAAGAAGCTACTTTAATAGGAACACAGATTGGATTATTTAACAGGTCTTTTGTCTCTTTTCAGTAAGACTTCTATGAAAACAAAATTGCAATGCTGAGAAGTGTAGAATAATAGATATTGAATAGACAGTGAATTAAAATAATCTAAGTAACGTGAAGGAACTTTTAAAGATAGGAATGCAAAAATATATGTAGAATTTAAGCCACAAGCCAAAAATGGTTTTGATTGGAAAAAGTGCAGTCTGGCTGCACTCTTAATGCAATCTATAGTTCTGGCTAGTACTAACTTCACAGACATGCCTAATGTTTGTAATGTTCGCAAAGTTCAGAAGAGGGGCAGTACTATTGATCCAAGTACAAAAAAGTATGAGAAGAGACCATAAAATCTGAATTTATAGACTATAAAAAGACAGTCTGAGGAGATATGAATATGGCACATAAAATCTTAGACAGTATAGTTAATGTCAAATGCACTTTTTTTTTTTCTGGAAGACAGATAAGAGGACAAGGGGCATAATTGCAAAGTAAAGAAAAACAAATTTGAAACAGATGTCTTGTGTCCCAATTTTCTTTACATAGAACCATGAGTGTACACAGAATAGCTTACAAGGCAGAGAGGATGAAGCTTAAACACTGGAGGATCATTCAGGAAACAATTACGGCAAATGGCATCCCGAGGGGATTAGAGCATTAAAAGAAAATGAACCCTAATAGGCTGAATAGACTGCACTTAGTCCCTGAAATTTATGATGTTCATAAACCCCAAAACAAATACGATAGCAGAAAGATAAGCTAAAGGTATCCCATTTAACAATATTTTCTTCTTTCTCTGTATTTGAGTGTAATTCTGGTCTTCAATTTTGCTATTGAATGGTAACACAAATCTTAAATGCACATAAATACATTAGAGACATTTCAAGCCATTCAAGATCTGCTTGAGGCAAAATTAACAAGAGCGCTGTCTCTGAAATTTGGCAGCTGTTACTAATGAAAAATCTAGTATTGCAGTCTGAAACAGCTGGGCATGATAAGTGAAAACAGAATTAAGGCTCAGTAATGCAAGTTTGCACTCTGGAGGGAATTCTGGACAAAGCCTGCGTGTGGCCTCAGGTTTGATGGGCTTGTTCTGCATAGGTCCCTGGTGACACGGTACACAGCACCCCAACCCCAGCCTCTCAGGCACGTCACACAAGTTCTGACAGGTTGGAGGTTCATGTATTCAGCTAGGAGACCATCTTTTTGTCCCTATTCAAACTGTGCAGATGAACGCCTGTAAGTCAAACCTTACGGAGACCAGAAGACCCTTCCTTCCAGCTGCCCGCAACTCCCACCTGCGAGCCCTCTGTGTCTGTCTTTCCTCTTTCTTCTAAAGCAGTTTCCCCCACCCCATATGTTCTGTGTTACCACAGCTTTCAGCTCTGTGGTCCCTATTTCCCATATGCTGCAGTGCACAGGTGCTAGAGAAGAGTAATGTTCCACAGTTAGCTTTAAAGTCTCTGAGTTTAGGTGGTAAACTTGCACCATAAACTCTCACATAATTTTTGCTAAAGAATTCAGGGTTGCTTTGCAACAGGAAAAAAGGAGTCCCTGCTACAGCGCAAAGCAGTTTCTTTGTGCTGCATTCAGACCTTTCCTGAGAGAATTGAAAGCATTTATTCCACCTCCAACTGCCTCAAAGGCAAAGAGGAAGGGTAACAAAGGAATACGCATTGCCCTGGGGCTATCCAGTCTAATATCCTGGCTCTCACAATAGTAGCACCACCTGCTTCAAAATAAAATGTAATGTAAACATGTAATGACATACCCTTGAGAGGAAGTTTCTTTCTGACCTCAAGCAAGGAGGGGTCTGTAGATTGTATGGTTGATTGCCTGTTCCTTGCTAGTCTCAGAGAATTTCACAGTATTCTGCTGTGCAAATGTAAAAAGTTCATGAGTAATGGGCTGTGTCCCGCCCGCAGAATTCAACTTATAACTTCCTTTTACTTTTTGGAATTGTCCATACAATGGAACATGGCAATAGAGGTCTGCAGACTGGCATCAAGAAAAGACTTTGGAAAGTCTGCACAACATAGCATCAGGCTTTGTAGATATATCAACTTGGATGTGAAAACAATACAGTCATGTTTTCCAGACCTTGTTAGTTCTGGGACAACACCACACAGACGCAGCCAGACTGTAGGCCGAGATGGCTGAGATGATACCAAGCACTGAAGAACTAACCCACATGAAATGAAATCTAAATGTAAATATTGATCTATTTCTTTTGCATCTATGTCCATTTAAGAAGAACAGAGTCTCTAACTTACAGCCTGAGGTTGACTTACAGCCTACTGGGACAAGCAGATCTGCCATATACTTTGGACTAATGCAGCCTGCTCCCAACTATCATCTTTCCCATGGGCAACAGAGGAGGAGGTGAGACTGATTTGTGTCATGCAATAGGTCAACTGCATTGTATATGCTTCTTGGGCTTGGCCCTACGATAGAAGAGGAGAAAGGGCAAAAAAGGCCTCTTTTGGCACTCTGATGAACTTCGTAAGACTGCTTCAGTAAAACAAATGAAGTGTTACACGGTATTTCTTTGGATGAGTGCTAGACTTCAAAGGATCTTTAAGATTTCTCTTTCCTGACAAATGCAATTAAAAATTAACAAGCCAAGTATGTTAAGAGCTTTACACTCAAACAGTTTGATAACAGGCCCGAGTTTCACTCTAGCAAACTTAACTGCTAACAGTGAGAGGTGAGACATAGGTAAGAAGATAGTACTATGTCAGTTTTCTTCCCCTCACCCTTCTCCTTTCTTCAACAGCTGTGTTGCCCCGGGGCTTCAATGTGCTTTATCTAGTGCTAGGGACTTCACAGCTGTGCCTAGCACTACCACATGTCTACTTTTGCCTGGTTACATCCCCAAGGTCTCATCTACATGGATTTGTGGGTATTTTAATAATTGCTGGCTACTTGTGCGTGCATGCGTGTGTGCGTGTGTGTGTGTGTGTTTATCCTTCCTGCTTGCTTTTCCCCCAAAACACAAAGGCAGCTAAGAGGATGGCAGCAGGTGGTGCCAGCCACCTATAGGGTATGGTGGCACAGTAGCTGACAAAATGGGCAGTGATGAGTTGCCTGAGCTGAGCAGACGGTGATTTGGGGATTGAGGAAAGAAGGACTGGGGGACTTCAGTAGGAGAATGTTTGCTATAACGGAGAAAGAGCACACCATGGAAAGTTGAGAAGTATCAAGAGGAGTCAAGGTGCTCTGAAGCTGGTTACTGAGGAAAGGAGGGTAATTCTAGAATGGAAAGAGTGGTGAGAGAGAGGAGTTTAGGTAAGAACTGTGGGAGGGAGACCATAGCAGAAGTTAAAAGATCTTTGAGACAGCAAGGACTGGTGGCTCTCTTTGGGTCAGGCAGCGCTGAAGGTTTTGTAATCAAAGAGTGGGAAATATCATGGAGCATCTTCCTGTGTCCTCTGCTATCAATAGGATTTCTGCTCCCCAGGGCACAGTTCTTGATCCCCACATCAATCTATCTCATTTTTGCCACTTAAGATATAGTACTATTTACTATAAGTTTTTGTATGAATAATATAGCTTAACATGTTTTTTTCTTCTTTCATGCATAAAGGCATCATGTCTTTACACAGAGTATGACAGTTGTCAGGCAAGAATCATGTGTTAATTGTTAGTGAGACATTTATTGCAATTAGATTCATTTATAAAAAAGTAGATTGGCAAGAGATACTCAAGCAAAGCAAAGCTTCCTTCTGGAGCAAGCACGAGGAGAGGGCAGGGAAGAAAGGCGATGTGTCTGAAATTGAACTACTCAGTGTCAGACGCACACTGAGAAGTACCTGGCTCTGTGCAGTCAACAGTCTGGAGAAACTTCAGCCCACAGCTCTGGCAGCCAGATCTGTTCCTAAGGTTTAAGAGTGAGTATAATTTACAAATAGGGTAGGAAGAGAAGGGATTTCATAATACAAACTGCTTTTGTTCATTTCTTTCCTTTTTTCCACTCCTAGACCCGCACACTCAGTGCATGCAGCACCTTCTCCATCTCGAGCTTTCCGAGTGTGTGTTGCACAAACAGATACTCACGGATACCAGGCACCTCCCTCCCTAAATTTGTCCCTTTTAGTACACATTCATTGATTCTCACAGGGCTGTGCTGACTTACACATCTGAGTATCTGGCTTCTACTCCTTGGTCTTTCCTTCTTCACACCACAATTCATTTATAACTTTCCTCCTTGTATTTCCAAGTAGAGTCCTTCTGGTGCCTTTAGTTTTTATATTTGTCTTTTCTCTCAGGACACCATTTCTAAACTTTTTGTATATCAGGAGGTCCTGAGGAAGGGGCAGGGCCATGATTGTCCCTGCCCTGCCTTTCTTACTCCTTGTCTTTATCCTCAGCCCTATTCACAATTTCCCATGCTTAATCCCAAGTTTGATAAAGTAGATATCCCTTTGAGCCTGCATTTTTGCATTACAGCCAGTATTGTAACTGAACAAAGACTCAGTGCTATCTGAAACAGCAGTTTCACACTTGCAAACTGATGGAGCTGTTTTCCGCTCAGATGAAAACCTTTATCAACAATTTTGTAACAACACACACAGGTTGCATAGCTCATAATAAACTAAACATATTATATAGCTTTTCTACACGGAGCAGAATTTTGTTAATGCTGAGAATCAAGATGTCAGAAATAACATGTACTCGTCTCTTTCTGTGATTCTGCGTGAACATAAATATCATACATCCTGCACAGCCTTCTTCCTATTAAATACTGTGTATTAACATCTCTTAAAATGAGCATTATCCTCTCATCATTAATCATTTCAAAATGTGCTGTGCTTGTTTTTACTCCAGTATGACAGGCAGTAGAGACCCTTCCCCTCTTGCTTTAATCTAGCAAATTACATTACAGTGACAGCCTTTGGGACTGCAGATTTTTGGATACATCAGGATTTCCTTTTACCAATGCCCATTTTAATCCCTGAAATTACATGCTGCAGTGGCTTGACATACTGCACATGACATCTTAGGTCACGCATTTGTTTTACAAAAATTTTAAATGTGTTTTAACTTACAAGGCAAAAAAAAAACAAGAGGGCCTATAGCTTTATAAAATCCTAGACTGAAGAATTCTACTTAAGTCAAGAGGACTCTGCAAGACTACAGAGGTCTGTGCAAGCATGTCTTGGCAGAAGAATCAAAGCTTATGTTTCAAATAATATCACTAAAATCAATAGAATAATAGAAACTTCCAGCATTAGGAATGCAAAAATGATTCCAGAGAGAGTCAAACTTACTCTAAAATTTGCAGTTTCTCATCATAAATCCAAAGCAAATTGTATGTTCATCAAAACTGAAAAAGTGTATTCTTATTCACGTCTCTCCAAAACCTTTTTAAGATCAGGCAGTACCTGCTACAGCTCTTCAGAGTCCCATGAGGTTCTGTCCATTAGGGCTGGACTGCTCCACACACTGAACCTGTACTAAGTCTGAGGGTAGAAAAAATACTCTGCAACCAGCAGCCTTGTCACAGTGAGCCTTTTTAACCGAAAATTAACTTGTCTATGGACAACATTTAAACAAATAAAAATATTTTGTCATGCATTGTTATGGAATTCTATGTACTTTTCTCATAAAGCAATCCAGGCCGCTATCTGGCATTTGTAGAGTCGCAAACAGAGATGTGAGGCTGCACAGTAATAAGTATATGATTTTACATTACTTGAGGAATAGTTTCCAGCTGAGTAATTAAAGGCCATATTGCAATGCATATGCTCTCCTGAGTGAAGCAAGTGCTGTTGACAGTGTTCCTGTCTCCAAACAGAAGGAGATTGAGGAGATGCAGAAGGGTTTGTTTCTCAGTCTTGGAACAGGCCCAGGAGCTGCCCTGTTTGCTCTTGTGCTTTCAGAAGCTTTAGAGACATTGTATTACCTGCAACCCAAAACCTGCAGCCACTGGACAAATGGATCCACTACTACTTTTGGGCTTGCCATAAACCCAGGAGAGGCACAATGAAAACACAGGATGTAAACCCATGGTACTAGTTGCTGGCTTGAAGAGTCCTTTGATTCCCATCAGAATATAGAAACTCAGATTCTTGTTCTGGCCTATAATAGGGCCCAAAAAAGTTATCTAATATACAACTGAAAAAAAGAAACAGAACAAATGTACTCTTCTTATAATCCTCAACCACTCTTTTCTGCAAGCTATCTAGCTACAAGGAACTATGGGATCACCCCTCACCACTCATAAAGGTGCTTTGACAAATACAGTAACAAACAAAGCTTCTACTAATGACTCCACTTACAATTTATTTATTGTTTTTTACTGGTTGTGTCTTTTTTCACATCTTATTCTCACATTTAGTTGAACTCCATCTGGTTGGATTGTAACACATTTTTCTTTTAGGAAAACCACCTAACATAAGCAAAGCCAAAGAAAGAGAGAATGTATTCTGGATCAATAGCTAAGATTCAAAAACATTCCTCCCAGCATATAAAAAGTGAAACCTGGGAAGCAAAAGGTTAGTTAATTTTCTACACCAGTTTATAAATCTAGAGTAGTCCAAATGACTTCACTAGAATTATTTTTTCATGGAGGTTGAACAGACACTCCAAAAACTGCAAATATTGTGAAAAATCTAGCTTAGACAGAGGTTTAAAATGGAAGACTACTTTCCTTAGGGTCCAACAGCTCTATTAATCAAGATTCAGAGAGAGAGGTAACATGTATGTATAAAAGGGACATTCACAGTTCCAGTAATTTATTCTAATGAAAATTGTGAGGGAAACAAAACCCATTGGGGTTACCACGGGGGTCAGGGAGCAGCAAAGCCCAAGGAGCAGCTGCTGGTGAGGCAGGGCCAGAGCTCACCGCAGGGCCCTTCCCATCACCCACGAGGGAGCAGGGCACCAGGGGCAGCTGGGGCAGCCCCTGATCTGACTTTGGGCACCTCTACAGAGATGGGATGGGACAGGACAGGGCTTTGAAGGGGCTGGGCCTAAAGATGCCTGTTGATGCACTCTAGCCCTGAGAAAAACATTAAATCTCTCAAGTAATTTGACATCATCATTCCTGAGCAGAGCAAGGATGCCTCCCACACCAGCACCCCAAGGTCCCTCATCTCTTCCAGCTTATGCAAGGGTTATCCCTAGGGAACTATCATGTCAAATGACCGTGAGGATCTGCCTTCTTCCTTCCCACCAACGTGGCCTCCGGACTGGTAGTTAATAAGAAACCAAGGCAAGCACTCCTTTTCCTTTTAATGGGAAAAAAATCTAGCAGCAATCAGGACAAAGGGACAAACTCTTAGCCAATTATAACAGGAAAATAAATATATTTCATGCCTTTCTAAAAGCATCCATAATTCACTGCCATCCCAAATGTCATCAAAGTTCTATTTAATTTAAGACTATGATTTCATTTTCATTATCATGACACATACAGAAAGGTTTATAACTTGACTAAACTGAACGTGGCATAAAAAATTTAGGTACAGACCCAGAGGAATTTTTTCAATAGTATTTCATTCTCCTGACTATCTGCTTTTGAGAGCAGAATCCCTAAATTAGGGGTGCAGGCACAAAACATTATTGTCCATGTCCAGAAATGTCTATCATCTGGCAGGCAATGCAGTAAATAAACAATCGGAAAAGCATTTAAAAAAAAACAACAACAGCCCACAGGAATTTCTGCAAATAAGATTTACAGGATACATTCCAGTCTCATAGAATCAGGCCATTAGAATTTGTCTACTTTGGGAAATTGAAAGGCATAATGACAATGTCTCCTCCCTCCCCCTAACTATCCCAGTGTACCTACTCCATGTGGATATTATTCCAGCTTAAACTAATTTTATTAAACATTACTTTTATTAAAAATAAAAGAGTATTACTCTACCAGTCAGTTTCCTCAAGTGAAAAAGCTTTTAAAAACTTTTACGAAACCACCAACTTAAAGAAAAATGAAACAAATTGCTTCCTCAGCGATAAAGACAGAGTTTTTGTCCCACAAAGCACTACATTTCTGGTGTGCAATCAGCTGAGATGGGCAGAGCTGGACTTTGAGTTCCATAACACGTAAGATTATCCCATTGAGGACATTGCAAATGTATGAAGTTCAGGCTTCCTTTAAATGAGAGCCATTTTTCTTCTGGAAAAAAAAATCTCTGAACGTCTAATATGATAGAAAAGAATCACTGAGGATACAAGAAACAGGTGGCTGGTCTCAACTGGGTAGCAAGATTTGAAAATATGAGTGTAATAGAAGTCAGGTTTTTTTTCTTACTATAAGGGGGGCCTGTTTCATTTCCCCTCTGTGTCATATATTTATATGACAGCTCTGTCTTTCGATAATCTGCTAAGGTGGTCCACAATAAGCAGAAACTGATTAAAGAGGAAATGGTAACCAAAACGTTTAACAAATCTTCCCAGAAGCGCTAGGGCTGGACCTCACTGGAAAGGGGGCATGGATGTACCCTACCTTGTTTTAGGTATTTACCTGCATTGCCTCCATTAGGCTTTCTACATCACTGGGAACCACAAGGATGACTCAGCTCATCTAAAAGCGGAATTATCCTTTCAAAACAAGGAGTCACATCTCAGTCTTTGAGAATGACTACATCCGTCCCCTAGGTGAAAGCAGGCCCTCATGCCTACACTAAAAAGACTTCCCCCTTTACATATACCACCATAATTACATCAGCAGCTCCAGTACCTCCCACCCAGAAATGCAGCTATATCTGCATGAAAGTGCTAACACCGATGCCCTCCTTTTCCCTAATAGGGAAAGTGTCTACCTAGAAGATTTTACGTATTTAATGATGCAAATCAAAAATCTTACATATTTGAGTGTGACTTTTACCACCTTAGAATAAATGAGGTCTAAGTCACTTCTGGAAATGGGTCATAGCCTCCCTTCTTATACCATGCATTTAAAATATTTATCCCTTGACTTTAAAAGCATTTTTCCAAAGTCACTTATACCGAACATTGCTTTAGCCTTGCTCTCTACAGCATTCTGAAAAACGAAGGCTATCTGCTCCTCTGTTGCCTTGTCTGCTCCCAAGTGCAGCAGTTCCCTGTGTGTATTTTTCTGTTCCAAACCTGATCATCAGATTGAACAGGAGTTTAATAATATCTAATTGCTCATGTTATACATGCATTCCCACGCAGCAGAGCTCCAGATTACCCTGTAAGCTTTATATCTTCCATTCATTTTGCTGCTTTCTGAAGTCCACTGTGACAGGAAATACGAAATGGCTGTTCTATTACAGAAATGACCTGTATGATGTGATAGGAAAGGATTACCTCTGCATATAGTTGCATGGTATGGTTATATATGCATATATGCATACTTTTTTATTTGTAATCTGTGCATTTATATTGAAATGTCTATAACTATATGCTCAAAATCAGGTAATTTTTGGAGTAGAATGATCAAAATGTCTCACTAAGGACCCAAGGCGCATGCCTAAGTTCTGAATAGCTGCTGAAGGCTGCCTCTAGGCAACCCAGCTATAAGTGTGCACTGGGTTGTTGAGCTAAAGAAACAAACGTGGCCAGACATCTTGCTATATTGCTGGTTCACACATGCTGCAGAAATAAACATACCTTAACCACATTACCTTGATGGGTCTGTTGACTTGGTATGATATTGCTGCTAAGGAATTTTATGAGATGCTTGAAAGACTGTAAAAAAGATAGATCATTCAGTGACGTATTACATGTAATTCCTTAAGATCCTTGCTGTGTTTCTGGAAACGACTATTGGCTCATCCTTCTTCAGTTCTATAGGAATGTGCCATAGAAGATGTCACCAGAGAATTATTTTCTCTTTTAATACACATTCTAACCTACCTTTTCTTTGTTTCTCCTTCTCTCTCTCTAATTTCCTTTCCTGAGCTCTGTTGTCCTTAGAAACTTACCATGCTGTGGCTTCTGCCTTGTTGCAAGGTGTCTCAGATTCAAACCCAGGATAGGGGACATCTGATGACAGACACAAACCCTTTCCTGTGCACTCAGCTAGACTTCTCTCCCTGTTCCTTTGCCACCCAGTCATGGGATCTAAAATTAACTCCACTGGGGAAACCAACAGACATGCTCATGAGGCAATCACAACTGATAGTCCACTTTATAAAAATTATTTGCTCATCTATATTGTACAGGAGACAACTTCAAAGTTATAGAATCTGCAGTTTGTGTTTCTCTCTCATGGCAGGAGTAGGGAATTCAGCAGTATTATCCTTCACACCATTGTGTGCTCCTGTTTTAAATGTGCCTACTCTTTTCCTAATACTTTTTCAGCAATCAAAGGATCTGTAGCAGCTAGCAAGGTAAAGAGCAAAACATTCTGCTGTACAGAGGACATTCTGTCTGCTCATTAACTCTATACCAAAGTGACCCGATGAATTGCTCCACCGGTTCCCACTGCAGCTTGAGTCTAAGCACACCTTATTATGCAGTTTTGAGATGTGTATTAAAGGCAAAGGGCTTAATCTAAGTGATTTATACATTTACTTGCCAGCCCAAGAGACGCATTTGTATTGGTTTCTGTTTGTTTGTAAAGCAATTCTGTGCTAGCTGCCAAGTCATTAAAATGTTACAGGCCTCAATCATAATTTTTAACAGCATTTCTTTGTTTATATTTTGCTATCCCAAAGGTGATTAGCTCTTTTTCTAGAAGGTTACTTTGTTATTCTGCTGCAGGGTTCTGGAATGAACTTCAGATGGGATTAGAAATTCTCCTGGAGCAAATGGCCGCACTAGCAGGCTTTGCTTTTATGCAAGCACAAGACAGCACTCAAGCTTTGGCACTACTGTTTATAGTCCCTCTGCATCCTCTTGTCATGTACTCATGTTTGCAAGTTTCATCAAACTTCATTCACTGACCATAAAAAATAACATGCTGAAATGCTAAAATTCACTGCCACCACAATTCAATAGCTGAAGATTTCTGGGGAGTAAATCCCCAAAAATCTACAGCTTTTTGTAGTTGTTTTTAGACACCATTAACTTAAAGCATATGATGTGGTAGCCCAGAGAAAATTAAAAATTAATATATAATTGTTTCCATGTTACTTTTTTAAATCAGAGCTGAGAGATTTAAAAGCTACTCCAAATCCATTAGTACTCCTAGAAACACTGATTCCTGAGTCTTTTGTACAATTACGTCTTTATATTCTGCCCATAGTCTGTATGAATAAATGCATTTAGAGCCCTAGGCCAAGCTGAAATTGGCTTTGTATAGGCACACAAAATATGTTTGCCTATCTAAACTGTACATCTTAGCAATCAAGTCAGAGCCCTCTTTTCACTAGTGAGTAAATTTGGGCTGGAACTCTCGGGAGAAAAGATATTCTTGTACTTCATGTTTCCAGTTGGTTGGAAAGAGCCCAAGAGCAGATATGTGGAAAAGTAAATATAATGAGGAGAAGAGTCAGCCAAACTCTCTCAAAGACGCAAAAGGCATTCAGCTTACTTTCTCAATGATGGCTCTTAGTTTATGTTCAGTATGGGTATGTTTTGAGGTCCTTGTTCCTGAAATTCAGCTTCATCAATACACACTTATCATGTGGCTGTACTTATGATTCTTTGAACTAATTCTCTTTCTTATCCCAATATCTGTATAGAGCCAATGAAAATTCTGAATGCATTTCAGATGTTATATTTCACATGGAAGCTTATGTGAATTTTGTACTGAAAGTTACCCCTTTAATAGTCCTAAAACATGAATTAGAAACTGAGTAAGCAAGGGTCAAAAATCATTCCTGAATTACAAAATTCTAACTAAACTTGAGAATCCTTTCATGTCACCATAGGTACATAAATGCTTAAATACATACATACCCATAACTTCCTCCAAATTATTTTCTTCTCTTTCAATACACATTCTAAACTGCCCTTTCTTTGTTTCTCCTGCTGTCTTTCTCTAATTTCCTTTTCTGAGCTCTGCTGTCCTTAGAAACTTCATATTTCTAGCCTGAAGTATGTTTGCCAGTCTTGAGCATTTTTATAATCAAATTCACCCCCTAAAAAAATGATAAAACTCAAAAAAAGGCATGATATAAATGACAATACTTATCTGAGATAAAATGCTGTGATTAATACTGCTCCAAGACACATTACAACATTATCGTAAAAATGATCAACAAAATCAACAAACTCTTTTTTTCTTAATTTAATAAGACTGTTTACGACTGGTAGTGGTATATTCTAAATAGGACCTGGATTCTGTTATTCTGCAGCAAAACATTTCACCTAAAGACCTTTGCTGCATCTTTCACCACAACTTACAAATCTTGAAGTCTGCAAGATTTTCTGCAGTGCTTATTCCCTTGACTGCTGACTGAACTGAAGTAGGTTATACTGAGGAGGCTCTCTTTTACAGGCAATGACAATGTATTTTCATGAAAACTTCCAGGCAGAAAAACGCCATGCCTTATAGAAGGTCTAGGAATCACCTCAGTTATTATCACACTACTACCATACCAATAGAAGCAAATCTTTTCCTTAGATAAGTATTTTATTCTGAAAGGGATAAACAAAATGTTTACTCTGAAAGAAATACATCCAATATTCTAGACTGAGCCACTTACTTAATTAAATTGTACGGAGGAGCAAAAGGGAACCGTATATTGAAGTGATTTTGTCTAAGAGAACATATATTAAGTTAATAAAAGCCCAGATCTTGACATCATTCCTTTGTTTTCACTCAAGACAATTTAGAAAATTGCAGTGGAAATAGCCTATTTAAACAACCTTAAAAAAATTGCAATCTGAATGGCTTGAGCTAAAGACAAAACAAAAGAGACAAGATCTTGGTGGATAACTCCATTACTTTCATCTGGTGTTTTTTTGATTTATATATACCAGCAAGATTCCTACTTGGGATGTATCAAGCAGGCTCCTTTGTCTTTGCTTTGTTTGTTCTCTTTCTACCAATCTCTTGCCATTCCAGGAAAAAAAAAATATGAATTGAATTCTAGCCTGTGTGAATTTTGACTCAGAGAAAAGTAAGGAAGGATTTCAGTGTCCGCCCCAGGGAGAAGGTGGGCACAGCTCTGGGATGGAATTAGGGACTGCAATGATCAGAAGCACGTTGCCTAACATCAGCTTGTGCAATAGACTTCACAGTCGTGTACACAATCAATCAATAAAGGGAGAAAAGCACCTCAGAATTAAATCCTCCAAAATAGTGCATGAAGTAATCCAAATCAGCTAATAAAGAAACACTGAATTAAGGCATATATCTTCAATCCCAGCCATCTCCATTTCCATCATTTCCATTAGATGATGGTAAATGTGACAGCTGAGCCAGTTTTAGATTTAATTGACAATTGCTACTGTGTGTAGTGGTGCTACCCTTTCTCTCCTCTTCTTTGTCCTCTCCCTTCTTCCAGTTTTTACAGTCTTCTGATCCCTCACTGACCAGCTGAACTGAGTAAACTGCTCAGTTTTTCGCTGGAATAGTTTTATGCCAAATTCAGTGAACTGAATCAGTGTCCTGATAAACAGCAGAACTAGTACAAGGTCAGTACAAGCACAGGTCAGGAGCCTGCACCTAGAACAGGAGAGCGGAGAAGAAGCAGGATGACCACCTTTGGCAACAACAAATTTGTTAGATCAAGCAGTTTGGCACATACTTTTCCAAACTTCAGGAAGAAACCTTCCTCTGCTCAGGATTTAAAGCCATGAGCTCTCAAGTCCACTGATCATGAGCTGGGGGAAATGCGTATTTGGTCCCTCTGCCAGTTCTGGTTATAAACTTTGACCAGTGATTTTCACGGTGCATTTTATTCAGGCCTGGACGTGAGACAGGTTTAGCATTAGGCAGCTGGTAGTGAGAGTCTGAGGACTGCAGTTTTGGACTTCAGTTTTTAAATCCTTAGAGCAGCATCTGAACAAGCCATAGCTTTTCAGTGTAAGTTAAAAACTTATTCCAATGGCAATAGTATCAGACATCGTAATTAATCTGAGTTTGTGAGGCCTTTTTATAATGCTATTCCAGTTTGCCTGAGGGATAAACTAACCATTTCTCCTGATACATCAGATGAGTTTTGACAATGATCCAGACACAATTACATATGTAGGTAGCACACAGGGGAAAAGAAGCATACCACAGTAAGAATGTCCACTATGTCATTCCAGACAGACAGGCTCTGTTTAGAATAGGAAACATTAAGTGCCTACCATCTCTAATACAGTCTGTTACAGATTACAGATGGCTCAGGTGCTCTCTTCACTTACAGTTCAAAGAGTAAGATTTGCAGGAAGAACAAGCCAATAACTTGTGTTTTCTGCACCAGCACTGAAAAAAGCACAGCGTGAAACTGAACATAAAAAAAGACAAAATCTTGAGCAGAACTACAAGCAGGAGAGTACATCAGAACTAAAAGAAGTAACATGCTGCGCAGTGATCTTAACCATCTGCTGCTCCAAGACCACAGCGCTTCAGCAAACTGGTACACAGTGTCCCTCCATGCTGGTCCACTTCAGCCCACCATAAGCCACAGCTGCCTGGTCCTAGGTCTGTGACTTCACATCGGCCAAATCTGATGGTTCAGACAGCATGGCACTAATATCTCATCAATGTAGCTCACCCAAGGATATTAAAAGAGACAATACCAAAGTAATGAGTAAGGTACAAATATCTAGGCAAGAGAAATACTGCAGACCCCTTTCAGCTACATCTCTTCCTCTAAACAGGGAAGAGGTAACTGCAAAAAAGGAAGGGTGATAATGCAGGCTGCGAGTGCAGGAAGCATCAGTAGTAAAGATGCCTAACAGCTACGATTTGCATTGAGTAATTTACTGGCTGAGAATGGAACAGAGCTATCATTGGAGGACGGATAAGGAGACCTTCTATGAGCATATATTTCTGAAGGTATACTTGGTTCAGTCTGTTGTACTGCAAAGGGAAAAAACACTCTCCAGAACCATCACTGTTAGCCCTGGGATGGACCCTTGGCATTTACAACAGCTCTAAATAATCCCAGCTAATTCAAAGAGCTCCCAACTGCCCGCCTGCCCTGGTTCGGGTACTTCATCATTGGTATCATCTACTCGAGGGAAATAAATCTGATGTTGCTTCTTGCATGCATATCCTTGTACACTACGTGTAGTGGTGAGCTGGTACAGGAGTCTGAACATCCATGTTCGGGACATGTGAGAGTGCAAATCTATAAAGGTCTGAGCAATATGATGAAATACCCACTGAGAAAAATGCCCTGTGAATCCATACTTCAGACTATAATTCCAAGCCTGACACCTCATAAACAATCTTAAAATGCAAGTTGGGCCTAAATCAGGTACTGTCTATTGCATGACATTCTTAACCCATGCCATTTTTATTTCTGCATTCTCATGAACTTTCTTATTAAAAATTGGAACAGATTTTTGAAACAAAATATGATAAATTTGCTGAGAAACACCCACCTGGATTCTAGGTATGAGCAGCTGCAAGAGCCATCTGCACATACCATACGTTTAGTGCTTGATTTAGGGTGAATTAACGGGGTTTGGAGGTAGGCTGAATATCTACAGTACAGTTATGAAGTCGTGCTTTGTTTCACACATTCTTGCATTTTAAATTTCCCTTTTATTTTCCTAGGATATATTTTTTTCTCCGTTGTCTATTGGTAACGGTTAGCACTCATGAAGAAAAACTTTAGCCAGTACCAGCCTGGTATAGATGAAACACCAGTCATTTGACTTGTATTTGAGACAATTGATAAGTCTGGTATTCAGATACCCCATTCAGTCCAATGTTTTAGTCCTCTCTTACCTCTAAGCAGAAAACTTTTAAGAAAAAATATAGAGGAATTTGCTAATGAAATCAAATGCAGTACACTTTGGCTTTAAGTCGTGCTTAACTTCCCATGCAGTGAATAGTCCTAATCCAGTTTTCATAGGCAGCAGCTCAACCATCAGGTTCCAGAATGTAGGCTCCGGTTCACTCAAAAGTTTGCAAAGCACATGTCAAAGCTGACTTAAATTTCACATGAACGCAGATCAAAAATTTCAAGTAGCTGAAAGTATATTTAAAACAAGAACTCTATGAATCCAACTGAATTTTAGTTTGCATATGGAGATTTGTTTAAATTGCAAACACATTCACAAACTCAGGAGTGTGAACCTAGGTGAACAGAAGCCAATACATTTCCTATTAGCTTTGGATTCTTTCTGTCACCCAAATATCAAATATGCTTTTTCTCTTGCACCAGCCAGGCTTGTAGCTTATTAGCAACATCCTGAGCCCAAGAGATTTTCAAAGATTGTGCTTAAAACTGCTGTATTTCTTACTCTGCATGTACTCTATTAGCATATTGTCAACACTTCCAGAAACAAAGTAGTAAGAATTGCATTATTGATACTAATGATCCAGCTACAAAACAATTAAAACTTAGTACCCACAGCATCTACTGTATCTATTAATAGTTTCGCAAACTCATAAAACATCCATAAAGTGCACAAAACTCTAAATCATTTTAATTCTTGCTTAGTTCGCTAGCATAAGCCCAAAGCAGTTAAATTTAATACAATGAGAATAGACTAGACAGAGTAAATAGTGTTTACTAACCATGTCTTTTCAAGATGTTGTTAACAAGCTGCAGCTGTGGCTTTTGGAGGAGAAATGGCTTGAAGATTGGAAAAAGAAAGCTATTTGGTACACAAGAAAGAGACTAGAAGCATGTGCATATGGGTATCTGGATATATGATATTTTGAAAAATTTTAGAATATAAATGTCAGAAATTTTTCTTACAAAGGGTTTTACCATAACTAGGTATCTGCCAGATAGGTATGTGTTCAGGGATAAGTGTGAGTGAAGTTTAGCCATGTGCACAAATCTTTTATTTGAGAGTGAATCCAGTCCATAGTATCTGACCTTGAACTCTCTTTAGAAATTCTTATAAGATTTCTGGCTCTGTGGTTGGAAATCTCACAGTATTAGCCAACTTTCAAAGATTTTTACCATCCTGAAGAGAAGAAACAGTGCAGTACATCTGATTTTGCTTGATTGTGATAACGTTAAAAATGAAACTTGAAAAAGAATTATATTTTCCAGATCTTGTTAAGCCAAACCCAAAAACATTAATCTGTGAGTTTAGATCTAGAGATTTAATGCTAGACTTTAATCATCCTACAATAATTCAGAGCTTTCAAACCTAAGTATTATTTTCATCCATTTTCATTACGATTACCCTACACCGACATAATTTGTTTAAATGCTTTTATTCACTCTCAGAGAAAACTTAACTACACAATGGTGTGACTACAAGAAAGGTAAAATTCGGAAAAATTTCCTGCTGGTGAAAACAATTTTAAATGGGGTGCCTTGTCTCCACTTTGTTCTATCATTTCTTCCTAGCTGATCAGATAGTGGTTTAAATTGAAAGGACCGAGGATGTTCCCTGCAGCTTGAGGTTTTTCTAGAGGCAATGTGTTGGATCTGGATTATAAAAGTTTCAGTCTCAGCAGGACAACTCAATTTGCATGCCAGAGAATACTTTTCAACGATCTTCTGATGTCACATCCATCTGTCAAAAGGAAATGTTAATTTTGTTAGACTGTACAGCTCAGTAATATAGAGTGGACTTCTTATTGTTACTGAGTTGTTGTCTTGTCATTTCCTTATACTTTATTAAAGTTTGCCATGAACAAAGAACACAAGATTCCATCTCTTATCCCTATTTTCTGATCCCAAAACATCCTAAACATCCTCTTTCTGGATGTCTGCACAAGTATTTAATGTCAAGACTGATGCATTTCTCATTATCACATTAAAACCAACAAGGTGACAAGGAACTGCAGGTGACAACTGCTACTGGGCTGAATTGTTTCGCAGTTCAACTTTTGGCACTGCTTTTGCTACAGGGGCTTTCAGCAACTGGTAGTGACTGATTGCCATATTTAGAAGGCTCATTTTGTTTTTTTCATTTTCCTCATTTACTTGGACTCCAGCCAAGATTTTCAAAGGTAGGATCCAAAAGATATTTGGGCAACCAGTTCCACATGCAAGGGCCCAAGCAAACGCTTCATTCTGAAAAGTGCTGGGCTCCCAATAGCTTCTGCTGATCTCAGTAATGTCGAAAATCAAACTGATTCTGCGGATTACCATATATAGATTTAGCCACGTTGCTTTTTAAAACCCTAATGTGTCAAATCTTGGCTAGCTTCCTAGCCTACAGCAATACCATGTAGTCTTCCAGCCATGACATTACACACTGCCAGTTGTGCCATTTACAAGACAGGGAGCACGCAGCCTGGGACATAAAAGGTATATGTGCAGCTATTGCTCTTTTTTTGGCAGAAGGGGTTGAACTGAAAGCGAGGCATGAATGGCATAAAAGTTTGTGTCCAAATCGTCATCCTAGAAGCCTCATTCAGCTTCCCCTTGCAATATAGACCCCCATCCTCCTGCAGTTGTAACTTTGTGCAGAACAGCAAGCCTGTAGAGCTCAGCAGCTATTTTATATCTAAACCTAATTTGATTCAGAAGACAGGCAGCTCCCTGTCTAAGCCCCTTGATGGGTGGTCAAGCAGACATTTTCAGAGCATGCCTTCTCCATACAAAAAGTAATCAACATCACAAAACTGCATTGTGTCCTCTCCTTTCCTATAAAATACCATAGAGGAGGAGATATCACTGCTTGTTTCCATATAAGCTCTTTCTTGCTCCCATCCTCATTTCAGCAGTGGCAAGCAAGTGTTCAATAGCCTTCTCTGCCTAACGAGATGAGAACCTACATTTCACACTGTCCAGGCAATTACCACTTCCCAGGAGAGCACCAAAATGCTAGTATCCAGCCAGTTCTAAGCATTTATGAATAGGAATGTTGATCCTATCAAGTATGTGCACTGAGTTGAAAAATGCAAATTCATGAGATCAGAGAAAGAGAAAGCAACGGCAAGTAAAAACATGACATTGCAGCCTAGTAATTACGTCATTTTTGTCAGGACTGGCATATCTTTATTTCTCATCACAGCTTCTACTGCTGTATTTGAGTAACTAACTGTTTAATGCAAAATGCAGAAACTACCCAGAAGGCAGAGACAAGAGTTCAGGACAATGTCTGCAGTGAGCACCAGGACTGAATTGTGCTTCTTCTCAGGCATATCATCTTTCTCTGACCAAAGGTGATGCGTCTGTTCGTAACTAGCTGTCTACCACTGTTATCTGCCACTGAGGCCAAATGGTGTGGAACAACCCACCTCCATACTCCTAAACTTTTGTAGTTTCCAGAGCAAGGTGTCCACATGCAAACCGCCCATTGGGAAAAGTCCCTGGATTGCACTGGCTCCCAAACCAGGAGGAGAACTGCTTGGGAGAATAAGAGGGCAAAGCCACATAACTGTCCATTCTGATAATTTAGCAGAGTAAATAGTGGTGTCCGAACGCATGGCAACATGCCCTGGAGCTGTGTAATTCACTCATACAGAAAATGCAGCTTGGTTTCTTTTTTGCAGAGCAGCAGAGTTTCCACAGTTTTCTTTAGATTTCTTTAGATTTCTTTAGATAAATTTTTATGTCCTGTAATTTTTCATTTAACTTTTTTTCCAGTTTGCTCACATTTGTTCCTCATTTTCTCATGTTTGCTGAAATATTTATTTTGCTCCTTTATTTTCTAGACAGATTGTTTAACATTTTGAATTATTTCTACCTTTCTGCTTTCTATTCCACGTGCACTCATGTGTCTTAGTTATCTACCACATCCCTCTTTTTTCTACTGAGAAAGGACTTCTTCTCTAATACAAGTGGGAGAGCATACAAAAGTAAACAGCCCTTTTAATTAATTTGACAGAACTTTTCTCATATCGTTTTCTTGAGAAAGTAAAACCTTAAGGATTAATTTAGCAAGAATAATATGTCACTTCTTAATACAAGACAGCTTAAAACATTGTTACAACAGGGTGGGAACTATTTCCATAGGATTCAGTGTTTTCAGAAATTGAAGATGCTAGTAGTTACATTTTTCTGATCATTTCATTTTTTAAATTTAAAGGAGATTAAAGCAGATTTAAAGGAATGTCCTTCTCTACAGTGAGGAAAATGTGAGGAGAAATGCATATACAGAATATTTTCACACTTAGATACTTTAGAAAGCAGAACACCATTGAACACATAAGGAATTCCACTTTCAAACCCCCTCTTAAATGAAGTTAGGTTTTGCCATATTTGCACTCACCAAAGCTTTAATATTTTTCTTATCAGAGCTATTTTCTACTGCACTGACTCAGAGATTATATATTGCTATTAATTTGTGTGGACTTCATCACAGATGCTTTGACAGTAAACCACAATTAAATGCTGATTGGCTCATTAAACAATTCCAGCCAACAATGTCTGCCAAGCTTAATGAAGCTAATGTGAATATCTTGACCGATGCTACAGTAAAGGGAATATTCTATTAAAAAAAAAGTCCATATCTGATTAGCACTCTTTGGAAATCACAGTTATTAAGTTGCAGCCTACAGGCTAAAGCTTCTTTTTAATACTCGTTTTAAAAACTGCTGCCAAGCGTTTGTTTTGCAGACGTTATAAGAAATCAGTATTGCTGAGTCTAAGGTTAGTGGCCCACATGTATAAATAACCACAGCCTTATGTTTTGCTTCCCAGTCTTTAAATCCCAATTTTATTCATATAGGCCATATATGTTTCTGAAGAAATCTCTCTTAAGGAAAAGTCTTCTCCATGACAGTATTTTGCAAAAGGCTGTACAATAGTCTGGACAATCTGTTTTAGCCTCATCTAAAACATGAATAATATTCCCATGCCCAAGGTAGATTCAAGACAAAAGTCATAGTTCATGTAATAGAACTTAGAAGTGTGCAACAGGATTCAGATTCAGAATGGATGAAAAATGTGTGAGGCACAGAGTAGGACTCACGGCCCCAGGCACAAAGGTTTTCAGTGTAAATGTCTGGCGTTCACCTCTGGACCTGCAGGCCAGATTGCCTTTAATGTCAACAGGGTATTACATCTAGGTTGTGACTCATCACACCCAAAGATAGAAATCTAAAGCCGATCAGATAAACAGCGCTCTAGAAATGTTTATTTCTCTCCATTGACCACTAGCCAGAAGCTAGACCACTAGCAGACACAAACATCTCTACTATAAACATCTAAATTTAGGTGAGAGCAATTCTGCCCTGAACATTCAAACACTTAATTGCAATCCGAGTTCAGCAGTTGAGTTTCCCCTCTGTTTTTTTTTAAAGTGAACCTCACATCCACATTCCTCTTTTTATTGGCAAAATTTTGGCAGAGAGAAAGTGACTACGTTAATCAGTGAAAAGGAACATTTCTAATAACTTGTGTCCACAGCAGATTTTTCAGCTTTAGAAGCAGAAAACAAGGTAAGAGAAAGGCTTCTCTCTTCAAAGGTAAAGTATAATTTTTAAAAATGCAGATTCTTCCAAAATTCTAGGGACATAAGTTAAAGATATACACTAGCTGCAATTTACAGATCTTCTCCAGGCAGCAAGGAAGTGAAGTCTGTTGTGATTTCAGTAATATATAGCCACCTTTTCTCAATCTGCAGTCTGACAGATGATTTTCTTTCTGGTTAAATTTTTCACAAGGTAAGAAGAATAGCTGTTGCATTTTCACTACTTTATACCTATTTCAGTCACCACCATTACTCTAACAAGCCAAGAAGCTCCTATTGTATTATGCAGTGTAAAAACAGTACCTGTGCTAGAAATAAGTTATACAAAAAAATTTTTTACACAGATACATCACTTCACGTGTGACTATGGCTCTGTTTGGATGAAATGCTACATTTTATTCAAATCAATTTACCATAATTTTGCCCAGAACTGCCATAAAAGTATGTGCAAACATATACCTACCTGTCTAAATATCAAGTGTTTTATGAGCTTAAAGATACGCCACAGAGATCTGAACTAAGAGCCTGCTCCAAAGCCCAGAGAAGTTGATTCAAATCTCTCCAATATCTGCTCCAATCCACTCACTAAGTGACACCCATAAAGTATATACTCCAGTACGCTTCGGCCCTTTAGAGCAATATGAGCAATATTGTCAAATACTTTAAAATGAAAGACATGAACATAAATATGAGATTATTATTATTATCATTATCAAGGATTAGGAGAGATGCACTGAATTAATTCTGCAACTGATATATATTCCCTGCAAATTTTCCTGAGACTTCAGAGTAAGTATCAAAATAATTGTGGCTCTCCAGGGCGGTACCTGACTCACCATAAACAAAAGGAATTAAGATCAGAGCAAGATACTTCTTTCCTCAGGAAGCATGGATAACAAATCTTTGCAAAAAGAAAAAAAAAAGTATTAAACAAAGAAAAATGTGAAAAATTGCTCTTTTGTGGCTTGGATAACAAATACGTGAAACATATCGTAGATAATCTGTTATCCACAGCAACAGCTTTACCTGCCTTGGAACACAACATGCATTTCAGATCAAGCTTCATTTCCAGGGATCCTTGTATATCTCATCAACAAGCTCCTCAATAACATAAGATGATTTGGTAAAAATCAGAAGTTATCCACAGCAAGTGCCCTCACATTCATCTTTTAAATCTTTTAAATACGTGGAAATTGACACTTTAGCCTTTTTATATTTAGAGCCAGGGATGCCAGTACTTATTTCTTGGATTAGAGGGGGCAGTATAAAGCAAGTGATGATCAGAATCAGAAAACAAAGAGCTTGGGGTTTTATGATGCGAATCCAGACCGTAACATTGGCCATTTCTATCTTACTATCTTTCATCTGTAAAACTCATGATCCTTTTAACACACGGGTGTGAAAGCCTGTTAGGACACTAAGTCAATGACCCCTGCTCAGGCATCCTTTTGACTACTGAATGCCCATTCTCCTGCCCTCCACTGTTTCTTATCATTAGAGGAAAAGAAATTCCCCAAATGTGCAAAGATGATGGCAAAAAAGCGCAGTGTCAAGAATTAGGCAGGCCATTCATTCTCTGATAAGGCTAGAACTGAACAGGATGCACAGCCGTACCAATTTCAATGTATATGAAGTAATTATGTACCACAGGAAAGGCCAAGACAGAGAGAGACCAGCTCTGCCTTATCAATCCTTGGCACGTATGTAGGATGTGAAAATCTGCTTACACTCGTTGCAGTCTCTAAGGATTAGTCATCCCAACAGCAAACCTCAGTACACAGAGATTCCTATGTAACACTAATGGACAAGGAAACGAAGCATAGTCATTTTCTTTCTGAAGAACCTTTGAAGAATAGGATTGGTACCAGTTTTATTCAGTTAAGACGGTTGATCAGATCTATTCATTTTGCATTCTGGATTTTTAGAAAAAATATAGTAAGCTAAATCATTTGCACTCTAACCTACCTCAGAAACGCTGCATGCGGAAGACTACGCTCTTCTGAAATGCCAGCTTTCCAACACAATAGCATATTCCAAAACTTGATTTATTTAACCAAAAGGCTCCAAAAGACTGTTAGGCAACAATGCAATCCCTTCCTCATGATCTGCCTTGTCCCACCCCTCTGTGCTGCGATGGCAGGAGAAAACTTTACTTACAGATACAGTGTACACACATCAACTCACAAGGAAAAGCATGTGTGGCTTAAAGCAGTTTTGTGCTCCTCTGATCCCAGGCCATCTGTATACCAGCTGTCCCCTGGTGTAAACTAGAGCATTTTGAATGTTTGCTGCAGGGCATTTCACACATTTCTTTGCCTTGTCAGCAAACTTGTATTAACATATGAGAAATTTGTCCTGCACCTTACTCAGTTTCTCTCTCTTTCTTATATGCGTTACATATACCCACACAAACATCTCATATTGTGAGATACCTACCAGGAAGGAGAAAGCACTACAGTGGAGCAGTTATAAAAGAGACACTAGAATTATTAGCCTATTATATTATGTCACTGCACATTACATCACCACTATATGTAATTATCCCACACATTGTATCCACACCTAGGTATCCGGAGAACTTTGTGCAGTATTTGACACTGTTTCTGTTTCCAGGGTCAGAATATAGTTAAGAGTATTTTTGTATTTATTTCTTCATTCTGACTAATGCTTTGTTTGTTTGCTGCAGGTATTTTCTTTCCTCTCTTGTTTGAGTGGCTTTGGGATTAAAAAGGCTGCCAATGCTGTGAGCATCATTCTCCCCGAGCTGGAAAGCGGGCTGTTATGCAGCAGTTTCTGGAAAGCACTGGGGCACTAGATTCATGTGTTCTTCTCTAAAATGTTGTTTCATAGCTAGATTTTTTTTCAACAGAGAAAACTTTGATCCAGGTAGTTATAAACCTAATCCTAATTTCTTTATCTTTATGAAAGTTCATGAATCAAACTGGAAAAGACCCTTTACAATAACTGAGGTTTGATGCACCAATAGCTGTGAAGACTGGAACCAAGACATTAAACAGTCACCAGGAGTCCAGCAATCACTATGGGAACTTGACTATGTGGCAGCCTGAGCCATATTCTGTATCAGCAGGAACAGCATTATACAGTAATCCCAACTGGAGATGACAAATGGCTCTCTGTGAGAAATGTGCTCTTTCAGTATTTGCTGCTGATAGCTCTTTGCTTTAAAAGAAGGCTCCTAAGCTTCTTGGGAAGCTGGAGATGAGAAATGCATTTTTAAATACTGACATTTCCTGGTTACCCTAGCTTAGCAAGGAAACCAGCAAGTTGTTGGGTGCTTTGATGAATTGGCTCTCTAGAGGAAGAGTAACAAGGCCCCAGGTAGTTCCCAGTGCCTCCTCCCTCTGTTTTAGTTCAGTTTAGTGGAAGCAGTCACTGCTCTGCCAAAAGCAGATCTCTTAGAGACAAAATGACTTTTTAGCTGTCTTATTAGCAAATACGCAACGTAGCTCCATGTTGACAGCATTTATGGACACTAAGTTTGTTGCCTCTCATCCAATTTCTTAACAAACTAATGCACATTAGGGGACAGTGCTAATTCCTGCAAGATGAGACTTTCAAAGGAGGCCTCTGACTTCACCTGGCAGAAGCCTATTAATGCCACATTGTCTCTTCAGCTCACAAAGCTGTAATTTCATAAAGGCTCCAGAGAAGTTTCGCATCATGAACATCAAGGCTGCTTTTGCATCCCTTGCTGTAAGAGGGAAATATGCACTGCCCAAGAATTCACAAGCACAGACCAAATAGTTTTGTACTGTGATTTCTGGTTGTGAAAGTGCGCTGGAAGAACAACACAGCATTTTCTTCATTGCAGAGTCAATGCCGAAGTGCTACAGTGATGCTGTAGCAGCCATTCTTGCAGCTTCAGACTAGAGAAACAGTTCTGAAAAGAAATCAGAGAAACTAGAGGGTTTCCCTTTTTAGCAAAAAGTGCTATACAGTAAGAGAAAGCTGGTCTAAAGGGATTCATAGCAAAGCGAGTTTTGGCAGTGATCTGTGAAGCAGAGAAACCATGAACAGGATGTAAGAACCACTAGAAGAAAAAGTGACCTTAAGTTTCCCTGTAAGTCAGTTCAACTCTAGCTCCATACAAAAATTCTCTGCTTTTTGACACCTTCCTTTGTTTCAAAGAGAAGCAAATGTGAAATAGCCATTCAGAAAGTACACGGCTCTTAGCCATGTACTCATTGAAGAATAAAATTTAGCAACATTGTCTTGTCAACTGTCCAGCCCTGATTTTACCAAACATCATTCACAAAGTTCACAATGGGGTCATTCACAATCATCTTGCCACTGCTGACACCATCAGCAAATTACTAAACATGTAGGGCCAGACTCACCGGTGTATGCCAGCTGCTTTGTACCACTCCAGTCGTGTGAAGCAGCAGTAAGTCAGGTTTAACAGGCCAGTTAAACTAGCTTTATTATTGCTTTATGTTGCCAACACAGTGCAAAACTGCCAAAGCAGTCTGATGAATCTGGTCCTCTACGCTGTTTTTGCAACAAAGTAGAAGTGTTAATTCTAACTTTGAATTCTTTCAAAACATGTAATAACGTTCACTGCAAGGCTCACTCTTGTGTGTTGACTGCTTTACACTGAGTTCACTATTTCTTCCCTGGACTCAACAATTCTATTAGTCTCCCTAAATATCAGGGCCATTCCTTGCTCTTAAAACACTGAATGTGTCCTCTGTGTGAAAGGCCATTGAGCTTTTTATAATAACAATACACACACACACACACACACACACACACACACACACACACACAAAACTTACAAATTAAAACTTACCCTCATTGACAAAAATAATTTTTAATTTTGTGATAACATAGTAAACACAAAACCTTTCAGGCCATCTCTGCCATGACACATGTTCAATTGAAGAAAAACTGTGGCTCTGTAGACTGACATTTTGCACGCATGTATGCTCACACACAAACTCTGGAGCAAGAAGATATTATAACAACACAGTTTAATTGTTTTTATTATAGCTATAGACCAAGAGGCAAGACTTCAAACCTCCTTTCCGACTTATGGTGAAGCAAATTCCCACTAAACAAAGCTATAAATAATATAATGTTAATAGAGCTGAGGCATCAAAGGCAGCTGGACATGGTGATAGCCATACTGGTTTCTGTATGCTGCCAGCCACAGAAAACTGTGGCTTGGTGGGACATCTTGGTTCAGTTAGATGTTCAACTTTCTGAACTCTAAAAAACGTTAGAAAAGAGTATTATATCCAAAGAATCCTGTTAAAATGCAAGAGCTGCAGACTTAAATATTGAAGTACAGACACCAGTAACATTTGTCTACGCTACCTTCCAGACCTTTGCTACATAAAATCCTGCAAGACCTCACCAGAGAGCATAAACTCCTCCTTTCATTAAAAAGATGTATTTGTAAAATTATGATCACCCTCCTTTACCCCTTTCAAGTTTTACCTACTCATTTTCAACTAGGCATTAAAACTACTAGATAAAGTTATAAGGCAATTCTCAGGGAGAAATAATAGTCTATAATACACCTGTTAAATATGCTATTATCAAAGGTATAAAAAGGCTTTGCCCTTCTGAATTCAAAATCAGGCATTTGTGCAATGCGACTCTGAACAGTAACGGCAAAACTGTTCTATAAAGCCCCAATCCGGCAGCCCATTAAAAAATATGTATCTTTATAAGTTACCTATATCATCTACATGCAGAATATTAGAATTTGCCATTTCAAGATTAAATCCAGCCACTCATAAATCCCTAGAAAGCTGGCATTAAGATTTAAGTGATGACAGGCATAGTTTTTTTATATACTGCCTTTCCTGTCTGCGACTGGAATATCACAATTCGTACTAGCCACTTAGAATGAAGTCTTCAGTATGCAGAGACTGAAACGCCTCAAAATAGATTTCAGAATAACCAGGACAACAGCTAAGGAAATAACTTTATTCTCAAAAAAAAAAAAAATCACAACTTATTCTCTGTGTTCCCTTTCCTTTCTCCTCCCCAACTTGCTCTTGGGAGAATGGCAAGATCCAGAGTGATGAAGGTATTTAGGAACCTAATTTCTCTCTAGATGTTTAGCCCTCACTGAAATTAAATGGAAATCAATTCCTGGATACATTCCTGGAGTCTCATTCCTGGATGCAGACTGATGTTTGAGAAAGAACATAATATCCATATCCTATACAAGTTCACTGAGGAGACAGGAAACAAGACTTTTATCTCTTGCCTGGTGGTAGAAGACCTACCATAACAGATCTTGCTGTCTCTAATATGTGTATGTATATTACTTACAAAAAAGTTAGGAAAAGAATACCGTTCTAAACAGTGATCAGCATGTCCATATGGAGTGGAAAGTACAGCCTGATCTCCAGGTGGATATCACCTGGCAAAGTGGGTATATAAAGGAAGGGACTGATTCTACTTAGCAAGCTGGTCCTGTCTGCAATGGCTAACAAACTATAGGGCTTGCTATGCTTAGTACTCCAGAAGCAGCTGACAGCGAACCCAGCCGGGAGAATCAACTAGCGAGGAACACCATCAGGAGGCACAGTTAATGGTGAACTCAGCTAGCACTGAACATACTAAAGAGGGGAGCTTCCCAGCACAGTGAGCTAAGCCACCACATCAGTGAGGTCTCTGTCAACTCAGCAGCACAACTATAATTATTTTTAGCTAGGATAAGCTGCAAGGTTCTAGAAATTAAATGACTTCTAAAGGGAGAAGAAACTAACCTTCCTACCATTGAGCTGGAGAGTAAACTGTGAGGGATTGCAATTAGAGGACAGTAGTGATTGGAGATTTGAGCATGTGACAGCTCTCAGAGGAAAGATGGCTAGGACTCCAGGCAACGCACTTAGAAGGGAAAAGGGCAATAACACCAGTATCATCAGCCATTCAGATTTCCATAATTATATCTGATTTCATTTTCCTTTTCTCCTTTCTCCAATAGAGTTCCTTCTGTTAGAGATGTTTATTTAACTACTTGAAGAAGATTCTGGGTAGGACTTGAGTTAGCGTGTTTTAAAAGTTGTATGTAACTGAGACTGGCCTTTGCTGCTGCCAACAGAAGGGCTGTGGACATGAGAGGTGAGGGGAAACGCTGGGCCTAGATATTCTGGGTAGCACCCACAAGTGCATGAAGTAAAATATCATTTTACGGGAAGCATTTTGTCCAGTTACAGTGTTTCTATTGGAAAACTTGCATAAGAGGACGCATACAATCCCAGAAAACGCCAGCTGAGTTTAGGACTATTAGGGCTTGACTTAGTTGCCCAAACATAGGCATTTAGTGCCATGTGCCATGCCCTAGAATATTTGAGATATGCCTGGTAGATACAACAATGGGCCTGTGGTATATCTGTGTCCTTTTGGACTGGCTGCTGGAAGCATCAGACCCTAGAATCTCATAAAGAGACCTGGATTAAAATTATTCTTGTTATCCTAAAGTAGACATCCAGAATAAGCCAGAACAATTACACCCTAGTTTGCCTGTTTTTCTCCACTGATTGTAAAGAGATTGCAGGGTGAACAGGTCAGGTGTAGCTGTCTCTACCGTAGATTCTTAAAGTTAGCTTACATAAAGTTCAACCCTGGTATCTAACAAAGCGTGAAGCCCAAAAAATGTATTGTCAAAAGACAGAGTAGCTACTACTTTCTCTGTTGCATATGGCTAAACTGGTATCTGAACTCTCTGGGGCCTTTCTCTCAGTAAGGATACTAGCAGGGCCTATTTCTTCAACCTGATTGTCTATTTTCTTAAAATCTATAGGACATTATGATTCTTAAGAGCATTACCCCTTTTTTCCATTTGACTGATACTAGTCAACTGATTTACCCAAAAGAGAGTTTGGAAAGGTATGCAAAGATCTACAGCCTGTTAATACAGCCCTTCTTTCCCTAAGAAGCCATACTAAAGACATTTTAATTGGTACATTCTAAAAAAACAACAAATCCATTCGAAAAACAGTAAAATAGCAATTATCATTCCACGGCAGCCTCCGATCAACACCTCCTTTTTTATAACCTGTCTTTGGTTTCATTTATTTTAAGGAAAGTCAAGAACTGATCAGTGAACTGAAGCAGAGCACATTCTTCTTTGTACTCTAGCAGAAGAGTCAGCAATACTAATAATTCATGTAAAATGTGCCATAGAGCATTGACATCTGTGAGGATCTCATCATTCTTTGATGTTATTTTCTTTTATAAAGCTTCTCTCTTTTCCTTAGCCTAACCACTCACACCCCATGCCATGTCGGATGAAAAGCTGACAGCACTGGAGTGCCCTAAAGCCTGTTAGCCTGAAACTGAAAACAAGCTGGAAGATTCAAGGACTGGAGAGAACTTGAATTTTTCTTCTGAGCTAGCAGCTGCTCTTTATAACTTTAGGCTCATCTCTGTGAAACATTACCAAGACAAAAACACTACCAGCAATCTTTCACTGACCAGTACATAAATATCATTCCATTCAGTAACTCAGAAGAAGTATCTATCCCATACGGCAGAGCCAGAGGAAATTTTTTGCCAGGCAGAAATTTAATTATCAAGCAGGATATTAAAATCCTAATATCAACATTGTCAACATTTTGATAACGAGTATTGTTCTGAGAATCATTGCTTATTGGAATGTATCTTAAATCACTTTTAATATAATAATATCACTTCACCAATGCCTGCTAATATTGATTAAGTCACCAACCATATTAATCAGTGGTACAGATGGATAAATTCTGAGTGAAAACAACAGCTGAAATGAATATATATTCTTGCCGACTTTATGCAGAGAAACTACCTAGATTCTGAATTCTTCCCACTCTTAAAAATTCTTCTGATCCTACAACGGTTGAAAAAGAACAAAAATTTCCTAAAGACCACTTGAATATACCGTACCTAGAGAATCATGTAGCAAGTCTCCTCCTTGTGCAGTGACTTGGGCAAAGATGAGATTCTGCAGTCTAATTCAGACATAGCACAAAGCGGATGTCCCAAGAAACCAATAGTAAAGTGATAGGTCAGCTGCCCCAAATGTTGCAGGCCATTTTGTGCTTAGTCACACTCAGTGAGATTCATTATGATCAACGATAGATGTCTACAATGTAAATAAGCTGAATCTAGCCTTCCCAGGCTCTTTTATAATCAATGGAGAACTGATTAATAATCAAAATATACCAGAGTGCAATTCTTCTCATCCTAACTCAGACATTTAACTCTGCTATTCGCACTGTTTTTAAAAAAGCCTAGCGGCGATCAGCTCAGCTGTAGACATCTGCATGGCTGACTCCTAGGGAAGGGTTCATTTATTCAGGGCTATTAGGTAAACTGAAGTAAGATGAATCCCACTCCCATCTCTCCTTCTGTGAAAGGACAGACTAGAGCTCCATATCCAACTTAGCTGAGTTAATATCAGAGCCAATTTTGCAGTAATTCGTGGAACAGTAACAATATTTCTTCCCTCAGTCTCAGGTAATGCATCAATCACAAATTCTGCACATAGGACCTAGATGTTTAACCCCCCCAGTTCCTATAACCACAAGGACTCACTGGATCATAGTGCAAGCTAATAGGACAGTTACTTCCAATGGTTTTATAGCTGCTGCTCTTCATAGATTTCATAATATACAGTTGCCATTGCATGTGAATGTACTCTGTATGTAGATCATTTTAAATGGCATTTTTCAGAATTACTTGGCTTAAGTGTTTTCAGTGAGGGAAAGTAAGGGTACTTTTTCAGTATAGATCACAACAGCGTAACACAGGAGCGAGCAAAACAACATGAAAACCAGCACAACTGAGAGAGGCATCTATGCATCAACTTCTATTTCCTGGCTACCAAAGAGCTCTGAATTCAGCAAACACTTGGAGCCACTGTCTGGCACAGACAAGATGCCGCTCTGAAAAACAATACCTTCCTCTTTTGGCTGACATATTTAATCTTTACTTTAAGAAAGCAAAACATAATCTGACCCAAAAGGTCAGCCTCTCCCCTCTCCAAGGAAGATGTCTGAATTAGCTGTAAATGTGTTAATCCAGATGCTAGAAACATTTTAGACACAGCACGTAAGCACTCTGTGGGGCTAATTTGCAAATTATTTATTGATTTAATAAAGTGGTTAGATTATATTAAGATACTTTATAGCAAATGGGTCCCTTTGCTCACATGTTGTCTTCCATTTCATTTATGAGATATTCTATTAGTCGGTCAGAAATTACTGCACCAAGATTTAAAAAAAAAAAAGTATATAAATACTTTCAGGTTTTGGCCCTACAGCTGAATCACAAGCCTCAAGTAAAGTAAAATAATATTAATCAAAACATTCTAAGGACATTTACCAAGCTACTGCCTATATCACTGATTGTCCATCAAGTATTGTGCTTTATTATCAGCTCCATATTCTTTTCATGGAATACCTGAAGTAAATAAATGCAGAGGATGATTAAAAAATGCAATCCTTATTAGAGATTTCAGAAGTATATTTTGATTTCATCAATAAAAATACATAGTCAACATCATGTCCAAGATAAACCATATAAGGCAGCAGACTAAAAGTCACCATGTAGATTCAGGTATTTTAGAATCCCTTGCTGAATTTTTACTAACATGTCTATTTTGGCTCATAATATAGACATCACTCCTTTTATATGTTTTGTTTTACGCTGAGTTTGCAAAATAACGCAGTTTAGAGAGTGGCTTTTAAAAAATATATAAATAAAGCACATACAGCGCCACTGAAGACATTCTGCTCTTGAAGAAAACCTGCAGCTTGTCTCCATCTATTAACAGTGGACTTTGCACTCCTCATAGTTTATTGGCCACTTATCAGGATTACATGGATTACTAGTGAAGCAGCATGTTCTTAAATCTCTCACAGCTTTAATCCCAATTCCGTAACTCTCTCATTGCGTGACCTTGGGTAGTCATTTGCCTTTCTGTCTCATTTTATCTGTTGTAAAAGAGTATTACTACAGTTTATCTACTAACCCCGTAGGGATGTTGTACTCATTACTTGATAGATATGGAGCAGTAAGAACATATGAAAACGCTAAGTGTTATTTTTAGTGTGACCAGTCCTATATAGCAGAACTAAGGTCTACCCCATTTGTGTTTAAAATACTTGTCAGTTGAATTTAATTAATATTATCATTAAAGTTTTTTATGTTAAAATCAGAGTTGAACTTGATTTTTTTGCAGCCTAGCCTAGTAATTAGCTTGGTACCTTCCTCACACTATTTCCACTGGGTTTGCCACAAGAAAATGTCACCCTGCTGGGACCATACGCTAGACCTAGTTGCAAAAGAATGAAGGAATTGTAGTAGCAACATTGCTAACAAACTTTATAATGTACACTTAGCTATTTCCACTGTATTGTAGCCCCTTGAGAAAAGAAATCTTTACATCTCCACTGCCTAACAGCGGAAAAACAGACTTTTTATTAGTACTAACTGATGAAGCAGCAGAACATCAGAGCCATAGAGCTGCAACACTTAGGTGACATCTTCAGCATGATTTTACTTTCCAGGAGTCACTACAGTTATTTTGACTATTTTCATTATAATGCTGTTTGTCCTTTTGTGTTTTATACCACAATGAGAAACCTAATTTCTTCCTGACCATCATACAGTACTGCTTAAATTATCAAATTGACTGAAAATAAATTCAAGATTATTATTTTACCATGTCTACATTGGTGTGGCAATTATCACACTTTCAAAAGCCATCTCCATTTCTTACCAAAAGAGGAAGCAATGAAGCAGAACCTATAGAAACAGCAGTCCAGAAAAGGCCTCCCCTTCTGTTACTGGAATATTCATGTTTTAGCCTTAAGTCAAAAGTGTTGGTTAGCTGAATAAAGAAAGAGTAACAGAATTTGGAGATGATTTTTTTCACGATTTCTACATCAGATTGTGCCTAGTTCTGAAGTTCTTGGAACTTAAGCAGATTCTGTTTGCCTGGCGCGAGCTGCAACACTGAACCTCAAACTACTTGATAATATCTCCTATTACTAAGTGTTTGCCCTATAGACTCCATTACCTACTGCTGTCCCCAGAAGTCCATTGTTATTATAACAGTTCCAATGTCTCAGTAAAGCCTACTAGCTTTCTAGAGCTATTGAAAATGATTTTGATCTTACAACATTTAAATTCAGGCCAACATTTTCTCCTTACTGTCTAAAATAATTCTTGAGAGATGAATTCAGCGGCAAAAGGATTTAGAGGTTTTGCTGATTCATATACTACATCTCACGACAGACTTCAAACTGCATAGGACTCAAGCCTGCAATTTTTGAGTGTTTTGAAAACTTTATGCTCCCCTCCAATAACTGTTAGCTCCTGTCTGAGCTCCAAGGCCAGCGAAGTACTATGTCAAAAGAACTCTGAATCCAATACAAACAATACAAATTAGTAGCAACATTGCTAACAAACTTTATAATGTACACTTAGCTATTTCCACTGTATTGTAGCCCCTTGAGAAAAGAAATCTTTACATCTCCACTGCCTTACAATCCAATACAAGCCAAAATGGGGCTACTGATAGTGGGACAAGACATGGTGACTCTGACCAGACTCCCCTTTCCGTAGAAAGTAAATATTAGAATGATAAATTTGAAGAATTACAGATAAATGCTTTGAGTCGACAATGGCATATGCTGTTCACTGTTTAACTCCATTTGAAAAAGTCTAGCTGAGAAAATTAAGGCTTTGAAGCTCATTCATCCTCTTATCTCCTGCCTGCTTCTCACCAAAGCCTTAAAATAAAAGAAAGAATCAGTAGTGTGCATCCAATTAAGTCATGTTTACAAATAATTTCTCACTATCATCTGCCTAGTTTTAATGATAAGATATGGTATATTCTGGGGATGCACAGTAAGGGTGATACTTTTCAGACATAAAATCTATAATGGAGTCCTGGTGCTTTTATTAAACTGCAGTCTCTCTTATCCCTCACTCGATCCCTCTTGAGGGACTTCATATATGCTATGTTAATTTTAAATTTTGTTAAATATATTTAAATGTATGCACTTTCCAGGTTTTTGTGACCATAGCTTAACTAGAAAAAAAAATCCTTCATAAATGATACATGGTATTTGCTTGCTGGGATGGCAGAGGGGAGAGGAGAGAAAGAAGAACCTGATGCACTTTAAAAGGAAGCGACTCGCCCTCCTTTCTCCCAAAATACAATTTTATTTGTTCTAGGACATAGGATGTCTGAAAGACAAAGGCTAATCATGACAGAGCAATTACACCACTACGCTGGACATGTCAAGTTTAAAAATAAGACAAGAGCCTTCATCAGCACCAAAGACCTTTTAGGTATGAGCAGATTTGCCTTGCAGAAGGAGGAGGGGAGCACCTAAGATGGTTGCTGTTATTTGGAAGCTCAGACTTCTCCTCCTTCAGCGAGTGCTTGAGTGGTTACAATGAGGGGAGGAATAATGAATGCATCTAGCTAATTCACCAGCAGAACAACCGCTCAGTGGGTTGCTCTGATATACTAGGACTGTATGAAATTAGGAAGTGTTGTTACTTGATGCAGACTTGAATAGCAAGAAGCTTCCTGACACAGAAAAGATGTAAGCAAACATTGTTATAGGACTAATAGTGGCTTTACAGGAGTGAAAAGACCTATTGTACATGCACATACAAAAGCATAATTTCATGTGTAAGTTGTCTGTCTCTTGATGAATAGGTTAGAAATTCAATAGTAAAAAAATGCAAATGGCCATAAGATTTTTAAAGGAATAAAGACTGAAAATAGCCTGCCTTTTTTCATTCTAATAGAATTACCATCATAGTTTTCCTATAAAGTCAATGCTCCTTTATTGCTAATTGGGCTTGCTTGCAGAAAGCTTAGGCATTCAAACTGAGATTCCTTCCCTTAGCCATTCTATAATCTCTTGTTTTATACAGTCGTCCCCCTCGTTTTCTCTTTGATGAAGAGAATATATTTAGATTCCAGTGGAGGAAAATAAAATACTTAAGGTAACCATTATATTATTGTTAATGAGTTTATGCCCACAGGTTATAAATCAGTAAGAGAAAGAACTGCCGTTACAGAGAGGAAACTACCTTCCTGTTTGTCAACATCTACAGCCATAGCTGTAGGGGACGCCCAGGAAATCAGGATACATGTAACCGAACTTATACAATTTTCTTATGTTCACATCACTGCTGGCCCATGCAAAAGAGGTTTCCATGGTTGTTTCTAAATATAGACTTTGAAAGCAATGCACACTAACTCGAAATGACATACCACTTATTTTCAAAGATACCTCTAATGTCATCCTCTTAATACTACAGGAGTTATATAAAAAAGATGCAGCTAATTGTTGGTACAGAATGTTTTTGTGCTGCTACGTCACACATATGGAATAAATACATGTAATAACAGATCTTAATAAAACAGATACATGGTTCCTGTAACAGCTTTTCAGATTTGCTCAAGATCCTATAGTTGAAGACTGTCAAGTGAAAGGACACTGACTGACCAGATAGCCCTTTAAGTTCTTCCTTTTTAAGAAAGCAAAGAGAAGTAAGCTTCTTTTCCTTTTTCTTTTTTTTTTTTAATGAAAGCTTCTATTTTCCTGTCCTGGACACACAGGGTCCAGAGAACCAATAGCTGAAACTCATGTTCTATAATGAGTCCTAGGATGTGTCTGCACTTCACTCCGAAAAGTTTGGCATTGGCTGTAGCTCAAGGAAGATCAAGCCCTGGACTACTTTTGTGACTGACCAACAGCCCCTACAATGAGAGAAGGCTCAGAGGGCAAGGTGCCCCATAAATGTCAAGGACAGTGTAGGATGCAGTTCTGTTGCACAGAGAACTGAGGTTATTTCAAGAGAAAGGGGACCAAAGGGTGGCCTTCATCTTAGATGAGCAGTCATATCTGTTACCTGGACCTGGTATAAGTTTTTTTCCTGAGCTAACCAAAAGGATGTAAATGTCTCCCTGAGATTAGCCAGACCAGCATTGGGGAAGTGTATATGTAGCTCCGCTCAACAGAGAGTATAAAACTTCAACAACTAACAAAGAAATTTCGAAGAGAGCAACGGGCTTCAGCTGGTATCAACTCACGTATTCCTTCCTGGCGACTGGGGACGCCTAGCATCATGACGGTGAGCATATTTGAGACTGGTAATGGCAATCACATTGGTATTGTGATTGAACTGTCTAGCTAGATTTTATTAAGTGTATACACTTGAACTGTGATTTCAGTATACTGCTGAATCACTCTAGTAAATCAAAAAATCCCATGTTACATCAGATTCCCCCTAAATAAACTTTTACATTAAACATTGCACTCTCCATATGCGTAGAATATCTAAAAGAATCTGGTCAGAGAGCACTGGACTCTGACAACTTCACCTTTTGGGCTTCTTAAATTTTTGTTTCTGTTTTCCTCTCAGACACAATCAAGAGGAAAAGCCAAGCACAACTTTCTTCCCAGTCTCTACTTTGGCTAGCACACTGTCATCTTGAAATGCATTGTTTTTCCTAATCCCCATGAATCCCATTAAGCTTGCTGATGCCAGAAGCTAAATTGTTTATCTTCTAACGAATGCTTTGCATTATAATTTCTCTCATGTTTTCTAGAAGTACACAATGGGTATGTCTGCTGGAGTCCCTGCAGTTCAGGTAAACATGCCCAAGTTAGAGTTACTGCAGCTAAATAAGTATTGACAACGGTAGCATACAGCACAGCAAAACATCAGAGCTCCTAGCCAGTTCCTTGAGCAGGTTTTACTTAGCTCCCCATGGCTTCACAGCTGTCAAGATCCATGCTAGCTATCTTAAGATTTCTGCATAAATGTAGATGTCTTAAGATAAGCTGCATAGTAGAATATAATCATTTTTTGCTTAAGAACCCTAACAAATGTCCTTCAAACAGCAGGTTGTTTGGATTATAGAGCAGGAAAAGTTCAAAACATTGTGAGAATAAATTAAATTCTAAGGGTATATTGCTACTTGAACACAAAATTTGACTTTAAAAATCTTACTCATATTAAGCTATGGGAATCATTCTTTCACGGAAGGCTCTGAGATAGACAGGGATCCTTATTTTTTGTAGTTTCCAGGACAATGAGGTTCTTGTCCACAGCAAGGAGTTCCTAAGCAGTGCAGCAATACAAGAAAATGAAGAAGACTTCTAATACAGACCTATCTGAGGAACTGACACAATATCCAGTAGAAGGAAAGATACTATCCCAATATACTTTCACTTTCAGCTCACTTACAGCTAGCCTCTAATTTTCTCCCTTTCTTTCAGCATCTTTAAGGAAACATATGTTATATGTATATTTTTAAGGATAGTTTTTTTCAGAACTCCCTTAGTGATGTAGGAGTACATGGCCTGTTGAAAGATCAAGGTCTTCTTTTTCAGTCCACTTTTGCATCTAATTCAGGTTAAGCTAATTTTTGCCAAAGTCACCTAGGTCAAACTTGTCTAGGCTCCCTCTGCAGTCACTGGAGAGAGGCAGCTCCAAAGGCTGACCCATCTCACCTGCTCTGGACTCCACTTTTTAAATGGCTTGACATATACATCAGCTCATCTCTTTCTATTGCCATGAGAGAGTCTATACAATTAGCTTCAATTAATATCTAGCTTATATATGGCTAAAGCTAGGTGTGAGAAATGCTGCTCTTATGACACTCATTGTGAGATATCTAAGCGCTGCAGGCTTTTAAATGTGGTGACTGACAGCAGGTGTCTGTCTTTAACACTTCACCACTCAATAAATTAATGTTCAGACAATACTAATTTTAACCTGACAAATAGTTTTTACTCTCTTAATCCCCCTTGAGACTCAAATAAAAAATGTTTAGTAACATCAGTAAGACCTCAGCAAGCAACTTCAAGGAAAATCAGGTTTATAGGAAAACAACTGCTCCTACTTCCACAGAAAGTTGATGCTATGATTGTGATAGACTGTCGACAGCAACTATGCCTTGTCTGAAATTTCATTTACATTAAACAAATGTACCAGGTTAGCAACATCACAGTTTCCAGTGAAATATCACTCTATAGCAGAGCTTCTGATACATCAAAATCTGGAATTAAACTGGTTTTAGCATGTTAAGAAGTCTGGTTTTTCACTGTTCCTATTTCTATTACGTACACACATACAGCCCTTGACAAGGACTGAAATTTCATTACTCTGTATTGTACATACCCTAAGAGGTGGGAGAAATTCTTTTACAAAGAATACATCTACACAAATCTACCTCAATTCATTATTTTTTTAAGAAGAAAAATGTCCTAAACCCTGGCAAACGACAGTAAAAAACAGTGTTATAATGTCACGGAAGAAAGACTCTCTGCTCGGAAATTTATCTTCTACTAATAAGCTCCAAAACGTTTTTTGCTCTTCCTTGACTGACCTCTCCTACTGAGTAGAGGCTTGCATTCATCAGCCATGCCATGGGATGGGGAATTGATCAAGGTGAAAACTAACGTATTTTGTTTGTGGGTTGGCTATCATCTTGCTCAGCTGCTGAATTTAGCTCACTGTGTGGCTGTACAGACACCTTTGTTGGCACGATAGTGAGCAGGATAAAGAAGAGGGAACAAACAGCCGGATGGGCAGGGCCAGTCCCATTTTCCACTGGCAGTATGAGATCATGTCAGTCAAAACAACCCACAGAACTGCAGTTACCTTTGCTTTCCATTTTATTATGCAACCAGCACAAAATTCTAAACAGCAAAGTCCCAGCTAGATTTTTATTTATCAGTTACAGTGATGAGGGGTATGCTTACGTAGATAGATGTAAGAATATACTTCATAAAAAATTGCAGCAGTAACAGGAACTAGAAGAACATGTTTACTACAGGATGTGTTTAAAAGTGATCATAGCCAGAGCCATCCTCTGCTAGTTCACACAGCAGTAAGCAACTTGCCCAATGTGTGTACAAACATTTAGTATGAACAAGTGCCTAAGGAAAGTAAAAGGGGGAAAACTTCCTCCCACAATGTTCTTTGAATAGCCAATCATGAAGGAACCACCTGATAATTTTAAATGAGAGCTAAAAGACATTAGTCAGTGAGGAATTTGTTTTGCATCCGGTGTATGTACTGCCAAGAAACGCTACTCTGTTACCAATAAGCTATTAATAAATTGTGACTCTTCTCCAAGTTCTCAATATTTCTTCCAAGAGAGAGTTGACACAAAAAACTTCTATGACATAATAAGACACTCCTGATCTGAAGTAGCTAAACATATTTTGGCACTGCCCTTTACTTTTTTTGGCATTTCTCTAGGTATGATTTTTAAGTGGAAAACATAGGTCATTAAAGGACATTTTTTCTGGCAGTGACCTGTCTTTGTTATGTGTAGGACAAAAACTAAGGATTCATTAACATCAACATATATAAGGGAGCCTCTTTTTATGTCACAAAAGATACTGTATTTGAAATCCGATGAACAGAGTTACTAGTAAAACCTCAATCAAGATGTGAAATCATAAACGCATGGTATGTTTCACAACAAATTCCCATCACGAGCACAGCGAAGCACTGAATATTTGAAATCCAGAAACAGGTAGAGATCTCTACGGCCCATAATATTCCTTTCAGTTCTGTGCCAGACAACTAGTTAGCATCTCTGATACTTGTTTGGCAGTTACGATGCGTTCAGCCAGAGAAACAAGAGGTGAACCGCAAGGTTTGCGGTGCAGCGTCAAAACACCAGTCATATCCTCACTGAATTCTGCTTCATGGAGTCAACAAGGGTGACAGAACGAATTTCTCTAAATTATTTGACAGGTTATGTGTGAAGATCTGGCCAAAAAATAAAATAAAATCACAAGCACTTTTCAACTGCGTAAGACAGATACATGTTCTATTGCTCCTTTCTCTCTCCCTTCTTCTGCCTGTCACTTCTCTCAGACTTTAAAGCTGGGGCTGACTGAGCAGATCATTTGTCTGCTTGCCCAGGGGAAGCTTTTCAAAACACGCACATAAAAACAGGAAAAACAGTCACTAAAATCTTCAGAAGACATATGTCCAAGTTTTTAGTGGAAAATTCAGAATTGTTTCATCCTGATTTATTTTCCAGACATTGGAAAATAAATTGAGACAATTGAGACACAAGCTTCTCATAGCACTGACTTCTATTTCATAGCACCACCAAATATCACTACTTAAGCTAATGTCCTAAAAAATTTCCTATGGGTTATTTGTTGCTTACAGAATGCACCAAGCAGCTGTCTTGGGAAGCATCAGAAATTCTGGAGTAAAAAAGAACTGAGTAGACTGACTCATACCAGAAAAAAGAACTGACTCCATACCAGAAAAAGGTGGTCAGTGTAGCAGCCTTGACCATATCTAGTATGGTATTGTATACTAACAAAACCAGCACCTTATCTACTGAAACCGTGAAATGAATATGAAGATAGAAAATAATTAGAATTATGAAAATAGAAAATAATGATGCAAACACTAATTGGGTCAGGACACAAGGAGTAACACTCCTCCTGTTCTAAAAAATACTTCCAGAGCATATGCATAATTTTAATGATTCGTTTTTATCCATGGCAGAGTGTAGCCCTAAACCACTCCATGTCAGGACCTTTGAACAAACCAGCCACAGAGGCTGATCTGAGTCACCATACAGTCACTCCTAGAGCGTGGACAGGCAGTGGAGAAATATTCTTAATTTGAGCAATGACAACATGTCTGTAAAATTGTCTGGTTAAAAGCTTTGCCCAGGCTTTCTGGGACAAAATTTTGTTTTTTCTTGAGAGAATAAACAGCTATTACATTTAAACCAGCTTGTATTCATTAGCTAATGTCCAGCTGTGAGATGTGCTAACTTCAGCACTAAACACTCATTAGCTGAACATAATTTGGTGCCTTACAAACACTCAGTAAATACAGCACTGTTTATCACAAATCTTCCACTAAAACTCGAGAAATACTGTTTTTCAGAGACCCGAGGTCACAAACAATCTGCACAATTTGTCAGGATGAAGACGATGGACTCACAAGGATGAATTTGCTAGAACACGCTTTCCAGCAGTAGCCAAGATCTTGGCAAACCTAAGCTAATAAACACCAGCAACTAAAACTTGAGAAAGAAAACAAACTATGGTTGAAAGATAACCTGAGGAACTATTTCAGTGACAGAAGTTTCCACTTCATAGACCATACATTCAGCCTTCGTCAAAGTAATTGGAAATAGTCCTGATCGTATTGTGTAAATAATGTACAAAGTGTAAAATGACTTGTATAAAGGGAGCACGTTTCCTCTGGTACTGGATTACATTGCGAATAAACTACTTTTAACCCAGGTTTACACAGCAGGTAATTGGAATTAAAAAGATTATGACATGCTAAATAGTTTGATTTCTTCCTGCTTTCAGTAATGCTTTATTTTATTTTAATCCGAGTGTCTCTATAACATCTTGGCAATAGCTTAGATATAAACAAAATTTTAAAAATTGGGATTAAATTCAAGCTGTCATATCTTCTGCTCTGTTCTTTCTTATTATGCTTATTACATTTACAAAACACAATGGAGGAACCCAGCCATTCTGTAGTCAGAATCAATTAGGAAAATTATTGCCTGCAGAGAAAAAAACACAACAAAAATAAATGCAATCTGAAAGCAGTTTTGGAACTCTTACTAGTAAGATTTTGTAGAAATAGATAGTTATTAAGATAAGGAAAGAGAATACTTAGAAAAAATTCAGAAACGCATCCCGGTGATATTCAGCCTAAGGGGCTAGGGGTCTAACTAAGGAATTTAATGAACCATGAGTAATTACTTTTGAAAATTGAAGACAGTGGAGATTCCATAAAAGCAATTGTAGTATCTACATTCTAGGCTTGGAAAAAGACAATCATGGCAATTAACCACCTAGCAACCACTTTACTTCAATCTAAAATAAAGGAGAGGAGCCTATATGGGGCGATACAGAAAGCTATAGAGAAGAGACCTTCAATGTGTAGTATCTGAGAGGCCCATTCCCCGGGCCTGGAGCCCAGTCTTCGGTTCTACTCAGAGCGAGCAGTGAGACCCATATCTAGATTTCCATCTTAGCCTGAGTTTGAATTCACACTTATCCCAAATGCTTTAGTCTTTTGTATTATTTTTATGTTGCCTTGTTCTCCAGCTCTAGTTTGGAGCACAGCAAGTGAATCTTCAAGGCCAGGAAACTTAGGCATAGGGCAAGAGCTACGGAGGACCCATGCGCACACATCTAAGGCAGAACTGACTGAGGCAGGAGGTGGTGTCCCTGAGAGAGGTGAAAGACAGCAGAAAAGGAGACATATTTTTGCAGTGCTAATAAATGTGAGGAAATAAGTGGAGCTGTATAAGCAGCAAAATTCCTAAAGAGGCCCAAGGGGAGCAACAGCCAAATCTTAGCTGTGTCTGATGGAGAAGATGCTGCACAGGCTTTTTTCTCCATCGCAGTCAGAGACCATGGATAGGAGCCTATGCAGCAGGCTTCATTTCTTAGAGCAGGATAGAAGTTGTCCTTTCCATGGTTCTCCTGAAGATCTATATTCATCCTCGCACTCATTTAGGCAGTGAGAGAAAAAAAGAGAAAATGGAGGAAATTCAAAGACCTGAAAAGATTTGCAACTGGCATATAAAGAAATGCTTAAGAAAATAACGCATTTGGCAATTATGGAAAAGATATTAAAGCTATACTCATGTAGAGAGCATCTTTATAAATAAAAGGCAAAGGAACATGTGCTTAGTCTATCATACAGGTCCATCAGTAAAATGAAGAAATCGAACGCTTAGGAAATGTCTGTCAGGGATGACTCTGACAGACAGAGCTCAACAGTTTGGAAAAGAATGTCCTCATTTACTACTTGGTATACTCAAAGCCAGGCTGAGAAATGTGCTTGGAAACATATGAAAGGTAGCAGGACAGCATCATCTACTTACCTCTCCGTGCCTTTAACTGAATAAAGTCTCCTCTACTTCAAGGGAAGTTTTGATCATCTGCTGGCACAATGGTATTATGACAAAAAAAAAGTGAGATTTTAAATAGTCTTGAGTGAATTGACTTCCACAGAACAATACAGTTTCCCAAATGAACACTGAATTGCAAACCCACCCCTCACTGCAACATGAAGACTGTGTATGTGTGTGTAAGTGGATACCCATAAATGTATATCCACATACACATATAGAGAAATAATTTGCATTTACTTGTACTACTGCCAACAACCGTACTCTGTTTAAGATGTGAAGCATACTGCATGAGTTTATTCTCTTGCACTAATTCCATTCATTTCAACACAGCCAAAGTGGAATAGCAATGAAGTTCTTGCAAAGCTTCAGTTCTGCATCTTTCATATCTAACACTAACCTATCTAGCACTTACCTTTTAATTAAAATAAATCAAAAATATGTTTTTGCTTTGGATGAAATCTGAAATGGATTCAGTTATGAAGACACTGTAGGTCACAGGATGGAGAGCTTTGGGCAAGAAAATCCAGACACTATCAATAGTTGTCTCTACAGAAGATTAATTTGTTTTAATAGCATAATGAAATTTGTGCTACTGTAGCATCTTTTACTGCGTTTTTTTCCTTGATCATGCCTTCTGTATTGGCTTTCTTCTTGCAGGGGTACACAGTACTTTGTAAACACATTTAACTCTAAAAACTACTAAGATACCACCATAGCTACCACCACAAGTTTCTAAGTGATTATCAATATTCAGGGAGAACGCAGGCATTTTTAAGCACTGGGAGATTTTTAAGCACCACAACAATATTTGGTCACAATATGTTTATATTTTTAAAAGTATTGAATTACTTTACAGTTGAATGGTTCATCTCATCTTAAACAGTAAAAACTGAATAATGACATTTTTGTTCCCTAGCTATTTCTGCCACTCATCTGCACTAGAAGTCAGATTTTGCAATCAATCTGTATTACTAAAGCCTTTTGATTTTATGTAAAAATGTTAGTTTTCATTCTATTTAAATATACAATGCCATGTTATCTAAAATGTAATTAACATAGCCATGTATGCACATATCAAGACAGTTACCAGACTATGTCCTATTGCTAATTCTGAATTATTCATAAATACCCTTCCAATCTTAAAACTATGGAGACTTTTTAATGGTACACATCTGCCCCCTTGTGTCAGGTTTATATCACAGCCTTTTTTACTGTTAAGGGAACTACTAAACCATGATTCACTGAATCCTGTAAGGCTGTTTTAAAAGCTCACATGCAGGTATTTTGCTCCTCAGCTTTCCATTCAGCTTGCCAGAGAAAAGAGGAAAGCAAATATTATTGTATCGCTCCATTGCAGCTCCTGGACACTTTTCTAATACTGTGGATAGATTTAGAAAAAATTCAAATAGCTATCCGTGGTATGTTTATCGGGAAGATTACAGCAAAAAAATGTGGTCAGTGGCAGTCTCAGAATGTCTTCAGCATCAATTGCTGCAGCTGCACACAGAGGAGAGACCTCTGCCTTATTCCATCACAGCGGGAAATTGCCCAGTGAAAGAATAAATAACAGGAAACTTGCTTCGCACTTCAAGAAGAAAGAAAACAAGAAACTTCAAAGGCTGTTTTTCAGGTAAGTTCTAATAGGCTTGGCAAACGTTAGGCCAACAGATGCACTGAGTATTGTCAAGGAGCATTTGATGTGAAGCAAAAAAAAACCTGAATTTTACTCTGAGAACACTCTGTCTTTCTGATTTTTTGCACTTGTAATCTATCATTTGGAAACCATGAAAAATAGCAGGCACAAGCGCACACTTAGGAGAAATGGTCCTTGAGCATCTGCCATCCCTCCCTTTCCTGCCTTCCACAAGCAGGAACGAGTGCCATGACTCACTCTAACGCAGTTCATGCTGGGGCCTTCCCAGCCTGCCGCTCCTTCCAGCTTCTTCACCCTGTGTCTGCACCCACCACCCTGCACGCTATCCCAAGACCTCCCTGTCCATCTCAGCATCCTCAACGCCTCTCACTTTTCTTTCTGTAGCTGCTCTCTGACCTCCAGATAATACATGCCCCACATCTCTCCTGTCAAGAGCTATTACTCTGGACAGCTGTGAAAAAGACATAAGCACCTGGACAAGTTGCAGCTGACAGCGCAGCAGAGACACTGGCTCAGACAACACCTACACTGCTTCAGATCAGTGATGCACCACCTGAGACAGAGCTATCCAACAATTTACAAAAAGTAACTTACAGGAGAAATAAATATACTTAGAAAAAGACATGCAGGGCTCAGAAACCTGCTGGTATTGGGCAAATTTTGAACAGTATTGGGTAAATTTTGAATGGCGGGGCTGAGTGTGAGGACTTGTAGAAAGGCACCCGTGGGGTGTCCCTTAGCAACTTTCCCCCAGGGGGTCTGAACACAGAAGCTGCTGCCTTGTACAGAGGCGAGACACGACCTGCCGACTGGGACAACATCTCCTACTTCCTCTGAGCTTCCATGCGGACCATCCGTACCAAAGCTAGAACAGAAAAATAGGATTTGGCCCTCCCCTTTCCAAGGTTGCCTAATTCTGCTTTAGGATTTCCTGTCTCTGTTGAAGGCTAATATGAGCTTCTTTCCATCTATTCCACACCACGAGCTTTAATAGTGACCTATGACATATGTCCAGCCACACAGGACATACTGAGCCCCATGGGGTATATGCTCTCACCGTGCTCCTGAAACAATAGAGTGACACCACAGGAAGACAAATTGCCTCTTTTGTTTGCTTGCTGACACAGGTGAAGAATCCTGCACTTTTCTTAGTAGTTAGTTCCAGTATCTAATTTTTCTTACTATAAACCATGTATGTTAGCCTTATTTCTCATTTAGATTTGTCTAGCTTTAACTTCCAGCAACTAATTATTGTAATGGTTTTCTCCTTTAAACACAGAGGGAAAGAAAAGGATTCAGATAAAACATACTTCTCCACAAAGTTCATGTGCAAATTTACATTTTTGAAAGAAAAATAATCAACACAACTCATTTTATTTATTTATTGAGTTATTATTTGAGATATTTATTACTCAGTATTTTCCTCCCCATTAAAATACTGAGCGCAATTTCAGTACGTCTGCAAACAGAATTTGCATCACTTAACTTCAATTTTAAAACCAATTATTTCATTCAAAGACACATATTGTTGAAATTGCTTATATCTATTTTGTTTAGGCCTGTTCATTTATCAACATACATTGAAAGAAAACACAGGCTGGGTTCAAATCAATTTCATAAGAATTTAAATAGACTTTCGTTAAACGTTTACCGTATTCATTTCTGAGCACATTCTAAGGAGCAACACACACACACACACACACACACACACACACAGAGCAGATTTATAGCTGTCAATAGGAGCTGAACTAGGTCATTAACCATACACAGATTGCTGTTGATAAAAGGGATAAAAAGTTAAGCACCTAGCACTAAACACCCTTATATTTATCTTACAGGGCCACACAGCTTAACGGTATTTGGGTGCCTAAAGCTGCAGTCCGTAAGTACTATCTTTATTGTGATTAATCCAATGGGATCCATATGCCACAAGCAGATTTCTCTTACAGAACAGCCTCAGGCTAGCTTTAAAGAAGCTAGTTTAATACTGAAAGCCACCATACAACAGCAGCACAGGGTTTAACATACACTTACTTTCTCTGCTTCTTGGAAGAAGGTAAGAAATGCTGAGGCCAAGACTGGGCCTCAAGTATCTCCAGGACTGAGGCGCATCATATGGTGGCACAGATACCCATCCACCCCTGCTCACTATTCACAGCCCTGAACACTTTGTTGAGGGTATATCTCAGTCCTATAGCCAAAAAAAAAAAAAAAAGCGATGGTCAATCCTGTCTGTCAGAGAGAGGCAAGGGGACATATTTTCACCTCTTTAAAACTAATGACTCAAATCCTCATCCAGGATTTATTTGCTCTTCTCACCATCAAAATGGTTTTGAATAAGTTTCTTGTCCAAGAATAACATCCTAAATGCCAAACCACTGGGAACTCAGAATTGACACCCATTTCACTTTACGTAGCCTAATTAAAAAATCCTTAGTCTAAAGAGACAGAAAATGAGTAAACATAGCTCTAGCCTAGTGGTTCATTGCTTGGTTTAAGGGTGATACAAAATTTTGACTGAAAGTCTCCAATTCACTGACTATTTCACAATTTATAGTTAAGTTTTCAGAGGATCATGACTGATTTTCTAAGGCACATTAGAGTGTTAAAATGCTGAGTGAAATTTCCAAGAACATTTTGTAACCAACCCTGCTAACTTCAAGTGTGATTTGAAAATCCCACTTGCCTCTCATCTGCAGGGTTCTGAACCTAAATACTTCTTAAAATCTGCCCCTTCTAGCTTGTTTTTGCCTCAGCTGAATCACAGAATCACAGAATGGTTTAGGTTGGAAGGGACCTCTGGAGATCATCTAGTCCAACCTCCCTGCTCAAGCAGGGTCACCTAGAGCATATTGCCCAGGATCACATAAAGCAAAATTTAGACAAGAAATATGGCAGATTAAGAAACCTTATCTTGCACTAAGAAGCAAGGTCCAGTTATTTGGATATGATCCACAGTTTCCCAATATTGCTTTCAAAACCAGATAAACTGATTGCTACTGTACAGAACCTAAGTACACACTTGTACAAAATTCAAACTATAAAAAGCTTTTTAAAATAAACTAATGCACAGACTAGGTAGGCTTGTTCCACTTACCTTACTAAACTGCTGCCTAGTTGCGGGTTCTTAATGGTCATCAGGGTTGCAATTAACACATGGGAGACTTGCTATTTTTTTATTTATATTCTCAGACTGGATTCATGTAACCCTAAAATATATAGTCCCTAGACCAGCAGTATTTAAGGAAGGAAAAGTTTCTAGGGGAATAGGACTGTGTGTGCACAGTGGATTATGCATTCAACTTAGTGGCCAAACTAGTTTGATTGTGACTTAAAAGTGAATATGCCCTTGTTTGGGGTGACTTTGTACAGCTCAGATCACAGTTCTGGCCCTCCTGTAGGAGATGAGTACATTCCTGTGCATATCCCGGATCTCTAAGAACCAGTTTGGCAGTCCTGAAAAAAGAAGGAAGTTTTACAATAAGAAAACATACATATCTAGCTGGCAGCAGGCCCTCCCATGAGCAGGTCTGATGTGTTCTTCTGGCTTGACCCTTATATCCTGACAACCAAGTGGTAGAACAACAACAAAAAGATAAGCAGTAACTCGTCAAAACAGGATCTAAAATCAGTATGTTCAAAAGCAGCTGTAGCAACAAGATCATTTACTTTATAGCATCTGGCAAATAAACCAAGTGAGACCAAAGTTGCAACTTTACTAGTCTCACAGAACTCTGTTACGACAGTGATGGCCACTGAGTTCTAAGGAGCAATGAGTTTAGAAAGCTCTCACAGGAGGCTTTGATAGGCACTTGCTCTAGAGAGCGTAGCTATTGTCATTGTAACAAACATCATCCCTTTATTTATAACCACAGCTGTGCAACACAGCATCATGGCCAGTGACATCTGGAGAATGAACGTAACTTTTTTTGCTTCAGGGTGGAATAAAGGGACTTTGAATGGAGACTGCACCACAGATGTTAGTTAGAATAGCAATGAAATATTTGTATGAAGAGAAAGTTATCTAAAGTACACTAACATTTCTGGTCTTTTTCCCTTCTTACAAAGATAACTGCTACAGAAAAGGTGAAGTGGATAGCAGAGCAGAGGAAAATAATTTCAATGCTTTTTGAAGGCCAACAGAAAATGCAAATGATCAAAATAAAAGTTCATTTAAGTAACAGGGCCTTTGTAGCTTTAGGATATGAAAGCATAAATGCTTTGTTCCAAGATCTTACCCCTGCCCTTGAATCTATTCTTTCCATTAAAAATCTAAAAATTAAAAACTTGTCCAAAACCACACTAAGTCATGCTTTAAGAGACAGAGCTTTCTCGTTATTTTTTGAAAAAGCTGGAAGAAGGAAAAATAATGGTTGGAAGCACAAGCAAGTCGAATGTCAATTCAAATGCCAGATGCCTAGCCTAACATCCAGCTACTTGCTTCCTCTACTTAGTACACAGTTTGCAGTCCAATTCACTTTCTCCACTTCTGTGTTGACTGAGGAATTCTTTAAGTCCCACAGCTAATTAGTTGATTATAAATAGTTGTCATCTAATTATTGCATCTGTTTTGAACTGCTGGAGTGGAAATGCAAATGACAGTACATTGAATAGCTGGGTCACTCAAATAAATTTAGGAAACATTTCACAGAGGAGCCGTAGGACAGCAAGACCTGAGATGCCATTTAACCCATCTAACTTGAGACAGCCATACTGTAAATAGCTAGTCATCAAGGGCTGCCTAAACAGTCCTTTATAGCCTGATTAATTTAACTTATTTTAGATATAGGCCTTCTAAGGTGAATACAGGCCATGAAATCGGAAGATGTCAATGTTATCTTGAGTCAGAGGAAATACTAACGAGGAAGAAGTGTGTTTTCTTATAATGGCATATTAATCTACAGTAAGACTAGATTCTGGTACAGACAATCTCATCTAACAGACAAACTATCTGAAAAATTCAGAACGAGTAGCATTAGGAACTGAAAGGCTGCAATCAGTACAACAGTGCCTAGCAACACCACTTCCAAAGTGAACAACACAGTATACGTATGTGGAATGAGAGCTTGGATTTGACACTGTCTTCTGAAGAAGATCTAAAGACCATCTTTGATGAAAAGAGAAATTCTCCTGAACCAAGTGTTCAGTCCAGAATCTGACCTTCGGAGGGAATCAGGGATTTTTCTAACAATGATAGTGAAAACATAATAAAGATGCTAATCCTCTAAAGAATGGAATGCGCAAGAACTGATTTGGATATTAGCGAAACAGTGAAAAAAATGACCACCTTCTTTTTCAAAAGCAGCAGCTGAGCAAACAAGCAGCCAGAATCCACCCAAAAGCAAGGAGGACAATGAAAGGACAGTTAAGAGAACCATTCACAGAGAACTGTTCCTAGTTGAGTCAAAAGAAATGTAACAGCCTTTAGGGTAGGAGCATGCATCAGTCCTCTTTGAGTTCTGCTCAGAGGTCTTGCCAGGAGTACAGGTCGCTGAGCCACACTGAAGTTTCTATCCTGCATATAGTAACAAGAGAGGCTGAGTGATCTGAAGGCCTGACTGGAGAGGCACTGAGCCCAGCAGGGTTCACTGACAGAGATGTCAAAGCCTGGCTGAAAGAAGAGTAGGCAAAAGGCCAGGATGCACAGTGAAGCTAATGTACAGGGGCAGGGGATGCGCAGTAAAGCCAAAGTACAGGGGCAGGGGGAGATGAGCACCAAATGCTGCTGTGTTGAGCTGACACATCAGTGGGCTCAGATACAACTGCTGATGAACGCTCGCATTTTTCAAGCAATTTAAATTCTCAGTGCTTTGAAAAGCCTCTTAAAAATATCTCCCTTGGGCCCTGGCAAAGCTGCTGTCCAAAGCAACAGACTCCTGGAGGCTGTAAGCATGTCAGACAAGAAAGATGGTTAAGCAGGAAAAAATACAGAAAAATTATGGCCTGAGTCAAAGAACAATCACAAAAGCTGCCTGCTCCCTGTGGAAGCACTGAAAATGGACACTTAGATGTCAGGTAGAATTTTAAAGGTTAACTGTTAATGCCCGGAGAGAATTGCATGCGTTTCTTTTTCTAGACACAAGTGGCCAAAGCCACAAGCCAGTAGTCTTTGGCATGAGCGCAGGCCTCTCCATAAAATGTAGATTTTATCTGCAGTGGGCAGGTGAGAAAGAAATCAAAGCTAAAATTTATAACAACAGTCAAGGACTGCTTAGATGGCATTTAGGGTGTAGTGCATAAATACGAATCTCTGGTTTCTGCCATCATTGCTAAACAAGCGCCCACTAATTTGCGGAGCAAGTGAGTTCTGTGGCACGTCCTCTCATGCCGGTACTTCAACAGTTCAGTCTTAGGAACCTGCTGCAGTGCAATGGGACTCTGATCGTACAAAGGGGATTTACTTCCAGCAGCTCACCAGAACACGGGGTTTACATAGACTGACAATATGTTCCCTCTGAAGTTGAATATGGTTGAATTGCTTTAGCCTCTGCAGCAAACCCAGAGCAAGAAATCTGTGGTTTTTCACCTTAGACATTCCTTCCCACCCGTCTGGTGTTACCGCCTTCCTTATGGTGATACTATGTTTTGAGGTTGTGCAATAAACCAGATGACTGAAAGGATGATGATAAAAACAATCATTCAGAAAAAGAAAAGAGATTATAGTCAATCTGGATCATTTCAGTGTTATCATTCCAGTATGTCTCAGAAGTGGCTGTATGGATATGGGGGCAGGGGCAGGCTGTGGAACAGGACTGGAAATGTGGTTTGAATGGAGAGAGGAAAGGGGACATGACTTGTCAGAGCCAATGCATCAGGCAACCATTCCCTCATCGCTAAAAACGCTAGCTAAAAGCAACTTTATTCTTGCTAATTAATACAACAGAGAAAATCAAAAGCCAAGTTCTGTGAGAGAGCAAAAATTAGGACACATTAAAAGCAGTGATAGCAAGAAACTCTGAGCCTGTCCAATATCCAGTGCAGAGGGTCTCCACAGGACTTTCAAGTGCCAGCTTTTACTCAAAAATCATCCAAGGTGGCACAGATCCCATTGATAATGGTATGCTATGAGGTCAGTAAACACAGAAAAAACCTTCTTGATGCCAGTCATTTGTTAGATTTGACACTGCTGTTGAATAAGGACATAATCCTTTTGGACGCGGAACACATGCCTCCTACGGACTTCACATCAGTGGCTCTCAGGAGGAGAACCTTTACCTGAAAGATATATTTAGGACAGAGACAGAAATCTAGTATTCAAGTTGCTCTAACAGATTATAGAGGGATTTAGACATAAAATGCATTCTCAGTGTTTGAGGTTCATTTGGAAGCTCGTAAGTCTTTTCTTATTGAAAAGTGATGCTTGCTACACTATAAAGGATGCATTTTGCTATACCAGAGGCATTTCAATATATGAAAGCATTACAGAATATGGAATCAAAGCTCTATATCTAATTAAACTTCACAGTAAATGTTAATGTGCATTTCTTAAAGAGAAACTTAAGTGTGATAGGAACTCGGAACTGTGTGTCACTTACCTAGTACGAACTACCCAGTTCCATTTCTGGCTGTCATTTGTCCTTGTTCCTTGTTGAGAGCCTTCCTCAAACTAATACTTGATAAAAATTTAAAGATTCTGATGCGGTACACTGGACCATGCACATAATACTGAGAAAAATAAAACATTCTATAAAGCAAAATAATCTACCTATTGGCTAAGCAGTTTCAAAATACTTCTGGATTTTATTTTAACTTACACTTTCTTACAATTCTGAAAAAATAATTTACTCATGTAAGTGAATAAAGATGATCCAAGACCCACGTTTCTATATGAAATTGCCTCAAAGAAGCCAGTGTTCCAATTTGCTTTCATTAGTGTTGCACTGAGAGCGTGCCTGATTAAATGTCCATTAAAGATCAGCAAACCAGGATCAGTCAAATCAGCCGATCTCATTAACTTTTTACCTTTGTTTATTTAAACAAACCAAGGGACACGGAATATGAAGTTAGTGTTCTGCTGAAGGGTTACAAATACAGACTGAAAAAGCAAATTAACTCTCTGAAGAGAGTGCATTTCTGAAATTAAATGCTGTTTTAGGAAACCACTTTTCGAGACCAAGCTTGGAGAATAAGAGGGATATATATTCCACTTAAGTTTAAAAACCCCAAACATCCTAAGTTAAAACAATACATATCTTTTATAGCTTATATTAATGGGTATGATAGCTTTGCAGTGTATTGTTCATGAATATAATACATACATAGTGCTGGGTTTAATATTTTATTTGAATGACGTTTAATGTTATGCAAAATAAATTGTTTTTGTTACATCCACTGTGACATCAACTAAAATGTGAACTAGTTTGCATAGGTTAGTACTTTGGGCAGCATGATGTTGCTCTAGTCCACCAAGGCTTAAAGATTCACAGTGTAGAGGAAGAAACAGGAATTAAAGCATTTCTACTAAAATATATTTTAATAGCTGGTGTTAACTTTCTGCATAACAAAAGCCAAATTAAGATGATACATCATATGATCCAAGAGTAAGTATATCTGTCCTTTAAAAAACAAGTGTTACCTTCATAACCGTATACTCCCAAATACAGTACAGTTTTGCAAAATAACTAAAACTTTACACACTTTAAAGCAAACATAAGCCAAACTGCACAGCGGTTCATTTTTGCTTTTTATGTTACATTGCAAAAACCAACAGCTGAGAGAGTTTCCACATCATGCTAATCAATGTTAATACAGTCATTGCTGCCTTCCAATGGTCTAGCAATTTCTAATAGTAATATTAAATACACATGATTGAAATGCTACAGTATAGCTTATTTTTCCCCCTAAAATAATAATAATTAAACAAATGTCAACAGCAACTGGATTACAACTTAAGTACAATATGCAAATTCTACTTATCAGACACAAGAAGCATATGAAATTCCTTTGAATATACTGTTGTAGTGCAGGCAGTTTAGGAAAGAATATAGCTTTCTGGGTCTCCTTCAAAGGGGGAGATGGAATTCCTACGGCATAAAGCTGGAGAAAATCACTAAAGCATTGCAAAATGGTTTGTTCTTCTATAGCTCACCAGTACTTTGCATTTGCCAGCACATCAGTTTGGAGATCTTTTTTCAACAGCATCTTTTGCCTGTTTCAGTATATTATTTAAACATTTACTAACTAAAGCTTATTCTGTATTTCATATGGAGTATTAATCAACATAATTAAAATCTAATATTTTATACCCTATACCACTTCCTGCCAAAGACTTCTCTATTTGCCAGTTCTTTTTCATTGTACATAATAACATGCAGTTGTTGTACAATCAGAACTAGAATTATTACCTTTCCCAAGTATTGGAGACCTTCCATATCCCTGAGGAACACTTGGAAGGGACACATTTGTCATGAATATAATCCATGGGAGGTGATTCACTGTCAAATCCCAATCCGTTGAAGTGGTTTATGGTATGTCAAATGTAATCAAGAAAATCTTGTTTCATCAAGATTAAATGCTAATGTTCCATAATGAAAAATTACAACTGCAGTATCTGTAAGTAGCTTTGTTTAGAAAATGAAGACTAGCCAGGCAAGAAAGAGTAATGAAAAGCAAGGCACCCATTTGTTCGCATACATACGTGTGTATGAATATGCTGTATGTAGTTTTCTATATTTGTATTTGTGTTAGTAAGAATTATAGCCCATTATAAAACCTAAATTTTCTAAAATGCTTCAAATGGGAATGTGTGGACTTCTAACACGAACTTTGGAACTTCTTGGGAAATTTGGCTTCTTAGAAAAGTTTTTTCCTTCCCCCAGAAAAATGTTGTCTACAGGAAGAAAGTACAGTGAGAGGAACATGCTATGTTAAAAAGAAATAGGTGATTTAAAGGTGATAAGACAGCATATAACATCTGTTCACCCCTATATCCCACTGCATGTAACAGGCTCCAATATATGCCTTGTAAAACCTGTGTTGGCACAATTTGGTTCTGACTTACTTTCCATACCTTATAAATTTTAGATCTTATAAAACATTTTGATAATTGCACTCTGATAATTTCGGGCATTACTGAGAACAAAGCTGCGTAATGAGAATAAATTTTGTCTTGTATTAGAAAAACAGGAACCATTCCAAATGAACAAGAACTACTAAGCATATGCAATATAAAAAAATGACCACATATGAGTAACTTAAAGCACACCTTATCATTCTGCTGACATACCATTCTCAAGAGAAACATCATTGACATACTGATTTGCTTTCGTGACCTTTTTTATTTTGCAAATTGCTTTAGGTGCTTTGCTAAGCTATAGAATATTCAAAATTCATAAAGGAAATTTTATTTTCATGGTTTAGCATATAACATAGTCCTCTTATGTCATCAAATGTTCATTCCCTGATTTACTTTACTTTACACTACACATACAGTGTTCAACATAGCAAGCCATCTGCCAAGTTAGGAAGAACACTAGTGTATTTATAGGTTGGGTCTTTCTTCTTTATAAGTCACTAAAAATTGTGACTTGAGGCAATATATCTGCTCCCTATATTTCTTTTTATTCATATCTGCTTAACAGACTGACAACTTATTTTTATTGTTGTCAGCATTACACAGCTAATAGAGCAGCACAAGTAATACCAATTTTGCCTCACGCATCCTTAGCAAAATTTGCCAGCCATCACAAAATGGGATTCCTCTATTTGTCGTTGACGGCTGGTGATAATAACCAATGCAGAAGTAGACTGCTTTTTTCAGAGATCCTAGGCTGAGCTTACCATATCAGCCTTTCAAAAAAGCCATTTCACTTGCAAAGCTAGCAAGTTTAATACAGAAGTCACCAGTAATGTATAAAGGTCTCTTGTAGCAGTAGCTCTATATGCAAAACTCTTATGTCTTCCAAGAATTTTAGCGACAGCTGTGTGAATTCACACTGTGTACTGAATGTGTACTGAATTCACATTTACAGTATCACATCCCTTGCTTTAAACTACATTTGCTGAAGTTAGATGCTCCTGGGCAGCTTTTTCTTTGATATTAGGCAGCTGACAAGAAAGCACAAGCATATCCACAACTGTGGACTTCTTTTTTAATGCAGTCACTCCACTTTCCGTTTGGCAGCCTCAGACCTGGCCCTTATTAATACACAAAAAAAAAATGCATCCACTTTCCACTTCTTAACAGTAGGCAAAAGCAGAACTAGCAGGTATTTGCACTGATAGGTTTCATTTGATGAAACAAATCTCTACTGCCTTCCTTCTTTATTGTTTGCAGGCTCACTTAATTTTCTGAAAAAGGAAATATAAAATTATCTATAAACTCTACATTTAGTTCTACTTTTAAAATTCCAAAAATACAAGAACACCAGTGCAGGTTCAACATTCTGATAACTACCTTAAAGTTAACTTCTCTTACGTGTGGCTGAATACCATACATGATACCAGCAGGAAAAATGTTTTCTTCCTTACACATGTGTGCATCCACATGAGCAAGTTCCTACATGAATCTTCAACTCTTTTGTACTTCCTCCCAGAGTTCCTCTCTGGAAGGGAATACAGCACCCTCCCAGAGTCCAGGTAAAGCAAAGGACCTTCCCTGTGGCCCAAATCTGTTGACATAGTCCCTCTTACAGATTCATTATATCACCAGTTATTTGATCTTCTGCTCAGCCTCACAGCCTGAGACCTGGATCCCTCAGTCCGGAGCTTAAGCTAATGGCCCACAAGGAGAATATCTGAAGGTTTGTCAGCAGAGGACTTACAATCGCTCCGGTATCCTACTCTTTTCTGTGGGTGGCTAAACTGAAGCATGATGGAATAGAGTATGTTTGACTTCTGTTTGGTTAATTCTCACTTTAGTGTCAGTTATAAGAAAAAATAAATCAGTTTAAAAAAAAACGTAATATTGATCCTTCACTAATCATTTCGTAAGCGCACAACCCACTGTTGGATCACCAGGTTATCTGGAGGAAACTGAGTGATAGGCCATTGCACTGAAACGCACTGCAGTAACCAGAGCTCTTCACCACTCTGCAATGGAGGGAAAGTATTTCTGCAGCAGGGTAGGTACATCAGCTCGTCAGCATGGCAGCCATTAAGCGCGTTACTTGTGGTAGGGATGAGGGATGTGACTGCACGCTTCGTGCGACCACACAGCACTGGGGCCTCACACAGGCTATTTACAGCACTACAGGTGGAGATAAAGGAAGTAACATGAAATATTGGTTGTACGTTGCCCTACTGGAAGTTTCTATTTAAATGCTAAGTATTATTAAAAGGAAACAGAAGAGCTGATAGGTTTTATACTCTAGATGGTCTCTGTGAGGAGTTTTGTGTGGAAAAGATACTGAAGAGCCATGAATCAAGGCATGATTTTACCTGATGGACTGGGATACAAGCAAAGCTGATAGAAGATGTCACTTGCAAATAGGAGAAAATGGGTAATCCAAGAGTAAATGTGGGTAAGTGACAGTCAGGAAATTTTTGCTCTCAAAAGACTTGTTCCTTGTAAGGCTGCTGGGCAACAGGGGTTTTGTTTGTTTTTTACTAACATATTACTTGTCATTGTTTCAAAAGGTTGAATTCTCTACTTAGCACTTTTTTTAGGATGCTAACTGCTCAAAAGTCAAACATTCCTCCAATAATTTGAAGATGTACTCAAACGTAGTGTGTTAACCTCTTGTGACTTCAGAGTGCCATAAGGAGTGAATCATTTTTGTAGTTCTGTTCCAAAGAGAAATCACCTCTTTGAGAAGTAGGGGAAAGGTACTTCCCCTTTACAGCTAAGTGACTGAAATCTTCACAGGGTTAGCAGCACCAGGCTTCCACATATAACTTTTATTTTTAGGGAGCACTATTGTAAGCAAGGCTGTTTTCAAAGCTCTGAGCTTCTTGTTGTTTATCTGTACTTTAAAGGACTCTAAATTGGGTTTTGAATGAGAATGCAGACTGTTATAGCAGTGAAAAAGTAATGTACATGTAGTCTTAAAAGATTCTTTTGATTTTTTCTAAAAGGTTAGACTTTGAGTTAATCAGAATAAAGCTCAAAGGACTAGGGACAAAAATTAGTTAACAAACTCAATATAATTTGCTGGAAGCATTCCTGTTTTCCCAGTTCTCTGAACAGTACCATACATCCAGCCATCATCAATTGGTTGCACATTGATGATATAATCACCATCCCTGAAGGAAACTTCATCTTCGTCTTGAGCACTGTAGTCATACATAGCTCTGTATGTTCTCTGTTGAAGAAAAGAAAACAAGGCTGTAAAGTCTCAAGCCTAAGCAGAAGCGTCTTTGTCTTCTTTCACAGTGAAAAAGAAGAGAAACAAGCAGGAGAAAGAAGGGAAGGAGCAAGGGAGAGAAATCACATGAATTACCTGTTGAAAAGAAACAACACATCCTTCCTTGTCAAATATTCAATGAATTTTGCTCCCTTTTCTGCCTACCAAAATAGCAATTTTGGCGAATCTGCATTGTTCCAAGTGCTCATAAGAGCAGATTTCAGACTACACACTCACTCCTGAAATATTCCTTCCAGCTGTTGTTTCATATACTCACTAGTAACAGTTCAGTATGTCCAGCCATAGCTGGCTGTGTACACTGCCTCTTACTTTGCTTCTGCTCCCTATTTGCCTGATTCCTAAACAGCCTGTGCTGTGTCTTCACTTCAGAAGAGAAACATCTTCATGCAGGTCATAAACTGCCATCTCATTAAATGTCTTTCATTTTCATTAGGATTGTACCCAAAACTAAGAGTTACAAATACATTATTAAGGTACAACAGGATTTCAAAAAGTCTGCAGAAATAGTTTTTATGAATATTCAATTATTCAAGTACAAATAGAAGATTGATCTAAACAGAACACAAAGTCCTGTCATTAGCTAAGTCAAATATACACCGGTGCACCCTGTCAGCTGTAAGCAAAGATTTCACTTTCCTTTTCATATATTTATTTCAATTTATAATCAATAATATGCTATCATTTATTGGAATTCAAAGTACAGTTTCCAACTCACAGGGAGCAGAATCTCCTGTTGTATCTTAATGGCAGAACAAAACTAGCTCAATTTAAAATTCCCAGGAGTACTTTTTTTCCCCTTTCCCTGTCTCTCAACAGAAGTCAAGAGCAGCTCAGGCATCGCTGATAATATTTTACTGTCTTGCCAGCTCTTTTTTTGTATGTTACCATATCTAGCTGAATTTTTCTGGTAAAATGATTTGAAGAGAACAAAGGTAAAAACTGTTAACACCCAGTATGGTTGTCTTAACCTTTGAAGAGACAGAAACCTTCTATCTGCTTCCCAGCTCAGGAAAACAACTCCAAATCACTTTCAGTTCCCCTTCATGCACTTGTTCTGTTTTGTTTTTTAATGAAATTCTATTTTCAGAAAAGATGCCCACATCTGGCATGAAGGAGAGAATGGATTTTTTTCCTCAGCCATGTTTTTATGTCCTCCTTAAATGGGCAAAGATTGGGGAAAGAGGTAAGATGTTTTATTAGACTAATACATAATTGGAAATAAATAGGTACGTTTTTGCTCACCCAGAAGGATGCTCATCCATCCTTAAACCATCATGGTATGGGACGCAACTACTGCCATTTCCTTTAAGGCAGCTTGACTACATCATGGTGGTGCAAACTTGTTAAGACAAGCTGGTAATTTCAAACTTTAAAAAAATTTACAGGGCCCTAAATGCTGCTGGGAAACCTAAATTTATGGCCTTAACACCTAATTAGGTGCTAAATGGCTGTCAGGAGAAATCTCCATAATAATCCGGTTAGCATTTAATGCCTAATTATCACTTTAGAGTGTAGTCTGGGCTATATAATTGAGAATTATAATGCTTAAAGGACTTGAAGGGGAGGGTTTTTAAAATGCATTTAAGCGAATTATTCCTTTGTCAGTAGTGAGTTTAGCAAGTACTGAGAGCACAACAGGGGTTTAAGAAAAGGTTGAGGTTTTGTAAAACAGTCAAATACTCACTTATCTCCTGCCTCCTCAAAGGTCTAACTTGCAGCTTTTGCTTAGACAAAACAGTAAGAAATCAGTGCTTATGAAGTACTGAAGCACAACTCTCCAGCTCCCCAGCCAGATGTGAGTTAAGAGATGCATACTTCTGGATCAACCACCAGTTTAAACTCAATTTCTGAATTGGTCCTTGCAAGCAACAGTTACCTGTTGCAATGTCCTTACATATAACAGCTGTCAAGGGAAGCCAACTAGCAACCTGGGTTTTATTTTCCTACAATCTTTCCTTACCTAAAGACTTCAGAATGACCTCTCTTCTTTTGCCAAGAGGCAAAAATAGTCTGGCAGAAGCCTTAAGGGAGTTGTTACAAAACATATTGTACTCTGAGCAACAATTTCATTCAGTCTATTATGTAAAATTGCTCATAGGAAGTCAACAAAAATTAAGAGTCAAAAAAAATACAACTCATCTAAAGAAAAAAATCTAGCCAAGAATGTGCTAGGATCATGCCTGATACAAAACAAGGTTCAAAATTAAATAACCAGAAAATGGCCATTAGAAATTTTCCCATATTAGTGGACATAAGATGAATTTATGTCTTTTGGGGACCCTGATTTCATAGCAATGCCACAGAAGAATGAAGGGGCTGAAAGGAGTGGCTTTCACTACAGCAGCTACCTCTCTGATCATTCTCACTCTAAGATTACCCAAGGGATCTTAATCCCTCTCTTCCTAAAGAAGTCCTAGGCAAACTGAACCAAGGATAGGTGACTTCATCTTCATTACTTTCAGTTAAGTATCAAAAACCTTTTGCACTTTGAGTCCAATATTCAGACTAGGAATTCTTTCTGGTAGTCTCTTCCTCTTAGTTTTTTTTCTTTCCTTTCTTCCTCAGCTTCCTTGTGGCTTAGCTAGACCATATTACACTTCTGGCAGTACTGCTACAAGCCCAGGACCAAACAGGCAGCTTAAAGCAGCAAAGCTAACACTGTAGAGAAGTTTGTCAGATCTCCTAGGGCATGTCTACCCTGCATTTTGAAAAGCTCTCCAAGATTGCCTTCATCTCCTGTCTGTGCAGACAGTTACACTCAAACATATTCCCAGATTCAACCAGGGTCTCCCCCCTAGCACACACTGAGATTCCCATGTACCATCCCTATAGCCAAGTATAGTGTGCCCAGCACACCTGGACAAGCTGCACAGGCTAAAGAGATGATTGAAAGGGAGGTGGAAAGAGGATGGAGCACGTCAGGCTTATAGCTGTGCCCGAGCTATAAGCCCTCCCTCCTTGGGAGGAGAATCATCCCCTCAAGGGGTGGTAAGAGCACCCTCTGTGCTCATCACTAGACTGGCAAATTAACAGTCAGCATCAGGCGCAGTTGTCTGTGTTGTCCTTTTTTAACTCCCTCTAGAAATGTTTGTTTTGTATTGTCTTCAAGGAAACTAGCTCAGATTTTAACAGCAACAAGATCAGTTCAAACCATGATATTTGGCATTTCTCCTTTTCCCCACAAAGGACAGCTACTATCACGTAAAAGAATGGCAACACTCCTTCATTACAAATGTAAAAAATTCTGTTGAAATGAGAGACTCATTCAATCCTTATTATTTCAAATACTTTAACTTCTCTCCCTTCCTCTTCCTATTACACCTTTGTATTTCCAGCTCTGGAAAGAAGAGGAAAATGATGATTCTCAAGAGAAGTGAAATGATACTGTTCCAACAGGCAGCTCCTAGGCAAATCACTGGGAGATGGAGATATTAGGGAAACAGTAGGCCTGCCCAGGTAGCCATGGAAGCTACCAAATGGACTTTAGATTTTTTGGGCATGTCCATTCTCTAGATGCTAGAGTTGAAGGCTCCTTCACTCTAGCAAAGCCCAGGCTTCTATATCCCCTACTTTTCTGGCTCCATCCCTTTTGGAAAGCAGCTGACTCCCCAGTGTCTTGAGATATCCTTGAAACTGAATGGCTGACTCTAGTTTCAGCTGCCTCATAGCTCTTATGCAGGTATCTAAAGAGTTTCCCAGGTTTTGGCTCCCCCAAAGATGAAGATATCTGGATCCAGGACTTCCCAGCAAGCTGAGCAGCTGATAAGCCTGAAAGCACTGATATCTCCCAGAATGCCGTGATCTTTGCGGTATGAAATACTGTGGAGCTTCAGTCTTGAAAAAAAATGCAAGATCAAGCCAACTAATTTTTTTTCAGCTCAACAAATTCCCTTTTTCTAGCTTGCTGTAAGTTTGATTCATAACTAAATGCTTCTTAATTTCTAAATAAGGTGGCAGAGGCTGTGAATATACATCCATTCAAAACAATCTTAAATTTTCCTGCAAAGTACAAAAAAGTTGATATTCCTAAAGTGAAAGGTGAAGGAATCTGAGCTGTGAAATATCTAAGCATTGCTATGATAAAAAAAAAATTACATGAGAACCATTAAAAACACAACTTTACATCTAAAGAGTTCAAAACGAAGCTCAATTTTCAAAAACTGGTGTCCTGAAAAAAGATTCAGATCTCCCTCCATGGTCAGTTACTTCTGGAACTACAAATTCACTCCAGCTTTACATTTCCATCCATCACAAATAAGAACTTCCTATGACTGTGGCCATGGTTTCATGATAATGCTTCTTCTCAGTTGCCCAATAGGGTAACTTGATTTGCATCAGGTTTGAGTGTGTGCATGACCGTTCTGTTGAATTAGAAAGGGCACATCAATATAGAATATATGCTAGCTTGATACAAACAAAGCTGAGTAATATGGATAGGCATAAATCCTGCTAGGACAAAATCATCAAGTCAATATTTTTTTAAAAAATTTAAACCAACAATGTGATCGTAAAAGAGATTGGTGTTTCTCATCTGGCACTAGAAGACTGAATTCATCAGATAGGCTGAGCTTTGATGTTAGCTATCTCAGTGTTTACTACTTGTTTTAGCAGGTGGAAGATGCAGTTGACTTCTCTGACTTCTGGAGATCATAAATAAGTGTTTTTAACACATTCTGACATAAAAGCTCCTGCCACTGCCCTCAATCACTTTTTTTTTTTATACATTAAAATTCTCCCTCACATTTAGAACTAGGACTGTCAAATACACAGAAAAGGTCAGTCATAGAATCAAAAATAAAGAGAATGACAGATGCCAGAAAAATACTAATTTCAAAAATTCTCAAACTATAGAACTCAAGGGGACCAATCCACTTGCATTTAAATGATTTCACAGTGGCTGAAGATGTTGCTTAACAAAAGGAATTCTTTAAATTTAGTACTCACCAGACCTGCTGAATGAGGCTGTGAATGCATTGACCTCATGGACGACATACTGGTCTGGTGCATGTATCCATACCCTTGGGACTGGCTTTGCTGATATGCCCCAGGGAGAACAGGGGCTGTGCATTAGGGAAATACAAACACATTACTGTAAGTCAGAAGAATGTCCTTATCCAGCAATTCGCACAAGTTGTAGATTGTTTTCTGATTAAAGATTTACATTGTACGTAACAACTCCTCAGTATGAAACCATTCAGAATGATTTCTGTATACAACACACGGCTTTCCATAGACTGAATTATATATAAATGTAGCCAAAGTTATAGCAACAGACCCACAGACAGTAACAAGGTTAGTTGGAAGGAAAAGCTTAACATACCTTAAGGAATCTGATCATAAAAAGACATACTAAAACCGGACACACCACTAACTCAGTTTTGATACTGCCATAGATGGTGTACTAAATATGAATGCTATCACATGCCACAAAATGCCATTTTTTAAGTAAAGATTGATCGAAAGAAAAGTATATAACAACAAAGTTTTGAAATGTTTTAGTAGAATTCCCAAACAATTAATTCCTAATTGCCAACTAACTCTTTCTTATAGGCCATGAACAAAAAAAAAAACTGCTTCACAGGAATAGACATGAACGTAAAGAAGCGTGTCCAGAGTTGGGTTTCTTAGTATATTCTGATTTTGCCAACATTCTTAGCTAAAAATAGAGGTTAACAGTTACTAAAATTTTTCAAAGCCCATCTCTTTCAGCATCTTCCTCTTGCCACATATCTCTTCTATTTCTCCCTCACATATTTTAGTCATATTATTTTAACAATTCTGAAGATCCTATCAGCTAATCATTAATATATTGTCTTTGTTTGCACCAATAGCTGCTGAAAGAGCTGATACAACCACCAAGAACTTCCTACCTCTGTTCCTTGCTAGAAAAGCATTAGCAGCCTTTCAGTATCAGTTCAAACACCCTGTTTTGACTGGATCAAAATGTGTTAAAAACACATTTGACAAACAATCTGAAAATACTGACAAATAAGCACAGCATGTGAGCAATAAACTCAGCACAGGTCACTACTCACTGTTTTCCCAGCAAGCCCAGCAGGTATTTTTAAAGGAAAACTAAAGATTGAAATAGTTTCTACAAGATTAAAAGTTTAGTCACCTCACGCCTCTGCATGTTTTGCAAGTCTCATTAATCTGGGACTAAAGCTTCACTAGTTCAACTGGAAATTCATTTAGCAACACTAAAATGTATTTCCTCTGACACACCTGCAAGCGATCCATTCAGCCCATATTCTATCAGAGTCCTCTGACAAAAGCCATCTTTCACTCACACGAGATGGAGTTCCTGCAGCCCATGAGTCAAAAATCCTCAAATATGGACTCATTCAGCAGTCTGACACTTTGTGCAATACGTCTCTTGGGCTGGCTGGGAAGTGAAGAACCACTTCCAGATCAGCCATCACACATAGATTCAAACAGGAGCAAAATTAATGTAGAATTTAATGTAGTTCAAACGTATGGAAGACTCAGTACTTGCAGAATGAACAAGTATGGGAAAAGTAGGAAACCTCCATACTAAAAAAATAATACTTCATACAAACACATGAAGACACCAAATATATATGTTTGGAGTAATAATACTCTGCCCTTGTCCATGTCTTAAGTGACCAGGACAGCAGATGTACGGGGAAAAGGATTACTGAGAGAAGGTTTGCTGAACTATATCTGAAAGAAAGGTTGGCCTTGTGCTTTCAGTAAGGTGCTTTACCTAATTTGCTTCCCCAGCTAGCAATACCATTGATATAAACAAAGTTTTTTTTTCTTAAAAATCCATTTTATTTTAATTACCATAATCAAACACACTAAGTATACAATTACAACTTTTTTGACTTACTATACTTTTAAAGATAGAAAACTATATATTTAACTAAGATTTTTCTGATTTACTAAACACATTTCAAACTATTGTAATGAATAGATTGCTTTGTTAAGTGAGTGAAATTAAAGTGATACACAGTCAGATGCGACACTGGAACATGATGAATAATGGATGTTTTAGAAGTGCCAAGTTCATTCTAATGACATATGAGTACAAAGACATTTTAAAGCAGTTTAATCATCAGAGAATTGCTGCTCATTAACATGTTCGTAGAATTATCATGCATTAAGTGAATAGTCCTAAGTAGTTCATCAAATAATTTATGATTCAGTGTTGTTACAAGCTATTTCTACATGACCAGATGTAGCCCTTTATGAGGAAAAAAAGAGAGAAACATAATTTAATCAAAGGTTCTGTGATCAAGCCCAGATGAATACATTTTGCCTATTTTTGCCTAATTTACCACAAGCATAACTGTTTGTCAGCTCTCAGAAACCAATGGAGTCTCATCTCCTTATCAATTGGAGTCAATTGGTCAGGTGGGTTCAAAATTGAGCACAGCTTGACCTTTTTAACTTATTAGGAAGTAGTATCTAAGCAGACATCAGCTGCTGATCTGTTAGCACCCTGTCTGCTTTGCAGCCATGAAGAGCTAGTAGCTGCTTTCCTTGGTCCCTGTGAGGGAGAGACACCCTGAAAATCCCTTTCTTCTTCCCAAGAGAAGTGAAGGTGCTGGTAGAAACTGTTTACTCTTGACTCCTTCTCCCCAAAACTGATCTTTTCTATTTCTTATCAATTATCCCTTGTCACTGTGAGGCTGCAGGCCAACTGATGGTCTGCCTGATTATATCCTCCAAATCAGCGAGGAAGGATAACCCATACCTCCCGCCTCAGTGACAACTGTCAGCAGCAGCTCTGAGCCCTGCTTTCCTCTTTTGTAGTAGAGCTTCTTTGCAGTTGACAGAATTCCCTCAAGCTGTGCCAGAGAATCTACTTACTAATTTACCTGCAACAACTGAAATTAAGCCCAGAGAAATAAAACATTTCTTCCAAAGCATGAAAGATTTGGGGCAGCATTATAAACCAAAATATTACAACAAGCTTCTAGACAAACAAAGAGAAGGAATTTTGAGGATTCCATGGCTTGACTAATTATCTGTCAGTCCTTTAGTTAGGTTGCATATATGAAATTGGTGCTGATAATATCTGATTGAATAATTCCACCTTTTCTTCCACTAAAAATACTGTAATAGGGCTGCAAAAAACAAATGGTAGTTTTTAAGAAATTTTAAAGAAAAATAGTTAAGAAATCTTCAGATTGTTGCCTATTTGGATATCACATAAATCAGCCAAGTAGTGAAGGGCAACAGATATGATATGTGTTTCTGGTAGCACACAGATAACTCAAGATGGGACTAAATGATGCAGAAAAAAAGAGTTTGACTTTTCTTCATCATCATCACAGTTAACTGCAATGTTTTGACTCAGGCTAAAGTATAAAGTTCTATAACATCATTGACTGAAGCAGCAGCAAAAACAATGGTTTTAGTTAACCTAAGGGAACAATAAAGCACAGTGGTGGAACATGAAATTCATTTAGCTGAAGCCAGATTTATTGGTGAGAGATCTGAGGACTGACCATTGCTCCCAGAAGTACAGATGGGAGTTTTTTCTCATTGCATTAAGACTTCAGCAGATGCATTCTGATGTATCGATACTTTTTTCTTCCCTTTTTTTTTTTTCTTTTGTTCCACTTAACAACGAAGCCAGATACTCATTTTAAATTATCTACTAGAAGGAATATAAACTATTTCTCTTACTATATCTTTATAGGCTTCCCCAGAGGAAAAAAAAAGAGAGTGGAAAATGAATGACCATATTAAAAGACAGAGAGGAAGCTTCCAAGAAAAAGAAGAACCCCAAGAATGATAGCAGGTATCAGCTTGCCACAGCAGACAAGGGTGTCTGCAGTCTATGTCCCTAGCAGGATATGCTTTGAGAATAACTGTGAAAGAAGAAGGTCAGACTGCAGAAATAGAGAAAGAATAATTAAGAAAGCATTATAGAGCTACAAGGTAAAAGAAAAGTTTATGCTGAAGAAAAAAATCATTTAAAGGGCATTTTCCAAGATAAAATGTTTTATCAAAATCATGCTTAAACTCTCCTTAATTCTTCTGTGCAGCAGATAGCTCAGGGTAAAACACTGGACAGCCACTGCTAACTACTGTATTTTGAAAACTAGTGAGTAAGCAAGCATACAGTAAAAACACATCTCATTTACTGAAGCATAATACAATAATAATCACTCAATTTATTCTTACAGACATGACATAGCTTTAATTGTTTATTTTACTTCAAGCTTTGATGTGATCTCAGCTCATGGTTCCACTACCAACCCACTAAGATTTCAGAGCACCCACTAAACGCTTTACAACATTTTGTAATAACAACGGTATGGGGGGACAGCAGGAAGTAAAAAGACAATCATTATTATATGTTTAATTCTAATATGTAAGACGATGATCAAGCTGTAGATTTCCTGAGAAGCACGAATTTCAATAGAGCCAGAATATGGCATTACCACACATCTTTGTGTTACTAACATTATGGCTAGCATCCCTGAAGCGGCTTATGGGAACTGTGTTGCTCCGCTTATATTGAAGCCGTTCCCCTGTTTTGCCTTGCTGGTGCTTTCTTTTCCACAGACTGCAACATCTAGAACAGCCTTCATGGTCCTTCTGCCTTAGAAAGTCTCTCCTACAGCCTTTAGTTCCTTCTTTCTTTTGTTCTTTGCCTTAGGAATTATTCAGCTATATCTAACGTGTTCAACAAGATACATTGTCAAAGTAGTGACACAGTTGTATGTAGGGACGTGTACATCTAGAGGACGGGCCTGGGGTATTCATGTATACCCGAGATGTTGTGTGTGTGGATCATTCCCTGAACCGCACAACTCTCTTGATCACTTCCAGATCCATGTTACACGACGACATACCTAATGTACAGATATAGTCTTAGAGTAAACTCTTACTGCTGCATTACTGCATTGAAGCTGGTGGACAATAATGATTGAAACCAATTAAAAGCCCGCTCCAGAAAGTGTCACTGAGATAACTTCCGTTTCAGACTCTGATTTTATATTACGTTTTCTACCACTTTCCTGGATGTTGGCTGCTGCTCCCCATGATTAAGATATTTAAAGTGTTTTGGGATACAATTTGTATTACCAATCACATCCTTGAACAAAGTGGTACATTATCACCACTTACCAAGATTGGTAGATGTGAATATTATTATCATTTTCTACCTCTTTCCTGAATCTAATTGAATTTAGCGCTTCTAACAACAAAACTACTTCTAAAGGAATGGACCTGACATCATGCAGGGTCTGATTAGGCCACCCTTATGCGCTGAAGTAGTACTTTCCTGCTAGGAATTGTTCCATCAAAATTCTCAGCAAGACTTTTGATGGAATAAGGTACTAATCGACCTGAGTAAGGACAAGAAAAATGAGTGCTAAACAGGTCTAACAAAAAAGCAGATTATATAAGAAAGAACATGTATTTATATAGGTATTTAAATATAAATATTAACTTTTATAAATATATAGTTATAAAAATATAAAATATTCTGAATATTTTTATACATGAAATATGTAAAAATACAATATGTAAATAACAGATAGTTTCAAAGAGCTTACAGTCAAAGAAAGGAAACAAAAGTGGAGACCAAAAGACAACACAGTGCAAGAAAAAGAAAATATGTTGCTCATGAAAGAATAATTTAGGTTGAAAGAGATGTCTAGAGGTAAGGTAGTCTATTCTCCCATTAAAATCAGGACCAAATGTGAAGTTAGGTTAGGTTGCTTAGGCCTTTATCCAGTTAATTCTGAGTTCTGGATGCTGATTCCACTACACCTCTTTCAGTAACCACCAACCCTCTAATTCCTTCTGTTTATTTCCCACTCTGTGCATATTTATGTACAAGCTCTCGAGATGGGCTCAGCACAGCACTGAGCTAGCCACATAAGTATCTTGAGAAACAGTTTTAAGGAGAAATTTGAAGACTCTTAATGCACTAATTTTGCAGAAGTTTACATCCTGTCCAAGCATGAACAGCAGCATAAATGAAACAACTGTGGTCAACCGAAAATGTAATGAGAGTTTTGAAGGAAACCTGTATCATAGGCTAATCAGAAATCAGAATCTTGATATCTTGACAGCAAATAAGGGAGGATATATATGATGAGGACAGGCTGTGAAAGGCATGAAAAGAGAAGGAAAGCAGCTTGTCCGACACGAGAGATGAGCTGTTAGAGCCTTTTGAAGATGAGGTGCTAAGCTGTATCATTTTTTGCTGAACTTAAGAGTGCTGGAAGAACTCAGCAGGAGTCATGAGGTGCTACCTCTCAGAGAGGTCAAAGGCAGGCAATCCCAGCAAATATCCGAAGTTGATGCTCCATGAACAGGCTGAGACACTCTAATAGTTCACCGCTACTAAAAGCAGGTATCCTGCCACCCTTTCTCCTTTTTTCAGCTGGGTTGTTTTGCTGCTGGTGTGGTGAACTGAGTCAGCTCAGCAACAAACGAGATTAGTCACAGGCCCAGTGCAAGGGAGGAGGCAGGACCAGGCACCTAAGACCAAAAGCAGCAGAAGGCAGTAAACCATTAGATCAGCTCAGCTGACCCACGGGGGCACCCACAGAGTGCCTTGCTTCTGTGTTAGCTGCCTCTGAGCTCAAAACCCAAAAGAACTGAACTTCTCAGAGATGCTTCCCTTCAGGTATCACAGCTACCTGCACCCAGCAATGCTGATGTAACTCAGCATCCTTCTATACGCTACCATTGACGTGCAGTGTATATTAGAGGTCCAAATACTCATACCCTAAGCCTCCACAGAGGCTTAAGGTACCGCAAGTTTAGAGAAGATGAGAAAGCCTGATGCAGGCAGCATGAGCTGGAAGCTTGACATTAAAAGGTCAAAATTGTAACCCAGTCAGAGAGAATGAGGCTTGGTACATTCATCAATCCAGCAGCTTAATGACTTTGATGAGTGCGCAAGGACCACCCAGAGACAAGACAGAGAGGGCAAGGAGGAGGTTAGCCGCTACAGAACTGTTCTACAGCATCCCCACAGAACTGAGCACGACGGAACGCGCTCTAGAGGACACAGTAAAGAAGCAGTCAGAGAAGTACAGAGAGCAACCAGAAGACTACAGAGAAGTTACAAACAGATAACATTTGGTGAACCTCATATACAATTTTCTAGTCCGGTGCAGAATCGATTGCCAAAATGCTTCTGTCCCAAACTTGGATGAAAAGAAAAAATCTCAAAGGTTCATGCAAAAATAAAAAAAATAGGTAAAGGAATAATTTTATGCCAATCACTTCAGAAGAGCTAGGTTAAATTTTGATCATTTTCAATATTTGTTATAATTTATGTCATTCTTTAAAATGAAACATTTCAAAATAGAATGGGATTTTTGGTTTCAAAAGTGTCAAGCTATAAACTTAATAATCTCAAAACTTAATAAAATTAATCAATCAGAAGTGGCCCATTCCTGTCAAAAAGTCTGAAATTAAATTGCTATATTCTGATAAAGAAAACTTAAAAATTCCCATCCATTTCTAAAGTTAAATAGCTCGGTGTTAGCTTTTCAAAGAAGCTAGAAAATAGAAACAACTGCTTTGAGCTTTATTTTAAACCAATTTTAACTCTTACTTATTAGAGAGAATTTTATTACTTTGTAGCCACAAAAGAGCAGCATAGCACAGCAAAATTCACTGAGAATAGGTCAAACTGCATAAACATACAAAAAGCACTAACCTGAAGACTATAGATGGTGAGACCTGATAAAGAACAGGGCTTTTTTTTTTTTTTAAAACAGTGGAGAACAACATAATAAGGAATCTTGGCATTTTTTCTTGTGCATACACTAACTTTCCCTTCATTTCTTTTCTTTTTTTCCTTTTTCTTGCCCTTCACTTGTGAGTTACACCGCTTTCATGGATCTCTGAACAACCAGGCTTGCTGCTCTCAGTGGTGCTCTGTCAGAAGCAGCAGTTTGTCAGAGTACTATCCATCACAGGAGTCAGCATTAGTTAGCGAATTGCAATATCAAACTCAGATATAATTTAGGCTGTTGAAATAACAACCTGAAAATATGGCCTAATTCACACAGGGTGCTAATAAATATCTGCCATGCTCACTGACCTCATTAGAACTGAAGCACATAACTACTTGGAGTCAGTGGTAAATTCAGAACATTAGAAGCTTCCATAACCTAAATTATAAAAACATCACAAATAAATAAACTCTGCAATCTTCAAATTATTTAAAAATTTGACTCTGGGGAAAAACATTCAACAAAATTGAGTAATTTTGTATTTAAAATAACAAACATCAATTATTCATGATACAAAAAAATCAAATAATGACTGTATTCTCAAGGCTACCTACTAATACTCTACAATGGATAAAATAAAATGATTTAAACTAAACTTCATTAGTGTCATGAATGAATAGACTAATCCACTGTTTTTAGCACCATTATTTTTATAAAAGGGTTTTCTAAAATCAGCTAACAATAATTAAGCCTAACTAAGTTTACCCACTGTGTAAGCTGAGGTAAATTATTGTGGGAAATGCAGAATTGTATAATTACAATTCTTACAGCAGTTTCATGATAAGAAATGAAAATTTGACTTTGAATGAAATTACAAAGGAAGATCACATATAGCTGTTTAGCATATGTCAAAGAAAATAAAGAAATTTTAAGAGACATGCCAACAGAACATCTAAGGTGTTCATGCCACATGTAATGCCTACATTTTATTCATTAATTTGTTTTCCTTTTAGGAGGAACTGTCTCTCCAGATATTAAACATGATTCACGAAAACTCCACCTGTCCAGAAATTCCTGATTTTCATGAACAGCCAATAATACTACCACTGGTCACACTGGTCTTTGTTGTATGAGCAGTCCTTCATACACCCAACAGCAGGAGAAGCAGAAATTTGAGAAGTACTAGTCAGTCCAGTGGAGGAACAGCGGCAAGGTGGCTCTCTAGTATATCATGGTCTGTGTCTGGTCATTCAGGCTTTCTCCTGAAATCATTGTATTTTGAGGAATACTGAGCAATTTCTATTTCTTAAGCTCCCTTCTGGCCCCTCTAAGAAGTCTAAAGCTCTGTACTACATATAAGTGCCTTTTCTAGCCTCATGGATATTTTTTCTTTAAATAAAGATAAAACTGCTTTCATTCCCCTTCAGAGGAACTGCAGAAAAGTGCTACGTTCAGGAAAAGCCCAGGATAGCACAGTCTCCAAGAAGTCAAGTGTACAAGCAGGTACTAAATGTCAGAGTCTAGAGAAAATGCAAAGGAAGGGCAGGATGTCCAGTTTTCTACTGTAAAAGTTAAAGAGGATGGTCAACTCAAAAGCCACCCTCTTCATCAGGAGAAGTTAATACAGGGAAGATTTTTGCTAGGAAATGCTTGTGGATGTTCCTTAGAGCTTCATTACTCTAAGGGGGTGCAGGACACTGAATCACAAGTCAAAAACCTCTCTGAGGCTATGGCAGTTGTAAAATATCATGTAGTTTTAAAGTATTACATATATCTAATTTTAACCTTTCCTAATAGGAGAAGCTGCGTCACAAATGATCCTCAGAGCCCATGCCTCTGAATGTGTCCAGTGAGCAATGAGGTGGGAAATGCCAGTCTCATAGTCTGCAAAGAGCAGGAGCTAGTCCTTTCCCAGCATAGCAGCAAAATTTTGATGAACAGGAAATGATGTCAACTTTCTATGAATACCTTTTGAACGGTCATTTGAGACTATAAGACCATAAACATCAAGGTTCCAATAGGTAGAAAAGATTTAATTCCACAGTAGCTGTAGTAGCTGTATCAGAAGAGCATTGCCAGCAGGTGGAGGAAGGTGATCCTTTTTCCCTCTACTCAGCCCTAGTGAGACCGCACCTGGAGTGCTGGGTCCAGTCCTGGGCCCCCCAGTATGAGAGAGACATGGTGCTACTGGAGCGAGTCCAGTGAAGGGCCACTAAGATGATTAAGGGACTAAACATCTTTCATACACGGAGAGGCTGAGAGAGCTGAGACTGTTCAGACTGGAGAAGAGAAGACTGAGGGGGGGGATCTTATAAATGTATATAAATATCTGAAGGGAGAGGGTAAAAAGGATGAGGTCAGATTCTTTTCAGTGGTGCCCAGCGACCAGACGAGAGGCAGTGGGCAGAAACTGAAACACAGAAGTTCCATCTGAACATAAGGAAAAATCTTTTTCACTGTGAGGGTGACTGAGCACTGGAACAGGCTGCCCAGAGAGGTTGTGAAGTCTCCATCTCCAAAATTCAAAAAAAATACATGGGGAGGGTCCAGGGCAACCTGCTCTAGGTGACCCTGCTTGAGCACAGGGATAGGACTAGACGATCTTTAAAGCTCCCTTCCAACCTTAATCGTTCTGTGATTCTGTAGCCAGCTAAAATACAAGCCTTTTTCACACTATAGGTAACAGTATTTGTTCTAAAATAGAGTAGGACAGAATTTTGTTTTAGGAAATTCAAGAAGTCAAACATTTCAGAAGGTTACCAGCCTATAAAAATGCCGTAGGAGGCCATTTGCAATGTTCACACATACTGACATGTTTCTGTGGTTTTAGCTAACAAAATGGGATAACGTAGAAGTGAACACAACACAAAATTAGAAATCAGAATGAATGACAAAAGCTATCAGCTTCATTGAACTTATATGAGCTGTTGTTCTGGGGATAAGTAGAGGGAAAAAGAATCACTTTCCTCCACCTGTTGGCAATGCTCTTCTAATATAGCTACTATTTGAAGTCATATCTGATATTTAGAATTCTATGGACAGCTTAACAATTCACTTCAGCTAAAATAAATACAAACCATTCTTATTGCTTCCACTGGCCAGTTTCTACAGCACTGTAAAAATAAAATCATCTCAACTATTTGGCTTCTAAACCTAAAAATGAAGTCCTGTTTGTTCCCAGTTTTAAACCTTAAAACTTTGTTTCAGTGTTGTCATGAACACAGAATATTATCAAACAGTTAAATTTAGTGCAGCTGAGGAAAAGTAATATTTCAAATACTCAACCGCAAAATCTTCTCTAGATCTTCTATAGATGTTCATTCACTCATTTTGCTCACCAAAACAGATTTAATGCATTAAATAGTCTATTCAAGCTAAGGTCAAAAGACTTAGTAACTAGGACTAGAAGAGAAGGGATTGCATTTTTGAAGCACAGTTTATATTAAACGTTATAGAGGAGGAGGTGCTGGTTGGTTGTTTTTGCTCTGGCAGACCCATTTACCTATCTGGATTGTGAACATGATTTTTCTGACTACCCTCTTAAAAAACGTAGTCTTCACCTCATCTCTACAACCTTTAATATACATACTTCTACATATATGTTCTACATTATATTATGTCTTATGACTTGTTCTAGCAGTTCAAATACAAAGCAGATGTCCTCATTCACTTTATATGTATTACAGCAGGAACTGCTATAATATTACACTGGAATTAGTCTTCACTTTTAACTATAGAGTCCAAAGAGTTCAGCCTATGTATCTATAAGCAGCAGGTGTATCATAACATTTATATGTGTGCCCATTTCTCTTACTGTTATTGTAACTGGGATATAAGCAAATCACATAGCCTCCTGCTTTGGAGTTCTGACTATGAATTGCAGTACGGATGTGGTCTCAGTGACATAACAGACCTTATCACAAGCTGACTTTTTTGGCTGACATTCCACCTGAACTGCAGCACATGTCAGCTGAGAAAACAGAGTACAACATGCTTTTCCTTTCCCTGCACGCCACATCACATTCTTTTAGTTATGAAGGCACAAAAAGGCTGAAAGCCAGCCTGAGGCATCCTAGGTCCTGGTGGGGCCACAGTGTACTGCAGAAAGCTGCAATTCTTTCTTACACTTGAATAGGCAGGTTTCTGCTCTAGCCTTTCTCACAGATGGAAGCAGTTAGTAAAATGAAGGTTATGTTAGCATTTTACATTACCCACACCCTCTCAATTACAATTTGAACTCACTTACATTTACTGAACATCAACTGCTGCCCATTCATATTAAAGAACCCTGCAAGTTCTTCTTAAGGAAGTTGTCCTTTTTGATTCCTATGCAGCTATTTATTTGCACAGCAGGTATAACCAGTCTGAGTAATGGCAAAAGGACAGTATGAATTCGGATCAAGAAAATGACTATACATAATTTTACTGGTGACATTTATTGTCTGCTGGACATAAAATCTTCTGAAGAGTATCAAAAGCTGCTATAAGGGGCCACAGTACACAACTGAAACAACCGCTTGGCAAGGGAGCAATTAACACTTCAGCTGCTGAATCACTCAACAATCTCCCTTCCTCTTTCTGCTCATCATCTGTCTAAAGGAAAAGAGAATATCAGCCTCTGATACCAGTAGGGCAAACAGGAGGAGGATCCCCTGAACTGCTGCCATGCTACAGAAACTGCAAATGATTCTCTCCTGGATTCGTCTTCACCAGGGTGTGCGGCAGTTGCCTTTTTATGCTGTAAGATCTCATTGGCATGAGGGAGAAGTGCTGGAATCAAATATAGGCAGAGGGAGTCCATGCAAAAATATTTTGGAAGTGCATAATGTAAAGCTCTCCCTGGAATATTAAGTCATCCTCATGAAAACGTAATGAATGAAAATGTGCTTTCAGCTGAATCACAATTTATATCTGAATGTATTACAAGCAATGTGGGATATTTAATTTTATTCTCAGAGCCCTAAATCAAACCTCTCTCAAAGTTTAATTGAACATAAAATCTAGTGCTCACTTTAGAGTTCCATACAAAGTTTCAATTTTTACACTAAAATACAAGTTTATAGATACTTCCTAGTTCTTCTGTAGTGGAAGAGAATGAAATCTAATTTTCTGGACTCATTTCTCTCATTTTCTGCATTAGCAAAGCACTCAGTAAAAGCAGAGGACACTATACAAGAGTCTAATAGTCCAGACTGACAGACAGATTTGAGATAAAACTGCTAATACACAACAGTGGTCCCATTGCCACCATTCTGTATTCCTAGACTTACACATCTTAAAAGGCTGAAATGGATTATTCAGAGGAGATCAAATCATACAAACACTGTCAGGCATCTTTTCACAGAATTTTATTTGGGAGTTAGAACATATATAAAGAACACATCCAGCCCGTTTCTAATTGAAATCTGAGCTTTCACAACTAGCCTTGCATTTAATTTCCCTTCTTACCTCAAATTTATAGGAGGAAAAGTATCACCTTTCCAACACCAGGAAACTTCCCACTGTTTTCATAAAGTCCTCTGCCTGTAACGGCTTTATTTTTTAATCAGAAACAAAAAGTACTCCTTTGTGAACATTAGGAATCGCTGCAAGACAGGAGGCAGAAGCTGCAAGGGCAAAATATACCTCCTTTGAATGAAAGGTGCAGTTTTCAAAGGAGAAACAGCTCTGTCTTGCTGCCTGAACAAGCACTCCCTTTACTTTTGGGGTACAGTGTCATTATCTTTAAAAAAGAAAATAAATTGTCCTGACAAAACTATTTTTGAGAATACCGGAGAGACCCGGAGTGACCAATTTTGAAGAAGTGTAAACTCTCTAAACAATGAAAATTGCTTATGCTAAATAATTTGTGGTACTAGATAGGTCCTAACAGATATGAAGCAGTTGTGTCCATATTACAAACACAGAGAAGTATTTACTTTAGTGCAAAAATATTACTATAGTTTTATGGGTGAGGTATTTATAGTTTGACTCCAAGCACCTGTACCACAACATAGACTTAAAACCAGAAAATCATGTGACTATCAAGATGGAAAAGCACAAAGTTTTATCATTATGCTATTCGGCAGAAAAAGACCACTTTCCCCACACATCAGATTTCAGGTTGGCAAATCTGCTGGGGGCTCGCATGTAAAGGAAGCAAAAATCAAAGCACTATCTAGTCTGAAATAAAAATAAAAATTCAGAAACAGATGCAAGAGTCTGGTGGTTAAGAAAAGGGTATATGTGACTCCAACCAAGAGGGAGTGCACAGAGCGTTCTGTTTTGATGTGTTCAGCCTTTTACGGTAGCGCAGCCTGCTGATACACTTGAAAGGGGACAAGAAACCCATGAAAGCTAGTGAAGTTCTTCCTGTGAAATCTACAATCCCTCTCCCTCCAAATGCCATATTTGATTACTGGACTCTGGGGAACAACATTACAGAAACAGAATTCAGCTTCCTAACATAAAAGACCCATTCTTCATTGGTTGCTAGAGAAGCAAATATAACTGCAGTGTCATTCTGCTTGACCTCCTAAAATGACAGAGCTCAGAAACTGAATATGAAGAGGGGTGAAGGATTTCTGTCCTGCACTCCTGCCAACTGCCCCTGGAGATGGATGGAAGGCAGATCTCTATACTACAATATAAAGAGCAGTGGGACATTATTTCCTCTGTTTTTCTTTGATTTGTCTTTTACTAATGATGAATTTTTCCACCCTCAAAACCAGAGCTTTCTAGTAAAAAAAAAAAAAAAAAAGGGGGAGAAGGAAAGAGAAAGGAAGGGATCCTGATTCTGATTCCTTTTCCCTTCTTCTATCTGCTGGTACAACAGAAGGTTATTACCACAGTCCCAACCCAAGCAGACTACCACGGCCACGTACCAGGGAGCCTCTCTGTACATCCAGTCAGTGAAAACACGTTCTTCCTCCATTTCACCTAACTAGTCTGCCTTCTGACCAGACAAACCTGCAGCAGAAGCAGCAGCATAGCTCCTGGTTGTAGCAGTTTCTGTACTTTAAGTGGGAAGGTGCTGAAGTCTGAGGCAAATCCTACAAACATTTCAGATACAAAAACACAGATATTGTTGTGTGCTCAGGGAAGGGACAGAGTTCTCCCTGAAGTTCTCCCTAAAATGTAAGTGTCAGGGCTGAGCAGCAAAAGCACTTTGCATGAGCTGGTACACAGTGTAAGGCTGCTGCTAGTGACACACAATAATACATAAGGTCTACATTTGCTCCAGGCGGGGCTGTGTTCAGACTGCAGTTCAAACAATAGCACTTCTAAGGGTCTACAGCATGTTCCGGCCTTAGCGGCAAATGGAGAAAGCTAATCCCTGGCGTCCAGAGAAAAGGAGGGAAGGGACAGCAGTAGGCTCAACTACTCTGGAGCCTTTCTTCTCAGAAAGCTCATAACACATGAGGAGGACACGCGTACATGATGATGGGGAGATGGCAAAAAGAAAGATTTTGTCCCACTCACTTATTAGGGCACAAGGGGAGAGATGAAAGGACAGATTGTTTCTCATTGACTTTACTTCAACTCCAAGCTATACAGAGACTTCAAAATATTAAGTATTTATATCCTGCAGGAAAATTCTGTGATACTGTTTGTTCTGAAGTCTTCATATACTTGGAGTCAAATTGCTGCCAAGTCATTTCCCATACTTACACCCCAAAGGTTGTTTGCACTAACCGTTTCTGCATCTAACAACTAATTTTGGACCAGGATAGCATCAATGAAGCATCTAACACGAAGTTTCGTTTTTCTCCTAGCAACTTAAAACTACTTTCAAAGTTGAGAAAAGAAGGATAAGGATTTAAAACCATCAAGGTATAAGTGGAATTTCATAGTTTGTTGAAATGTGTGTATTTGGATTTCCAGTGTCAGTGAAAGGAGGTAGCTTCCAAGGAAAAGTGAAAGTGAGAGACTCAAGTGCTGGCTGCAGACTCTTTTCATCAGAATAAAGAAAGAAAGACCTCAAACCTTCTTATATCAAGGCCTTTTTATCGTTATTCTCACTTTTTTTCTGGTGGCAGGTGAACCGCATCTTCGGTTTAAGAATTTAGGCTCAAGCAGGCAAGCCTGAACAGTGAATTATGAGGCCAAGAAATAAAACACTAGCACCAACCAATACACGGAAATCTTAGCATTCATTTTTAAAATGCAACAAAAGACATTTGGAAATTCAGTCCTAATATCCCCTAAAGTTTCCTGCATGACAGATCAAAGCTTTTTTGGAGTACAGCAGACCAGATTTGCTCTCTCCTGAGGAAAACTTCTCCATAGGTTTTAATATAACATGATGATGACTTGGAAAATAACTAAGAAATCAATTTTTTTCCCAGCAGAGTAACAATACTACATCTCACCATCCTTGAATGAAGGGACCTGATCTTCACCTCTGACTTCTCGCCATTTACAGATTATATTCAATTTAAAATATGAGCAAAATAAGAACAAAGAGCACTTTAGCACACTGAAAAACTTTGAAGAAGTGGTAAGAAAACCAATGTATGCATCATGTCTGTATGCTGATGGACACCAATTAGCTTAGAAAAGATGAAGAAAAGAAAGTTTAAATGCAAAAGGGGAGAAAATTATCCCAAAAGATTTAAACTAAAAGGGGAAAATGGGCGTATCTGGCCAAAAAATTGTTGAATTCATCTAATACGGGATGATTGCTAAGATCATTGTAAAGTAGAAGCCTTCAGACTGAAAACAAACTTGGTAATATTTAAATAAAGTCCTGCTGACTTAAATCAAAGAAAAACAGGAGAGAGATAAGCAGAAAGCCCCACAGAGATACAATAAATTGAAAGATAATTAAAATAAAAACTGAGTGAAGGAAGAATATTGGAAAGTGAAATGAAAACATTCTGCTGTTGAAACAGGATGGAAGGAAGGCAGCATAAAAAGGCTTTTGATAACTAAAACAAAAGGAGGAACCTTAAGAAAAATATTTTCACTGAAGTATAATGAAAACAAAATGTGGGCATGAATTGTTGCATAATAAAAAAACAGGGAAAGAAAAAAAGAGAGAGAGACAGAATTAACAGTGAAATGAGAATAACAGTGAAACTCTTCCCATGTGCATGGGTCTTCTCATTCCAAACACACTGACAGCAATTCTTCATTTCAAAATGAGTGAGAGTGTGATGCAAAATGGAACTGACCAAATAATAGCAGCCCTAGCAACATTGCCATGGCTCTTCTGCTATCATCTGGCCTATCATCACGCCATTCTGTTCTAGTAGCACGCAAATGCGCACAGTCACTTCTCTAGCCATCATGGCAAAACCTAGAATTTATTCTAGCAGTAGCTGAATGGCCCCTGGAGACAGGTAATGATGGTAGGTCAACTTACTTAATGGCAAGTTTCCATGCTCTAAAAGGCTTAAATTGCTTGACATTTTAATCCTAAACCAGAATTTCCTCTGGTTGTAATATTTGGTTTCTTTGTTTCCAACAATGAGCTTGACGAAAAATATGAACTAATCATAAATGTTTGCTTGCAGCCTTCACTTTATTTTGCCTTTCTTTGTCCAAAACTGCACACACAGGCCTTTGAGCAACTGAGCATGACTGGCACTGGTTCATACACCACAAATTCATTTCCATATCTTACATCCCACCACATATTAACACTCCAGTGTTAATAGTCCCTTCCCCTCCTCAGTCTCCAGAGATGGAACTACTGAGAAGAATATATATACACAAATTGCTGTAAAATAACAAGTTTTTTTTAAAAAAAATTAGTCTCCAATATTGTTGCAAACTTGTGCTACTTTCACGCATTTTTCCTCTCACTTTGGGGGAACAGAACTAGATAAAACAGGCTTGAGACATGGAGGGAGCTGAATGCAATTTTCACATATTAACCTAAGTTGCCAGTAAGAGAAGGTGGATTCATTGTTATTTTGAGTCCTTAAAATAACAGAAGATATCGTTCTAAAAATATATGCTTCAGCACATCTGAGAAAACCTGTACAACCAAGTACAATGTCCAATTAGGTAATAGCTCTGCTCCCTCCTATCAATAGAAATGAAAATTCCATAAATATATGTAAAGCTGAGATACATGTAAAAGCAATTGTCTCCTCCATAGAGTAGATGGTTGAAATATAAGTACCACTGTTCAAAATAATGCAAGACTGAAATATGAGCTGAGCCATAACAACCAGTGGGTCTTCTCCTGGGGCCTGAAGGCAAATAACCAGGACAAGCCATTAGTCGTTGGGGAAAGAACGGGAGCAAGAGCATAAGCGTGAAAACAACTGGGAGAAAACACAGTATATATGACAGCACAGAAAATTTGGAGAAAAAACTTCATAATAAAACCCTTAGAAAATAGATGAGAGATCTTCTGGGCACAATGCTGGCTAGGAAGACTTGAATTGAAAGCAAAGAAATCATCTCTTGTTGCTTTTCTTTCTACAGTGCTCTTCAAAAAAGGATTTGATCAGGTTTTATAAATAAATCTGACTTCCATATATCTCAACTTCTTACTAAAATAATCCAAAAGACCTTCCCAAAAATGACTGAAAACTCCATGCCTGAGAAGCTGTAACACCAGAGTAAATACCAGGATTGAAAGAGAGAAATTGTTAGCTTCTGTTCCTCTTTAGTCAAGCTGAAAATAGCTGTTTCAACAACAGCTGAAAATTTTGCAAGAGCTAATATGGCACCTAAATGTTTCTGCAAAGTGCTACAGAACGGCTTGTACGTAAAAAGGAAATCTTTGTTAGGGCAACAACTAATTACAAAGACTGTAGGTAGACTGGGAAGCTCTAGTGCAAAGCCTACTGTCCAGAATGGCAAAATCAATGATACCATGAAGTAATAAAATCTACCTTGAAAAATACTAGCAGAGAAGCTGCAGAAAGGACTGACAAACCTGAAAAATAATTTCAAAAAAGAAATCAAAATGAAAGTTCATCACCTGCATCAGACTTGCTGAAAAATGTTAACTACTGTTTTCAGTCCACTTTAACCTGCAGTAATCTAAAAGGGAGATGGGATTTTCTCAAACTCACATAATGCAAAAATCTATTAATTTTGAAAGGAAAGCTCCCTGGGAAGGTTTAACCTCATCACCTAAAATAATGGCCAGGAAGGCAAAGAGGAAGAAGCAATTCTAGCAAACAACCTGAGTAGCCTCCTGTGATGTTGCTACCAAAATTCTCCCAGGACAGAGGCAGTTATTTAGATCTAGGATAAGTCTTTGATATCAGGTGTACGATGAAGCCACAGTCAAGAATCCAGCTGAGGACTGGAAAGAGTACCACTAGCAGTACCAGTGGATTGGGGAAGATTTGTTTTCTCGGTCAAAAAATCAGTTGACAGAATAAATTGGCAGTGAAACAATTTAGAAGCAGCTGGCAGATAACGAAACAAGGCCAAAGACATTATTTAGAGGTTGTGAAACTGGTCACAGGTCTCCAATTGTATTTCATATTGGTGCACCATCAGACTGAGCAATCACCAGTGAGAAACACTGAGAGACCTAAAAGTACTAACCGCTGGAGAAACAGCAGTGAAATCTCAGTAAAATGAGTTTGGCTCTCATTTACTGTAGTGCACCTGAACAGACAAGGTTTAGGTCAAACCCACCATTTGGCTATGTGACAAATGAGATTTTGGATGGAATGCTGCCTTGAAAAAGGTTAATATTTGTGACCAAATACACCATCTTCTGCTGTTTGTTTCAGAATGCGTTCACAGAAATGGGCCTTTATATACCTTTCTTGTAAATAATCAGGATTGTTTCAAAGTACTTAGCCCTGACATTTATTTCTCCCCTGCAAGGGAAATGGTCTACAAGCGCTCAGACATTGGCTAACCAATTGGGTCAAGAGAGGAAACAATATCTTGCTAAAATATGTTGATCTTGGAAAAGGATCTATTCCACACATCACCATAACAACAGATTTTAAAAGAGACACAAAAAGCAAGCTTGCTAATGCCAAGACAACCAACAAAATAAAGCCCATTTCCTATTGTCAATATGGCAAGTAATAAAAAATATCTGTTAACAATCAAATCAAGCTGACAAAGCAGTGCTAAAATGGCTTGGACTAGAGCCAAAAAAGATCAGAATAGATATTTAGGGACAATGTGCAGTGGACTGAGAAACCTACTTTGAATCACGGCAGAGAGAAGCATAAATGCATGTTTTTGCTGTAAACGAGATTCAAACAGTTTGGAATAAAGTTAAAATATCAAATAAAGATGGACAGATAGGATGTAAGGGATTTCACTTCTGTCAAAGACATAGATATTTATTTGTTCAGAGCCAGAGTTCTTCAATCTGAATATTTTCTTCCTCATCTTTCTTAATCAGAGCTGCTGGTATGTATATCTACATGATACCTAACACAGTGTAGACTACCTAAACACTAGCAAACACAGTAACATACAACTCTGGTGAGTGGCAGGATGTAAACAGGGGCAGTTTACAATTAAAATGTCTTAAAACCTTCTAAAAGCAAAGATAATCCAAGGATCCCACATAACTAAATGGTATCAGTATCTTTACTCTCACCTCTTCTTAAAAAAACAAAAAAACACAAACACACACAAACACACACACACACACAACCACCTTGGTAACTTTTTGACTTTTTGGATGACCTTCTCAATGCACCTTCTTCCAGAATTAAGAAACAGCAATCACATTGCTATTTCTTCTTTTAATTATATTTACAACACGACGTTTCTGAACATTCACAATTCACCAGTTAAGACTAATACGCGTTGGAATTCCACTGGGATGACTAGAACCCTTATTTATCACGCTTATAAATTTTGCCCTAATCTATCACATCAGACAGATGCAACACATGGTTTTGTACCTGGGAAGGCAGGTTTGCCAGAATATTCTAATATTAATCCATGTAAAATAATATCAAACTATATCAGCTTCCCAGCTGAATATTAACTCTCGTTCCTAACTGTTGAGAGTATAGGAAACTTTTTGTATGGGAGAAAGTGCCAACCTTTCCTATTGATACACTTTTCCTTTCAGGGTGGAAACCAAAAGCTTCAAGTACCTGCAACATTTAATATGGGAATTACTTCACTCACTCAAACTCTATCACAAGGTTTATTTGCTCACTGAAAATCACAAGGTAAATTTAAATTTTCCAGTTGAAAGTTGTATTTTTCCAGGTATACTGTGTCTTTCTGGAGGAAAAAAAACTTAAATTAACTTAAACTTAAACTCCTTATTAAATGTAAGTTTTGTAAAAATACAACACACCTTCATTTAATCACTGCAAACTGGAGTTAGTAGGGCTTTCAGACTAACACAGTTCCCAAGACGGTGAAATAGAATACAGGAAATAACATAACAGCATGCAAAAAAAAAACAGTGCAGGCTTGAGATTTTGCTTTGCCTCTTTAGTCAATCGGTGCAAGAGCTTACATAGGTTCCAATGATTTGTGACTATACAAGGATATTTGAATTAACGCAGGCCTGTGGGTCTCAACACACCATGATGGTGTTATTAGCAAAAAGAGTGGGAATAAGGGGTACCTCCTTCATCAGATGGCCTTGTTATCTCACTGCAGTAAGAAAAGGTAGGGTTCGTGTCAGAACCATCTGATTTATCTTCTCCCAAACTGGTAGAATGCAAATACTGCTTACTGTAACGGCTTGCTCTTTCTACAAAGGTAGAAAGAAAGAGTATCACAATAAATAGGTGAGAGAAGCAGAACAAGAAAAATACCCACTGCAAATACTGATATTCATATATTGATAGCTTTAAAATGAGAGAAAAGTGAATTGTACACAATTCTAGCTCTGTTTTTGAAGACTCAGTTCAAAAGGTTGCTTTTGAACTCAAATACAACTTTGTCCTCTACTTTAAAAGAACAGAGGAAGTGGAAGGTAGGATAGAGATTTTGAAGAAAAATGGGACAAAGATGAAGCAGAGAAATATCTCCAATGGAAAATCTAAATATTTCCTTATCCCAACACGTACGTAATTCTGCTAGTCACAAAACAGCTCAAATCTTTTCTTTAATTAGATTGTCACAGGAAAAAAATTGTTAATTACATAGAAAATGACCTGCAAATTCTAACAAAAACACCATGAAATCACAAGGGATCAGAGAACATTAGCCACTGCAGAATGCCAATGCACTGCAGTGATAAGAATGCATTTTCTGGGATCAGTCCTATACCAGGCTGATTAAGAAACAGCATTTCAGAGTATGAAGCTGTGCCATGCAGATGTTCAAGTTAGGGAGACACTAGACCACTATCACTGCAGTGTGCTACCAGGTTTAAAATATTATTCTTTAACATACTTGATATATAATAGATTCCAGAAAATGCACTTAATTTTGATTTGTAATTCTGAGCCCCAGAAGGAAGTGGGGCTTCCCACTGAAGTGGTTTTTGGATATATCCGTTTTAAATAAATTAAAAGACAGATACCTTGAGGGGAAATAAAGAACTGGGAATTGTGTAAAACAGAAAAATTCTCAACTGTAATATCTCATTATTATTTTTACTCCGGCAATGAATGCAGCTGCAACTGACTTTTTATTATTATTCAGTAATAATTCATCTATGATCACATGATTAACTCTTCTGAAAATTTATTCCTCCATATTATTTCTGAAATCTTGCTCACTGGATGATTATTTTCCTTATTACAATTAAGGTTGTATAAATATTTTCATTTTTAAAAAATCTGAGGTTTATGACTCAAAGAGAAATTTGCTTGAGTCTGAAACTTGATTCAGAGTATTTCAGGCTAGCATGTTTTCTTTAGCAGTTTTCAAACTCAATCTGCTCAGACACAGGAGTGACCGCTAAACTGAGCATATTTTTCTCAAGAAGATGTTCCACAGACTGCCTACTTTAGAAAGTCAGAAATCCTTTTATACAATTTTCTCATCTCTCCTTTTTTATCACAGTTTTATTTTCAGATGAATATAAATGCATGTACATGTATGAAATGTACATGCGTATGAAACAACAGATGTATTTAAGAAATGCAAAGATTTCAAATAGAGTTCATGTAGCTAGAAAACTTAAAGGAAAATTATAGAGCATTCTAGGATGTATAGGTCTTAAAAAACACTTTCATTTTAGTGACAGTCTGCTGGTAAAACAAAAGTGTTTTAGATTCAAGAAGTCATCTGGCCACCAGTTAGGATCAGATCCAAGGCCTCTGGCATCCTTCCACGGATTTCAGAGGACTTTAGAATGGCCTTTAGATAATTAATGGATAGGATAGGATTCAAGAATAAAGACATCATAGAAGTAGAACTAGTGAAAAAAAAAAAGTAAACCATTTTAACATGATATGCTTTAATGCATATTCTCAAAGAAGAGCCAAAATGAATTCTTGACACTGTGAAGTCAACAGAAAAATTCCTGTTGGCTTCAGTGAGACTGGAATTTTATCCTGTAATTCCCAAGGCTTTCAATGTGCTCTCAGTTTGATTTAAACAATAACACCAATAACTTTCCAAAGTTTCTCTGCTTCCTTTCGCCATGCATGTGGAAATACTTTTGAATGACATTCAAAAAATATTTGAGATACCGCTATTGGTAGCAAAGACAATATACATACAAAATGTAGGATTGAAAATAAATACTTCTGAAAACAAAAAAAAATACTTGTTGAACCAAAATATTGTTGCCTATTATTACATTAACTTCTTGCCTTTTCTATCTATCCTTAAATTATGAACACCTGGAAAGACACAAGCAATAGCATAAGGCAAAATGTCATGTGCCATAAAAACAAAATTTGCAAAGATAAGAATTCAATTTTATAAATAAACTACATTCTAGATCTCTGAAATTTTAGTAAGGTCCAGCTATTTGGAAACCCTAACTATAACGAGAACAAAGAAGGTTAATGCTTTTTAAATGCCTGACTATTTCTAACTGGCATGAGTAATTCTTATTTAGGGCAAAATTTCTTTCACTATTTATTATCTGCACATGGAATCACAGCTGAGGTTCCTATAAAACACTGCTTTTAAAATACTACAGTTTTATACATATGAAAACACACATATAAAACACGTCTGGCATATTGACCTGAAAATTTACTGTATCAACTTAGTTTCATAAACATAAAACGCTGATTTGGGGAAAAGTCACGATATAAGCAATACCAGAAAGCATATGCAGACTCCTAGACTGAATATTGTCCTCCAGAGGATCAATGTCGAAGATGGAGCCAGGATCTGTGCGCCAAACTTTTAGATCTTTTCCCAAAGCACAGAAATGATAAGACAGACAAACAACAACAAAAGTAAAAGCATGAAAGGAATGAGTTTAAAAATTAGTGACCAAACAATTTCCTTTATATAGAAAGTAACTAAAACATCTAAATATTCACCTGAGAGGACTAGAAAGCATTAATTTCCTATGTAAAGGAACTTGGTACATTCATTTTAAATGCAGACATCGTTTTAAGGAGACTTTTCCCAATTTTTGTTTTCATTTTTTGCTAAATATGACCATAATATTTTCTTAAGTCTAAATGAATGGAAACAAGTTAAATAACACATAAGAGTACTCTTCTCCACTAGCAGAACCAAAATCATCAGAGATACAAAATGATTTCCCCAGGCCACCATCTACTCCATGTAGAGGGCAGCACACCTCCTTACAGCTGATGTAGTCACTATAGGCCCTTCTTTGCATACTGTACAGAACAAGTCAGCCTAACCTGCAAAATCAGGGGCAAAGTTCATCTGATCCTAAAATAAACTTCTAAAGGTTGCTCAATTTATTTAAAACTCAAAAGTATCTATCCTCCCTAATTAATACAAAAATGAACTAGGCTGACAAGTTCAGCTGTAGAAATCTACATTGTAGACTAAGTTGGGTAAAATGAATCTCACCCTTAATGCTTCTCTTTTTTAAATATTTAATCACCTCTCCTTCCAAGCATCTAAGTTTCCTGGGACACAGATAAAATGTTGCCCCACTACTCCACTATCTAAAAGCATTTTTGGAATTCATTATATGAATTCAATAACAGGAGTACCCACAGTATCTTCAGCTTTAGTTCATACAAATATAGTAATCATATCTATTGAATTCACATGTCTGAACAGCATAATTAGAGAAAAAAGAGCCCAGAAGAAATAATTAATTACATATCCAAATTCCAATTATAAACACAGCATAAAAGTGAATACAGGTTCAATTATCCTTTTGATAATTTTTTAACAAATAATTACAGTGCTGTACAGGTTAAAAGGAGGCTTACAACAAATGCATAACCAGCTACTATGAAACTTGTTGATCTGCTCACAAAAAATCCGTACTGTGTCTGCTACATCTAAAAACATAGCAATAATTTAATCTTTCCAAACCAATTTAAAATAGAGCCTTGATGTAAAGTGAAACCAGTTAAAGCATACATCTATCAAATCACACCCTTCTACCTGTGGTTTGCTTCACATGCAGACCTGTCTTCAAAATTTACTCAATAAATCGAAGGTGGGAAAAATAATTGTCTCCCCAACTTCATGCTTTTGCTGGTTTGAGTGGTACCAAGCTAAATCATGGGCTGGAAGTTAAAACAGGACTACGGGGACCCAAAATATGTTGTGTTTCAAATGATTAACTGCCTAGAGGCAATGGAAAGAACAGACATAGCTAATAAAACACACCTCACAGCTTTAGAATAGATTCAATGTATGTACATTATGTGTTATCTACTGCAGCTCCCCTAAGGTGAAGTATAGTGCTAATTCCCACTTGACAAGATGAATAAAAGCCAACATACAGTCTTTTGATAAACTATGAGTTAGTTGTTAGTTAATGATGATAAATTAGGCAACTATGTAAAGCACTGACCGGCATGAAAGGGGTAGGGAAACTGTTGAATTCCCAGCTTTCCCTGTTTAATCATACACTAGTAGGTTAAAAAAACAAACAAACAAACAAATATGGCCTCACAGAAGCATCACTACAGCTAACGTTAATTTGTATTAATTTTACTATCCTTCTAATCACTTGTTTTTAACATCCTGTTTACGTATGCCAATGTTAAGATAACCTTAAACTCATGTGAGAATCATGGAGCCCCTTTAAGTCACAAATCCAAAGCTCAGTTAGAATTAATTTTGATGGCTTTAAAACGTACTACCATGTTTAAAACTATTTGCCTATTTTCCAGAGCTGAGGCATTAATTTTAGCAATCAGGCATTTGAAAAAGTTGTTACAGCTTCACTGATTATACTTTAAAAACCCACCAGACGGATTCTAACAGAGAGGTTCTTTTTCCTAAATGGTTGAACATTTATCAGCTAGGAAAAAACCCAAGAGAGTCATAGTTTTTTCAGTTTGTGATTTTTTTCCTGGCTGCCAAGGACATTCCATGAATAGGGAGATCACTGCTTCTTTTTTAACAAGTAGATATTATAATTGCAGTTCACTCTGAAAAAACATTAGCTGAAGTATCACTGGATATTAGGCTCTCAGGTATGTCATGGCCTATTTCCTTTAAATAATTGCACTGTTTTTGCTGTTTGGTGGGGATAGGGAGTTAAGAACGCTCGTGTGTTCTGAATCTTTACTAGAGTATTTTAGGTTCACAAAATTTTTTCTCTGAGAGATGTTCTTAATCCTAGTATGTTTGTGCTAGCAAGCCTTCAGTTATTGGACACAGGACTGCACACAGGGCTACAGTACATGTGCAATACAGCATAGCCTAGGAGGTTTGAAACGCGCACTGAGAAGCATATTGCAAACTGCAAATTAAACTCTAATTTTGCAGGAGCTCTTTTATCCCTCTTTGGCTGCACCACCTCTAGTAATAAAGGGGACCATTTGTTCAAGCGTTTGGGTCTCTACAGACAACTATTTATCTGAAAAAGTTATTACCCTAAATTCAGAATGTATGACCTTCGGAGACTCATGGTCTTAAAAGCTACAATACCTTCCCTAGGCAGAGCTCGCCAAACACTCGCTTTTGCGAAATCCTCTCTGACATAAGGCTGTAGCAACAGATGTGTAAAAGGAGGCCATACATAAGGGAAGAAATACACTTCTTTATATTCATGGTGGGTAGGATAAAGAATAATAGACACAAATTGTCTCAGGAAAGATTGGATAGGTCCCAGGAAACAAAAATGCTAAGAAAAATACTGAGGCCCTGGAAAAGGGGGTGGAGGCTCATTTGGGAGCTTTAAAGAAAAGACAAGAGATATCTGCCAGAACCGATACAGATATAGCTGATCTTGTTTTAGGTAGGAAGGTGGATTATATGACCTATTGATTAGTCTATTCCACCTGTCCGGCCTGTCATTTCTATGACTTTTTGACAGGTACGCTTAAAGTCAACTCCTGTTATTGTTATAACGGATCAAGGATTTTAGAAAGAGTATCTCAGGATTACTGTGGCCTATACTGTTGTCAAGCACAGAAAAAGAGAAAAAGAAACACTGAAAGAAAAAGAAAAATGAAAAATTGAATAATGGCTGGTTAACTTTTCCTTTATTATAGCAGGTTTGCGAGCTTCTAAGAGCTTTCAAATATGTATTTTCACTTTGAACAAGTGCTCATAACAAATATCCCAGATGACATCTTAATATAATACTCTGTTTCTACACACAGAAACTACCTGTATCCTGTACTCTAAACACCTGGTCTTATCTCGGGCCGGGATTTTTAGAACATCGCTTCTGGTGTTTGGCTCACCAGGGACAGTAAGGAATTGATGAGCTACCGCCTGAGATATTTTGAGAGCTGTGTGAAATTCTACAACATGGGGTACAAAAGTATGTGCAGCTCTGGAGAAATAGCTGACTGATAGAGCGGAAAACTAGAATGAGTCTGCAACATTTAAACCTTGGAGAACCATAGCTTTAATCCCTCTTCTGCGCAAAATGAAGATTATTGCAGATATTTTGGTCTTTCTTGAAGAGAGCATTCAAAAGTAAAGCAACAGCATTGACTATCGGTATTTTTAAAAAAATTATGCATCAAATGGCAACCTATCTCCTGCTCATTCCTATTACTACTTCCTTATATAACAGACTTATTAGAAGCTGGCATTGTACCAGCAGTTCAACGCAAGTTTCACACTGAGAAGAGAGTGGATATAAATACAGGAGGAAGTTACACTTCTAGAATAAATTTCAGAAATATTTTTATATTTGCTCACTCATGCCTCCCCAGGCATAGGAATAATAAAACAATGGGAAGCACTTCTGGGTTAACATTGCATTCTCTTGGAGTTAATCTGTATTAAGCTACCAAGCTGATTTCTACTATTATCTCTTCTTACGAACTATTGTAAAGTCTCTTAAATAAAGTAATTCACTTCTTGAAGTTGGATGCAGTGATTGGAATATTTTTATATTACACTGTACTTCCCATTTTCCTGCTGTTTTCAAAGCTAATTAATATCTAATATAATTCTTTCATGTTATAGCGATAAATGATTCCTAATATCCTTAGAAGTGGCCATTTTGCTAGATAATTTATTCTCTGACACATACTTGTAAAAACAATAAAAGATGTAATTTCCAGTAAAATAATGAACAGCATATCCTGTCTGAAAAGAGTAAACAGAGATTTCACTGCAACTTCACAATTACAGGAAAGTAAAATGAAACCTGGGAATAATTTTTCTTGGTTATAATGCAGAAGACAAGCAGAGACTTTCATCTTCCCATGCTGTTTAGGACGGTAACTTTATTTAATGACTTACCAACAATTATTCCAGGTCTTCTATCCATTTCAACTATATGTGGATGTACCCCTTTATATGCTGCATCACTCACAACCTGAGTGTTTTTCCGCACCCGCTCTGTTACAGGATCATCTACAACTGGAGTGAAGCCTCTGCCCTTTGTCTTCTCAAAATCTTCATGGTATTTCACCTAGAAAAACAAGAAGAATTACATTTTTCCCCAAGCTGCAATTGACAGCAAATGATTATTCTACGCAACAACGCATACTTGTTTTATGAGGCACTTTTATTCTCTGGGTTTTGTACCGTGATAGAATTGCTACACACGTGAGATGGTAAAGATTTGGCAGGCCATCCCACCTATCTCCTTGGCTTGATTTTCCTGATATTTTGCAATTGTTTGCCACTGCCACTGAATTGCATATTAACTCCAGCGGCCAATCATCAATCTACAGTCGCACAAATCATAGCAAAAAAAGACACGAAAGACCTTGAAGAGGTCCTCTGGTCCACCCCCTCCTTCTCTGAGACAGGATAGCTCTATAATGATGTAGACAACTATGACTGTCAGTGAAAATGTTCCTTGAATGTTCCGCTGAGAATTGTGACTATATGCAAAGTTTCACATAAAGGGTACCCTTTAGCCCTTTTTTTTTAAACATATGCCAGCTGGTTTTATTAACATAGGTTTTAGAAAAAAATGCACTTATCCTAAGAAGCCTGCTTTCCTGAAAAGAAAAAAAAGGTGTAAAGGGACAGTAGAAAGTGTTATATAACTGAATGTTGGAAAAAAACTGGTATTAGTAAGAGTTATAAAAGTATTATCCCTGATTATGCATATTTAATTTTTAAATAGTCTTAATCATCAAATATTTAAATTGATATACTTTCTCACACAAGCAAATGCACGCAAAGCAACTCATTCCAAGACACAAGTCACACGGGAACCAGGAACGTGCACAGGCACAAGGTGATGTGTGTCACCTAATCCAGCCAAACTGTGTGATGCTCAAATGAGGTGTATATTTTTTAAAGAAAAAAGAAACAAACAAAAGAGCATACATTTAACTGTTAGAAAACTGTTTATTAGTATTTTGAAAATGTTCATTACAGTCATATGCAGTTAGCAAACACTCTTTCCCTCAACAGGCATAAGAGGAAAAATATTCCTTCCATACTTTAGCAGAGAGTTTCATTAGTTACCTATATTAATGGAAGGCAAAATCCAGCGGAAAGTCAAGTGCCATTCCTTAGTATACACTAGTTATAGGAAGAAGGTACCCTACCATTGAGATGTTGTTTTGTGTTTCTTTGACATGCCTTAGCTCAGGTGTGTCTAGAATCACACTACGTCTACCTTTCATCTGCCTGTGATCACTGCTGTACTTGACCTGCAAAACAGCAACAACAGCACAGGTGAAGTTTGTACTTATAGTAGAAGGGATAGCGAGTACTACACCACGCAAAGGCATCCAATCCAAACCACAGCGCCCAACATTTTTCCTGTTTCTTTCCTTATACTCATTTGGTACTGATTTATTTTAAAGGGAAGCTATAGATGAGCTAGTATATTGGTAAGATCAAAGGTACATTTATTCCAGCAATCACTTCCTCAGAAAATAGTAACCTGAAAGTTTAAACTCTTGGCTTTTTTTAATGGGATAAGTGAAATTGTACATTTATCAACCTATAATTGATTACAAGTTAGGGTCAAGACAGTAAGAAAACACCACTCTGACTTCTCTTGAACATCTTTGAAACATAGTTGTATGGCTGAGGATAAGCTATCTTCTTATTACCTAGACAGATCCAGATTCTATCCTCAGTCTGCTTCCAGGTAAGAAGCCCAGGTCCCTAGGGAACTGAACTGTTACAAGCAGAGTACCCTTTTGGCAGGCTTCATATTCATGTTTGATAGCTGGCCTTTTTGCTGGCAGCACAAAAGCAATGTATCTGGAGCAAATCTCAATATGCCGTGTTGTTTTAAAAGAGAACGTTTGGGCTCTGTTTTGTGTGCAGCAATAAGTACAGAACCTCCTATGTTACACTTTTTCTAATTAGTGTGTCTAATTAGCGTCTACTTTTACCAACTTGTGCTAGAAGTATAAACACAAGGTTAATTATTTGGGAAAAAAAACCCTCTTAAAATTGTAAAACAGTAAAAGTAGCTGAGCGCAGTGAATACCCTTAAAGTTTCCACTGGCTAGCTGAATACAAATTTCACTGCCATTTTTGTGTTGTTCTTTTACTACTGGGCTCTCTTAATGCTAGTAAATATCATTTTAGATACCTATACATTCACACTCAAATATATTACCTCTCAAATCAGTTGTGCAAATCTATTTCAATGTGCTGAGAGAAAGACTTAAGACCTTCAAAGACTTAATGGACACATTAGTGAATATATCCGTCTCAGATCCTCAAAAGAAGTCAGGTTGTCTGACTGCCCTTAAAAACCCATATTAGCTAAGCACAATAAACTTATGAAAATATAAGCCTTGGTATCTGTATTTTCTAGGTAAATTTGGAGCAACGCACGGAGAAACAGAAATACACGCTCTTGAATACTTTTCATACCTTTCTTAATTAAAGAATGAATTTTCTTAGCAAATATATGCAGCCACACATGCTTTAGAATATAAGGACCAGGTCCTAATAATTTATGGATAGAATAATTATTGCCCACACAGTTTGCAAAGGTCATTAGGTACTGCTCATTAACATGGATGGACATTTATCCTTGTAAATCTTGAGAAACAAAGTGAAGGAGTCACTTGGAAAAAGGTTTAATTTTGAGAAGCGACAAAATTATTTAAATTCCTCAGTTGTTGAAGAGTTTGCTTCTTAGTTTTAATTAAGTACATCAAAACTAGCTGGCTTCGGTAAATACACATCAGCATTTAGGGATATACTTAAGACATACATAGTCATTTACAGTGTCAGCTTTTGCTGCTTTGTACTTAGACAAACCTTATGAAACCCAACCTATGTTACTTTCCTCTCATACACTCAATTTTAAAGCGTTCACTACTATTAACTCTCACCTATCACCTTGAGACAGTGGCTCTGCATGGAAGCCAGTCCCGCTTACCATTTGTAGGGGTTTTGTCATTGGTAGCGTCTCAGCGTTGGAGACACAAACCGTAATATAACTAGCCTAGTCCTTTACATCACTTCGTTACTGTGACTACTCCCTTGCTCCCTATCTGTACTGTCTGCTGCTGCTTATATCACCACGGTAATAATTAAAAAATCAAAAAAACTTTAAATATCGTCATAAAAGCCGACATAAATACAGCATCTCATTCTTTACAGTTTAATGCAATAGGATCTCTCTAGGACCACTCAGCTGTGACGTATGCAGCATGTTGTAGAGTGGAACAGATGACTACATGCTTCCATGATTTGAACCATAAAACAAAATAATAATAACAAGAATGATAAGAATAATAATAAAAGAAATTTTCATCAAATTTAGATTCTCATTTCCCTTGTCCTTTACTGTAATTTACTTCTGAAGTCTGTGAACTAAAACTTGGTAGCAAGAGATAAAGATTCTTGAAAGAATAATGACTGATCTCTAATGACTTTCTCCTTGAAAAATACTGGTTGAAACACATCACTTACATTTTTGTAAGAATAATCAGGCAAGTATGAATATTTTTATTGCCCATAGGTGCAGTATATATATTCAAAGGATAAAAAAAATCCATTCAATGGATGATGCAGTTGGATTCATTTGACACATCAAATCCAAATGGAAAAGCATACCCTTGTTATTTTCCTGCAATGACTGAAAAATAAAAATGACAAAAAGATTCAAACAACTTGCCGAGCTGATATTGTCTTGATTCTTCTTGACTCTCTCTATCTCAGGAGTGACACTCACAGCAGTAGCTTTGCCAGGATGCTCTCTGTAGTGAACCTATTATTTAACAGAATAAAATGGTACGTACTATTTCAGCTAAAGCAGTATCATATTGTATTACATTAAAATGTATGATTTAAAAGGTCATCCAGGAAACAAATGAAAGGCTAAAATGCATTTGAGGTTTATTAAAGCTTATAAAACCTGATTCTTGTGCCATAACCTTGAATTCCTTCTGTAGAGTCTTAATGCATTTGTGTGAATATATACACACATAGGCACACAACAACACCTTGACATTTAGCACACTAGCATTTGCCAGTATGGAGAAATACCTTATGTTTGGAATGGGGTAAGCCACAAATAATGTAGTGAATTCAGTAAGAGCAAGTGAAAACCTCAATTTCAGCAATGCCTGCTGTAAATGCACAGTTGTTCACACACAGAGATCCCATAAAGGACAGCATCCTTGTTCTAACTTTTGCACTGTGTCTACTTAGAGGTGATTAAACACAGTGGATGCAGTACATCATATGACTGTGAAATGAACCCAACTATCTAAATTTCACCAAGTGTTTATTTAAGTGCACTTTCAGCTTAGATATACCCCCTCTGTCACTTTCCACAGAAGCACACTTGTAGCAATGATACATTAAGTAAATGCATGCTCAAGGCAGCATCAGTATCTAAAGAGGAAAAATGACAGGATGTGACATGGACTGACCAATCAGTCTGACGTTAGCCTTGGTCCAAAATACTAGAAACTCAGATATGGTATATAGTTAGTTAATAATTAGAGATGCTTGGATGATTTATACCAATTAAAATACTTCTATATAAAACAAGTGTTTCCTTACAAAGCAGAATGTTTTTATAAGCTCTCATGATTGTATCATAAGGATAGCTATGCTGACATACTACGTTCACAGTTCTGCAGTGCACTGTGGCATTAAAATGCATATTCTTCAAATAGTTGTCTTCCCCATGTGACCCAGCTCTGATCTGTCCCCATCAACGTATCCCAGGTGAAAAGCGACATCTTATCAAAACGACAGTAAACTGTCAAATGGATTAAAACTTACAAAGTGACATTTGTAAAGGTATTATGATTATTCAAGACTTAGTGTCTAGAAAGGTCTGAAGTTATACGATCTTTGCCCAAAGCCATTCAACATTTTCATCAGCGACCTGGAAGAGAATTTAATCTTTCCAATAAAATTTGTACAACAAAAAAATTGGTCAAAGGTAAACAATGGTGCAAGTAGGACAGCTATACAGACCAGCTTGAATCACTTGGAAAACTGGGTTTTTTGAATAGCATACATTTTAAGAGCACTGGATGCATCACCATAAATCTAAGAACAGTCTAGCACACACTTAAGTTAGAGAGACAGTATTCTTGACAATTAATTTGGGGAAAATGGCAGAAAATATCCCAGGGAAATGCTGAAGTTATTTGTAGCCCCATGAAGGAAGTCCCAAGGAGGAGAATGGCTGGTCCCTCAAAGACTTGTTAACAAAATAAAGCTTCAATAGTGCAAGGAGGCAAAAGTGTGCTCCAAAATTCCTTACCTTCTCCCATGTGCTCCTGCTAAAAGTAGGATTTTCTACTGGTTACTTCAGTCATTAAATACTAAACTCTGACATGAAGGATACTGAGGAACCAGAAAGAGACAGGTAAGAGAGCTGGTGTTTGAGTACAACTGTAGCTAATCGTATTAAAAAAAAAACCCTATTTTTATAAAAAGAAAAAAAAGTCAAGATTTCCTACAAATACCCAAGGCAGAATAACATTTCAAAAAAATTGCAGCCTTTTCTTTAATCAAGAATGTGCCACTTCACACACCATTTCCTGAACCAAGCAATAGCTTTTCACAAACGCTTCCTAGGAAATGGTTTTCAAGTAATTCCATTACTGAGCATGTGCTTAACTAAAGAAAAGATACAGCTTCTGGAAGCAGATCTTTGAACCCATCCTCTGTCCCTAGAAATTATAGAAAGGATTAAATTAGAGCAACTTCCCATGCTGACGTTCTCTTGATTCCTCTTGACTCTTTCGATCTCAGGGGTGACGGTCACAGGTGTAGCTTTGCAGAGCTGCTCTTTGTATTGAACCTGGTAAACATGGCATAAGACATTATACAGAGACTTCCAAGTAACAGAAGTACATCACTGTGTTAGAAAACATTAGAGAGCACACTGCATTTAGCTGGAAAATATGATTCCTTAACAAACACCCGCATCTTTCCACATGATACTTAGTACTTACCCTCTTGCAGTTCCCTCTGTTTCAGACATCAAGACAATTGATACTTCAACAGGAATACATCACTCCTATTGACGTTAATCAAAGTGCAAGGCTAAGGAGTTATTGATTGACTGTTAATTGGTTAAATTAGTCTTTCTGGACAAAGAGGAACTAGCACAAACATCACAGACTTATTCACAGAAGCACCAACACATTTAATTCAGCACAAAGAAAAGGGCAAGCAATGAATGTGGAGCACACATTGCTAATGTTCTTCTGGTTTTCTTTAACTCTCCTTAGTTCGGGTGGATCAGAAATAGTTGTTGCATGTTGAATTTCTTCCTTGTATTTAATCTGCACAACAAATATTACAAAATGTTAGCACCTTAAAGGAGATGTAGACAAGCACTAAAACACAACAAACATTTTGTAATCCTTCCCTTACACTTAAGTGCACAGCTAGACCACACCTACCAGCACTCCTGACCTGATAAGGCGCAGTTATGTTTAATTTTTGAAACAGGTTGCTAGGCTCTTGGATGGATCTTGTTTATTATGATGCAGCACAGAGCACATATAACAAGCCTGGTATCTGAAGACTGTTACTGTGGGAGTAAACATCATCTGGGATTGTGGCTACCTTGATGATAACTGGAATGCTGCATATACCACTTGGAGATGTGTAGCGCTTTAACAATGACTTGGGCTGGTAGTAGCTTGCTAGGGAGCCTACCAGTCCATTACAGGAACCAAACATTTCCCAGACGTGTCCTTAAAAGGGCAGATGGCTTCAAAGTCTGATTCAAGTTCTTCAAAAACACGCACATAGACACATAGTGGAGAATGCAGTTCTTCAGATTCCATCGCTGAGAAATCGACAATGCTTTGGAAGATACTGTCGTATGTTTAGTGTTGCTATTGCCATATTTAATCTTTTAAACAGCTGTATGTTTGGATACGGGAAAGATGCATAAAACTAGAGGAACTCCTTCAATTATACAACATATGTACCACAACTGGAATTCAAGTTAATGAGAAAGAGTGTGAAGTTAAGCGGATGTGCTATTAGAAAGAAAGGCAACATATTTTCTGGTTTTCTATATGCTATCCAATAGTGCAATATTGGACAAGTCTGTGCAATGTCTTTTTCTTACTGCCTATTACTAAATATCAGTGCAGTACTCAGTACATTGAGCTTCATATCTCTTATTCCACTGTAATATAAACAATATTCATAGATCATGTCATCCTGTACAGTAATATGGCCTGTTTTCTTGTTCTTTACAATGGTAATAAAACAGCAAAATTATAAAAACATTCAGAATTGTATGTGCAGTAGTATATACTACATGGAAACACTTTTTATTAGCCAAACTCAAGGAAGTAAAGAATGGTAAGAGCAAGGGAACAGCATAATGAATCAATTTGTATAGTTTCATATTTATGTGGCAATCAAAACTTATTTTGAATAAATTTTTAAGGCTGCAAAATCCAGCACTCAAAAATCAGAAAAATGGCACTATTAACTTCATAAATGTAATCTTAGTTCCACCCTTTGTGTAAATATGTTCCATGTAGAGTATTTAGTATATTGTATACTACTTCATTTTTTCCCTGTTTAAGTGCTTTTTAACCTTCTTCGTCTATTATCAAAAACTGTTTTTCTCAAGACAATTCTACTTCATTCAGTGCACAGAGTCAATGGCCCTTACTTAGTGAGACATAGGATTATATAGCACTCGCGTTCAAATGACAATTCCCATAGAACTGTACTTTGTAAAATCGAAAGCCAGAGAAGACGTCTCAATGCCACAGTATAAAATCATATACTTAGGATCAGCCCTACATGCAGGGACCTGAATTTGGCTTTGCGCTTTTGGGTACTGCCTTAGTGACCTCAATAATATCCCCTAAAGGTTCCTCTTGGGGAGGCAATTTCTCAAGATTTAAAAATAAAAAAGGGGAGGGAGGGAGGAGAACCCTGCACAAACACACATTCCTTTCTGTTCCTTCATCTTAAACCCTGTTTGGTTTGTAGGATAAGGCCGTTCAGCTTGAGTGCACAAACCCATAAGAACAATCATAGATTATTACCTCTGTGAATACCGTTGTTAAAGAACGAAAAAACATTTTGCCCAAGGGTTTTGTAGATAGATGCTGACAGTAAAGACATGACGGATCTAAACAGTCTTGGGTTCTGCTTCAGGTCTGGAGGGAAGCATCTATGAATAAGAACACACCACTCCACCCATCTTTCCCCACAGTCAGCTTCTCCAATTTGGCTTTGACCAAGCCCTTCGACACTTTCAACTCCTCAGCCCTAGTCTCTTTCCCCCCCAAATCCACTGTACCAAAAGTCACCTCCTAGATAAATTTCACCTCTTCTCCAAGACATGGTACTGCTGGAGATAGCCAAATTTTTGTAACACAGGTGAAACATTTTTCTCTAGCCTCATTCTTGGAAACTGCTTTAGCTGAAATTTTAAAAAAAAAATTAAAAAAGGGGAAATAACAAAAACAGCTCAAAGCACAGACAAGAGTGGAAAATTTCAGTTCAGACAGCTGTGGATTGGCAGAAGTACCAACCCATTGGATACAGGGTCTTTTAAAAGATAAGTTTAAAAACTGACAGTGCTACCAGTCCTTAAAGTAATTTAAAAGTGCTTCAAAATGTCCATTACTTGAGCTTTAATCAGCTCCCAGCCTTTGTGGAACTGTATCACAGGAGTTTCTTCACAGATTTTATGTAAACAAAAACACACAACAAAACAAAAATCTTTACTCAAATATTTTCTTCCCAGAGCTGTGTCCGATGCATCCTGTCCCTCAAAATAAATAACTAAAAAAACCCACTTAGTTATTTGTAGCTTCTCAGTTCAAATTCAGTTACAGTCCGTGAATATAACGCTTGCTTTTGAAGTTCTATGAGATCTTGACTCCAACTATTTAGGGGGCTGTTTCTTCCTAACAAGTCATCACAACAGGTTAGATGAGATGAACCATCTTGGCTGTCACCACCTTTTTTTTTTTTTTTTTTTTTTAAGAATTGAAAATAAACTGTTCTCAGTTTTGTCTCCAATGTATGTTATCTGGAAGAATTTGATCACTTTCAGAACATGATACACTGAACACGATGGACTTTCTTTGCATGGTTTGGTTTCATGTTGATCTTTATCTTGGTTTGGTCTCCTGGTTTACCTGGCTTTCTTGCACTGCATATGAGCTTCAATTTCCATAAGGTTTCATCTAGGTCAGCAAATAGTTTTAAAGCTGTCCTAAGTCCTCCTGACTTTAATGAACCTTTAATAAATAGTGTACAGTACCAAACTAAATTTGCGTATACTATATACATAAAATAAAGTATCTTGTGTACAATATTAACTTTTCACGTAGGCTAGCAATGTTAAGGCCACGTTACTTACCACTACCACATTTTACATTTCTCTTGATATGCTCTTGGTCAAGTGTGTTTACTACCATATTGACATGCTTTTTGTTTTCCCTGTATCACCACTGTTGATTTCTAAAACAGCAAGAGCACTGCACATTATTTTTCCATTTCACTTTGAAGGACATTGAGAAAAAAGCATTAAAGTAACATTACTCTCAATAAGCCTCTCGCTGTGTGTATGTGTGTGCATATGTGTGATTAGTCTTAAAGTAAATGACTGAGGTAATTGGAAATTAGAGACATTTTTGTTTCTAGGACATGAGTTTAAATCTGGCTCAGAAAGAAACATATCTGCACAGGCCAAAAAAAAGGCAAAACAAAAAAATCCCAAACCCACAGCTTCCCAACCAGAAACAATAAGTCAGCACATAGAAACAGACTACTGGATTTAGGACATGTGATAACCTGCACTGAATCTGTGAATTACCTTGTGACTCAATATGACAAGATGAAAAGTGATACACAGAGGAGAGAAAAATTCAAAAGAAAATGTGAGTTTTCCAAAATTTTATGGAAATTACCTACCTACGTTTACTTTGGTGGGAAAAGGAGCATTTAATATTAATTGGTAAACCAGGAAATTCTAGTAGAGTAAATATCAGATGTGCCTTGTCTGGATTTGAAATACACTCCAGCAACAACCTAAGGTCATGTCTAGGCATTACTTTCACATTTTCTTTTTAAGAAAGCATCTAATCATTAGAAACATCAGGTCACAAAGAATTGTTCCAAAGGACAGCACACAGAAAGCTCCAAACAACTGAAATGCAGTTACAAATGTTTCTTGTTTTGCACTTGCTTGTCCATTTCTTTCCAAGTTAGGCCACATATATAACAGTTATCACATAAAAACATTTTAGAAAACTCTCATTTTGATATTCTACTTCTAGTTGTCAGTTAAAGTGCCAAAAAGGTCAGGCATCCATAGATAATTCACTTCAGAATATCATTTCAGCAGCAGTCCTGTCAGATGCACAGTTTAACGCATCATCAGCACGTCAAGAAGCACAAACCCTCTACCTTCTCACAAAGGTTGAATCAAGACATCCATTTTTATCTTCTTGATTTTCTCTTTGGTGATATGATATTTTTATAAACTGCAAATTACAACCGCTGTTCAGTCTGCCATGTCATGAAATACATTTCATCTTTCTCATTCTTGAAAAAATAAAGCTCTATCATCAAATATTTAGTTAAAATATTTATTTCCTATTTCTGATGACACTTCAGTATAAAACTCGACTTTGAGACTCAGAACTCCATTAGAGCGTTATTGGAGCATTACATCCAAACTCTGGTGGAATTTGAATGAGATATATGGCAGTGATATATGAAAATGTGGAATTTTTACTGAACAATCTAGAAAAAAATCTGACTCTATTTATTCATGTAAGGATAATTAATGTTAATTACACTTACCGAACTAATATTCTGCTGATTTTTCTTTACTCTTTCAATCTCTGGAGTCTCTTTTACAGCTGTGCCAGCTCCTAGTTCCTTCTTATAAAACACCTTCATTTCCCACCCACCCCCCCAAAAAAAATAATTATGAGACTCTTAGCAATGCAAGTATAAATTCTCATAAAAGGGGCTGGGCGATTTTCCAAGTTCCACATTGGTCCAACTATAAATATTGCTAAGAAAGCAAATACTTTAATTTTTCATAAATCAGACCAATTATCAGTAACAGTAATAACACTGTTTGTTTTTAAATGTAACTCAGATAATCTATTGCTATCCTTTAGACTGACCTCAAATATTTTGAAGTTTTTGCAATGCTAAAGTTTTAAGTTCAGAAATAATACTAAAATTTAGGTCATAAACATTTACAAGTGCAACTTCATGCCTGAGTAATCTCCCTGATTTCAATGTAATTACTTAAACATGTATGTACACGAAAGACTTGATTTTTTTTTAATCTTCAGATCTTAAGATACTCTGAGAAGTGAATAATTATTATTCTTTCTAATTTAACAAACTAGGAAATCGACATATTCATGACTAAGTAATCAGAAAAGCCAGAGCTACAATCATGCAATTGCAATTCTCAACTTTTGAGTTCAAGCCAGAAAGCTGAGGAGTGTGTCTAAAAACACAGCTTACTTCTGAAAAGATACACACACATGCTCTCTATACAATTCTCCTCTCTATTTCCATTGTTTCAATAAAAGATAAAGCACAAAGGCCATCAGTAGAATCCATCATTCAAAGTTACTCAAGGAGACAGTAAATAACTGCTCCACAAATTCCAAATGTGGCTATAATTTAAATAATCATGAAGTACCAGTTCAGACTGCACAACTCCTAAGGAAGTTTTATTTGAATTTCAGTATTTGGTGTCACAGATGTTGCCATTCCAGTAAGTATTTCCAGGCTAGTAGTTTAAAAACAAGCCTGATCCTGGAGTTCATACAATAAATCTCTACCACTTACTATTTCTCCCTTTTTTAAAAACAAGATTTATTTAACTTTCATTTAACTTTTTATTTTTCTCAATAAACATTAAACAAAAAACATCATTCTTGAAGCATTTCTCCTAATTCCTTAAAGTTCTTTGTAACCTATGGTGACCAGTACTGCCAAATATTCCAGGGAAGAGTAAATTACTCATGTACACAATTCATTATCTAACATACAGAAAACCTTCCAACAATTTGGAACTTTACCATGTGAAAATAGAGGTAGTTTATGGAGTATGAACTTGAAAATTTCTCTTAACAAACATGTTAGCACAAGGTAGAAAGATTTACACGTTGGATTGAAGTAAAATATGCTTTTCTATCAAGCAAAGAGTGGTAAAAAATACTGGAGCAAAGAATTTTTCTATGAAAGAGATCACTGTGCAGTAAGATTCTATTGTAAATCATCTGCCAAATGAGCTAGCTAGCTAAAAGCAGCACTGATTTTATCTGCAGAGCTAGCCACTTTTTTTGTCCCCTAGAGCAGGAAAATACCTCAGAAAAAATCAAAAAAATCAGAAAGCTGTTAGGGTCATTGTCTTAATTTTTCTGTATTGGGACTGCTCCCCGTTCTACCTCAAGTACTAAAAAGTAACTTACTTTTATAACCTAAATTGCATAGAATGCTCAAGGATTACAGCGAAGAGAAAGGAAAAAAAACCTGTAATTCAATCTCAGCTATGAATTGCTTTCCTACATTTGGAGGATCCAGTGCAGAAAAAGGAAAACGATGATCACAAAATGAAATAGCCTCAAATAACCTCGAAGCGGTTCACCTAGGACGCTAACAAAGAGGGCTACTGTCAGTCTTGGCACTGAAAGCTCACACTGGCCTACAGGGCTGCAAGGGGCTCAAACGTACAGAGCTTTGTCAAGGCTTAATCAAGCAGTGGGAGGTTATTATGTGGCTGGTATCTATTAGTGAGCCCATACTATTACAGATTTTAGACCCGCAGATCTATTTTGAGGACTGGGTCTAATGCTAAGAAAGCCTGAGGCAGGGAGGGAAGGAGATGAGTAGAGACTAGCTCAGCTCCCCGCTGTGACCGGTCGGTTCAAGGGGACACATGCATGGCAGCACGCCCGTGGCCCGACTAAGGCGCTCATCACCTTCACCACACGCAGCAAAGCAGCGTTCCAACGCAAGAGGCAACAGAGTACAGGAAACAAAACCCGGGCACTGGGCCTCTCCACAGTTTGCATTAGAAAAGATGTAGCTTTCAATTGCTCTTCTCTGAAGGAAGAAAAGGAGGTAATGGCAGGAAGACACTAGGGGAGTGATCGCTGCCGAGGGTGGTCTCAGAGAGGACTTCTTCGGCTCCCCTCTGCCTGCAGGCCCTTGTTTCCCCAGGGAAGCTGCAGTGCGGAGGCATCCGGTCAACACCTCCGAGGAAAACTCACTGGCCCTGTACTCAAGTGGAGGTCAAGAACCTAAGAATCTCTCTGAGCTAAGGAATCGCGTCCCTGTCAGACAATACTAATATATTTAAGTAATTTATACTCCTTTCTCTCAAATCATTGGCTTTGTCGGTGTTACTGAACTAAGCCTGCCAGAAAAACAGACACTAACTGGATAGCCTTTGCTTCCAGAGGCTAAATTTCTTCTACATCTCCTCTTCTCTGCTACATTACAAGCGCAGCTAGAACTACATATAGCAGAATTAATGGGCCTCAGAAGGGAACAGAACTGAATATGTAACAAACACATAGTGGGCAATCTTAGAAATCTGAGCTCACAATTTACATTTAGGGATAAACTGATACTCACACCTAGCATAAAATTAAAAAAAATATATCCAGTATAACATAAAATCATTAGCTAGATATATTTATGAACCTGATCTATTCTAATTTTATATCAGAATCTTGATGTGCTGTACGTGTGATAGGAAAGAGATGCTAGATCTTACTTGCACAGTAACAAACCTTAGGGTTTTTTGTCCTTTTTAATGAAGCACTTCCTGGGGTTTGAAGGAAAAAGGAAAAACAATCTTCAATTAAAAATAACTGTGGCTTGGCAAGGTGGTGTAAGTGGTTTAGCAATGCAAAGTAACAGTATCATGCCTAGAAAAACTGAGTATTTTTTTCCTTGAAATACATGAGTGATACAGCCTTTGCCAGGAAAATTATGCAAATGGTTCAAAGGACATTTACTCATAAATTTCCTGTTTCATGCTGAGGCACTAGAGAGCCTACTTAAATTGAAAGTATCTGAAAAGTTGCAAGTAAAGGGGAAAGTGCTATTACTCACTGAACTGATGTTTTTTTGAGTACTTTTAATCCTCTCCATCTCTGGAGTGTCTGGGACAGCAGAATAGTTACAGAGCATCTTCTCTGCTTCATCTTTGTACATTTTCTGAAAAATAATTTAAAAATATGCATGTCCTATTTTCTTAGGGCTCCGAATACCCAAACTACAGCAAAAGGTGCTTATTGTTAATGAGCCTCAACAGCCCTGTATGGTGTTTATTTCATCCTCTCTCCTCCATGCCATCATTGTCCTTGACTGCTCAACACAGGACAATGAAGAGAATATATATATACACACCTATAGAGAGAAAGAGAGGTGTAGAGGTATATATATTTTATATATCTATATGTATCTCCTTCCCATTAGGTAATGTAAACACACCTGTAAGCAGGTGTAAACAATTAAAATATGCATAGTGTGACAGGCCTAAATATAAATAAGAATCAGGCTGCAAGATTTTTCCTACAGGTAAATTCATTTCAAATGGCTATAAAAGCCTCTACAGAGCTACAGAAGAAGCATTTTGAGCAGCGTATGCCAAGGACTCATTGTTAACGCAAAATTAAAACGTTCAGTCTTTGTTCTGTGCCTACCTGGCTTGCTATTTCCGAAGCCCTTTTGACCCGTTGTATCTCAGGAGTATAAGGGCCAACTTGCATCCCTTTTCCTATAATTTCAGTCTCCAGATCCTTTTTATATTCTTTCTGCAAAAAAAAGGACAGGAAGCAAATTCCTAAGTATGCAACATAACCAATTCTGCAGTAATTTGTACGTGCTGTCTTCAAAGTTATTCTGATAATGCTAATCAGATTCCAAAAGAATTGCCGTGATGTCTGCAGTCTAGTTTTTTGTTGTGCACCACTTATTCCTTTTAACCCAAGCACGTTCAGAAAGTTTTTATGTTTTCAAAATCTCATTGCGTTTTACTTAAAAAGTAATCTTGTACATCAACTCTCTACCCACCTGGCTTACAATTTCAGAAGCTTTCTTGGCTCGTTGTATATCAGGGGTGTCCATGCCCACTCCCATTCCCTTCCCTTTAATTTCATTCTCCAAGTCTTTCTTGTATTCTTTCTGTAAAGAATAACATTGGAAATACTCAGGCGTTCGATAGCTCAATCTTTATATCGATCCTACATTAGTCTCTGCAGTTCCTCTGAACAGTATCCACAGAACACCAAATAACTTATGTTTCAATCACATTATCTTTGTGGGATCTATCTACAAGACACCTATGCTGCCAGGTTAAAAAGTTCTTTTAACAGATAGCTTTTAACGCAGCCTTTCACACGGATCTGTCCTTCCAACTTTGGAAGCCACTGACATGCTTAGATGAGACTTTCTCACTCAGCTGTGCTTTGTGAGACTAAGGTCAGAAGGCCTTTTAGCATCTAATTCTGTCTCATGTGGTCCTACCCAAATAAGCAGCAGCTACTGAGATCTAAAAGCAACAGGGCCTGCAGCTACAGAAGACAGTGGAGGCCAGGTGTGGTTAGTAAGGAAAACTTGCAAAAGATAATGGAAGGGCTGAAGTTCTGGGAGCTCTTATGTTTTACCCATAACAAGGATTATGCAACATTAGAGTCTAAACAGATCACAGACTAGATATTTGGTGAAACTTGTGTTATTGTTACAGCCTAGATTTGCCACCATGTAGAATTCTTCATGAAAATAATTTATTGCATTCTGTCAAATGGAAAGCTTGCACCAGGTGCAGTACTTACAGTGCTTGCAATTTCAGAAGCTTTCTTCACTCGTTTTATCTCAGGAGTATCTGGACCAACTTGCATGCCCTTCCCTTTAATTTCAGTCTCCAGATCTTTTTTGTATTGTTTCTGTGAAGATAAAACTTTAAACTACATATTCACAATAACCAGAGAGTTGCAGGTAGATTTTTGCCCAAGAGATCCAATTTTAGAGTCAGAATCTTGAGTTTACCAAGTTCAGAGTCACTGGCAAGAATCTTGGCAAGTTTTTGCCACAAAAACACATAACAAACCATAGGAGCAAAACTTCAGGAGATAGTCACTGAACGTGCAAAACTCTACCGATGAATGTTAAATATGGCAGAGGGGGTGGAGGACTCAGTCTGTACAGCTCGCTGTAATTATCCTTTAAAGGAAAAGGGCAGTTCAGCTCTGTAGAACAAAGTGTAATAAGCTGGTACTTGGCATCTGCCTACTTCAAATACATTTTACTTTTAAGAAAATATTTTATTTATGAAAAGACTACATACTAGAAATTTAGTACTCTACAGAATTGTTTCCAGTGAACTTTCAGAGCAGGAAGTTGTAATTTATTCATTTAATAGGTCTTTCCTGAACCACAGCCATTAGACAAGTGGCAGCACTCATCCATGATTGCTGCTTTTTCTTCATAATATAAATTATAAATAACCAATAATGAGGAAACTAAATGAATATTTCATCTTCAGCTTATCCAAGCAAGGATATAATTCTTGTTCATCTGCAAATGATATTAAAATGTAATACTGAAACACTGTACACAATGATGCTTTTTATATATAAAAAATTAAAAGGTTATGTTCTCAGGCACTGCTACTTCTGCTGCTACAGTAGTAAACATTCTCTTCTGCTATACTTCATCTCTGCCTGCTGAAAACAGGTAATTTTTGCAAAATATATATGATTAAAATATTTTTTTTCTTACTTTTCCCATTTGTTAACGATCTTTTTAAGTTGCACATCAATAAAAAATAAGAAGGAAAATATATTTCTATTGTTTACAATAGCCTAACCACTTGCAGCATAAAGCAGCAAGAAGCAGAGCAAAAAGACTGAAAGTCTTCCAACTCTGTCTCACTGTGATGAGAAAATAAGCATGACAAACCACATTTTTTGCAGAAAATGTAAATTAACCCGTGATAAGACGTCATCCCACACATCCTTTGTGCAGAAGGTGGAATTGCAAATGCTTCCTCCGAGCTTCCTACTGTGTAAAACACCAAGGAAAATACAGCCCTGGGAGTTATGTATTTCTGCACTTGTTTACGGTGGGTAAGGTTAGCCCTATACACAGCAGTCCCTCTGGTTATTATCGCTATATACATCTGTATAGCTCTGAAAGAATGGCTTCCAAAATGTGTGCAAGTACAGCGTGCGCTTCCCCTCTCCTCTCCAGCCTCATTGCTTGGGCGGCTCAGCTGAACGTACAGCCTTGCCAAGGACACATTAGGCCCTGAGTTCCTCCAAGTGGTCTTTAAGAGGTGCAGTGATAGATCAAGGAGTCTCCCACCTCCACTCTCAGCTCTTCAAGAGGAGTAGGTCCCACACTACAGTACTTCGAGGTAACCTCCGTAACATCTTAGACTGTTAATACCAAAGTTCACTCCTAAAAATATGTATACTCTGCAAGGTGCCTCCACCTATCTATTTGCAAAGGATTAACTGCAAGCTCAAGAAAATCTACTTCTTCATGTCAGCTTTACTCATGGAAGAAAGATTTCAAAAGTGAAACAGATTGTCTGGATAAAAGTTCTTTGTAAGAAGCCTGACAGTCATAACCAATATTTATTTTTAAAAAACAGGCATATAATTCCAAAAAACATTTAATTGACTTTTCTTTAAAAGTCCATTAACAGTTAACCTCTTTTCCCATTACAGTATTAATTATACTAGCTGAATAAATGAATAAGCTGCAAAAAACCCATAATTTTAAATGCTTTATCTACTGACCCCACCAACAGTTTCAGTTGATCTTTTAATTCTCTGGAAGTCTAGAATATTTGTCCTGAGCCCTTTTTTCTAGATTTTTTTTTAATACTCTTAATGCAAAACAGAAATAGCGTTAGTTTCAATACATACATATAACATGGTAGATTATGTAAAAAAATGGAATAGAGTATACCACAAAGAGTGAACTTCCTGTGACATCAGTAACCTTGACTAGCATAACATACCTCATTTAGTATCTGAGCTGCGTTTTTCACTCTAATCAAATCTGGCGTGTCTTCAAACACTGTCATTCCTTTTCCTTTTATCTCTTCTTCCAAATCTTTTCTATACTCTTTCTAAGGAGTTAAAAAAAGAAAGATTTCTCCACTCAATATTTCGTGCAAGATCTTGAAAAGAAATGCCACTTATTAAATGTTTGAAGGGTCTCTTTGAAATGTCTATGAAATATGAATTCGCTGAAGTACAGGTTTCAGAGTTAAAATAGAATTGGAAATTATCAAATCAAAAGGTACAATGTTCCAAAACATGTTCATGTAGCCATGTATTTCCTGTTGCAGTCTTGAAAAATATTCCATTTCTGTACAGTGCTACCACATTGTTCAGGGGCCTCAGTTGCATATCTGCAGAAATTTTAACTGCAGTAGCATTTGCTTTTACAAGACCAATGTCTGCTGTGCAGCAGTTTTTACTTCTGTTCCACTAACAGTTTCAAAATCAGGATGAATGCTCTAAACTCTGTATTAGGACCTGTTAAAATGACTGGCTGCTAAATTATGATTTAGATGCAATATTCCTACGATCTCCCTCGTGCTTTTCTTAGACACTGCACTGACAAAAGATCCATCATTTAGCAAATGCAACCTGCAGAATACACAAGTGATCAGTATCAAATTAAGAGCACAGTAGAATCTGCCTGTAGATGTTTGGTCCTTCTTCCTCTTCCACATCACCCCACAGGTGATGTAACCCCACTAAAGTGAAAGATCTTTAAGGTTTGTAAGGATTTTTAATTGCTCTTTCCATCTCCAGGTTTGAGGGATTTTTTTACTTTTTTTTAAACCAAAGAAACTTGGAGATAGGCAGAAATTTGAAAAAAATATTTTTCACAAGGGTTTACAAAGACATGAACTAAAGCTCTTAATCATGTATTAAATTTTGCAAGAAATAGAAAACACCTTTCTCTCCTTGTTAGTTTTCTACTTAAGCAAAAAAATCCAGGTATATTTGAAGAAGGTTCTCTCTTTACCATCATAAGCATGCTCTAGAACAAGCAGGAAACTTCTATTAATTTAGAAAAAAATTAAAGTCAGTGCTCTCTTTTGCAGGAGTTATAACTGTGATTACAGAGAAAATGGTTCTTATTGTTACAAAACGGGAAATATTAGTAGAATTTTCTACAGTGGGAAGGCAACAGAAGAAGCAGAAACAGCTGATGCTTTAAAAAAAGAGTAATTGAAAAAATCATTCATTTTTTAATAACTCCAGGTTTTCCTTCCTGTCTAATGTCTAATCTATGTAAAGCTTATGACAAACCTTCACACAAAAAATACTGAACTACATCCTTTACTGTGAAGCAATAAATTATTTTCCTGCATCCTGAAAAATAACTATTAATTTGACCTACGTAATCTTTGGTTTGGGAATCTGTTGTTTGAATATGGCTATAAAATCATCTGAAATTTGTTATCATTTTTATTTTCTCATATTCTTCCCCTTTGACTTCCAGATATGTATTACTCCCTAAGTAATGAGAAGTAAAACTTAAGGAGGTAAGAACAAAGGAACAGCTTCACCCTATAGCACTATGCAGTGAAGTTACCTTAAAGTTTTCAAAGATGTAAATTTACAGCGTACCTGTAACTATGCATTAACCACTTTCATGGACACTCAGCATGCAGCAAGATTAACTCAGTGAAATACAATCATCTGTTGCATTTTTCGTCAGCAACAGGCATAAATGTGACATATGAGAGAGTTTTGTATGCATAGAATGGTACTGCACAGGCTAGACCTACCTTGATTGTCTGTCTGACAGCTAACACTTTCAGAGTAATTTATTTATTAGTGGATGAATAATAAAGAAATATTTGAAAAGAAAGACTTTTTTTCCCCCATACGAAATCTAGCATAAACTTGGATAAGTTATTTAAGGAACAAGGAAAGGAACTTCCAAAGTAAGTAGGTCGAGGTTTTTTAATTCTATCATCCTCAGTTCTAGCTATCTGGGCTGCAGTAAAAACATCAATTCATAATACAATAAATATAAGCAAGGTGCTGTTGGATCCCAAATTCAAAGGCAGGATATACAGCAGCTCTGACGTTTTTATTTTTAACTATGAATTTTCTGATATATTTGTTCCCAAATTTGGTCAAATAATAAGCTTTGTGTATAGAACCAACCAATACTCCAAACCGAACATGAAAACAGCTGTGAATAAATAAACAGTAAAAGACTAAAGACAAAAAGATTCTAAGTCATGGACAAAATGTTCTAGCATTCATATATATCATAAACCATTATTTCAATGCACAAGAAGCAGCTTCCTGTCATATTCAGTAATGATTTAATTTATAATGCCACATTCAACCTAAGAACATTGGACAAATAATAAAGAAACAGTTGGCATACAGAGAATCGGCAGCTTCTAAAAAACTGTGCTTAAAGCTAACCGTGTAATTTACTGGTTAGAGCTATATAATGGAATTTTAGTTTTCCTCATTTCCATTCCTAACATGTGTGCTAGATAATTATTTCAATTAAAATAGTTAATAACAAGTGACCTACACAAAGCTCACGGCATCCATCTAACTACAAAAGATCATCAGAAACATGAAATAATTACTCAAAAGGAAAAACTGCCATCTGGATACAAACAAAAACCCTCCTTTCTACCCCCTCATTTATCTGGAAAGCAAACTCCTGGCCCTCTCCAAAACCCTATCAAACAGATGTCTTTTGCAGCATGCCTGGAAGGTCACCAAATTTGGGCTATTCAAGCCCAGGGGAGGAACAAATTCCAAAGTTGAGGCCCTCACAAAGAATATCAGGCCAACAATCCTTTTTCTTTAGAGAGTCATCTGATTTGTTCAGTTAACTCTGTTTTTCCGGTTCAGGTGTGCTGAACTTTACCATTTCCTTATGTTTATAAAGGAATCTTCAGAAAATATTGATTCTTGCTACAGGACTATTCAGAATATAAAACCATACACTGCTATTCTTGTTCCTGAAGTCACTTTTTATATAGCTACACTGTTAAATGTAAATTGTTCAGCACTCACAAGTGATGCTGCTTATTGTGCATTTACATTTTAACAAAAGCAAAAGTAAATAGAGATCCTCTACCTCTTTCAGAAGGCTAGTGATTTGTTTCATATGCAAGAACTCCGGGGTCTTGTCTAAATCCATTGAGGGCCTTCCCTTGAGGCTTTCTTCAAAATCTTTGCGATACATCTTCTATTGAAGCAAAACAACAATTAGTAGCATATACACGTGCATTTCCGAACATACTTCAGAAAAAAGTACTGTAAACCGACAGAGAAACGAGCCATGCCATAGATTAGTTATCACATTAGTTAGTGCTACTCATTTTATTACCTAGATTATCTTTATGAGACACAGTTCAGATGAACACTATATATATACATCTATAGATATATATATATGCTGTTTCTAAAGAGAATGTTTAAGAAACAGATTTGCTTAATACAGAAAAGAGAAGACAAATGGCACACACGATAATGGTTTTTAAACATATAAAAATTTGCTACCAATGAGTTGTCATCATCTGTTTTCCATGATGGATAGGAAAAGTACTAGACTCAAATTGCAGCAAGGGAGATGCAGGGAAAAACTCTCTCATAGAATGGCTAGTGAGGCACTGGACTAGACTGCCCGGGAGCTCATGAAACCTCTACCACAGAAGTTTTTAAGTTAGAAAAATATGGCCAGGATCGGCTTAGAATAGCTGATGCTGTTCTGGTCCGGGGAGCAGTCTTTCTCCACTACTGAGCTCATCCAGCCGATGAGGCAAGAGCATATCCCCATTACGGCACAGGGCTGGACTGGGCTCCACGGTTCTACTCCCTCCTGCCCGAGAACCCTCCCTCATTACAGAAGGAATTAAAGGCAAAAGGATGTGGTCCTTCTCCCTTACTTATTGCTCTCCTCCTGCAAAGCTTCCTACTGTGCTCTCCCCAGCAGTAAGCCGACAGCAAAGAGGAGCCCAGAGAAACAGAAAGAGCAACCTGGTGACCACTAATGTAATTTCTCCCACATCATCCATTCACCTGCAGAGAGCAAGCCTGCATTACCTTGCCCATGATCTCCCCTAGCTTTTCAGTCCAATATCATCTCTGCCTCTTCAAGGGAGGAGGGAGAAGGAGTCCCTGGAAAAAAGTCAGTAATCTCTGATCGAGATGACCTTTTGAGCTTCTTCCCAAATCTCATTTAAGTGATGCTATATACCATCAACCTCTGACTAGTGTTAGCACCAATAGCCTTTAGAGAAAAAAATGATTTGATGAAAGAACTGAGCTATAGACTAGAAAGGAGAACTACTCAGTGCTAATTCTTTCCTATCCTCAATTTATAAAACCTTTATAATCTGCTTCAGCCATTTTCTTAAGACTGTTAACCTCTCTAGTGATCTAAATTTTGCTAGTTCAAGCACACATTTTACTAACCTCACTTTGCATCTTTTGAACCTCCTTTGAAACTTGATACATCGGTGTATCCACAAACTCCAGCATTGATCTGCCTTTAGATTTTTCATAATTCTCTTTATACTTGACCTAGGAAAATGAAAATAAATACTTTTAACAGTTGAGAGTATGCAAGATCTGACTGCTTGCTACGGCTTTAGAAAAATTCTGTCTTCGCCAAATGCCTTAGAGGTCTTGACTTAGAAGATTCCTCCCAAATTTAACCTGTGGGAGGAACAGGGCAGCTAGACAAGGAAAATTCTTCTGGAGAATAATTTATTCTTTTGCTTCAATGTGTCAGATCTAAAATGATGGACTCGGAAGACAGCAGGAGTGAGGAACATCAGTTACATCCCTCAAACCAATTGCATGATTTTTGCTGAATCACCCCTGTCTGAGCAGTTACCAGTTTTTCAGTAAAACCACCCAGGCATGCTTCCGCTAAGCAATACATTAACTGTACTGACAACAACAACAATCATCTCTTTTACAGTCAGGCCCCATAGGTCTGTTTTTCAGGCTCCATGGTACCATTCTGAAATACACTCTTGTTTGCACCTGTGGGAGGCAAAACAGAAGGAAAACTACTGACTCAATTGGGTTTGGACTTGCATCTACTTTTGGTTCACAGTTACCCATGAATATGACACTAAAACTACAGCGAAATTGCACCAAAGGACGTAGATTTAAGATACTAACATACATCCTTACGCTAACCTATGAAGCAAACATACTTTGTTTGGAAGCCTGGAGAACCCTTTAAACTCATTCATTCATGCCTTTTTGATTAAGATACTGTGTGACCATGGGCAAACATATTATTTATCCTAATAAATCACAGAGCAATATGGTGTAATATTCTACATGAACCATATAAAACAAACAACTACAAATCAAAACATGATATTCAGAGTGACTGATGTCATTTTAATGTATTTGTCTCCTCAAAAACACTGATGTCTCAATGTGAAAAATGTGTTAAGAATCTCTTTTATTGTCAGGCTTCTGCACTGGGTTCTGATCCTACAAAAACACTCTTCTCTCTCCTCATGGGGTGCTTCTGATTGAATATGCATTGTACATCACTGTAATTTATCATGCAATTTTGTGCCTGATTTAATCACTGCAAGAATGCTGCATCTTTATCTGTGCAAGACTTATTTATGATTGTGTATACCTGACTTTGAAGCAACGCATTTTCTTTGTGATGAATTTGTTCAGCTGTATCCAGGGTGAAATGATAGAAGCCCTTGCTTTCCTTAAATGATTTCTTATATTCATACTGAAACAAAAAATATCCAAGAATGTTTTCACAAACAAAATCCAGAAGATTTGCAATTTAAATACCATTTAAAATACAAACTATGGGAGAAACACCATAAAATAAAGTACGTCTCAGTTCCACTTCAGGAGTTCTAATGCTAGATTTGAATTTAAAATACCTCCATTTTCTGAAAAAAAAGTATAATGTGATGAAATGAAAGAAAGGATATGATAAAAATAACATCATAAAATCCAAGAGAAAATGCTTGTCCTCCTTATGCAAAATTCAAATATTTATTTTGCAAAAAATAACCATTATTATTTACATTTTAAGTACATAGGAACACATGTGATGGTCTCTGTTTGCCTCCTAGTGGAAGTAATTATAAATGTCACTCAACAGAACAGCTTCTGCATTGTATTCTGTAAGTGGAAATAAACAAAAAATTTCCTCCATCTACAGATACTGAGTTCACACTTTTTACTCCTTTCTTCAATTAATGGAATTAGAATAAAAAAAAAAATCTGCAAAAACAAATGAGGGAAATTGCACAGCTTTTTACTACACTAAACTGCAGCATCTGATCTGCTTTCTGAAGTCCTATGTATTCACATTGTTTCACAAAATCAAATACGTCTAATTTCTATTTTTTAGCCTGAAATCCATTAGAATCTCAAGAGTCTCTACCACAGCAACAGATTTAAAAGATGCAAAGAGATGCAAATCAAAGAGATGGCGTAGGGGGAGAGGTATCAAATCTGAGAATGATTTGAAAAATGGGATTTCTATAAAAGACTAACAGCTATAGGACCTTGGGGATCTGCAAAGCGTTCTTCTTCCGGGTCACAGCAAGAAAAAGTATCCACCAGTATCTGGACAACAAAAAATCCAGAGACTTCATACTTAGAGAGTCCTCAGAAGAGGACAGAGATGGCATGAATCAACCATTCTTGAGCAACAGAAAGAAAAAAATTGTGCCGAGCAAAGGCAACACTTTACTGCCAGAAGTGAGCAGTCCTAAGGGAGTATCCCTATTTCTATCCTATCAGAGATAAGATGACAAACAGATGAAGTCCACACTGAGGACATTCATTTAACCAGTAAAAAGAATGCCCATCTTACATTATATTGCATGAAACTAAAATTAGGCCAGACAAAATACAAATGAAGAATGTAGGAAGTGAAAGCTATAAACTCAGTTGTCATCCATACAAAAAGGGATAGTTAGTGTTAGCCTCACACGTGGGAGTGAGGCACATAAACAGCAGGCTTCAATTCACCAAAGAGTAACACAAAAATCAAATACAGCCTGGAAGGACGGATTATTTTGCTTATTTCAGACACAGGCTTCCCTAAGTGGCACTGACTCAGAATGAGCCACACAGTACTCACTAGGGCTCACCCTCTGCCTGTGAAGCTTTCACCTCCCACCAACAGCCACCAGTCTTCCTTCCCAACACCACCCAATCACGCATCACAGCTGCAGCCTTTCTTTGGCTGCTGGAGTCAAAAACCCAAACGCAGCTGATAAATGCAGCTGATCAGCCTACTAATGCTGTGCATGTAGCCTAAGTGCTCTTGGAGTAGGAGAGAAGCTCCAGTGTTGCACAGAAGCCAGGGTTTTCCCACATCTTCCTCCTCATTTCAACCCTCACATTGCACTCCTCCTACCTGTTCCCCTGAGGGGCAAGTCCTGTTATGTGACAGGATGGGGTACGTGCTTATCACCTGATCCAGTGTAGGAAGCCTGACACATTTCAGGGAAAAAAAGGCTTAGACAGAGAAGGTCAGAGAAAAACATTTGCTATTTATGCAAGAGCTCCAAAGATAAAACTGGCGTAATGGTCACTTCCATAAAGTGCTTTGAGACCTGCAGATGAAAGGCAATATATAAGACCTTAGGCAAAACAAGGTTCGCAGGGCAAGAAATATCTTAGATCAACTAAAGAAAAAATAGGCAAGTTTTCAGACATATAAGAAGAAATATTCATGTACCAGAAGTCTGTGTGATTCTTCCCCACTACATTAGCTGTTCTAATAAAAGAATTCTCTCTCTCTACAAGCCCTTTCTTTACTGAGACCAGGAAGCATGAACCAAAAATTGATGTATTCTACAGTAACAATCTATACGGCATTTCTTATTATAAAGATTTTTCAGACCAGCCAAATATTATCATTATAAGGGCAACTTACATCACTATGCATTTTGCTGATATTTAACGCATGGTTTAAGTAAAGTAGGTTTGGTAGATCGGAGGCTGGATCATGTAGGCTTTCCAAATCTTTCTTGTAATTCACCTGGAAAGATAACTCAGGTTACGTAAAATAAAGATTAACAAAATAACTCTCAGTTTCTCATTACAGTGCTTCCAGAAACACAAAACCCAAACGGCCTGCCTGAATAATCTGTATCAGCCACTAGATGGTGCTCGTTTACTATTATTTGGGGGAAAAAAGTCAGTACAGGATTCCTTCTCTCTCCTTGGTAACTACTCAAACTCTTCCTCAAAAAGGACACTTAAAACAACCACAAAAAAACATACCTTGTATGACTTTTCAGATTAGAAAGGAACTATGTATATAATAATATTATTTGTATTTTCTTTTGTTTCCAAACATTTTTTGTAGAAAACATTTAATCAACAGTATCTTCCTCAATTTATTGAGTTTAATTATTTTAAACATTGTTGATTCTTCTTCTTTTCTTCCTGATTCAGATATTACACTAACTACCCCAAAACAAAGTTCTATATAAAATACTTAAAGGGTAGTCCTCCAGGATATTTTATTTTAAACAGATTGCTTTCAGTAAAGAGAAGCTGTACAGTCACCTAAGGCAAAAAGATAATGAGGCAGCAGTAGATAACTTCCTATTAGCCTGCAGTAGGATTTTCTGTACTTTTGATAGCTGGAGGCCCATCTTTACTAGAGGAACATTATCCAGCTCCCCTGCCACATAAGAAATGCTTACCTATCCTGGATGACAAATCTTTCACACCAATACATTTAGTCACCTTCAGACTTGTATCATGCTCTTCACCAATTCAGGCAGACTTCAAATCAACATACTCAACTTACATATTTGTAACAAAATAATATGTATTTTCACCCTTTTTTTCAGACTAATTTTTTTTTAACTAAATGTTCAGATTTGGGAACCAATTCATGTTCCGTTAGACCCTTCCTGTTCCCTTTGGGTGGTGCCCCATGCTTTGCAAACACAGGCCTGCAGAATGAAAGGTTGTCTCTAGGCTGTCTGAGATCACTGTCTCAAAGAAGATCTCACACTTTTAGCATTAGACACACCATTAAATATACCATCCTAACAGCTAAATCACACGATATTGAAGTTTTCTCCAATCTGACTCCAATAGTAGGAACCCATACTGAACTGGGTAACTGCAGTACTTTGCAATACCATACTGAAGTTCAACAGGCAGAATGAAGCCTAGAAGACAGACACACAAATCTGAGCTACTCACACCCTAACCTCCCTCTACAGTCAGAAGAGAGAAACAGGCACTTTGTTCACCTGAAGACAGGCATGAAGAATAGGTCAGACGAATTGTCCTCTAGACCTGTTTATACCTTTCCCTGAATACAAAGGGAATGAGCAGAAGGTGACTAGCTCAGAGTAAGCTGCCATACCTTTTGACAGAAAGTTAAGTGAGATGAGTCTCATCTATAGGGCCTTGGAGAAGGCCTTTTATCAGCAGCAGTAGAAGAAGTGGATAACATTCTGTACCTGCTGTACAGATACAACATATTACAGAGACTGCTGCTCTCAGTACTTCTTAAGATGTAAAAAGTATCTCTGCTTGAGAACAAATGTTAGGTTTTTCAGGATGTAAGTACATGTAAAACACAAAGCAAATTCACTTACATCACTTGCCAAGGTGGATGCAACCTGTGCTTGCTTGAAGGAAGCACTGTCAAGAGGATTGTACTGGTGGTTCTTCATTTCCTTATTAAACTGCTCTTTGTATTTCACCTTCCACCAGAACAAACATATATGATATTAACATGTAGTACTGGAAGGATGCACAAAGAATTCAGATGACAAAGGAGCTCATTAAAGGCAATTGCTTTATCCATAAATCCTTAAGCACTGATGTTTAAAGAAGCTCAGTTTAGCCACACCTGTCACTGTCTTGTGCTGTTTTCAAATTAATTTTCATGTAACTGAATTTTACTGAAATAAAAAAAATATTTTTAAGATTGTCGTGTGCAATTATTGGTGCTAAAGGATTTATACAAGGAAACAAAACCAAAACCACGTGTCTCGCCTGAGTAATCACAATAAACCAGAACTTAATTGTTTGACTAGCAATAATAATTTCATCACTGAGAATCATTCAGTTTCTAATTAATGCCAAAATGTATTTTTAACAAAAAAAAAATGGCAAAACTTGTAAAACATATCATTTGTTGTAAATTTTTCAATCACTCTTGGCATCAGAACTGACCTTCCCAGTCCACTGCTTTCCCACTGCCAGGTCACTGTGTTACTGTGCACTGTGTGCAAGGCTGTCACCAGAGTCCCGGTTCTATTTCTAATTGTGCCACAAAAGTCCCTAGCAATCTCTCTGTAGTACAGTCCCTTCTTGGGGACAATGCCCATCTCATTACCGTGTCAGAAAGTATAATTGAATGTCTGCCTGTTATCACTCTCACTGTCTTTTCTTTTTGTTTAAAAAAAGGCAGGGGGTGGGGAGGAAGGTAAAATGTATAGGGGTAACTAAGCAGTATTTAAATGTTCATGCAGTGGTGTTAGAAGTAGATAAACCACAACAATTCCATAAAACATGCTCCAGAACTGAATTCAGTATCTGGAAAGATGAAACTGAGAAAATAGTAAACCTCTCTCCTTCGCCTCCCTTTACTGTGCATGATCATCAAACATCTGGAGACTCTGCACACATGCCTTGCTGCTTTCCAGCAGCTGGGCATAATGGAGGAGAATAAAGTTCAGTCTGAATTATGCTGCTTTCATGAATGTTAGTCAGACACCTGATATCTGAGCCTATGCAACATCCATTACAATTTGCCACGCTCTGCACTAAATAAATATGCAGCTTCTTTTCCATATTCCTTTTTTCTCTATTCCCACATGAATGCCTCATAAAGTGGTTACACCACCTCAAATAATCTCCTTCAAAAGTTATTTTTTTCTCAGCTTTAGTTGTGGGAAGGTTTTTCTTTTTCTTTTTGGTTTCTCCTTGCTACAGAAGATTCTCAACATGGTTTAGCTTACAAAACCTCATTATGTTTAGCCACAATGCCCAATATTTCATTAATCAGGACAATAAGAAACCAAAACTAAGCCACCCAAAGAGAAACTAACCATATATGTTCAAGAACACCATTGTGATTCCAGCACTTACATTAATTTTTCAAAGGAAATAAACTCTAAAACACTGTAACTTTGAAAGAGAAACTTCTTCAGGAACATGATGAACTTTATAATCTTTCAGACTAACTCTAGAAAAGATTTTCTCTTGCCTTCTGGTAGATTCATCTGGTTCATATTGTTTGATATTTGCCTTGGCTTTGGATCAGCTGCAAAAGCATGTCTCTGAATGCAAAGACACTGCCTTTGTCAAAGGCAAATCCATATTCTGCATGAGCAGTGAAGGAATACATTAGAGGGGTTTTCTCTTTTAAAAGGTGTGTCCAGAACTTGCCGTCTAATAAAAATCAGGCAGTGCTGGAATATCTGATTCAGAAAGCCTCTGAAAAGAGTGATCAAATCAGCATAGTGAGCAAAATTGTCTTTTTACTCCTTAGGCATCAGAACGCACCACAGGGACACTGCACACAAGCTTAAACAGCCAATGACTTAAGGCTGTCTTCGGCCCAGTCAACAAATGGCCTCAAATTGTGCGTGCGGATTAAACGCACAATGTGGTCCCTGATATTCTCATTAAGAGTGAAAATATCAGTGCCAAAGGGACCTCTCTTCACAACTGGCTTGTCATCTTCCAGCTGCAGCTATTTCATGCCATTTTTTTTTTCAACGATTTTTTACCAATACGTTTCAATCTGGAGACTTCAGTAATAAATCCTAGTTAGTGTCACTTCAGATCACATCGCTGCTACGAAAGGGAAGAGTGGGAGCCAGTGAATCCAGTCTTCAAGGGACTATGCATCCTGATGCCAAAGTGCAGAAGGCTCCCAAATTTAAGGGGACTACCCACCAGCCCGACTGTAAAAGTCTCTATTTCAGTGAGGGACGTCTCGCTCCCTCCAGGCCCTGCCGCCTTGTCTGCCTGCGCTGCTCATTACCTCTGCTCTCCGCGCCGACACCACCGCACACGTCGCTCTGGGGCAAAATGGAGGCAGCACAATAATATCAGATGACCCTGCCAGTATCTCAAGAGCACTTCCAGCAGTAATTTAACTCTGACTTGTCATAGGGGATTCATCTCATTGAAAGCTACACATACATTCACTTTCTCTTTTATCTGTATTTTCCTATTTCCTTCTCCCTCTCGAAAGAAAGTGTGGGGTGGGGGGAGGCTTGGGAGAAGGAGAGAAGAGCGAGTAAATGAATGAGTCGCAGAGAAGGAACTCGCACAGGATTTTAGCTTTCTTTGAAACAGAGGAAAGTTATGAATGTAGCTTAAAGGAAAAATATGCCTGAGAAAAGGGTTCTAATTAAAAACAAGCAAGAAAAATACTTCCTTGGTGATTTTGGAAACACCTGTAGGGGAATCTTAGCAACGCTATAACCTGGTGGAACAGCAAACAGAAATGTGGGAGTAGAAATGACAGTTGTTAGTGAAAGCTTATCAACAAATTTCATCGTTAGCCAAAAGCTCTACTCTAATGAGGGTTTAAAATGATGGTTACCTATTTACAGTCTTAATTAAAATCTTACATTTGTGTTGTTTTTTTTTTTTTTAAGAGAGTTTATAGTGGGGGTTAATTTAAAAGAAATGTGTGGATGCTGCACTCTTAACTGTTGCTGAAGAATGAGCAGACTTTGTAGGCTTTTAACACAGCAACACATCCCTGAAAAACCAAACTGATAATAAGTAGAGCCTGGATAAACAAACTTCTCATTGGCCTTGCACAAAACCTATAAAAGTCAGAACTGCAGCTGGATGGAACAGTGTCTTTTGAAGCTTTTGCAGCAACATTCCTAAATCAAATCTGTAGTTCAAAGCTGTTCACACAGGGCAGTGTTCAGTTTCAGAAGTGGATGACATCACCCACTGTTCAGATTTACAAAGAAGCTACAAAATTGAATCATTCAACCACTGGCATCCCAGGATGAAGCAGACACTTGCAGCTAAAGCATTTCCTCATGACCATATGAAAACATATTAAAAAATGAAAAACCTGTCAGAGAGCTTAGACATTGAAGGAAACATAACATAAACAAAGAGCTAAATTAAAATATTGGTTCCTAAAAGCACTAGCAGAGTTTAAAGCAAAAAAAGAGAAAATCTTAGGCTCTTTGTGTTGTTATTGATAATCTCACATAAGGTATATTTTTAAAAAAGATTTTACCTCTAACAATTTATCTATGAAACAATAAGCACCACACTGATCTAGCATAAAACAGAATATACAAAATTGTTTATCATAAAATCAATTATTAAACACCATGAGGAAAGTATTTAGTATCAGTAGCTTTTGAGAAAGCTAACAACATGAAATAGAAGACAAACAAGACTTTTGTGATAGAAAATACAAAAAATATCTCATATTATGCAATTTACTTTCAGCAAAATGACATGAAAGCTAACACAGTTTCTGTTTTATTTAGTTTAAAATCAACAGAAAGGGGTTACCTTGTGCTAGGGGTAAATACACTAGCCCTGGGAGCTATTATTTTTGCTACTGCTGTTGTCAAAAGCTTTCTCAAAAAAAAAAAAAAAGAAGAAAAGAAAAAAAGAAGGAGAGGGAGAGGGAGAGGAGATTTGGTACACTAATTTGGTACAGCCTTGAGTGCCAGTCAAACATTAACACTATTTTCTTCACTTTGTTTGCCTTCCTGCTTGCTTTGATTGCTTTCTCTCTTCGTTACACCCACACTACCTGACCTCTTCTTGCTCCTTTTCTCTATACTCCCTAAATTACCTACCCATATGCACCACATTAAAACACGTTATCATTTTCTCTTTCCATTACATCCATCAGAGTTGTCAACTTTGCAAATTTACTGCGAGGGTCAAATAACTAATATTTCTCTGCATGTCACAGCTTATAGATTCATGCTATTGAGGGAGATTATCAACTTTCAGCACAAAAAGTTTCTAACGCTCCCATTTGCTGAGAACAGATATATAAGGCAAACCCTAAAAGCCAGAAAGTCTACAGACAAAAAGGAGATGTCTAACTATTTTTTAAATTGCGTAACTATTACAAGCCTGCTTCACGATCATTGCATGAAGAGGATGGACACAACTGACCCACACTGAGGTCCCTTCCTCATCCACAGCACAGGTGCATTCCTCACCCTGCCCCACCACCCACCTCTCTGGATACAGGGTCATCTTCATTTTTCTGTGCTTGTACAGGCTGCTTTTGATTTATAATCAGTATGCCTAAGTGTTAAAATGATTCAAATAATATATAAAAACGTCAGACAGCTCACGGCCACAGGCTTTCCTTCAGAGCAGGTAAGGAACGGCTGAACGTGCCCTTCCCGCACCTGCAAACAGCCTGGTACTTACGACCTCCATGCAGCTGGGGGACAGCGGAGTGTTAGACTGAAGCACTACCTCCCTTTTTAAAAGTACGTGGCCCATCACGGACACTGCCACCAGCCACATGAATGTAGACCGACTGCTGGGAGGACAAGAGGAGGAAGGATCACAAAACTCAGACCCAGGCCCATCGGCTGCAGAGGTTGAACCAAGCAGGATTAATGGGAATCTGATTTACAAATAAACTATACATAAGCTACATTTTGTCAACTGCTCTTCTCTTCCTGCCACAGCTTCTGCACTATTTGGACTCCGATTAAGTGCTAATGAAGTTTAAACTGCATGCCACATGTTCTCTTCTGCAGAACAAACTCAGCTGGAACTGATGCCATCTCAGTCCCTGGCAGTGAAGTGACTCTATCATAACGCTACCAGTTTTGCAGATGCAGCATGCATTGTCCAAGAGGAAAAGTACATCTAATAAAAATGAGATTAAAAAGTGCACTGCTGAAGCCTATGGCGCAGCTGGCACAGCACCAGACTGCAGGACCCCATGATCCTGCTGGTATTTTTTGATCGTTGTGATTGTTAACCACACCAGAAACCAGTGGTACCAGGCTTAGCGAGACGGAGAGAGCTGTTGGAAAGGGATCTGCCTTGGGTCTGTTTGTGACTGCAGGCAGCTGCAAGCTCACTACATTCTGAAACAGGCTGCAAGGAAATGAGTGTGTAGGTACCCGTAGGTAGAAATAAAGCATGTCACGCACTAAGTTTAGATACATACAAGGAGTCTTTTAAAAAACACCGCAAGTGTTTGCTAATTGACAGACACTTTATAACTGACACCCAGTCTGAGCAGCACAGCACTGGCTCTTCCAAGAGAGTGCAGTTTGACTTCCAAGCATGAATGACAATAAACACAGACAACTAAGAATCTGTTAGCCGGCTTCCCCTTCAGCTGAGGTACAACGCATAATCCATTACAAAACAGGAGAAAGAAATCTATTTGAAAAACGTAATCTAATTTTGATTCTGAAATTCTCACTGACAGAGCAACTACAAAGGGTGTGGGTTTTTTTCCTTTTCTCCTTGGGCAGTATTAACACTTCAAAATTAACAATGTTGCAATATGAAAGAGGAAATTACTTATGTAGCACATACTTTAAGTGCAATGTTTGATGACAGCAAAAAGGAGGTCAGCCTCTTAAAAACAGATACTGCACTGTTTTGCAGATTGGTCTCTATGATATGTTGTTCTCATTTTATTTTAGTTCTAATGAAGACTTTTAGTATCAGATCACAAGGAGCTGTTGCACGACACTGATTTGCAGACTGTTCTGTCTATGCACTACTCTACTCAGGTTTTTTCCAGTTCAGGGAAGACTGACACAGCCTTCTCCAATCAAAGGGGAGTCTTCCCCTTCCTACAGAAGGGCAGAATTTGTTTCTAGGTTTGCAAAAGCTCTGAGTGCGGTCTGACAGGATTACTAGCAAGGGGATGGCACAATTAAAGAACTGTTCCACACACGGTACAATTAAAGAACTATTCCAGAAAGAAACAGGTCAGCAATCAAAAATCCCTTCTTATGATATGAGGCCGATCCGTAGCAGTACAATTGTCATAAAGGGAAAACGGAATATCAGGTCCCCTAATTTTTAGTTGTGGACTAACGTAACTCTTCCATTCTTCTTTTTTTTTTTTTTTTCCCCCCGAGGTTAATATATAACAGAAAGTAGTACATAAAAGGTTCAATTGCAGGGGGAGGGAGGGAGGGAGGGCGGTTTACATGTCAGGCCAAATTCAGATCCCATTACTCACATTAGCAAGCAGCTACACAAAAGACCCCAGTTAGTTCAGTGGGATTAATCACGGGATAAAGTTCCACTCAAACTGAATGAGTAGCAAAATTTGCCTCTAAATTACATACAGTTAATATTTTAGAAATCCTAGATAATCTGTATGAATAAAACAGTCACCATCCCCACCAAGGCTGAGTTGTAAAAGTCATTGCAAAAGTTCATTGTATTTCTGCATAAAGCTGTATCTATGAAGAATCTTAAATTTACCAAACATTGCAATTCTATATGAAATGGATTTGGGAACATTATCTTCAAGCAATTTAAGATAATAATCTAAAAAGCTAAATATTTTCTTGCATTACCAGGAATGGGATATCTGAATGAAGTCATTGTAAAAGATGGAGAATCTTACTTGGCTTAAGAGTTTAGAAACTCCTTTAGCATGTTCAAAATCTGGTCTTCCAAGTACAGCAGGCTCCTTATTCATTTCTCCCTTTCCTTTCTTGTACTCAGCCTTAGAAAAAAATCACAACAAATGAATGTGAATTATTATTAAATTGTTTGCTTAGGTTTTATCACAGGAAATGTAAGCATTAAAACGAATATGAAAGAAAGTATCACTTAGTGGCCTGCATTGACACTGCTCTCACTAATGTTCTAATCAGCTCTGAGAAAGACTTCAGCTCATTAACAACATAATATTTATTTATTCTAAAACACAATGCACAGCATTCACAAAATTCAACTTTAACCAAATGCATAGCTTAAGCCTGAGAAATGTTGTTTTCCCACTGCTCCCAATCAAGGCAGAATGAGTTACAGTGGCTCAGCATTTCTTAATATGTGGTCTGCGCTTCACACAAGATTATTTGTAGCAGCTGAAAATAGTCTTGAAACAAAACTAGTCTGAGAGGCAGCTTTTTGAAATATAAGGTCAAATTCCACTCTCAGTTTTGCCATTGCAATCTTCCTGGATGTCAATAAGGTTGCAATGGTGTAACAGAGTGGAATTAGTCCCACAGGGTTGCTGTTATGTGATCTTTCTAGCTGAACTACCTCCCATGCAAATCACTGCACATTTCTTCCAAAATGCATTAGAAAACAGTACAGATGAATCTACAATAGGTGCTTTGCAATATCTCAAACAAAATTACCCATTGCCTAAAAATTAGCAAGGATACATCATAATAGACTGAGGGAAAAAAAGTCCCAAAGCCACTCTAAGTCATATGTAGTTAGCAACTCTGGGTGTTGACCATAAGACATATTAGAAGTTTCTGGTTGTCATAAAATGCTGAATATCCAAAAGCTGAATCTCAGAAGCTCTCTTAAAGCTGTCTCCCCATGCCTAATTAAGAGTCTCACCTGAAACTGTTAGCAGTTGTTTTAAAATCTTGGCTCACAGCTTTTAATATATATACAGTGTTTCACTTTTCTACAATAAAATATTAAACTGCATCACACATTACCACTTCTCAAATTGCTCCTTGACCTATCCATTAGTAGATGTCACAGTGGGAGGGAAAAGAATTTCAGCACGGAGCTAAGGGAGGAGAGCCCCATGCAAGAGGTGCTCAGGCGGCCAGCAAGGAGTTGTGTTTCCCTGCCACTGTCAGCCAAGAGGTGAGGAGGAAGGGGAGTCCTAGGATGCAATCTCCTTTTGTGCAGAGGTGAAAAGAGGTCTGGTATGTCTTTTGAAGTGCAGTTTGGCACACCAGCATATGCTGACCCGTTTTGAGTTTGGTTAGCATCAATAATGCTGAAACAAAACCCAACTTTCGTAAGCTTAACATTGCCTTTAGAACAATGATCAAAAATCGCAAACTGCATGTTGTTGACATTAGGACAGAAGAAACCCATAACTCTGTAACACTCCAGACAAGTTTAGGGGTTTTTTGGGTTTTTTTTTGTTAACCTACATGGCAGATTTGGGGTTGCAAGTTTTCTCTTCGTGATATGAAATTTGAATATTTCAGCAGCATTCTACATGGTCTCAGTGCAATTGGAATAAATAAAGCAATATGTTTTAAAATATGCTCAATGACTAACGGAAGAACATACATTGCTAATTATCTTTGTTATCTCAGTTGCTATCCTGATGTCTGGTCTGTTCAGCACTTCAGTGTATCTATGAGTATCTTGCACATCCTTCTTATATGATACCTGCCAAAAAAAAAAAATTATTTAAAAAAAACAGACAAAAGTTAGAAGTTTATAGATAATCTTTGAGTGACTTACCAACTCAGCCACCAAATGCAGTAAAACTGCCTAATATCATTTATTCCAACCCAGTCCTGCTTGATAGGAATTGTTTAGTAAGACCCACACACAGGTTAACAAAGGTGGAAATGCAGAAATAAAAATGTAATGTTAAAATTAAAATCAGTTTTGTTTAGAAGCATAATAGAAAATGAAAGCTCTGCAAAGACCCAAATATCTGGTTTTGTCATTAAATTTCAGAGGAATTCTAAGAGTACGTCATTTTTTAAGATATAAACTAAAACCCTACTACGAAACTGAGTACCACAGTCTAGCAGATCGCAACTCCGCAACAGAAACGGTAATTCTAGCATGGGAACATCTTTCTCAGTAATACACAACCATGTGGCTGCTGTGTAATTAAATGACACCACTGCACTCCAGCCTCTCCCCCTCCCAACAACTACTGATCTGCTACTTGACACAATCATGGGAACAAGAAGGCAGAGCGTTCCAGCATGTGGAGTACAAGACTGAACCTTTCTGTTTGTGCAAAAGCCACTATTATAATGAATGGGCTCAGAAAACTGTGGCCAGAAGGCTAAACCACAGGTAGGAGAGGTCCAGATATTATCCATTTAGCAAAGCAGTCAGAGAAATGGCAAAGACCTAGGGACGTTCCAAAGCTCCCAGACCACAAGCTATCCTTCTTTTTCCTCTTAAAGATCCCCTACACTTACTCCCTCCCTCGCAATTGCACACATGCCAATCCAAGCCAATTTCCAAGAGTTGTCTAACTGAATTATTCTGAACGATAAAGAAAGTTGTCCCTGGTAGTCAAAGCATCTGAAAAAACGACGTTTCATGCAAATGTAGAAAACAGAAAATAAAGTCTACAGGAAATGGAAAGTATTGGTATAATTTCTGTTTTCTGAACAATCTTTTAGATTTTTTTCTACAGTTTAACAAGTTACTATACCTGCCAACATTGCAATTCCCTGTCACGAAGTCCTCAGAGGTTCTCTCAGCTTGAAGCTTCACTTATTAGAATCTGTGGATCTCTCTCCTATTTCCAATGCAATGTTTTACTCTGGGTACCACGTAACAAACTCAACGGCCTCAACTACTCTACAAATACAATTTATAGAAATGCTATGAAAAAAGAGGGCTTTTCTGGCAAATATTTTACAGACAACAGGAAAGCAATTTTGCATCCATATGGCTTCAGCTAAGTAGACAAGCTAAATAGACATCATTCTGTTGGCTGCGTGCCCACAAATAAGATCTTGAATTTTTAACCTACAATGAATGGCACACAAGTGTAATCAACAATAAAATAAATAAATAGGTAAGTTGGATGAAATACATCCTGACCTATCACCTATCAATAAAATAAAAACAGTTTCTTACAGTTTGTTAAAACCACTGGAAGTTTTGTTTTGGTTAGGCTTCGGTATTTATTTTTTAAAGAAATTAGATGTACAGACAAGCACTTGCAATTCAGGGCTTTACATGAGTTTAGTTAATTATATGCTGTTCATCCTAATGACCACATGAGGTGAGGTGAAAACCACAAAGGCAGCAGAAACAGGTTTCTGAATAGCACCCTATCATCCATGTAAATTGCAAATTAAAGGCCAGCATATGTGCTCAAAATAGAAATTAGGAATGGAGCGAATTTAAACAACAGAGAATCAAGAATGGTGGTGATAAAGTTGAGGAAATGTGGTCACTTATTGCTCCCAAATGACATGATCATATAGTGCATACAATAATAGACTGTGGTTAATTTCAGGGAAAAAGGGGGAAAAAATAAGACAGTGACAGTCCTTTATATTTCACCATTTTCAATTATATTAGATGCAAGGCCAATTGCTATTGCTTTCCGAGTGAATTATTATTCTTCCTGCACCTAAACCAGTATACCTATTACTTACGTCTGAGGGAAAGTCATCTAACATTTTACAAACGTCTGCAATATATATTTGCTCCATTCTGCAGCTTGTCATACTCCGGTGAGAATAAAAATGTTATGCAGCAGAACAGTAGTTTGTCAGAGGTAGGCCAAAGAAAGAAAAAATATGTTTCCCATTTCCTGAATAACCTCAATCCCTGGATGCTGACCCTTTCCCATTGGGACAGTGTGCTGGCCTCTATTACACAGCTGCTATTCTGTTCCATCTAGAGATTTTTTTTTATGGTGCTATGTTAGCAGAGTAAAATGAAAGCTATTCTGTGAGAGAAGGGGAACAGCTGTAGAAGGGGCTAACCACTAGCTCAGTGCGTGCACCCACAGGCACCCAGAAGATGGAAAAAGAAGGCCGCTATAAAAGGGGAGAAGAAAACATTTATCCTGGTCAAGCAAAAGAGAAAGGAAAGCAACAGGAAAGCAAACTGTGTTTGTTCAGCCCCTTATCAAGAGACTTAAATCCTGACTTGAGGATCCTAACTTAATGCCTTAAGGCATTACAAAAAGCCCCTACTCAATCTTAACTTCAAAGGGTGGCTGAGGTTCTACCAAAAATCATCACCGGGGGCTCAAGACTTACTTGTTTTCATGAGGACCACAGACATGTGAAACATCTGTTCTAACTGTCCTTTGTAAGGAAAAAGGAGCTGAGATACTGACAACCCAGAGCACCAGTGAAAGGCCTAAATGGAGAGTTACAAAAGACCAGTGGGAAATGTGAGGAAGAAAGAAATAGGGACACAAAAGAAAACACTTGTATCATCTCTAGTTTTGAAGTTGCAAATCCTATATTACAAATACTAACTAAAGCAGTATTTTTCTACCTCTAATTTGAAACGGCAATAAAAAGTGCTTACATTGCTGAATCGTTTTTAAAAGAAACATCTATAAAACTAATGACAATCTGAACAAAAGTCATTTCCCATCTTTAATCCCAAATGTGATTACACAGTCTGACTTGCCAATAGTTTTGGCAAAGCATGGAAAATATTCAGGCCTTGGTCCTTGCTCATAATCAGTAGACTAATTTTAATAGGGCCAAACCTCCAGCTCACATAAACAGGCGTGAAGTCCCCTGAGGAGGGAGGTGCTGGTCCCTTTCCTCCAACAGAGAACCCTGAAGATGAGTCACCTTTCACTACAGTGCCAGCGCATTAGGATGCAATGCAATGCTGCACAGTAAACAGATTTCTATTACGGCTGCAAACCCTCTCAGGCTGTCAATCAACAAATGGAAACTTCGGCTATACAGTGACTCAACAATTTTAAAAGACTCGGACCTTTCTTCCAATCTTTTGTCTCCTCCCCTATTCCAATTCCAAGCCAGAATAATTTACTAATGTACATACAAAAAGCTAGGGGCGCGTTTTGCCCTCTTGAAAGGCACACACAGAAGTCAGCGAGAAGCTGAGCACCCCCTGATTAGTACTTTCAAATGGCTGCAAGTCTGCTTACTAATGGTCTGTCTGCTGGGTCTCTGCCCCCTTTCCTCTCAGCTGCACTTTGGGGTCCATCAACACTATGGAAATGAGTAGCTGGTGACAATCACCACCGGCAACAGCTTTTCTGGTCCCCTCCTCAAATGGTGGTGAAAACTATTTCCTTGCTCATGTAGAAGAGACAAACACATTTCTGGCCCATTACAGATTGATGCAGTCATCCCTGCCAGTAATGGGCTTGAAAATTGATTGGTCCCAATTACATTAGGAGTAAACACATCATTTTCAGCACCAGTTGGAAGTGGTCCAGGGGGACCTGCTGTTGACAACCACTGTCAGCAGAAAGTTAGTCAGTGCAAGGTGATTTTTCTAATGCAGATACTGAACAGAGAGCCAGGAGAAGCATGGCTTTAATATAATCTGCATCAAAACAAACTTCAAAAATTCTAGTATGTTGTTGAAGTTGTTTAAGCACACTGAATTTAAGATCTGCTCATTTGGTGTTATCAGACTGTAATTTTTGTGTGTGTGGATTGTGACTGCACAATATCATAAACAGGAAAAAAGCCATAGGCCTAATACAAAGTAGACTTCTTAAATATTCAAATTTAGAAGGTCAATGGGACATTATAAATTACTGCTGCTGACATAATTTGGACTGCAAAGAGCATACATATACATTAAATGTTTGCCCAACTGTCTATCTATGAACATTTTAAAAGCAGCACTGCTTGGTATGTAAGTATAAGAGAAAAGATACCAGGGCTCTGACCTCAGATCTGCAAACTGCCCTTTAAATATCCACACATGAGTCTATCGCAGTTTTCTCTACTTGTAAAATCAAAACAACAACACATACTTATTTCATGCAAAACAATGCTGTGAGGACAATCAGTAATTTTAACCAAGCAGAATAGTTAAACTTCTGGATAAACCCTTAACATTATTTTGCTACTCAAAATGCACAGTGACAGACCAGGTCATGGGGAAAGCAAAACTGGGATCTACAACTTTGAGTATATTAAGAGAATGCAATATGCAGCTTTTACCTGGGGACAATGCAGCAAGTATTTTCCTTTCTTGAAAAACATACTTATCATCTCCTTCTGCTGTTCCCTTACTCTCTCTCTTCCATCCGTCTGGTTCTCAGCTACACACAGGGAGGAGAACCGCTATTTTGTGACATGACAGTTTTCTGTGGACCACCAACTAATTTTTGCCCCAACCAAACGCCAACGTAAGGTAGGCTCATGGTCTCTCCTTCACTTTTCTTCCAATGCCTTTGTTGACGAAGGCCCGTCACGAACATTCATTTCACAAAACAAAAGCAAAATTTACAGAGAGAGGTACTCTGCTTTAGATAAATACACTTTCATTCTAACATTGCACAGTATTTGAATAATTTTTTGAGTAAATTCCCTATCATTAAGAAGTCAGTTTTGTTCTTCTGAGAGCAATTTCCTTCAGTGGAAGCATGAATAAGGGGAAAATGTTTTTCTCGTACATGATCACATTGTTCAGGAGATTTTAAAGTATTTCCCTATTGTGCAGCTGCAACCCACGCTTATACAGTGTGTTAATGATATTCAAAGTGGTGTGAAGGCCTACAGCACATGACAGTTTCAAAATGTCAGCTCAAATGTATTGTAACTTGAATACAGTCTTAATTTTTAAAGGAAATTGCACTTTTCACACAGTTGAGTATAAATGTCAGCCTTATTTTAAGGCTGAGTAAATAGTCTTAAACACATCCTAATCCTATTAGATGCAAACCCTGCATGTAAAGGTTGAATTGAGTTGGCAGACCATTGTAGGTAAACACGCATTCTGCTCCCATAGGTATACTGCACTGAGTGGTGGATAAAAGAGCTTTGTCCTCCTATTCCCTCAGTAGTTCCCCTCTTCTACACTGCACTTCTCAAAGCTGTGATTCTACAAATAGCCCAAGTTCCAGAAGACAAATACTTCACATTTGGGATGCTTACTATTCCACATTTGCCTTAATTGCAAAAGCTCATGTGGCTCTTAATTAAACCTTTATTTATAAAACAAGAAAACCATAAACAAATATTTGGCATGGTGCTCAAATAATTACCCACAGTAGTTGGATAACTCCCTTGAACAACTTCAACTTGCATCTGTATGTATAATAAAATTATATCCCCATGCCATTGTAGCTCCCTATGAGCAATTAGAAAGATTCCCTTCTTAAATGACACTAACTGGTTTGAGTCTTATGTTGGATTTGGAGGATTTGTTTGTTTTATTTTGAAGTTTGCCCAGGCTGAGAACACTTTCCCTCACATCTTTTCATTATTCTTAACATGCTGTTAAAAGTTATCATTTATCAAAACAGCCTTCCCCTTCCTGTGTTTGTCTTCATTTCCGTTTTTCGCTTGCTTTAAGGGTGAAAGAAGATAAAACAACTGAATTTAATTTACTCTCACATCTGTACCTGGCTCTCATTCATTCGGTTAGCAGGTGAGGTATGGCTGTAGCTCAAGAGGGAATGGGTTTTGCAATTGGGATCTCCAAAATTGTCAATAGCACGCTAATCCTCAGACAATGAAGAATTTGATGCAAAAACTAGTCTCTTATTCCTCCTGGTCCCACCACCTACTCTGAGAAGGATTCCCATCTCTCTTCTCAACGTTATTTCCTTCCCTAGTACTCCACCATCATTCCTCCTGTTAAGTAAAATCAAATCCCTGCTTATGAAGAGTGAAGTTCATGTTTGCAGCATCTATCCTCTGTCAATCTGACATCCTGACATTCCCAACAGCAGAGACAGCCAGAGTTCGACAGGAAGAGAGAATTCTGCAATCAAGGCAGGTTGCAAATTACTTCTGGGAGTTCCAGCTCAGGTATTTCCCAGCAGTAGAAGAAGTTATTCTTCAAACATAATGCTTCCCTAAAGTTTTCCAGCAGCCTTTCAATCAGTGGCCAGCTGTCAAGATTCTACACACATGGACATATATCTAAGGACGACATTTAGCTTTCTGCCTACATAACCTAATAGTGGTTGTTACACTGTCAGTAAGGAAGATAAGATAAATTTAAGATAATTCAAAGTCAACACCAAAGCTTCATTTTCTGTGTTGCTTCTAACAAACAAATACCCAAATTGTCTGAAAAAATAAAAGAGGAATAAAATCACATACTTACCTGACTTGACTTTGTTATGCACAAACAACAAAAATGGATCATAATTTTGAAGGCATTTACTTGTTGGCGTTTCTTACAGTTTTTGTGTTCCCTTTAAAATGACCTCACTATTACAGCCAATTTTCTCTCAAAATCCACATTTTTCATAAGTAACCTACAACTAATATACATTTTTCCTCAAAGGTGTGTTGGTATAATTCAAAACACTGATCCTGGCAGTATTTCTAATGCCAGCAATGATGCATTGAGCTAGCAAAAGAGACCATGAAATCAAACCTGACTTGATACTAATAAAAAATGTAAATACGATTATTATGCTTTTGTACTGTGAAAATCTGAAGACTGCAAAAAGTTAACAAACAGCTGTAAAAAACTTTAAAAATATTCCTAAATACTCTAATTTGCTTGTAAATTATGTACTTAAAACTCTGAGAAGAAATACTTCTATCAATGACATAAAACAATGTTAAGCATCAAACTGAACTCTAAATTCTCTAAATTCAGCCACGAGTTGTTCTTTGGAACTCGTTTAGATACTTATTCATGAGATGGGAATAAAGTTATTCATGTGCATAAAAGTGTGCAAGATCAGCGCAGAAATATCCCTCTTCTCTCCTCTAGACAGACCCCTCACAGAACTATACCAATGTTGACAGTATAAGATACAGAAGCCACACTGCTGTTTATGTAAATGAAGAGTATTATGTAAATACAGTTTTAAAGTTCGAGTAGGTATATTATGAATTCAGCAAGTCTTTCTTTACAATTTTGTTGCAAACTGATAGCATTTAACAATAATAATTACTATTACTAAATAATAACAAACACTTTCCAATGCAGGTTAGAGTAAAAGGCACATAACATTACTTGTAACGCGTATTATATACGCATCATGTCCTAAAATATCCTACAGCAAATAATATAAAATAAAAAATATTTTTAAAAAGTAATGAAATAATATAAAAATATTCCATGCCCTGTTCATTTCAGTTAGATATAATAGGTTTATCTACCCAAAACCAGTGAACTAACTCCAGAGAGGGGAATACTTACATCACTCTGGTATTTATTGACTTCCATGGCATGCTTAATATCTGGAGGCTCCTTCATATGTGCATAATCTGAAGTTCCTTTCTCAGCGTCATGCTTTTGCTTATAGAGAACCTAAAAAGAGCAACAGCATATTTTGGTGACCTCAGCAGAGCAGGTAGAAGATTATGAGCAGGATTAAATCTGGTGTAGTAGTGTGCTTGTATTCAGGAAAAAAATGTAATAAATAATAAAGCTCCTTAATGGAACCAGAACCCTGAAACACTAGCAGCTTCTATCCAAAACAGAGATACATGAGGCACAGTCAGCAGAGTCTGAGTCTATTATTTTAACAGAAGAATGACTACAAAGGAAGAAGAAAACAAAGTACATATATACAGATACAGAAAAGCAACCTTAGCAAGCTGAAAATACGGCCGAGAGAAAAGCATACGAGAAAGCAGTTTTTTAGTCAAAATATACTTGAAACTATTAGCAAAGTAAGTATTTTCTGAGGTTTGATTTTTTTTTCCTGTGTTCCCCAAAAAAAGAAAATATTTTGTGCGTTCCTTGTAAATAAACAGGTTTACATGAATTACACACGGCCCAAACATCTATTTCTTCCACTGTTAGGAAATTACTAGCACAATCCACACTTTCACTAGCCCCTAGGTTCACAAAGAAAAATAATATTTACATTCAATTGTCATCATTGTAAAGGAAAATGGAATTGGAATGTGAGTTTATAAACAAAATCATTTTTATAATAGAAACTGAGCTGAAAGTTGGGCATTCATCCAGCTTTCACTGCACTGTGTTACACTTGCATATACTCACACATCACATACGAAAGTTGCCTCAAAAAGCTGATATTGCACTTATTCTTGTCATAAGCTTTTATGCTTACAATAAGAAAATTCACCAGGTTTGATGCCTGAAGAAGCAGCAAGCATCAAGAAAATTCATTTTCTAATAGCTTTCTGGAGCAAGCATTAAAGTAATCCCTAAGAAAACAGCAAATACTAAATAAGATTGAAAGCTGATCGGGAAGAAGTTCTGAAATTAAAACCCTCAATAGCAGTGAAAGAAAACTGTAAAAATTTTGAGGCAAGATTCAGTATGGTGATTCAGCCTCCTTCAGGAAAGGATACTAGAACTGTGAGAAAATGTCATATCTGTTCATGTTTAAGGCAGCAAGATTGCATCCAAGTCACAGATCAGGATGCCCAAGGCAATATGTAAGTATCTGCACTGACTATCTCAGATTACGAAATGATGTATAGGCTGAAAGATTAAGACAAAAATTATTTCTTTGCACTGCTAGTGTATGAACGCAAGTATAAAATTAGGAAATATAAAACGTGCCATCTGCTCACACCATGTAAATACAAAATGATTAGGTCACTGGGGAAACAAACAAATAAAACTTAAAATGAAACAAAAATTGGCTGTAACTTCCCCATACCGATCACATTTTGCAAATGGGAAGGCAAATAATCTTTATCGAGACTGAAGCAACACTAACACATGATCAGCCGCAAAATTTCAATTACTATATAAATAAATGCCACAACAAATCTTTTGCTACCTTCCCTGCATCACGTTGTCACTTTTAAGATGTTCCTTACTTAATACAATTCTGAAAAGCAGGCCTTACAGTTACTTCCAAAATCCAGCAATTTACAGATATTCTACTACATTAACACTTTGCATCAACATCTACATTTTTATGTTGACACAACGGTCTACGCACCCAAATCATCAAGAATCAAAAGCAAATCAACTCCCAGTGTCAGAGAAATAATGGAAATTATAGTTGCGTGTCCACTATCTTGGGACGAAAGACTGTTCCTTTAGCTCACTGTAAGAATTTGGCTTGCTATTTGACAGCTGTGTTTTTATGAAACTTTTCACCACATTCTTTTGTAACCTAATTATGTAATCTTGAAAGAACCACAGGTTAGAGGGAGCTAAATGGTTGTCTCCTGTAGTCACTCAGACAGCTATAAAGAAATATTCTCATACCTGTAAATCCGTTCCAGTACTGGCAAGCAAGCATGGAAGCATGTTTATGATGACTGCTTCCTCAAAATTCTTAGACCTATTATTTTATATGTCACCACGTGCTTATACATTTACTTCCCATTTCATGCAGAATTTCCAAGTTGTAGCTAAACTGAATTTTAATTATCAAATATACACATGCATCACAGTACTCTTTACAGAGATCAAGTATTAAGGGTTACTCACATAACCTCTGCACTGTGGCGGGACTATTTAGTAACTCCAGGCACACAAGACAATTATTTAAGTGGACATTATTTCAGACTGAACTAACCTGTAAGTATTAGTTTTTTTCTTTTCCTTACCTCTCTTTCATGTACTATTGTGTCAATACAGAGCTAAATTAAGGAAGGCTTTGTGTTCTTTTAACTTAACTCTGACTGACTCTCTGTTCTGGAATAATTTGAACGTATTTTTTATTTCTATATTTCCCACTGAAAGCCACTATGCTGAACTCTCAACTTAAAATCTTTAATGTAGGATTTTGTAGAAGGAAATGTTCAAGAACGCTGAAAATGCCATTTTAATCTCTAGACTGAGAATCAGATTATCTGATGTAGTTGTTTAAAACAGAAATAGTGAAGTCTAGGAGACTTTTAAGCACCTGCCACCATAAAAAAGAGGAAATCTTGAACATGAGATGCTATACCATAAAAAAATGAAGAATTATATTAAACAGTCCGCAAATGTGTAATATGATGGTAAATTATGCAGTAAATCACAAAAATAGCTTTATTATAGTAAATAAAAATCTGAAAGTAAAAGAATTCTACTCATAAGTAAGAAAAACTCCAAAACTTTCTCTAGAACTTGAAAACACTGCTTAAGATTCACTTGGCTCATCATCTTTAAAAACCAACAGAAAACATTGTTGAACGTTGACATATAGTTACTATTTGGAGATACTGCTGCACTGCACAAAGAAAACAATTAAACTGCCTTCAGTTTGTTTAAGATTCTTCCCTTCAGATAAGAAGAAAAACAGTGCAATCTCTTCTTATGGCAGAAATAAAGTGATGAAAAAAGTGATGAAGTATATACTTCTTTTTTTTTCTTTTTTCTTACATCGTTTCCTCTCCAAGTCATTTTAAATACCTTTACCATAGTTTGTGACACCTTATTCAAAATATATATATATTCCATGTAAGGAAGAACTCAGTATACTGAACTTCAGATAGGAAAAAGACCTGGCACAAAGTCAGCAATGATTTGAATTTTTCCTTCAGAAATATTTTCTGTAAGAAAACTGTAATTTTTCCAGAAAATGTCCATTTCCTCTCTGGAAAATCAAAATGGGGGCTCCTTGCCTAGACTGCTCATCAAATTCATTTTCTGTTTGCAGAGAACAGTGAAATGGGTGAGAGCTTTGCGGGTTGGTAAAGTGGGTGAAGTCATGGGGTGGGGAGAGGGAATGCTGTTCTCTCTCTGACTTATCCTGAGGATGAAAGAATGATAGGGAGGAAAACCTGGTTGCGCAACCTTAAGCAAGCTACTTAGAAGGCTTTGGTCATTTTTTCTACTCAGAGGGAAAAACGAAACTCACAGAAGGTGCTCAGATACGTGAAGCTTATTTGAAGCTTCCTTTTCACTCTTCTGAAACAAATCTTTCCCATAAAAAGTGTCACCTTTTTTTGTCCAGATTTTGGATGGATTTCTTTCTCTCCAGGTATTTATTTTAATCTTGATACCAGCTCTAAATAAAACACAGAAGAGCAAAATTTTTTTTTTAATGAAAAACCCAGCAGAGAAGGTCTTTCCTCTTTTCTGTACATCTTAACAAGGGAATTGAGCATGCACCAATAAAGCAAATATGGGCAGAAGGCTCCACAGGAGGAGAGACAAAACTATCAGGGCATTGTGGTCTTCCTGCAGTATAATAAGGTCCTGGCAATGTTTGCACTGTGGGGCTGAAGTCCAAGGAGAACCAAGTCCTGGCTCTGCTGGCATCAGTGACAACTGCCTTCGTGGGCAGCAGACGCCAAGGTGATTGACAGCACTACTGGAGCCTATCTGGTCCGGAGAGGACAGCAAACAGCAGCTAAAGGTGGGGAATAATCTCTATAATCTCTTGTCAGAAAAAGGAAGTTTCCTCAAAGGGCCTCTGAGTTCCTAAGTCATCAGCATGATCTGAGATAGTGCATAACAATTCATAAATTGGGCTAGGTCCAGGCAGGCAGAACATGGAGATGCTGGACAACAGCGGTATGGCAGCACCATTTCATGATCAAAGGTCAAATCATGAGAGAGACCATTTGTTGAGCACGTATCTGCTCCCCTGTGGCAGCCGTCAGTAGCAGGGGAGAGTCAGTGGCTCCCTTGTGCGCCCTGCGATGCATCCGCTTGGCAAATGAGGAAAGGACCCTGCTGGGAACATGGTACCGCAGCACCGGAAAGCTCCTGCAATGGCTGGCGACAAACACATTCGAGCCAGGCCTGGCATCCAAGGAGCATCAAGAGGGAGTCAAAGGAGTCAATACTGAATCAATATCTCAGTCATATTGAGTTGATTTTAAATAGGTTCTGATTTCCAGAGATGGAAAAACATGGGTACGTGTCCTCCTTCCTGTTTCCAGTAGAGCAGGAGAATGTTCCCATTAGAACATGGGAATGTTCTGCTGAAATCATCTCAATGTGCCTGAGAAAAGATCACGACCTTGGTTCTCCAGCAGCCTTTTTGCAAGTGTTAGCACAACAGCCAGCCAGTAGCGCACTCTCCCTCCTTCCTCTTGCTGAATTGATGACCTGAAAATTTACAATCCCAGCTAGGAAGATGCAGCAGAAATCCTCCTTGCCATATCCTGACCTAGTTGAAATTTAAATCCTTGTATTAGCTACTTAGGTACCACAGTGATAGGCACAATATGGATTAGATTTGAATACTGTAGAGAAGATTTTCCACTAGAAAATCCCCTAGGATCTCTCTCAAAGTAGCATTAAATTCAGGTCGGTTGCAACAGTGACCACAAGTTGGAAAAATGTGTCAGCATATCTTTAAGTTTTATGCTACATTATGATTTATAATGTATCTATTCCTAAGGGGATGGTATGAATTTCAGAGGAAGCATTTATATGCATATTTGTTTCCTCATGACTGTTGAATGACTGAATAAAACCTTCAAAACTATGAAATGAAAATATCAGCCTTCTCCTTATGAGCTTTTTAATTTTTTGCTGACTCAGATGCTTTCATTTTTAGTCTCAGTTCTTTCTCTTTTCTGCCCCATCACCAGTGTTAATTAACCTCATTTGTGTAAACTAATGTAGAATGTACTCATTTGGAATGAATCCAGGAGTAAATCCTGTGGCAAACTAGTTAACTGATGTTTTATAAATCAAGCCAACTGTTTAAAAATGTTATACAAGTTTAATTCCCAATTTATTTCTACTGTAATTCTTCTAATCACTCACTTCACAATGAAATGTCTCATTAATGTCATTTCAGCTATTTTATTGCTTTGAGTGTATATATATTCCATTTCAAACTATAAAGAGTAAAATATATCTTATGCTATTGTATTTGCTTATTATAGCCTTGATTAGCACACCGCTTTAAATCAAAGCATATCTCCACAAGCTGTCTCTAGAATTTAGTATTTTCTTTTGTTTTGAATATTTTTCCCTGTTTGGGAAAAAATTGGCTGCATTATTAAAATAAATATTGGGATACAGTCGATAATACGGATTTAGAAATACGTTCACATACATACATACTTAATACAATTCCATTGAAATAAATGGAAGCTAGGAGTCGTTGGCCTACATTAAAGGCATTATTTCTAAGCCTCTAGAAGCAGCTAGAATTTACTATTTTACTGCTTGTTGGCATGTTTTTCACTATGTTCAAAATACTTGATTTTATATTTGTAATTCCCTAAATTTTGTTTTGAGTGGTGCCATGTGGACTATTAATGACATCAAAAATCTTTATCGTTACCAGTGAGCACCTGCAAAAGTCATTAAAGTGTTGTTTTTTTTTTTACTTTGCTTCAGCATCAAACATTTTAAACATCTATTACGACACCTAAGTTGAAATGGTTGTAATTTAAGATGTCTCTCTTCTAAATACACAATGCAATGTCACTACATTAAATAATTCCTTATTGCATTCATGGATTACTAATGGCTTTTGCTGGACTGATGAACAGACTGTCTGTTTTTAAATTTATGTTAAATAAATACAAAGAGTCAGACCCTCAGCATTGTAAAAGTGAGTTCTTGAAGTCATTCAGTTATGCCGATAAACTCTACCTGAGAAACTGACCCAAATAAATCAAACAGGCAATCAAATATCCATTCAAAAGCACCGTCCAGGTTGGTAATATTTGGTCATGCAATTAATATCACAATATCTTTTTGTTTTAAAATTGCACCTTGCTTTGTAGTTGTGTTAATTCTTTTGCAAATACACTGTCAATTGTGGCTGGCATCTGCTGATACAGAGAGTTGGAAAGGCTTTTCTTAGCAGCTCCTTTGTACTTCACCTACAGGAGAGAAAAAGGTGACATGCAATGCAAAAATTAAGTCAAATAATCATAATACATATTGTTTTCCTGTTAAATAAAATGGCATAAAAACCAGTGGAACTGGAAAAGATCTACTACTGCCTTCTAAACTTTCAAGCAAAAATATATCTTTAAATAATAACCTTAAAATACTTCAGAATCATGTGTCTAGTTCATGAAGCTACGTGAAGTACCAGCTAATTAAATTTAAGCATTTGGGGGAAAGTATTAGATAAGGTAAGGAAGGCAGCTATTTTCTCTACCTTTTATTAAATCATTTCCAAAAACTCAAACTATATTTTTCATTCTACAGTTTTGCACAATGGGAAAAATGAGAAGCCAGTAGTAAATTATTTTACTAATTAGTATGTAGTAGCAATTAAATGTAACAGGAAAAGGCAGAAATACTGAAGCTAGCATTTCTGTCGTCATTTCTACTTAATATTTTCGTATTACAGACTCATTTTTAAATTCCTTTTTATTTCTCCTGCGCTTTCACCGATGCTCAGTACTAGCAATTCCTAATAAAAGGGCCTTATGTCAGGCTAGAATAGTAGTTCTAAATTTGCGGGGGCTTTTGCTCTAGATCAAAGTTTTTCAAATTCAAAAAGCAATAAGATCAGGCATTATTTTGAAAGTAATCATAAATACCAGAGAATACCTGAAATGATACTGTCTAATGTCATTAACTTACTGTACACGTACAACTATTTATTAGAGACTGATTCCATTTACCAATAATTTGCTATAGTATTTATTGCTGTTTTCCTGAACAGAGGGCTCCTTTTCACTTCAGTAGATTTGCTGCGAAGAGACAATTTTAGAAGTATTCAAGTTTCACCAAAACAGGTTATGGGACACTAGAGGTCAGTAATTTACCAGATAAACCATCCTTCACATGGTTCAGGGAGCGTGTCTAGCTGCAGAGTACACAAAAGTTTGATGATATAAAAGATACCGTATTACAAAAAAATTGTAATATCCTTGTATCTGTAAATCTTCTTCAGTTAATGATTAGCAGCTTTTCTTTGATATCATACAAGTGGATTCGATAAATTTTTTCACCACATTGTGTTTTTGTAGACTATACAATAGTCTCTTTGTCTCTTAGAAAGTTAGTATAATTTCATTATATTTAGGCCATTTGGGAATTATTTTATCTCAGAAGTATGAAGATAAATACCACAAAAATATCAGTCAGATGCATTTATATTGGATGTAGACATACAGCAAACATACCTACCATAGACGGTAGACCATACAGAATGTGTATAAATTACATAACTCCAGATAGGGAAATCGGAATGCCCTTCATCATAAACATAAAGGTAGCACAAAAAATGAGGCAACAAAAATTTAAGTTTTGCAAGGGTCACAAGGACAGAAGAATCACTCAGAACCAACAGTTCCTTAACACAAGCAATTTTCTGTCAAGTAAAACTGCTAATGAAAAATAATCTTGGCTATGAAAAATAATCAAATAATAAAAATAATCAAAGACACAACCCTATTACACCTTATACCTGGGATAGGAAGAGCTGGTAGCAAACTGGGCTCTGTCATTTCGGAAGCTGCCAGTTCTTTGTCACTCTAGCAATGTGTGGGTGCACGTGCGTGTGTGCATGTGTGTGTATACAAAGACCTAAAAACTCACACATGGGCATGCATAGATAGATAGGCACTGATGGATATGGAGATGGCATTTACCTGACCTCCACCCCAGCTCCCTCACTGACGGCCGGGGGCAATAACAGTTACCTTCTCTCCTCCTGTTTGATAGCGAGGCTGTGAATTCTCCACAGCAGGGCAACTATGCACAGGTATAATTTGCATACCTTGTCATTACTGAATAACTAACAAGAAATCCTTGTTCTTTTTCTCAGTTTATGCATCTACAAAATGGGACAGCTACTACTGTCTCAAAACTGTCAATAAAATACCTTGGAATCCTGGAAGAAAAGTGTTATATAACTCTAAATTATTATTACTCACACACAGAGCATACACTAATTACAGCTTTAAACTGAATTGTTATTTGGAACAAGCCCTCCTTCCCCTACTGAAAAACAGCCATCTTCAATTCAAAGAGTTTTTAAGAAGAATAAGTGCCAAAGAGAATTCTGCAGTCTTTCAGCTCTTACCTCGGAAATAAAAGCACCAAGATTTTTCACATGTTTTAGCTGAGGGGTGTCAGGGACAAATATGCATTTGCCCTTAGATTTTTCAAACTCTTCCTTATAGCGTATCTACAAAGAGGAGAAGAAAGAAGTTTAATTGTTCTTAAAAACAGGAAAGCATACAATGGCTGTCTTTATTAGAGTTATTCTGCTCGTTCTGACTGGATGCTAAAATTCTGGGTACTATGCTGGGTGGCTTGTAAATACCACAGGCTGGATCAAATTAAGCCACACTGGGAAATACATAGTTTTCACACATGGTATCAGGGCTATGTGAAAATCACAGAACTCTTTGATATTAAAGATGAAAAAGACAGAATTCTTCTCTATACCTACAGCACACTTTCACCACTGTTCACAGATGTTCCAGGACCTCTAAAGAAAAGAGAACTGAAGAAAGCATTTTCTTCTTGATCTCAGAGCTAAAATTGTTAGACCGGCTTCTAACACAGACATTGCAAGCACAGAATCTGTATTTTACTATAGCATAACAAAATGTCTCTTCATGAATCCAAGAGTTACATGAATAAATTTAGAAGCTCATTGCCAAATCACTAGCTATAAAGCACCCAGATAGTTGCAACATGCAGGTAGTGTTAGAGCCCCCTTAGAAGGAAGCAAATTTTAAATTGAGCCACTTCTAAAGTCCTGTCTATACACAACAGAAACTCTTTTTGAAGCAAAGTGCTCTGCAAAAAAACAAGTTTTCTTTTCAAAAACAACACAAAGTCCCAACCTTTTCCTTACCCAGGGGCAAACAATATTTCTAGCAGTATGCACGTCCAGTAAGCAGTTATCTAACAATAATCACATGACTGTTGAGGGAGTCAGAGTCAGGTTTTAGATTAGTGGGATTGTCAAGAATATGAAACGCATGATGAAATTGGACGTGGTGAAGGTGTAGGGAGTTTTCTAAGACAGGATCTGTGTGAAGGAACACTGTGAATATGATAAGCTGGACTAAATACACCTTAAAGATGGACACCTTACATGGATAGTCCTTACTTTTAAAGGTACTCCCAATAAGCAGCCTTATGATTTTTACTGACAATTCTTTCTTTGTACGTAGCATAGTTTAGTTCAAAGAACATTTAATTATTTGAGATTAAATTTTCCTGATTGTTATCTGCTACCTTTCCTCTAACCTCATTTTCACATTCTACACACTGCAGACTTGCTGACAAGCACTGACAGAAGCAATATGACCTACATCTGAGCATTACCAAAATTTGCAATCTGCATTTCATCCTTCTCTGAATACTTAATGAAAATCACCAGTTCTACTCTACATTCCTCAAAAGTGACGTGGACAGTTCATCAGAAAGATATCAGTCATCTTCAATTCAGAGAGTTTTTAAGAATAAGTGCCATGCAACCAGAATCAACTCTTGGCCTTTCTGATGTAAACTTTTTGTCCACCACAAAATGGATTAGATAAGGATTAGAATGGATTAGATCTTATTACTGAATCATACTGCCTCCCTTTGGGGACTACAGCGTAGTCTAAATAAGAACTTTCTCTGGAACACACAATGCAATATTACAGTGTGTCATCACTTTGCTCAGGGCCTCACCAATCCAATGGTCCACGTAACCTGTTTGTGAGGCACTGTACTTTTTTTTTTTATGTTAAGGATGAGGAGGTGCTGACTGTTGACCCGCATGTGTGCATGCATGTACTTGCATTTGTGTTTATGAGGGGGTTCACAACAGGTGCACACAAATGGTTTAAAAATAGCTTCTTAGAATTACACTTATTCAGAGTGATATGGCTGAGAAGTGATATATAAAAACTATACAGTTAACTTTCTGCTGGTGAGGTTTGGTGAACCTTCCAGTAGCAATCCCTGTAAAACTAAGATTGTGTCTGGGAGGCAAGGTGGAGAGCTGCTCATAACTTTGTTAAATCACGCACAGATAACTGAGAGCTAACTGTAATTACATCATTTTAACTACGGAGCAATAATTACATTCAAAAATCAAACATGAAAGCCTCCTAAGGTACCTCTTAATTGAACAGAGGAAGAAAATATTAGAAGTAAGAACCAAAGCCATTCCACTGTAGAAATCATGCTTTCAAAATAACCGAAACCAGTAATGACACCCCTTTACTCCTTTATCATTCACGTTTTTATAGTAGCCCATAGAGGCCACAAAATGCACACAGGTTCACACAGGTAATTAAGAGAGAACATACAATAACATCTTCGTGTCAGACGTTGATCGTACACATTTCATTCTGCTACAGTTGTGTTTGCACCACTTGGAATAAGGCAACTGGAAGATGAAACAGGACAAATATAACATAGTCCTGACACCTGCACTTAAAATGCATGTTTATTATAAATGAAGTAGGCAAGAGGCTTAAGAGGTTATCTATGAGGGAAGATAACCAATGGCTACGCAGACAAGCTAGCACTCCTATTCAAAGTCGGAGGATGACAAAATTAAATGTCTAAAATACCGAACAAGAAATTTTGCCTGCAAGTGACTTGCCTTTCACCACAAAATATGCTGTTTAGGTTGAACAGGCCTGGTAATCTTTGGGAAAAACAGATATGAAAAATTTGTAAATGACAGCCTGGAGCCACCATGGATGGCTCTTTCAATACACTTTTGAAGCCCAACAGTTCGCTAAAGCTCTAATTTTTAACAGCTCTCTCCTAAGCCCTTTCTGCTCCCTGAGTCAGCATAAAATAGCTCTGAGCAGCAGCACTGTTATGGAGTAAAAGTGAATTACTCCATAACTGGCTGTGCAGGCTGTGGCTTGGTAAGGAAATTCATCTTGACCATGGCCCACTCTATCAGACTTCTTTACAGGGAAAACTCAGGATCAGGCTAAGGGAATGGCTCTGGTGCTAACAGCCTAAACCAAGCAGTCACCTTTCCTTTGTATTCAGGGGCACATATTAATCAAATTATATACAAGTATACTGGAAACACTGCTTTTACTATCTTGACATCACTGGTGTCAACTATGTTGACAATCATCATGCCAAGATCCATTACAGAACTGTCATCTCTCAAAGATCCATTTAAGCTTAGAAAAGCCACAAAAAAGTCTAAACTGTCTCATCATGCTAGACCACAATGGAACTTTTTTCCACTACGGATTCCCTTTGCAATCCCCACACTTCCTAATTTATAATCTCTCATAAGACTGTAAGAACTGTGTCAGACCATAGATCCTTCTAATACAAAATCCTCTCTCTGTGGCCCACATAAGTCTAGACAAAAGCGTAAGAACAGGGCAAGTATTCAGGGTGTATAGGGTTATTGTCACAGGGTATTTGCCTAGCCTCCACCAGTTTGAACCTCGAAGTCCTCCTGAGTCAGAGGCTGTGATTAACAATGGTCAGCCCAGAAGAATAGCTCCATCCTGAAGTGGCAACAAGCCTATTACATCAGTGGTAAAGCACTCTGTTTCTATACTTGACTCAGTGTCTCTGCAGCCCCTGCTTTATAACAGAGAGACCACAGAATTACTGTATGACAAATAAAGAGTAAGACTTGAACTTGATGCTGAGCTGAGGAGAAGACATGCGAAAGCACAGCTGGACTTCATACAGGGACAGTTAGATAGTAAGTTGTGCAATTTTTTACTACAGATGGAAAGAAACGTGAGTACCATGCATAAATAAAATTCAGTAGCATCTTCAGACGGCACAGTGCCTCCCTCTCCACAAGAAGGGATTACGATAATTTGGTTAATGATCATTTTATTTGTACAATAACTCCCATCTTTGCTTATAATAGTATTCATAATATCACACTGCACAATCAAAAAAAAGAAGAGATGAAGAGATAATAAAATATAAATAATACAGGCAAATGGACAGGCTCAATTTCAATATGGAAGAGAAAAGGCCTGGATAGGAACATAATTCATATAAACCCAATACACATGACAGCTTTGAAAAAATCTTTAAAATAAAATTGCTTAATGGAGGGAGATTAAATGAAATGGCTTTGGAGAAGGGCTATCACGGGCACAGAACAAACATCTGCCAACCTTGAATGCAATGGAGGATTTCCTCAACAGGAGCACACATATACTTCATAACTTCCCCCTACATGCAGCTCAAGTCTGGCAGTTATACGTACACTAAGGACTGTCATCACAACTGTTTTTTGAAATAATAATGCCAATTTAAAGTCAGACTACAAAGAATGCTGGGTGAGCATAATGCAATCACAGTATCTCAAGTCAGAAGCACTCAGGCCACTGCATTCTGATGGAGTAGCTGTACTGACAGCTCCACAGGCACAAAAGGACAATCATCTGGTCTCATGGTCAACAAGGACATAGGCTGCTGTCACAAGGTCATCTTCAGACCCATAACCATTGTACACATAAAACGTACAGACATGCACCAATGATACTTCTACACAAAGAGAAAGCAGTTTGGGCAAAGACTCCTGCAAAAAAGCACAGAGCAAATCTAAAAAGTTCCGAATGTTGATGAGTCAAAAACTAAAAGGAAGCATGCAAACTCTTTACAGCTCACTGGCCTCCAGAATTTAGAAAATGCGCAGGGAGAGGAAACTTACCGCCAGGTACAAGGGAATAGGCTAGTCGTAAGAAATTCCAATTATAGCAAAAAAAAATCTGGGAGACAAAAATCAGTCCCTGAACTACACTCGTGTTCCAGTAGAGCCAATGACAAAACACTTACTGATTTCAGTGGATGCTGGATAAGTCCCAAAAATGGGTCCCACTTTAAAACACAGAGAATTTTCTTCGAAATTAAATTGGTTCTGGACCATTACACATTACGACCACTTTGAAACCATTAATGATACTACGCCATTATGATTTACACATCTCAGTGAAAATCTAACACACTTGCAGGCTAAATGCATCACAAGCTTTCAGCAAAAGCCTACATCTCTGAACCACTACAGGCTTCAGGAACCTGCCTTAACTCGGTTATTCACCTTAGCCCCAAGTCTCTGCAGCAGTTCAGAGAAAATATAGGCACTCCATTTATCAGTTAATTAACAGCCACAGCCAACATTACTCCTAACGGGTACACAGCTCAGTAACAGTTTCTTTTCAAACAAAGCAAATATTTCTTCAGCATTTTTCAGGGTGTTTCCACCTTTACAGCAACCATGTTTAAAAACAAGTTGCATAGAAGCAGTAAATGTCTTTCAGGTCAGGCTAGTGCTGCAGCTTCACTTTCATTTTGGCCTTTCCATGAATTGACAGGCACTTACTGTGTCTTATGTCATTTATTTCCCAAAGAAAAAATGTAGATAGCCAATAATAAAAATATTAATAACTACTATTTCCTAAAATAGCTTGAGATTACAAGGGAGTCGTCTTGGTAGCTTCTCATAAGGGTCTATCCAATTTTCAGCAGCTGTCCCATGAAGATTAAAGCATTACAAGATGGCCTATGGACAAAGAGGAAGCTTTGACCTTGTCAAGTCACACTTTGAAGGCAGTGCCGTAACACCTACGCATCCCAGATACTGTCATTCTGGCACTTATCTATGCTTTTCTATGTCCTATTAATGAATTTGTACCATACACATAGATTCTGTATGTACTGTTCTTACAAAATCAACATACTCTTTCACCTTAAACAATAATATCCGGAATCTAACCTCATATTACAACACAACGTGAACCAGCTCTCACTTTTCAGTTTCTTAGAAGAACACTTGTTAAAGCAAGTCACTCTCTCCCCAGCAATACCTTCTCAGCTGCAAGCTGCCACCCACAGCAGGCTGTGAAGGAGCTCTAATTCCAATTTACCTGAAGTGACAAAGTTACTTTTCAGAAACATCTTTCCAGAAGAACATGGAAATAAACATCAGTCAAGCTAAATTTGATGTCGTTGCACTGAAGCAATTGGATCTACTCCAATTTAAAATATCTCAGACCTGATCTGCAATGTTTATATAATTTTAAAACCTATAGTAATTGAAGTAAAGAATTTCTAAGCTAAATAATTTTTAAAGATACCCTAACATCTCAATGAATTTTTCCTATAAGCACAAGTCAAGAATAGTATGCTGAGCAGTTTTGAACTTCTGTCACCATAGAAATTTATCTTCATCTATAAACACATCAATAGGTATTAATCAAAGTTCATCTGTTTGATTTTTATCCTCTCTCCTTACAGCTATGCATATTGGCACCCAGGTCTGTTTTAATCAATCAAAATTCATAGGATAAGGCTATAACCAGAAAAGATACTGCATTTTCCTTGTGAAATTAGCAAAGAAATTCTCATGGGAGACAGCCTCTCATTCTGAGAGCAGATCCACTCTTAACAGTATCTTTCTGTGAGACCGACATTTCAGAACTTACTCCTTCCCAGCACCTGTAAGAGCGTCTGTGCTTCACACTGCCCAAGTGCTCTGAGAAGCTCATCCGGCCAGGGTTGATGATTTCAGGTACTGGAGTAGACAGTTCTTTTCTACTAATTTCTTTGTTTTTACATCTGAGCCTTGAATCGGCACATACAGCATTGTACATATCTGAATAAATATATATGGCAAATGTATACGCATAGTAAATATAAAGTCACTGAAAAAGGAAAGGCAAATGTGAAGATGTAAACAGTCACTATCACTTACATCACTTCTTATTTCAGTACACTTTCGGGCCAGTTCTATATTTCTGTCCTCAATAACAGGCTTGAGGAAGACCTATAAAAGAAAGATAAATCATTCCAGGGTTATTCTTCTAAAACAGTAAGAAGAGAAAGAAATAAGTACTTTTTAAAGCTAGTGTTTTTCACTCACCTTTTCTTCTTCCTCCCCCTCCTCATTTTCATCCTCCCTGAAATCCTGAATGACAGATACTCGCATTTTAATACTTCAGAGAAAACAACAACAAAAACTCTAAAAGATTCAGTGCTGCAGGAAACAGCTCAGACGCCACAGCGTGCCTGGAATCAATGCTTCATTTGTGTCCTCCACTGCGCTTAACTTTACCAAGGCTCCTTCCTTATTTAGGCAGCGCTTGACAGTCTTTATCTGAACAATTCAGTGTGAGTGAACTGAAAGGCATTGCAGATGGCCTTGCTAGCTATCAGTCTCAGCAGAGCTAATGCTTTCTTACTGATAAAATATAATTAAATGACCTATCCTAGTCAACTATTTTTAAAATGTCTAAGAATATTTTCAATTAAAATATTGTGATTCTGTAAATTCATAATGTAAGTAATTCAACTAAAATTAGCAGGCTTAAAAGAGGAACATAGATTCTAAGGTTATGGGAAAATTGCCTCGTTCTAAGATTTAAGACATCAAAGACTCCAAAACCAGTTATCACAAAAATTTATTTACTTGGTCCAGTGATAGAGCTTTTTGATTAAAACCACACACACACTCTCTCTCTCTCTCTCTCTTCCAGTTTTCCAGTAGACGGAACTTCTAGCATATTTTTCAGGAAGTATGTTTTTCCCATGAAACACATAAAATTCCTTAAGTGCTCTGTATATTAGGTTAGCTGAAGTGGAAACGCATGCATACACAAACACATATGCATACTTACAAATATATATGGCTATATATTTACACACATACGTATTTGCATTCACTGATAAAAACAGTCATGATTTGTAGACTCAGAACCAACCTTTTTCAGCATGAAGTCATTCATTCCAGCTGCAATGAAACTGAAAAATCCTTGCGCCAATGGATATAGTGTCACAGTGTTGGCTTCTGTAAAATAAGTAAGGATGTATTATAGGACCGGTTGCATTAAGCCACATTTAAAATGATTTTTCTTTCCTAACTGCAGCATGTATACTTCTCATTTTATAGAGGTCACAATTTTGAATTTCATCTAGCAGAGTGTTTCACTACTACAGAGACTTGCAATGAGGTAAAATCTCTGGAGCAGTAGATTTCAATTTGGAGCCTCTATCTATATATAGAAGATATAAGGAATGCATGCTCTTAAAACTCTTTAAGGAATTTTAAGTACTTGTGCCCAAATGTAATGTCCCTATAGCTTTTTAAAAAAATATACATTTCCTTAAAAAAAAATTTTCAAAGAGTGAAAAATACAGCAATTGACTGAGTTAAAGAAAAGTCTGAAAAACTGAAAGAATTTTTAAGAAAAAAGGGTGTGAACAGCTTTCAGTCCTTAATAATCAGGAGATACAATTCCTCACACATTCATAGTACAGAAAGCTTCAAGGTTTTTTATTCTGCTGTTTCAAATACAGGCTCTTAAAAGTCCAGATTTGGATAGGCATTTCGACTGTTCAGGTTGAACCCTGGAAGTCCGGTTTGTACAGGTGATGATTAGCTATAATTTACACTGACTATTTCTGGAGCTTAAGGTGTCTTATCCTTCTGGAAACAAACAGTTTAGTCTTTTAAGTTGGGTGCTCATAATAACAGGTCATTTCTGAAGATTATGACCATAGGAAACACAGACTAAGCAACAGACTCATGCATGACGTGAAGCACCACATATTAAGGAGACAGCATCTACAAAAGTGCCATGCAGAAATGTAGCACCAAGGCTTCAATTTTGTATTTTGGTGATAATACTGTCAATATTGCATTCTTCCAGGGTGGTTAATTTCCCTTTTCTTCATACGTTTAATAAATTTTGCAAGTGGAGACATTGAAAAATATTTAAGAGAGTGGAAAAGAGTTATTAGCAGCTGCAAAACTGGCCGAATATGGGGAAATCTCTTATTATTTTTTGCACTGCAAAACAAATAGAGTCAAAATGACAAAGATAAAACTGCTGGGTTTTTGGGGTTTTTTTTAAGTTTTTTAACAATCTTACATTATATCTGGTGGGTTTTGAGTGGCTGGACATACCATATTTATTACATATCAATTGTGGTTTTCCCATAAAGATTTCCTCATAATAAAAATCTGCTTTTTCTTTATTAAAATCTTTAATTGATTTGATAGAATTCATTTTCTTCCCAATTTTGCATCTCCTGGGTTAGGCATAACTGAGCATTCAAATGTGCTGTGTCCCATACAACCTTCATAATACCAGGACTGCAGGACAGCTGCCATAGCTCATGATAATAAAGAAAATTATAATACCATGCTCTAAAGGAGCAAGGGAAAAATATCATAGTACCAACTAAACATACAGAAGTTATTCAATATGGCACACTTCAGGTAACAGACGCAGTAAGGAGAGACTGTAAGATACAGAACCTCATCTCCCTTCTTTTCTTCCTCCCCAAAACACACAGTACTCTGTTAGGTAGCATTGCCTGTGCAATAAAGCAACACCAAAGCAACCTGGACAAACAAATATATCCAGATATAATTAAGAAAAGAATTTCTTGAGAATAGTTAAGAGCTGCACAGTTTAGAAGTGCACTGTAGTTCTATTACGATCCTGCAGGTCAAGAACAAGTTTAAGTTACTTCCATAAGAGGCAATAAATAAACTAGGATCAGCAGACATGTGGCATAATAGCTATTTGTGTACGGTTACAAATATTTTAAAAGCTATTCTAAAATACTAAATCTAATCTGAATAAAGACCTAGTTAAATCCTGACAGTATTACATCTTTAAAAAGCATGCTATAAAGCATGTTTTATTAAAGATAAGTTCTCACTTGCAAAATCTGCATTTTTACTAAAACCTCCAACCTTACATTTCTGAAATATCTTCCATTCTCTATAATGGAATTTGTAGTGTTCTGGCATTAAACATCACTGATTTGTTTATCACAAAGTCCAACAGCATAGAAATTTTAAGAAAACAACACTCCAAGGTACTGCTAAGCTGTGTAAAAAAAATACTATATCTATACGTACAAGCCATGACAAAATTAGAATACCTTATTCTTGTATTCTTGGTATCTTAAAAATATCTTAGGAGCTGTGCACACACACAACGGGGAGGTGGGTTTTTCAGGGAAGTACCCAATGTTAATTCATTCCAATTTTATAAGGAAGTGCTACAGAGCTCCAAATCTCTACATCCAGTCACTCTGCACAGACATTTTATACATCAGCCGTGTATTTCCTCAAATTTAGCTGCAAGAACTAGGCTATTTTGTTAAAGAAGCTGCAGTAAAATCAAAATAACTGTGTGTAACGTCTAGATTGTTCACAGTAGCACAGTATTTGCAGTAAGCAACTTATACTTACACTCCCACATCAAACTTGCTGCATATTAACTTCAAATAAAGAAGAAAGGCTTCCACAAGTAACCTGCATGATTTATCCCATGAAAGGAGACAGCTGAACCTCCAAACGCTTACAGTCATCATTTGATTGTGTCAATATTTTTTGACACAGAACATTATTTGAGTGTTTGGCCTAAATGCATATTTACTAAGGAGGCAGCAAGGGAGGAATAAAGGAGCTCTGTTCTCCATTAGCACCAGTTGGCACAGTACGTGAATGATTCAGTTGCACAGCTTTTCTGTTTTGATTACACACAGCTGTGTCCATACCTGGCCAACCCCGCTGCCACCTCCTTGCTCCTTTATAAGACAATCTCTTCAGAAATGCATTTGGGAGACATTAGCCCAGAGAGTTAAAATGCCTTATTGCATTTTGGCCCTGATATACACAGCAATTTAGCAGTTAGTCACAGTTCCGTCACTGAACAAACAATTCTGTTGGACACGCTCGGCATAGCCCCTGCTAGCCTTGCAATATTCACAAGTATCACTGGGCTAAAAGAACTTCTCTACCACTTCATTCAGCAGCAGTATCTGTGCTTGTCCTAGAAAGGGTACCAGCAATGCCACAGTCTCCTCAAACATATACAATAGAGTTCTTCATACTTGAATATAGGTTGCAAGTCAAGGACTGAGATATTTCAGCTGGAAAAATCTGCACAGCATTATAGTAAAAGGTGTAAGTTACGAATACCGCACTGCTTTGCAATTCTGGACTGAACATCCAGTAAGAATAGAAGTAGACAGTTTTAATGCTTTAACCATCCTGCTTCCACTGAGTTCAAAATCAACCCCTAGACTTCCTCGAAATGACGAAATTTTATGTTCTCACTGGACAGATATACCCATCACTGAAATAAGCACAATTAATTCAACGCAACACAGCTGGTGGTCTCTCTTCAAAACACACACAAGGAACTGGTAAGCACTGAGATTCAATTACTTCTCATTTCGAGAAAAAACCATCTATCAGACTGGAAGTTACTAGCAGTGCTGCACAAGGAAGTTCATAGTTAGGCTATCAGCATCACAATCACAAACAGAAAGAAAGCAAGGGTTGCCAGACTGCCAATTTTAGCCTCCGTGAACATGAAATACCAATTAACATTAACAAAAGAAATTCAAGAGATGGTTCTATTTATAGAAAAAGCTTAACCATAAGCTTGTATCTGCCAGATCACAAACACATCACAAAATATTTATCAACAAGACTTCAAAACTTGCAAATATCTCATGCTTCTAAGCTAAGATTTTCAATCAATGAAAATTCTTTTATAAAGATTTTGGCAAATTAGTGAGAGTTGGAATGGTATTTTGAAAGACGCATACAAATGAGACATTAGAACACTAATGGATGAATCCCAGAAAAACCTAATGAATTTCCAATGCCTTACATACAGCTGCCATAAATACAGGTGTTTTTTGACCAAATGAATGCTCACTGAGATGTCTAGCACAGCTGGACCATGATGTCAGAGCACTGAAGATATTTACATAGTACAACTAGCTTCACAAAGCGATACCTGACTTAATCTAGCTAACAGAAGTAGGACCTAATCTAGCTAACAGGACCCAAGTACCTATGTTAGCATGACATTGCATGAGTTAATAAATTCTTTCCCACATAGCTAATTATCCTGAAAAGCGGATCATGCTAACTCATTCAGAAGTGGGAGTATTTCTCATGGCACAAGACTGTGCCATGTAGATGTTACTTTAGCTGTAATAAGTAGCAATATATTGAAATAGACCAGCATAAAACTTTTCACATCGTAAAGTAGGTTCTAAAAAAACTTTTTCATTTGTCTGATGATATTCATAAGCTCTTGCTACGTTTGCACAACAGTTTTTAGACCAAAAAAATGGTGATAATATTTTCTAAATGGGTTATATAGTTTCACTTATTTATTTTAATTTTTCATTTGCCAAAAAAGTAAATTCCCAACAACATGGGGAATTTGATTCCCTCTTTCCCGCATCGTTCCCAAGTTTATCATGAAAATTGAAAAAGCTGCTTCATGATCATGATCCTACAGCTGTATTCACAAGTTTATGCGTCAGGAGCTCAGACTAGAATAACTCATCTCTGGCTACACTGCAACTCTTTAATCTACTCTACATGATGTAGCTATAGCATTTCCCTTTCTTGCTAAGCACCATAAAACCCTTTTCAACTTAGTCAAGTGACCAGGTAGGTTTGGAAATCCACCAGAGCTAAGGGTTCTAGAGCATAGCAGCTCAGGCTTTCAGCACTCATGAGGTCTTAATAATGAGCAGCCAAGAAAACTATTCCAATTACCCACACAGCTGGAGCTCTCATGTCCATCAGTGGGGTTTCTGTGAACAGATTTCAGCCATCTGCACACTGGTAGTCACCTATGGCGGGTGGAGAGCAGTACACACCTGAGCTATCGCTCTACCTTGTGGCTCAATTTCATCCTCCTAAAGAATGTCTGGCTTTAGCAGATCATACCCAGTAAAGGGAAGGCAACTGAACAGAAGATGGCTCACTGGGTTACTCTGTGAGGTTTCCATAAAAGCTAAATTACATTCAGCAGAAGAGGGGTTGAATGGAGATTTTAATACTGTTCTCTTGGACTTTTTAAATGTAGAAAAGAAAGTTTAGATAATATATCAAAGATTTTCATTCACAGAATCTTCATTATATCCAAACCTAAATCCTATTGAAGAAAAAAAAAACAGAACTGTACAACGATAATTTGGAGATTTAACCTTGCTATAAACCACAGCTAAAACTAGCAATGATTGTTGGCAAAAGTATGAAGCCAGTAGTGACAAATAAGTTTCATTTTGTATCAGTAATTCCATAAAAGCTAAAGATATTCCCTTTCTCCTGTCAGTGATTACATACTGAAATACAGCTTAATGTAATTTGACATGTTAGAAGTATATATATCTGACGTATATGCAGACTCACTTTCTTGTACACATTTTTTCTTAGCCTTATAGACTGGGCATGTGTTCTTACAAGAAATTTTTCTTGGGGCTTTATTTAGAACTCAACCACCTGAACTGATAGAAACCAATGGAGCAGGAAGAGAAAATTAGACCTCCTTATAAATTTCATTTCACTTTTAGTTAGCTCCACCAGCCTATAACCCTCACTTGAGCATTTAACATCACCCATAAATGCTTTTTTCTAGAAACTAAACCCACAACAGTTTACTGTATTTGTATTCAAGTGGACTTTTTCTCCCCCTTTTTTTCACTTCTTGAGTTTTGAAAGACCTAATACTGTACTTTTGTCATACTCTCTCTGGAGGAAACAATACCACAAGTAACATACGAAGTAACATACGCCTTTAAAAAAAGCATACTTTACTCTTCCGGAACATTTCATGTCACTGAGATCCTCAAGTAAGTTGAATTTTATAACAAACTACTATAGACAGCCAGTGCTACACCAAAAACTAAGTTCCTCATTTACAGTTATTTAATATCACAGCTTTTAAATTCCAGAACAGGCTTGAGAAAGCTCTCCCGAACAGAAAAGAAAAAAACAAATAGGGTAACAAAAAAAAATTAATGAACACATTTGAAGAAACAGAAAACTCTTGTTCAGTGAATTTATTCAAATTTCATTTTTTGATCAAGAGAAATCATTTCAAATGATAAACTAATCAATGGGAAAGGTGTGTTTTCAAATATCTTCAGCCACAAAAAGTCAACAATTAAAACTGTAAATGTGTGAAACAAACAAACATCCTTATTATCCTTAATACTATTGATTCTTGAATAGTTCTCATTTGGGAAAAATATTTACTTTTTTCCTATTTAGTGAATTGTATCATCTGTAAAATTTAAAAACAAAATAGAAGTTACACACGCTTTGTGTTCAGCAGGGTTTAAATCTGAATTGTCAAATCAGCCTTCCCTCTTAACCTGTCATTCATGGGACAATAGGCTAAGACAACTGTACACAATAACTGTACTATGAATTTAGCAGTGTATTTGAAGACAAAGCAGTTAATATATAAAATGCACATTCAGAAAATATCCACAGTTTTCAAGTGATAGAATTTAGAGTGTCTGACCTATAGCTCATTCTTTCAAAAAAGCTGCTGTGTCAAAATAATCTGCTTGAATACAGTAAATATTACTTCTGAAGTCTTCATAATAGGCTACAATACATTTGGAAATAAAACTGTAATAACCCTGTATTGAAAAAAATCTAATAACAAAAAACCTTGTACTAAGAGCTCTCTGGACAGCCTAATCCTGTAATTGAGTTTGCGGCTGTAATTCAGGAGAGCAACTTAAAAGTTCTTAAGCGCTGATCCACAGTGTTGAAGAAAATACACCAAAAATATAATAGCTGGTAATAATAAGTTAGAGGAATGTTAGTTCCTTAAATACACTCTGTTTAACAAGGATATACACAAGTTTCCGTGACAGCAGTGACAAGATGATAAAAACATCATTCACTGAAAATATATTTCTGCGTATATCATTGATGAAGTGGCAAGCATCTAATTCAGAAATGCCACCATACATCTAGTAATATTTGTATGTTCAGAGAAGTGCACATAGTATTTTTTAAGAATTTAATCAAATACCTGGTGCAGATAACAATGCTTCATGATCTGGCAATTCTTTGGCCTCTTAAATCAAGTTACATAAAACTTTAGCTTTTATTTTAGTCATTTTCCATAGTTTAGTTGCAAAATTTGAGCTTCAATACTTCCTTTTCATACAGAAATCTTTTGCATATATTAAAAAAAAAACTGATCTAGTACTACTCAAAGAAACAGTGCAGATTGTAGAAAAACACCTGTAAGATAAGCAACTTTAAAATGAATGCAAACTTGTTCTGGCCTGAAAAAGAGGTTTTATGCCTGAAAACTCATATGACTTTTCCAACTTAGTCAGTTAATCTAGCACAATACACTACCTATCCTGTTAAACCTTACATAATTTATATTCAAAGAGCATCACAATAGGTCAGCACTACTACTACTACTACAAACATAGGAAACACAGAACACTAAAAACATCAGGGTACATTGAATTCTATCACGATTAACGGTGTTTTTTTTAAATGCTTTGTTTTTAAATTGCCTTCATTTTGCTCCATCACTCATAAAAAATAATAAACTTTACATAAAGATGTTCTGCTTTATCTACTATATAATCTGTTTTCACATTAGAGCATCATCAAAATTACTTTTAGTCTTTATTGTTTTCTTCAAAACTATACTGGACACAAATCTGGCATTTCCTGCCTCAGCTGCTATACAAGTTCCTGGGACCTGATTACCTTGTAAACAAGTAATTCCACTGAAATGACTGGAATTTAAACTTGCAATTATCTAGATATTGCTACTTCTAAGTGAGCCTACTTCTCAATTTATGAAGTAGCACCACCATAGCACCATAGCACCACTACATATAACAATATGTTGGTTTTCACATTACTGTAGGAAAAAATAATTTCCTATAAATTAATAATAACGCTTAGCCTACAGGGCTCTTCATATAACAGTACATTTAAATTACCATACTGAATTACACCTGTTCAAATCCAGGAATGCTAACGCCCACACCAGGTGAAATAACCCAGCAAGTACCTTCTGAAGAGAGGAAGATTAAAGAACTAACGTAGCAAGAGTTTTGTACGCTACAAATTATCCAAAGATACTGCCTTTGGGCTAGATCTCTTGTTGCTGTTAATAGCATTAAAGAACATTAAGTGCTTTACATTCGGCTTCTTGTGGATAAGATTTCAGAGAACTGTATAAATACACAGCTAGAGCCTTTGATGGGGGACACGGTCATAGTGTAAGTTGTCCTCTCCCTGTCCTCAGGCAACTGAGGACTTGAAGGGGGTCAGGCATAAATAAGAGCAGCCATGGGTTGCTCTAGTTTAGCCCAACTGAAAATCCTCCTCCAGATCATGCTGCTCTCTCACAGCTATCTCACAAACACAGTGTGGCCAGAGGTTTGGGAGGTGCCGCAGATATTATTCTGAGAACAAGCTGTTTTAGGTCTCCTTTGAACATCTGGAATTTTGCAAAGAGAATTCCAGTCCCGTTAAACAGCTACTCTGTTGAAATGCTCCTTGCTATATATCCAAAGATGCATGATCATCTTACAACCCTGTTTTGCAAGGTGGAGAACAAGGGGCCAATAAGTGGTATCTCTATAGGAAGAAAGGAATCCTGAGACGAATTCGGACTACATGACTTCCAGCCGTACAGTTCCGATGCTGTTGTCACAGAGTTTCTCAGCAGTATTATTACCTGGCTCTTTTGCAGTGACATTCCTGTCAAGTCATTTCCAGCATAAACTAAATCTTAAGTTCTAATACTAAACCTACAGCACTGAAGATGCTTTTTCTAGAACGTTTTGCTAATTGTTAAGCAACTCCTAGGGTTAATATTTCTCAAAAAATAAAAGAGGAAAAAGATGGGAGAAGACAGAACATAGAGTGTTCTGTAATTTAGAAGTTTATACTAAATCATAACTACTTAGTAACTGGGGTAACATGCAGCATAGAGTTAAAATAACAGTGCAGGTATTTGTTATGCAAAATAATTTCAATGTCTGTTGGGTTACAGGTAGTAACTATTTGGCATGAAACAATGCAGATAACTTCTCTGAAACCTGGGCATACAGAAAGAGAGAGATTATACCATGTTTTCCCCTGCTTTCTGAAGCTTAAATTAAAGCTTAAGATGTTAAGATGTTTGTATATTGAATTAAAAAGAATAGGTGATATTAAAAAGTAAACATCAAGTCTAGGTGGATACACTTATATCTAAATTGCATTTTTTGTAAATATTTATTCATTTTTTTACATATACAAACCATCACCAGAGAATTAATTTATGTTAGGGCCCAAGGCCTAGCTTTGAAGAGCTTTTAGTCTTTTTATCTCTCTGATGATCTCATGGGAAGTCTGAGCCTGCCTTTCAGTAAAAAACCCTCCAAAGCCTGAGGCTGCCTCTAGAAGAATGATATTTGCCTTCAGGTCTGTGGTAAATGTATTTTGGCAGCTTTACACTATAGCTGAAGAAATTTCTCAATCTCAATATGCAATAATAATAATCTGTAATACAAAACTGCAAACCCTGGGGTCGGGAAATGTTTAATCTTATATACATGTATGCTACTCTACAGCTTCAGAAGCAACTCTCCATATTTCATTTCCTGCTAATTTTTTTGAGCCAACTTTTCTCAAGAGGAAGATGCAGCTATAATACGCTCTGCATTGAAACGCAAAACACGTTAGATTCACCTTCCCCAAGCTTATGTTTAAATCCTAGGATATCAACACCCTGTACTTGACTAACGTTACCCACAGGGTTTTTCTTTAAGACGTTAGAACTTTCTACAGCTAAAAATCAAATTGAGGTACAAAAAGGAACATCAGAATAAAAGTCAAGGTAATCTCATATTGGCCATAAGGTCAATAAGAAGCTTAAGCTTATTATTCCACCATTGCTAAACGTATAAACAGTCTTTGGAGCAGGGTCCAGAACCCAGATACCCCATCCCTACTCCTTGATAACCAAATCAGTTAGCTAGAGAGACCTGCTCCCTCCTAAGATCCTTCTCTGGCCCTTGAATCTTCTTTTTTTACCTCATGGTACAACTTCAGTAAAACGTCTGACAGGACCCCTCACACACACACACACCCTCTCAAACTTTAGGATTAGGCCATTATACTGGAAGATGTGGACTCAAACACTTTTTGGGTGGAAGCAAAATCTATCATTTTTTAGATTAATGCCATCACACCTGAACTAATGGAAAAATGGTCATAAGCCCTCCCCACCCTAAATATCCAGTCCTGTTTTGGGGTAAAAGTGTTTGTGATGACTGTCTTGCTTCAGCTGTGGAGTGCTAGGCAGGCGCCATATCCCTAAGAGTTCAGATGGGGGATCTTGGTGGGATATAACCATCGGGCAGATGAGGAATCATTTGGAATGAGAATGCTGAACACTTAAACAACCCGGTAACAGATCTGCAGGCTCCTCTGCGCCCTGCTCGTACACCTCAGAGTTTTGAAAATGGAATTCTCCGCAAGTCTCACTTTGGATATCCAAACCTTTTTGGGAGCCACACTCTTCAACTTCTTAATTTAAGAAGAAGTTCGACTATCAGACTTTAACTTACCACATACCTGCAGCATCTTTTTACTATAAAAACTTTTACAACTTACGGACCAGTGGAACAGCCTCAGTGGCTTTTTTGAGTACTATGTGGATAACTTCATAATGACTTAGATGCATGTAGAGATTGCATCTGTCAGACTAGCAGCATTTAAAGTCAAATGAAGAGAGTTAAAAGTTTTTAAAATAAATGCAGCTAACTGACAAGTGAAAGATGTATATAGTTGTTCATCATGCTCAAAAAAAAACCCAAAAACAAAAACAAAACAAATGGCCCTACATGGAAGTACTAACAACCTTAAGATGGAGAATAAATGATTAGCATTTTGTCAAGACCAAGCTGAGAGAAGTGAGAACCCCCTGGAAGAAATGCTTTATTTCTAAGACTCAACTTCTAAAAATCATAGAGGCACTTCAAGGAGAAAACTCCTGAATCTTATAGAACTTTAGAAAATCCTTAAATATAAACATCACAGAAAGATATAACAGACAGAACAAGACAGAATATAAAAAAGAAAAAATAGATAAGTAAACTAGGGAAAATGCATGCAAGTATTTTAAGTTTGCACTCAAGTTTAGTGACCCTGAATTATATGTTCTCTGTCTTATCTGGAGCCAAACAAAACACTAAGATTTAATTTCAGAAACTTTAGTCAGCTTTTTGGTGCTGCTGCTTCTATCTGTATTTTAACTGCAAAAATGTCATTTTTGTCCCAGCTATGACTTAATAGATGTACAGATACAAGCTGAGAAAGCAGATAAGTGAATTTTGTCCATAGGTAAAAATTTAAATGAATCTGCAATTTGTCCAATTTAATCAAAATCAGGTTTTATTACATAAAATTCATTTTGTCTCTACTTCATACTCAACTCTGTCATTCTTTCTTGCTTTGCTTTAATTTAAAAAGTATAGAAATCAGGTTACTATTCCTTTCCTCCTGCGTAAAATGACTTCCAGACAATACAAAAATATGGACATTCCTCAAAGATTTTCTATCCTCTACAAATCATAATTCCTGTTGTAGACTCAAATTAATGATGCACTTTAAGCCACTACTGCTTCCTTGTATTCTACCTACAAAAGAAAAAAAAAAGACTGTTTAAAAAATAACCATGCTATATATTCTAAAAAGAGTATCGACAACAGTTTTCATCCCATGCAGCCATCTCATTCCATCTGATAAGGACCAGACAAAAGTAATCCCTAAAGGTCCAGTTCTGCCAAATCAGAATCATGTTTAACACCTAAATATGCAAGTAATTCTCTGCCATATACAATTCTCATGTATGAAAATGGCAGAATCCTTAACTAATTGAAAATATTATGGTTGTGTCAGTCACTACTAGTGCTCCACACCCACCACGTAGCCACTCCCAGGAAATGTAAAATAGCAAAATGTACTAAGCACCTGCATCATTCAATGGAGATTTAAAGAAACAGCAGCCTAGCTGTTACTTGGGTTTCAATATCTGCTTTTCAGTCAAAATAGTGAATATTTATTGGTACAATGCAAAGAGGTTGCTAATCTTAGCACAGATAGATAAATTTGATAGATGTAGTAGGTAGAAGACCTCTTTTACAGAGTATCCTGAAGATCACAGCTGTCAATATTTCAGTACAAAATAATCTTCAATTTTATCTATGAAAAATAATTCACATAATTATCAGATTAAGTTCATGTGAACTTCAAGACAAATCGCACTCAGATCATCATAACATGAAGAACACAAGCCTTCAAAAACGCTGTTTAATAGGATTTTAATTTACCTAAAGCACTGAGACAAGAAACTGCTGAAATCACTATCAAGATAATTTTAGAACTCCTTAAGATGAAATCTTTTCGGGAAAACCAGAAAGACAGATACAGTAGCTGATACGTTCCACCAGTGTAATCAATACATGTATTCCAAATTCCAGAAAAAAGTTTTAATTTTTTTGATTTGGGCAGAGCTCGAGATTAAAGCTAAAATCATCTAAAATTTTAAAGTAATGAGGTATAAAAAGAAGATCATATCATTAAGTAAATCTCCATTTACAATTAACACTCAGGTTTCCTTCTTTCACCAGAAGTATTACACACAATATTGTTTAGTCTATCACACTCTGAATTGCACAATATACCCGTGCCAAAAGCAGTAAATGTGTTCATTGGTATATAAAAAGTCTGTTCATGTATTTTCTATCCATGAGGAAAAAAATAATTTAGAATTGAACACTGTGTTCTTCTATCATCTGTTACATACTGACATATACATTATTTGTCTTGATTCAAATCTGCAGAGAAATAGCCTAAAGTTTCTCAGGTCTTCTTTGCTCATTATGAAAGAGAATAAATAGGTTTTGAGTCAAATTATGTCAAATATTCAATCTGCCATTATTTAATATTCATAAAGCAACTAGATAAGTCAGAAGATCAATACAAGGTGTAGAAATAGCCTCCTCTACATCACTAGTTTGAAAAACTAAAGCGAGTATATATCCTGGGGTTAACTGGACAATCCTGCGTTTTTCCAAAGGGTATCTCAGTTTCCTGTCACCTCCTTCCCGGACACCTCTATGTCCTGGTCTTTCATTTAACAGATCAAAAAACTCTTTGCCTTTTTAAAAACTAGGAAGTGTTTGTTCAAAGCATATCAGCATGAAGAATTTGTTCTGCGTTTACTCTGGAGGGTTGAGTGTTCTGAACGATGAATCGTGTTTGGACAAAGAGAAAAATGGAGTGAAAGTCGACATTAGTAAAGCTCTTCTTCTGTTCTGAGTGAATATTAACAACTCCTGCTCTCTTTCATCAAAAATTCATTCAGAACACTATGCTATTGGAAAAAATTCTCCACTTGGAGAGACGTACTTGTGTCATTGCTGAATCAGAAGCTGGCAACAACTAAAAAAATACAAACCGTTAAAGTATAACTTTGTCTTAGGACTCTTTCTAACGGCAAGCTTAAAAAACATGCTTTCCGTGTCCCAATTTTATGCCCTAGCTTGTGATTTTGAAAATGTTGTCTCCTTGCACTTCAACTGTGTTCTTAGATATTGATGGAATCAATCACCAACCCTTGGAAAAATACAGAATACCATGTTTGAGGACAAGAACCACTGTGGCTGGCAATCAAAATACTGCATTAAAAAAGAAAAAAAAGAAAAAAGAATGCATAGCCACAAAAATATAGAAAAGAAAATATTTCATAACGAGTGACAGTCTAGAGCTCTACCATACACTGTTTATACTTTTTTTGTTTTAATGAGTATTTGTATTCTTTTTAAGTTTACCTCCACAGGTAAGTTGCAATAATTTTTAGACTATGCACAGTACCATAAGAAATTTAACCGAAATTTAATTTTCAACCATATTGTTATATGCTCTTCCACGGATTTGGTTTAATTCCCAAATTCATCTGTTATGACGTATTCTTCCTCTCAGGTGAAAGGGTTTATTAAAAGCTGTATTTATAGGAGGCAATGTCTTTGTGCATAGACATGAATTCCTTTCATTATTCTACCCGCATTCATTTCTAATTTTTTCAAGATACAAAAACATTTTCGCGGGGTAGTGGTAAAAAGGATGTCTATTTTTCCTAGAGATAGCAGTAGCCACATGATTTCCTCCATATCACTGTGGCTTCTCATCCTTCTCTCCATTCACTCATAGTGCTTGGCTGCACAGTTACCACTATCATTTCAGGTTTATGGAAGACACAAACAGAAAGAAAAGCTTGCAGCACAGAGCATGCATTCTTCTTCGGAAATTTAAAGGTGAATATGTGAAAGCTTTGCACTGTTTGATACTTTCAGTAACATGTTGTATTGGAGGTGTGTTTAAAAATGTATTTTATTGAAATCATACACGCAGATGTGATTTATTGAAGACTACTACCACATATTCAGCTTTCCACAGAACATAATGCTAAAGTAAATCAAAATGCTTGAGTGACTGTTCCACTTCCTTTGCCTCATCCTTCTTATCCTGCATCCAATCACTGGATGCCCTCAGCAAAGCTAAGTTCCTCCTGGCCAGGTGTGAACAAACCTTGAGAATCACTAACTTCATGTTTCCCTTTCCCACATTCCTTTGCTCTGAACATAACTCACAGGCTAGGTCATACTAGCCCGTTTCTCAGAAACATTTCCACAACTCCAAATACCAGTTCAGAGGTAATTTTGGTGAGACTACCTACACAGAAGACACACTACATAACCAATATTTTGAAAATCAGAGCAGGTCTAACATATCCCACTGGTAATATCATAAGCACGCTGTCTGCACTGATGGTCTCCACGCTGCCACTGGGCACAGATGCACAGTTTATACGACAAGGTGCTGAGGAGGCTGAAGGGGAAGAAAGATCAGCTCCCACAAAACTCCTAATGTGAAGGCAGTCATAGTAAAAATTGCACACTAGCTTTCCAGTGCCTCCCAGGCTAACCTCTTGTCTGTTCCTGCATTACCCCCATTTCTCTCCCATTGCTATTCTTCTTCCACAGACTTCAAATGTAAAAATCTCCTTACATCTGAGTGGAGCATGCTCTGTAGGCACATCAGAGTTTGATAATTACAGTCTCTCGAATTTCTTTATATACCAAATATGCTCCAGTGCAAAGTTAGCCAGGCTAGTTGAATCCCACTGTTTTCTGGGTGATGACCCTTTGCAGAACATTACCAGCAAGCAGCTGCCGGGATGCGATAAGACAGCTACTCCTACAAAGCATGTATGACCATGACCAGGGCAGACTACATCATGAAATACACACCATACAGAGCTCAGCTGAGTTCATATTTTTCTTCTGCATACAACAGAGCCAACACCACCAAGAAAGATCTAAACCAGTGAACGGTGATTTTCAAATGAAATCAACAGATGATTGTGAGTGCACAAAATAGCAGAAGCGTTCAGACTCAGGAAGTCAGTTTTACATTATTACTCCACCAATGAGAGCTCTAGTTCCCAAAAAACTTCACACAGTTACAAAAAAAATTTCACAAAAGCAGCGAGAAAAGAAAACATACTTCTGCAGAAAATTTTAACATTATGAAGAACTTTAAAAGATCTAGGTCAACATTTAAATCCATATATATGAAATGACACAAAATCAATAACTACAACTAAGAAAGAACAGGCTGCCAGGTAAGAAGTCACAGGCCCAGAGAGCAGGAAGTTTATAACAGATAAGCCTGATGTGTCAAGATAAGCCACGATATGTCAGGAGCTGGAATGAACTTCATGCTTGATATTTTTAACAGAAGGTTAGATATATAATCATAGGGCGAAAAGATAAGTGTTTCACAATGAGAATAAAGCAGGCACAATGAGATACAACAGGTAGGATATTAAAAGCTAATATTAATATATTATAGACAATAATATTGTTCTGTGTAATTAAGGATTATAACACAATACATATAGAAAGAGTATTTACTGAAATTGCCAAGACAAACAGAAATTTATCATTTCCTAACCTTTGAGTGTTTGACGCTGCATCCACAGTAACTTTTCTTAGTATCTTGTGTGCAATTTTCTAGTTTATTTTCTAAAAAAAATGAAAAAGCAGGACCGAGGCTGCAGCATTTAAACCCATCATACAGACATCTGCCACTTAAGTTGACAAAGGATAGACTACCATTCTCTGAGAAACCCACCTATAGATGTGTGCTCAAATGGAATAGCCTTGGTTTCCATTTTCCCCCCATTCTTCTTACCTTCTGTCCTAAACTTGATCCCTTTCACCTCCTGTATCACCAGCTGGTCTTGTCCCAGCTCTCACTTCCCCTTGCTTTGGTTCTTCACCCCAGCTCCAGGGCTGCTGGCTAAGTAGAACGCAAGCAGGTTAGGTCTGTACAGCTGACATGGTAACTGCCTTCATCTGTCAGGCACATCCTTCTCACAGGTCATCACCGGAACTTAAATCCATCACCAATTGTATCTCCTCACCTTTGCAGAAGTGTCTGATCAGCCTTTCCCTAGCAGTCCCAGTTTCCTAGTGTAGTAAATACTCCAGATCAATTTCTTCAACTCCATCTTCCGATCCCTTTGCCAAGCAACTATCTCAACATGTTTTTGCATGTTGTCCCTGTACAGTTCATGTTTCCCAGATTCAAACTATTGTGCCTGTTGTACCTACCTCCTTTCTCTGATCTTTCGTTCAGTCCTAGCCTCCTTTATCTTGCACCTCTGCCTGCCAGTCCTGCCAGGCTCACAGTATCGTCCCATCAAAATGAACTTTCCCATTTCCACTCATCCTCTCCTCTACCTCAAGATTATTCTGTGTCTTTCCTCAAACAATAGTAGTTCTTTCCAAGCTTACAGTCCCTGCTTCCTTGTCCAGATTGTTCTCTCCTCTGTTTCCACTGAACAATGATTAGTCACAATTTCAACGCTCTTCCTTCTCAGTTTTCCTCAATCCTCTCTTTACATCCTCCCACACATTTGTTTTCTGTCTGCTTTACATAGGAATGAATCACCTGCAGGCAACACACTGTTGAGACACTGATAGTACAGAAAGAAGAACTTCCCTACTCACATTTCAAGTATTCCAGCTTGGTCCAACACGTTACAGTCCAACATTCAGCAGTAAATGCAGAGGCAATCAGGAGCAGTTGTCAGATGGTAAATTCTAGCTATGCTATTTTCCCGGAAATAATTAGACAGAGATAAACAGAGAAAGATTTGTCTGTCATATAAACCTCCCTCCTCTTCTGCATCCTTCCCATTTTTTTGGCAAAAATAGCAAATGCAGCAGAAATAATTGAAGTTATTCGAAGTAAAAAAAATGAGAGAAGTTTTTAAAACATAAACAAAATAAATAATACCTATTTTCCTTAACCTTTGGAAAAGCTGTTCCAGGAAAAAACTGCCATGGAAGTTTTCAGCTACAAGTATCAAAGTTAGACAAAAGAAGGCATTTAGAATAGGAAGGATTGGACAACCAATGCAACAGACAACTGTTTAAGGCTTAATAGTAAAACCCAGATTTTTGGGGGTTTTTCTGGCTGCCCATCGTTATTTCCAATGAAGAGAGAATCTAGGCAAGTGCTGTGACTTCCTTCAAGGTCTTTTAGTAAATCACATGAAATTTCAGAGTGTAAAAGTAAATCCAGTAATCACTGGGTATATTAAAATATAATAACAGAGATTGGCACTGTGACTTAGGGGAATTTCATTTATCAAGCTGTATTGTTAAAACAAAAAACAACAACAAAACACACAGAAGGTATCTTCTCTTGTTAACAACATGTCTGCTCTCAATTTAAACAAAGAACGTATTTCTGGTGACAGTTAGTGCTTCTTGGGTACATATTATTAGAATACACAAATGCAGCATGAGGACAGGAAGAGACCATAGTCATATTAATCTAATTCTAATCCAGTAGCTTTTCTCTTCCTCCAGCACTTTCTCCCTCCTTACTCGAAGTTGACTCTTTCATTAGCTACTCCACTTTTTCCGTTACCAATCACTTTTATGAAAAATTTCAAGCATATGAGCTAAGAATCAACCATGTCTCAATGTCACTAGATGATCACAATGCCTCTGGAGGTGGTTAATTTTCCTACTCTGAACGTCTCACTTCTCTTTATTATGTTTGTGTTCTTAACTGATATCCTACTATCTGGCTAAATTGCAAACTATGCCTTCATATTATACTGTGGTATTTGCTGAGTGGTCCCGGTCTGCAGTGAGGTCTCCACTGTGCTTGGTCCTGTATAAACATCTGCCAGAATTCCCTCCACTGAACAGCTTATACTCTAAATACAATATGATGCCAGCCTTATCAAATCCTAAACTCCACCACTGTTTATGTTCTGTACTTTGTAGTTGTATTGCACAATTTGGGTTCTGTTAAGAACAAATGTGAAAGTATAATAATTCATTTGCATTTTAATAGCATTCCTTGTCTAGGATGCCAACTCTTTTTAGATGTGAATGGCAGCACCTGTATCAAATGAGTTTTTCCCTCACCTAGGAATAACGTAAGTGACCTGCCTGAGATCATAAAAAAGTCCATGGAAGACCAGAAAGCATATCCACTACCTTGGGCACAGGACTGCACTTCCTCTTTCCTAGTGTATTCTTTCTGACACATGACATTCAAAGTTGCTGCTGAATGCAAAATATCCCAGAGCACAAAGTCTAACTGTATGGCCCCCAATATCTAACAATTTCAGTTTTTTATATATTGTCCAATTTGGTTTGTATTTGAAGCAAATTTTCTCCACTTCTTTTCCTTTTACTTTTCTAAACTCCTATAAAGTCTGTGGGGAAAAAAAAAAGACGGAATACAATGTTTATCAGCTCTGTGCCTCCTCAGCATTTTTCTGGTGTCCTTGAAACAATAAGGCAGAAAGAAGACACTCTTAACTTACTAAAGTCAGAATAAATCTCATCACCCTCTGCTGATTAGGTGCCATTTTTTGAAAAATTCTTCCATACAAGCAGTAGTATATGAAACGAATTTCTCCTTTCATAATTCTGTATAACCCTACTTTTTTTTTTCTCCTGTGAACTAACTATATGTAAACACTCTCTTTCTAGCTGAAATATCACACAAGCTAAATTCAAAATAAAGATCTGTAAGCCAGATCCCTGCGTGGCTCTCCAAAGTGCTGTTCAATTTCAGGAACTATCATGTCAGCATTTTTAGAACACCCAAGTAGGAGGTGCATTTTTATTAATAGTCCCCAGAACTGGTTACACCTAAGTAATATACATTGCCCGAAAGATAGTCTAGTTTAGTAATAGGAACTACGTCAAGTTTTCTCCAACAAAAATGCATTTTGACCACGTACAATATTCACTGCTGTACACTGACATTACAACTCTCTGTATTGATCACTGTAATTTCTTTAAGTTATTATGCACATTTACTTTCCCCTCCAGGCATCTCTCTAAAGGAAGAGAGCCTAGTGGTAATGACAGTTTAATCTTTTCTGTAGAAATGCCAACCGACGTGAAAATGACACTGGATAAATGACCACAGATTGCCAAGCTAAACTGAATGGTCATTAAAATCACTAAATACTTCAAAGATGGGCTTCATTTCATCCACAATTCAAAAGACTGGAAAAACATATCTAATACTAACACTGTTGAAAAGGCAAGTATGAATTATACTGTCATTTATTTTCATGTTTATTTAAAGTGCATTTAAAGCAATTTGAAGTAGTTGCTCTTCCTCCACTGTGCTGTTAAACAAAGAATTTTTGAAAACTTCTTCAAGAGCAATAGAAGAAAAAAAAATTCCTTAAGCCTAGGCTCAGGTAACAGGCTCAATAAAAAACTGATGCAGTAAGCAACTAATAAAAGCATTAATAAAATTAAAGAAACACTTATGTGAGGGTTGCTTTATTTTTTAAACTATAAAATATTCTGTTCAGGTAGGTCAAAACCAAGAGAGTTTCAAAAACCATTAAGAGTGAGCGGCAAACAAGACAAAAGGACAGCACAATCAGGCCACATTTGTAAGGGAGATTGGGCAAAAAAAAATAGTTCTATTTATCCCAAAACAAAATACAAACCTGGAAAATCCAGAGTTAGGGTTAAACTTAAAAGAAAACAAGCCTGAAATTATTTTAAGGATTTTAAGATAAGGGACCACTTATCTAAATTCTTAACTTTTTGCCTATCAAAACTCATACAATTTCATATAATAATTTCTGCATCACAGTAAATAGCATAAACACACACATGCATTCTTCTGCAATTGTGTCTACAAATAAAAGCTTTAATCTAATTCTACATTTATTTTATCATTTAATAAATATTGACCTATATATGACAGGGACTATATCACTGCTAGACAGAATATTAAGGAAAAGGAATTTAAATTCATTCTGTCCATTTTGATTACTACAAGGTTTTTGCTTAGGGGAAGAACAAGAGAACTTTACTTATTGTGGCGTTGTCCTCATATTTTCCAGCAATCTGGATCTATTTCCATTCACTTTCCAGTATTTTCTTTACAAAAAATATTTCATAAAGAGGAAAGTGAACTTATGGCTCTAATTCTGCTTGGAGTGCTGCATAATGATTTTTTAACATCCCTAGGGATGTTTTAAAATCCCTAGTTATTTCCACCACTGTCAGTAGAACATAGTATAAGTACGTACTCTTCTATACATATAAAGTATACAGATCAGCAGAGATCAAAGTACCTTTAATTACAGAGATTTCTCCTTAACCATGATCATACCAAAAAGTATGCAGGAAGAGACTACCGTTCAAGCATCTTTAGAGTAACTTACAGAATGTTATTACTTTGCTTTATCTATCCTTAGAAGATGGTAAAATATGATTTTATGATAGGAAATATACAAGATATCTGGGTTTATACCTGCCAGATTTTTTAATGCAGTCTTAAGGCTACAATTTTGCAACGAGCCCCACGCAGGTAAAGACTTGTCTTCATGTAAAGCAGTAAAGGCTTGACAGTACAGGTAAAATAGTCCATCCCTATGAGTTTCCTCGTAAGAACAGTGCTCAACACCATAACCAAAATTACAAAAATTAAATGCAATAGTACACGATAAATGTAAACTATCTTTCCGATTTAAAGGGAAAAAAACGATGTCTACAATTTATATTTACCAGAAATTGTCCCTGTAATGTTGAACAATTCAGAAATTGCTTCACGTAACAGAACCTGGTTTAAGCCTCTCTAAAAATATAATCATGCTCTACTTATTTAAACTACTAACAGATTATACATGACTCACTAAAAACATGACTTGCATTATGCAACAGTTAGAGGAAACAGTGATAGTGCCAGCCAGCAGGGATATTAGAGGCATTCTCTGACTGCGCAGAAAACAAAAGCCTGATGCCTACTTCTGATTCCTGCTCACAAAAAAAACAATAAAATTCCAGCCACTACCATGAGAAATATATTTTATTTTTACTGATCTCTAAGAAAGAATGTTTTATGTTATGGACGAAATGCAGCAGATGCCTCAGTGTTTGCCACGGATTCTATACAAATATTGCCTTTATGTTTTCTATGGGAAAATTTATATCAGTTTGAGCAATTAAATTGGTAACAGAGGGTCAGTACAACCAACTATTGTCACTGCAGCAGTTATAAGCACAGGGAGCAACTCAGTACACTGATTCTTAAACCACTTCCTCTCTCTTCACAGAGATTTTAATTGCACACATTCAATACTTATGCATCCATTTATTCTGAATGCTAATCTTTTGAAAATCAGAACTCATACTACAAAAAACACATTTGATGAAAAGGTAATTTACATGAAAATGCCAAAAGGCATATACAAAGTGGTAATTCATATACCAAAACAAAATTATGAAGTCTCTGCAAAATGAATTTCATCCATTACCTATATAAAACCAGATTATAATAGGACAATTTTTCTCAGTAGTGAAACACGCTGAAATTGCTGCATAACAACTTTCATTTAAGAAGCCTAATACAGTGCCTATATTATCTCATATACCATGTTTGAACTGACCAATTTAACAATGAAATTCTTCGTGTTTTTATTCTTTACTATAACTGGCTCATAAAAAAGTCCAGGCAAGAACAATGTAAATGTAGTCTTTGGCAATGTAGTCTTTTAATTTCCATCTTTACCCCTTAAAGACATGAAAAACATTCATCCTTTATTCTGTTGTCTATTGTCTCCCTTATTTTCACCATTCATGAAAAGGAAAACAAAGGCAGATACTTCTACCTAAACTTTACCTTCTTCTTATAACTGTGGTTTTAAAAAGTCAGCTAGAAAAATTGAAGTGGTACCTGACAATAATAGGGAAGACTCCAATACTAAAGGCAAGCTGAACATAGGCATAAATTAAAGGATGTAACATAATGAAGCCAATATTTGAATACTCTTGACTTTACCAGAGGCTTCTTCTGCAACTTCAAGCAGTCAGTAAACATCTGTGATTATATTTTTTTTCTGAATATAATTGAGAATTGTTCTGAAAACTTATTTACATCTTTAAAGCACTTAGAAATCCTTAATGAAGTTGCTACAGAGGACAATTTTCTCCTAAGTGACCTACCTCTTACTCTTGCTTGCCTCTGACTCCGCTGCCTGAAGAACTCTAGTCTAAAACACCTGTACAGCTCTATATTCCCTGTAGCCATAAGGTTTCACTGATGTGTTTATCATGCCCACTACAAAGCAGTGATTTGAAAGCCATGAAGCCCTTTGAAGTTGCAGAAATTTCCAAAACGGAAAGTTTGCTCTGTTACTTTGGGGTGCTTTCAGTGCATATATAGGAGTACTGAAATTTCACGCTGGGGTCAGATTTTTTCCTACATGAGTGAGAGGGGCAGGAGAAAGGCCACTCATTTCCAGTCACTATAAAACTCTCACGGCTTCTTCCACGGGACATACCTATAGATGGAGACAGTCCCTATGAAGCAGGCAACACATTTTTCAAACAGCCTATGTACAGAACAATAAAAAAGGCCCAGATCATATTTCAGGAGATTTTGCCAAGTAACATAGGTAAAAGGACTCACTTCTTTCAATCGGAATTAAATATACACATAGTGATGCATCTTACCTTTGTCACAGCTTGAACCAAAATTCTCAAGGCACTAAAATAATTTCTCACAACATCAGGATAAAGGATGAGCAGTAAGGATGGAGGAGCATCAATGGCTGAAAACTTTTTATTGTTATTCTTCGCCACTTATCGCTCCCAGCCTCTTATAAAAAGGGACCGGACCATCTTCAGCCTCACCTTTGCTGAAACCTTTGCCACATGCACAGCCACTGCTCTAGTTTACACTGAATTAAAAACGGATTTAATTAGATCAGCTAAACCTTTTGTGTGGGGGCTCTTAAATCACCTTAAGCAGTATGAGAAGTACTTTTGCTACCCACATCCATTAGCTTCTTAGCTTCTTATTAAAATACTAAAAATATTAGAGTGAAGTTTCATAACTCACTTAAACTGATTCAGAACTTCACTGCAACCTTTAAGAGCAATTTTGTCCTCTCCCCCTCCTGGGGCACACATTCCTTCCCCTGCTTTGCACTAGCCTTAGCAGTTGGCAGACACATGGCTAGCCAGGTTCAGTTTCCCACACAACTCACAAGTGCAACTTCCAGCACAGATGGATGGGAACAAGTCTGGCACCGTTAGGGGAAAGAGTGGGAGCACTTCTTTCAACAGTAACATAATTTTAGATCAGCTCAGAATGCCCGTCAAACCGCTGCCTGAAACGCATCCTTGTCAACCATCAGCCTTGTCCGCACACAATGACCGCCATGGAGTCATAAATGTTTCACTTCTACAGATTTTGATTTTTGCCATCCCTAACTCCTGGCAAGTGTAGGTAAACGTTCCTGAAGCTACCTGATCCCTAACAGTTTGAGCAGTACCCCTGCTAAGCTGTTTAGCTCAGAGAAATATAAGCATTACTTAAACCTAGGGAGGAAAAGTTTATCATCTTTAGTCTTGATGACATATGCTTTATTTCTAACTTCAAATCGTCTTCCAGCCACTAGATCTTCTTACTTTCTTCATCCATATATTTTGTTCAATATATCGCCAATCAGATAGCCTCTTTCTTCACAAGATTTTTCAAAATCATGA